>NC_141900.1:56216530-56890815 GCF_057802395.1 Ceratotherium simum simum | reverse complement strand
TGCTATTGTGAGTGACCAGTTAGAACTAACTCAAATCAAAAGGGCAAGTGGAAAATTCTCCACTTCTCTGGCTCATACTATTAATGGTTGATGGATGGATTAGGGGAGGTGGTTCCTCGCAGGGCCCTCACCTTCAGCAACTGGCCAGAACATTTCCTTCTCTTCAAGATGTACACAGGCATCAAATTATTTATCATGGTGTAATGTGTCAAGGGGTGACTTTTATACCACCACAAGTGGGGCAGAGGTCAACAAGGCTCAGAGGATTTGTTGTCATGTTAGAGTTGACTTGAAAACCTCCAAAGTCATATTTGTGACAGTTCACCTTAGCACTTTTCCAGGCACAAATATTCACAAGTATTCTATTTAGAATACACACTCAGTGAACCACTGTTTTTATTACATCCTTCCATCCTTCCTTCCTTCCTTCCTTCCTTCCTTCCTTCCTTCAATATTTACCGATGGCTATCATCAATAATTTCTGAGAACCTACAGTGAGGTCTAATGCATCCCATACTCTATTGAAAATGTTGCTTTTCCCGTAACAAGAAGTGCCTTCATTTAGAATAAAAGAAGATTCTGTATTCTCAGTCACATGATTCGTACATTGTCACACAAGAACAATATATTCTCCTTGGTTTAAGCCTGGCTTATAGTGAATCCTTTCTTGGTACCAAGGAATATTAGTCAGCCATTATCTTGCTATTTCCAAGCCAAAATTAATATTTATGTGCCAATGGAATTGTTTATCCTGGTGATAATTTCCAATATCTAATGTGATTAGCAAACAGAGTCTAAGCATATCCAGGGCAGGCATCTTATATTCTCCATTCTGAAAAGCACTAAGAGTCAGTTCACAGAATTTTTAAAGCCAGAAGGAACCCCAGAGTCACGACCCCTCATTCTACAGATGATTAACAAAGATGCTGAAGGACTTGTTTAAGGTCACCAACTAATGAATAGTTAAATGAAGACTCTTTCATCTTTCTACCCAGTTTTCTGGCGTTTTATACCCCATTGCCTTTGAGTTTGACACAGAAGAAATAGTTTTTTAAAGTGTGGATGGATATAAATGTGATGTTAAAAATACTACCCTAAACTTTCAGAAGGGAGAAAACCCATAGCTTAACATATTTGAATTCTCATTTAGGGGGAGGTTTTATTCAAAACCACCCAGCAATGATCTATTCTTCTGTCGACATTCTATACTTCTCTGGGTGACATACATTATTTCCAGTAGTGAAAATCACCGAAAATTAGTCACCAAAGGCTCAAGCTATTTATTCGTGTTAAAGTTGTCAAGACTTAAATGTCTGAAATGTAAATCAGAAAGACAAAGTTCTTTTTATGTGGTTTGTTGTTTATACATATCAGATATATCCATATCTGTAAACAATCTAGAATTATCGGCAAATCTTGCAGCTGAGAAGGAAAATAATATGTCTTGGGAATGGATCCTGAATATAGCCTCAAAATCCATGGATGTGCATATGGGTCTAAGAAAGAGAGCATAAACACAGAGGAAAAGTCTCCTCCTCATCAGAATTTGGGTTTTAGAAGATTTCTATAATTTAAATTTAACTTCAACATAAAAGAATATTATTAAAGCTCAATCTTTGAATAAAGAAAATGTAATGGAAAATACTCTTCAAGGGGTACATCGTCCCTGTTCTGGGGAAAAGCCCAGAACTGAGAATGTATAAGAAGAGCTTGTAGTAAGTCTGCAGATACCTGGGTTGATTTTCAAAACGGGAGACTTTCAAAACCCAGGGCTTCTATTTCTGGACAAGTGAGAGGAACGAGCCACAACTTTTAATTCGAGTGGTAGATAGAGGAAAACAAGCACTTCAAGTGTATCTTCATCAAGCTCAAACAGGTAATCTGCTCTCTTGGATAGCTTGGCAGACAGGTTCAGCCATTCAGATGCAGCAAATTTGAATAATTCAAATCTGAAGTAAATCAGGCTCATTTTGTTCGTCTCTGAAGTGTGAGTTTACAAAGCATTCTTTCTCCAACTCCTGAACGCACCCAGCACTCTTTCTCCCTCGTAAGTCACTCTCTGCTACAACTCTCCTCTACACAGTGCTTCAGGCTCAGGCAAGCTTCTTTTTTCTCTCCCTCAAAGCCAGAATTTGTAGACAGGTTTCTTGCACCCTGCCTTGTAATCTTTTCCTCATTTTACAGAACTGTCAGAAGCAACAGAGGCCAATGTGGTGGGAGGCAGCCAGGGTAGGTGTATTGATAAAAGATGTCAGCAGCCTAGTTGCACCCATGACACCTCTTTTCATACATAAACTTCTCACCACACTGAAACGTTCATTACGCCATTCAGAAGTAGAGGTCTAGTGTGACAATTTGCTGTAAAGCGCCTCCGTGATTATAAAGAGAAAATCAGTCACTTATTCTGCTGGGATTGTTCATAAGACTGACAGACATGCTCAGTGAGGAGCGGAGAGCTTGCACCTGGTCAGGAAACTGCGCGATGAGACAACGGTTCCTCTGTTGCTAATAATTATGCCTTGGGTTTAATCACCAACTTCATGCCTGACAAAATGGAAGCCAAAGACTGGGGAAATGATGAAGCAATAGGTATTTAAATCACGAAACATTTTTCGTTCAATTAGTATGGTGATGAGGCGCTCCATTTGTTAGGAATTCTAGCTGATGCCGACAGGATTTTAAATTAAGGTTAGTTGAAATGACGGCTGCAGAGTTTGAGGAGTGACACACTACAATGAATGTGTCACTTCTCTATAGGCTGGAGATAGACTTTTGATGACTTGAATCATAGCTCAGCAAGATGAGATTGAATAAGAGAAAGTAATTTACTGCCTAACCCATGTTCATAATAGTTTTTCTTCCTTTTGGCTAAAGCAAGGAATAGGATTTGGAAAAGACAGACAGCCTGGAGGAAGGAAACGGATGACTCTAGTCTGTAAATCCATTTGCATATTATTAATCAATTTAGGCAGCTGGACGGTCTGGGCCTATTACTTAGAATACTGTGTTCACCCAGCCCAGTTTTTACTCAGCTAATTGCTCCATTGTACGGAGAACTCACCAGGAAATGATAACATCGCTGCTCTGGCTTTGAAGCTGGCAAAGGAGACAATTTTTTTTTCCAACTAATTTCACAATGACACTCAATCATCTCTCTCCCTGGAAGGCTGCTTCTTGATGTTGTATTTTTTTCATTAATTTGTATAAATGGCATGTGAAATCGCTGTCAAGAGGTCTCTTATTTTGAATCCCAGCCTGCCATGAATATTAATGGTGGGATAGGCTTTTCCCAACAACTCAGAAAAAACTAGAGAGGGAGGTTCTATCTAGATGCCCATGTTTATTGTCACAGAGTGGCAACAGAAAAGAAGTTTAATTAATTGAACAATTGGGAGCTAGCTAGTCAGTTTACCATCTCGAGGCAGAAGATAAATAAGACAAGAATAACTCTTGCTGGGTGGGGACAAAAGGTCCAACTGCTGTTACCTCTTAATTAGACACACAAGTGTGATGCACTCTGGAATTTTCTGAGGCAAATTTTTTTTTCTTCTTATTGATGTCTTAATAGTTTATAGCTGTGAAATTTTGGTTGTACACTTTTGTTTGTCAATCACCATATACATGTCTCCCTTCACCCCTTGTGCCCACCCCCACCCCCTTTGCCCCTGGTAACCACAATACAGTTCTCTCTGACTGTGTGTTGGTTTATATTCCACATATGAGTGAAATCATGCAGTGTTTGTCTTTCTCTTTCTGGCTTATTTCACTTAACATAAGACCCTCTGAGGCAAATTTTTAATTGCAAGCTGTGTTCTCTCTAGCCTAGTGGGCATATTGGCACTCCCTCCTATGATGTGTCTATTGGTGTGGGCTCTGAGAACACTGAAGAGTAATTTGAGTATTAGCCCAAGCACTTCGTGGTTGCATATAATGTACGTCTCTGTTCTTATTCCCATGCACAGTGCATGAACTGTACAAAGATCCGGCCTTTAGAAGACAAAGGTTCTGCCATAACTAGCTGTGTGATCGCGGGCACACCTCTCTGGGCTTCAGTTTTCTTATGGGTAAAATGTTAAAAGTGAATCACTAAAGTTCCTTCTAGATCTAACATCACATGACTTTAGCCTTTTTTTAAGTTAACGTGTATTAAATTCATTAGGGATAAGATACTGTGCTACGTGCCTCAGTCTCATTTGCTCCTCCCAACAGCCCTCAGAAGCAGGTACTATTATTTACCCCCTTTATAGAGGAGAACACTGAGGCCTAGAGAGATAAAGTTAACACCCAAACTGTAGCTTGGAATCTCATACCCCACCACGTGTCTGTCATGTGGCTCAGAGTAACTGGTCGGTAGGTATGGCTTTTCCTTTTCTTTTTTTTTTCTTTCCCTTTTAAAAATTTTAGCAATGATCTTATTGTTTTTATGAAAATATCATTTGCTTATTATTTAAAAATCAATCAATACAGAACAGCACAAATAATAAAACAAAAATAATCTTTACCACCCAGAAAAAATTATTAATATTAGCTGAACATTATTCCAGATACCTCCCTATACACATATACACCTAGCTGGAGCTGGACAGACAGATAGACAGAAGATAGAAAAAATTGTGCAATTATTTCTAGAAGTAAAGTGTATTGAATTATATTTTACTTGATTTTAATAACGAAGAAAAAAAGAAACTACTGGCCTTTAGATATGTCTTCTGCAACAGATATTATTTCCTAAAGAAGCTCCCTAGGGTTAAGGAAATAAGATTATGAAAAACATTTAGAGATCCAGCCCTGATGGCCTGGTGGTTAAAGTTTAGCACTCACTGCTTCGGCGGCCCGGGTTCACTTCCCAGTCAAGGAACCACACCAGCCATCTGTCAGTTACCATGCTGTGGTGGCAGCTCACGTAGAAGAACTGGAATGACTTACAACCAGGATATATACAACCATGCCCTGGGGCTTTGGGAAGGAAAAAAGAAAAGAAAAACATTTAGAGATTGGAGTCTTATCTCTATATACTGAACTTCCTATTTCAATTTCAGACAGTATTAACTAATTCTCTGCTATGAAATGTAAGGAAAGTAGAACTTATTATCACCTTCTAATTTTCATTTGTTATCATTTTATTTTTTTAATCCATTAATATTTTTAACATTTACATTACATTCTATATTCAGAATTCCCAGGATTGGGGAATAATGCCATGATTTGTAACTCTGGTTCTAAGTTTAAATGGATTTATTGCTCACTTGCCTTTTTAACCTTCTCCGTTTCTGAGTACTTTTGCTTTGATTTATGTCTTGGTTGGCTGGAGTTTACCATCAAGCAGATTTTTTAATGCTGAGTTCTCTAAATTCTTGCTTGCTTGGGAATATCTGCCTGATGCCTTTATATATGTACAAATATTTGGCTGGATTTAGTATTCTCAAGTAATAGATTTCTTTTCCCTCAGAATTTTGTGGACATTGCTACATTGTCTCCTGATATTGTGATTATGGGAAAGTCTGAGGCCAGCGCAATTTCTCCACTTGTGGGTGACATTTTTTCAGACTTGATGCCTAAAGAATTCTTCCTTTATCTTTTACTGTAATAACTTAACATAATATGACTCCTTGTTGAATAATCTCCATCAATTTGTGCTGGGGGAAAAAAGGAAATTATTTTATTCTAGAGATCCAGTTCTTTGTATATTTCAGGGACTTTTTTTTTTTTGTATTAGATCAAACTTCAAAAAGACACACATACAAGAGTATATTACCATAATGTGATTTAAAGGGTACTAGATAGGTTTTTCCCAAAATAAAAGTCTCCTCCTATAATGCCCTAACTAGAAAGCCATTCCACTGTGTCTAAAACTACATATTGTTCCCAATTGTTTTCCTAGTGCTTAGCACTGTCTGGCACACAGTAGACACTCTATAAAAATTTGGTGAGCGGCCGGCCCCCTGGCGTAGCAGTTAAGTGTGCGTGCTCCACTGCTGGTGGCCCAGGTTCAGATCCCAGGCGCGCACCGATGCACTGCTTGTCAGGCCATGCTGTGGTGGCATCCCATATAAAGTGGAGGAAGATAGGCACAGATGTTAGTCCAGGGCCAGTCTTCTTCAGCAAAAAGAGGAGGATTGGCATGGATGTTAGCTCAGGGCTGATCTTCCTCACCAAAAAAAAAACAAAAAAAAAATTTGGTGAAATAGAACACAGGATAACTGATTTAGGGAGGGTAGGAGGGAGGCCAGGACAGAAGAGAGGGTACTGGAAGGGGAGGTGAAAATATTCTATATAAACTTCACTCTCATGTCCTGCTTTGTCTAAAGCAGTAATTCTTTAAACAGTCCTATTCTATTTAATCCACTCAATAGACTCACTAGTGGGGTGAACCGCCATCAGTGAGGTGGTGTGCCTACCCTTCAGTGTGGAAGGTGCTGATGAAAAGGATAAAAACCGTTGGTTGGGGCAAGAAGCACTCAAACTCTTTTGTCTTAGACACTGGCCTCTGAACTGGTTTCTTATTTGAGTGTCTCCCTGATCCAATCCATCTTCCCCAATGCCCTCAAAGTATTTTTTTTTAAGGAAGAAACAAGTAAAACAAGTACTAATGGAGACAGTCTGAAGTCTTAGATTCTTTAGTATTTCCTGACTGCTTTCCCCTCAGAAAGAAGGCAAGAAGTCCAAGTTCTTTGGGTTAAGATGCTCTCAAATTGTTTAGTCTGGGACACTGATCTTCTAACTTGCTTTCCTGCTTTGAGTATATCTCCAAGTACAAAGTTCCCAGCACAGTACCTGACAAGTACAAAGTTAATGTTAATTCCTGACCTCTCCCCATCTCTGTGTATTGGTTAATCACTGTCTGGTTATTTCGTATTAAAATTAATTTTTGGATGTCTGTCCCCTTCTAGACTGTGAGCTCCTCTGGGCAAGATCAATAATAAATGTTTGTTGGATTGAAGTGAATTCTTGGAGCCAGTGTTCCAGAAAGATACAACTCCTATCTCTAACCTCTTTCTTTGTGTCTGCCTTCTCTCCAATCCTAGGTAATCTGAGTGAAGCAGCAGTGATGAGAGTAGGAGTTGTACATCTGTATGTAAAAGAGAAAACTTCCTATACTGCACAGAAAGCCCTGGTTCTGCCACTATCTTGCCAAGTGCCTCAAGAGAACTTCTTCTCTCTCTGGGTCTGATTCTTTGCATGTCTTTTCCACTCCTGCCCCTGGAGAGTGTGGCTGGAGATGATCTCACCACAGGTGTGGTGTGGCCTCCATCTTGGTTCTGTAATCCTTATTGGTGTCCCTGTCCCCTGCCCTCATCCATTCTGTCACTCTCCTCGGGTCGCTGGTCCTCCCCTTTCCTCTGTATTTTCAGCAGCTGACCTTGACCTTGTCTTCTTTACAGTGGGCATAGAGGTCCCTCTTACAAATACTGCTCCCTCTGCCTGGACTGACTGGGGTAGATTGTCCACAAAGATGGCCACCAACAGTCCCTCCCAACCCTATACATGCATGCTGCTCCCCTCATTAAAAGTGTAATCTGCTTCCTTCCCCTTGAATCAAACCTGGCTCATAACTTGCCTTGGCCAATAGAAAATGGCAGAAGAGACGCTGTGTGACTTCTGGGTCTAGACCTTGAGAGGTCTTGCAGCTTTCATTTTTCCCTCTTGGGATCCAGCCACCATGTAAAGAAGTAAGTTTGGACTAGACAACTGAATGGCAAGAGACTCCATGGGGAGAGAAAAAGGAAGGGGTTGAGAGAAAGAGATTCAGCTAGACCATAGTCATTCCAGCCGCCCCATCTGAGACACCAAACATGTGAATGAAGCACCCGGCACCTTCCAGACCCATCAGAGCTCCCAGCATCAGTGACTCCAGGCAACACCACTTGGAGCAGAACTGCCCCACTGAGCCCAACCAGTGGATAGACTCATGAGAAATAAAAATTGATGTTGTTTTAAGCTCCTAAGGTTTGGGGTGATTTGTTATGCAAAATTACTGGAATTCTGACTCTTCTTCATCCTCAATATAAATGAGGATGTTTTTATGTACATCAGCCTAGTAAATATGGACACATTTTTCAAGATTTGGCTCAAGAATCAACTCCTTTGTGAACTTGCTGTGTTCTTACCCTGCCCACTACAGCCTTATTTTCTCTTCTCTTCTCCAAAATTTCACAGTACTTTGTATTATAAACCATATGCTTACTTCTCCCAAAGGCTCTGGGCATCCGGAGGACAGGGACTTGGCCTAATTCATTTTTGCCTGTGCCCTACACAGTGTCTGGCACATTTAGACATTCAGTCATTGCTGAATGAGTGAATAAATAAATGAGGGAGAAAATTTAACAGATTATATCTACAGACCCTTCTGGCTCCAAAATTTAATCATGAAATCTAGCAATGCACCGGAAAGTCAATGTCAGCAATTTCTCATACCACACTAAAGTGGAACAATGAGAGATGGCAGACTACACAAAAGAGTTTAGGTGTCCAAAAATTAAATCCTTCACTTGAAGGCAATTGTTTGAATCAAAACAAATCAATTAACAACTGTGCACTGAGCACAGTCTATGAAAATGTGTAAGACTGAGTTACCCTTCAAGGAGGGCTTAGCCAATACTACTCCTTTCCTTGCTCACACAATCTGTGGTGGCTATGACGATGAGCAGACATACGTTAATTAAGCAGCCACCATTTATTAAAGGCATCGTTACTTCATTTTACAGATCAAGAAAGTTAGGCCAGAAAGGCCAATTATCTCCCTCAAGTCACACAGCTGAAATGAGAAAGAGGCAGGACTCAAATGCCGGCCTGTCGACTGGAGCACAATTTTACCTGGTTTGGGCAAAAACACAAAAGGTGGAGCCAGTAAAGTGATGATGAAGACCATGTCTTTGGCCAACAGCATATCAAATAACAGCAAAGACCTAAATACGACCTCAGCCGTGGTCTAGCACACACCATCTTCCTCCCTCAGCACTGCAATGCCTTCTTAATGTCTGAGCATTTTTAGTCCCTCTTTCATTTCCCTTCATCTTCCATGCTACCTCTAGAGTTATCTTCCTAAAGAAAAATCTGAAGTAGGTATTCTCCTACTTTAAATCCACAGAATAATGTCCAATTCCCTTTGTACAGCAGACAATGTCCTCCTCAACAGCACCCCAACCTTCTTCTCTTGTGTTAGCTCCACCACAGGTGACTAGATTACTCACCACCTCCCACAGAGCTGTGGGTTATTTTCAGGCCTCCATGCCTTTGACGTGCTGCTACCTCTTCCCAGATTGCCCTTCTCTCCCCAGAAAACGTTTAAACATCTTTGCAGACTTGGTTCAAACTCCACCTCCTCTGCAAAGCCGTCTTACTCTCCCAAGCAACGTCGCACACTTCTGCACCCATATGCTTTGTACACCACTCAGTGACCAGATATACATTTTCAAATATCTGTCTTCAAATCTCAAGGTCATATTTTATCTTCCTCAATCTCATCCTCACGCCTAACACTTTGCACGATTTCTGACCCACTGGGCCTTCCATAAATGCTTACTGAATGCAGAAGTACATTTTTTCCTCACTCACATCCCTGGCTTGCTGGAGGGATAGTGTCTACAAATCCCAATGCTTATCTTTTCCTTATAGTAGACAGCATGGTGTGTTCAAGTTCTTAATAACAATCCTTCTCGAAAAACTTTCATTTCTTCAGAAAGAGATATTTCAAATCCCAAGGCCATTCCCTACAGCATGTCTAACATGCCATTTGTGAAGCTGGAATAAATGGATTATATCTGTTTGATTTTCTGGCATAAGTTCCACCATGTGGTACAGACTTCCTGTTTCTCCCATTTGTTCTCCTGACAGCTCCAGTGGGAAGCAGGCTTGTGCCTTTGGGCTTGCTGTATGTTTCCATCTTTGTCTACAAGGCTATGCCTGCCCAATATAGTGCACAGCAGTGACTTTAAGAAACTTGAGGGCTTTCAGAGCCTTCCATTTTTCCCTTGATCTGAAAGGTGCTTTTGGTTAATTATATTGTAAAATTTGAAGATTCCAACACACTCAGAATTCAGTAATGAGGTGCATGACACACCGTGCCGTTGTACTGCTTGTTTCAAAAGGGATTTCACTGCCTTTACCTCTAGTGGATTACTGTTTCGTCACATTACCAGCCTCAGGTACATTTAAAGATCACCAAATAAATGTCTGATGGCTTGAAGTCAGACATTGCTGTTACAAGGTTGTGCAGCTCCCCTGGGAGGTGCAGCAGGGCTGACAGAGGATGCCTCCTCAAGGGTAAAAGCTGCTTTATAATTATGACAATTACAATGAGCAGTGTGGGGAGTAGCCGAGAGAATTCCTAGAGTGCAGGCCCTGGCTGCTCTTCACCCGTGGAAGAGGTGGGCATGGTGTGCAGACTGTAAAGGCTTAGCACTGAGAGGACAGAGCCTTCTGAAAACATGTTTATTCATTTGCTCTCCACTTCTTCTAGGTTGTGCTAGGCTCTAGAGCAAGGACTGTCAACAAGTCAGGATAAGCCTTCAAGGAACTGGATAATAAATAGACAATTAAAATTCAGAGGGATAATTTCTACTGGACATCCAGTATTAGTTTTCCACACAAAGAGAGATAAAAATGATACCTTTAAATAAGTTATTATTACAATCCACCCTCCCCCAAACCAACAGACTCATTCCCAAAGGCACCTTGTTAGTAACAATATGAAAATACTATGAATGATTAACATCATAACTTACTCTGCTAATATTAAATTATTTCACAACATAAGCCAGAGTTTACTCTGGATTAGCTCCACAGATAACGAAACTAAAAGCCAGTGAGACAACAAAATCACTGACCACTCAACCCAAAGGAACTGTCTCATTAGCTTAACAAACACATAAATTAGCATACTTTGTATCTAGCCACATAGCGTTCAGCTAGTGGTAGGATAGTACTGTATAGAAAAGCACAGGCTTTAGAGAAAGACTTGGATGTAAACCCCAATATGTAACCTTGGGGGAGGTCATTAAAAGCTCTGTGCCTCAGTTTCCTCATATGTAAAAGAAGCATATTAATAATAGCTACCTCCTTGGGTCATTGTGAGTATTCAGTGAGGAAATTTATGCAAAGTATGTAGCCTAGGGTCTGGCATATCATAAGAATTTGATAAATAGAATATACTGATTATTGTCACGAGAAGGAGAGGAAAATATGTAGGAAGAAAAACCCAGAAAACTCAGTATAAACAGAAACCATAAAATAAAATAGTAGGAAAAAATTCCAAATATATCATTATTGACAATGAAATGAGTTCCACTTCCAGCTAAGATGGAACAACAGCAACCAGATTTACCCTCCCATCGGAAACAAACTAAACACTGCACAAAAGGAAAGAAACAATGGTTTTTAATGGATACCTGTTAATGCAAGAGAGCAATCCCTGAGAGATGGGAAACAAATGAGGTGAGCCATGTGATTTCCCCAGCTTACTGCCTTCAGAGAGTTTCCAGGCAGTGGCACAGAGAGAGAAATGCAGGCAGAGCCTGATAGACTCCCTGAATTTAGGAGGAGGAGTTGGGAGACAGGGGAAATAAAGGCAGCTAGAGTTTCCAGGACAGAGTACCAGAGAGGAGAGAGCTGCACAGGGATCTGCAGAGGGTCCTCCTCAAGCATTCAGGAGAACATTGTTCAGTATGTGCATATGAGGAAACTACCCAAAGCCAGGGGGATAGAGCCACCCCAAAGGATTACAACAGTACTCAGGGCTCACACTGGGCCAGTAGTACTACCTGTTCCCACCAGCCAAACTGGGAAAACCTCATAATTCACAGGGCACTGGATAGAGTATTCAGAAGGGTCATGGGCAAATCAGTCCTGGACTAAATACTGTCCCACCTAAAAATCTTAAAAACAAGAGACAAAGGATCAAACTGTTTCCAAGTAACTAAACTGTCTGCCAGAACAAAGCTCAATAATAATTATAGGAATGCAAAAACATATAGCACCCAACAAGGTAAAATTCAGAATATCTGGCATCTGATCAAAAATGATCAGACATGCAAAGAAGTAGGAAAACATGACCTGTAATATGGAGAAAAATCTATCAAACTAGACTGAGAACTGACACAGATGTTAGAATCAGCAGATAATGATAGCAAACCAGTTATTATAACTGTACTCACTATGTTAAAAATGTTAGAGACATGGAAAATATAAAAAAAGCTCAACTAGTGAAAACTAATGAAACTATAATATCTGAGATGAAAAATATACTGGATTAAATTAACAGCAGATTAAATATTGCACAAGAAAAGATTAGTGAAATTGAAGACACGGCAATAGAAACTATTCAAAATGAAACACAGAGAAAAATGATTTTTTTTAAGAAATGAGAAGAGCACTGGTGATCTGAGAAATAATTTCAAGAAATCGAATGTAAGTGTCAATGGAGTCCCCAAACGAGAAGAGGAAGGAGAGGAGTAATATATTTAAAGAAAAAATATTTAAACAAACATGGTTAGAAATCTTTCAAATTTGATAAAAACTATAAAGCCTCAGATTCAAGGATCTCAATGAACCCCAAGCATAAGAAACATGAAGAAAATTCCACCAGGGCACATTGTAATCAAATTGCTCAAAACCAGAGGTAAAGAGAAATTTTAAAATCAGCTCAAGAAAATAGGCACATTATGAACAGAGAAACAAAAATAAGGATGACAGCATATTTCTCTTTAGAAACAATATAAATGAAAAGATATTAGAGCAACATCTTTAAAATACTAAAAGAAAAAAAACTTGCCAACATGTAAGTCTGTACTCAGCAAGAATATCTTTTAAAATTGAAAGTAAAAGATTTTTTCAGACATAAAAAGTCTGAAAGAATTCATTGTGTAGTGCAGACTTGCACTACAGAAAATGTTAAAGGAGATCCTTTAGACAGAAGGAAAATAGAGATGGAAACATGGATCTACACAAAGGAACAAAGAGCATTAAAAAACGATTAATACACGGGTTAATATGTACATTTTCTTATCATTTAAAATTCTTTAAAAGGTAATTGATTATTTAAACAAAACTAATTACAATGTATTGTAGAGTTTATGTCATATATAAAAATAAAGTATATAACAACAGCACAAAAGCTAGAGAAGGAGAAACAAGTATACTATTGGAAAGTTCTTACACTCTATGTGTAGTGTTATAATATCATTTGAAGGTTGACTGTGATAAGTTAATGATGAATAGTATAAACCCTAAAGCAACCAAAGAGTTATAACTAATAAGCCAACAAAGGAGAAAAAAGGGAATCATTAATAACAAATACTCAACCCCAAAAAAAGCCAGAAAGAGGAGAAAGGAAACCAAGGATAAATGGAACAAACAGAAACAAACAGCAAGGTGATAGATTTAAAATCTAACTGTATCAATAACCACATTAAATGTAAATGGTTAGAAAACACCAATTAAAAGACACAGGTTGTCAGACTGGATAACAAAGGAAGACTGTACTGTATGCTGCCACAGGAATTAAATTTAAATTTAAAGACACAAATAGGTTAAAAGTAAAAGGATGGGAAAATATGCCATACTAATACTAACCAAAAGAAATCTAGCATGACTATTCATATCAGACAAAGTAGATTTTACAGCAAAGAATATCACAAGGAAGGTCATATCATCATCATAAAGAGGTCAATTCATCAAGAGAACATAATAATCCTTAACACTTATACACCTAGTAATGGAGCTTTAAAATGAGTGGAGAGGGACCGGCCTGGTGGCATAGTGGTTAAGTTCACGGACTCTGATTTGGTGGTTTGAGGTTCACAGGTTCGGATCCCGGGCTCAGACCTTCACACCACTTACCAAGCCATGTTGTGGCAGGTGTCCCACACATAAAGTAGAGGAAGATGGGCACAAACGTTAGCCCAGGGCCAATCTTCCTCAGTAAAACGAGGAGGATTTGCAACGGATATTAGCTCAGAGCTAATCTTCCTCACCAAAAGAAAAAAAGATGCATGGAGAAAAACTGATGGAACTACAATGAAAAACCAAAAAACTCACAATTATAGTTAGAAATTTCAATACTTAATTGACATTTATAGAACATTCCACCAGAAAACAACATAATATGTACACATTCTTCTCAAATGTACAAGAACATTATAAAGACAGACTATAAAACAACTATCAATAAACTGAAAATGATTAGGGCCGGCCCTGTGGCTTGGTGGTTAAGTGCGCGCGCTGCGATGCTGGTGGCCTGGGTTCGGATCCCGGGTGCGCATCGAGGCACCACTTCTCCGTTCATCCTGAGGCCGAGTCCCGCATACAGCAACTAGAAGGATGTGCAGCTACGACATGCAACTATCCACTGGGGCTTTGGGGGGAAAAAATAAAATAAATAAAATCTTTAAAAAAAAAAAAAAAAAAAAAAAAAAGAAAATGATTAAAGTCATACAAAGTATATCCTCTGACCAAATGGAATTATATTAGAATTTAATAGCAATAAATATGGATCAACTAATCTTTGCAGTTAAAATACAAACATTATCATATTTGATATGTGTGCACACACACACAAATACACAGATATGGCTATGTACTGACTGTAAACAATAGACCTAACCATAAAAGCTAAGAGAAATTGAAAATCAAAAAACTGAAAAGCATATATTAGCTAAAAGATCTTATGGCTACTTTCATAAATAATAAAAATACTTTGAAGCAAAAAGCATTACTAAGACAAATAAAGTCATTATATAATAAAAAAAGTTTCAATTCACCAAAAGATGTAACAGTTTTAAACTTTATGCAAACAAAGAGAAAATACAGAAATCTCAAAGAAGTGACAAAAAAAAAAATCTCCTGTAACTAATAAGTGTTTATAGCAAAGTTTTAGGATACAAAGTTACTATACAAAAGTCAAATTGCTTTCCTATATACCAGCAGTGAACAGTTGGAATTTGAAATTAAAAACACAATACTACTTACATTAGTTCCAAAAAATGAAGTACTTAGGAATAAATCTAACAAATATGTACAAGATCTGTATGAGGAAAACTACAAAACTCTGATGAAAGAAATGAGAGATCTAAGTAAATGGAGAGATAGTCCATGTTCATGGATAGGAAAACTCAATATTATTAAGATGTCTGTTCTTTCCAATTTGATCTATAGGTTCAGTGCAATCCCAATCAAAATTCCAGCAAGTTATTTTGTAAATATCGAAAAACAAATTCTAAAGTTTGTATGTAAAGGCAAAAGATCCAGAATAGCCAAAACAATATTGAAGGAGAAAACAAAGTTGGAGGACTAACACCACTTTACTTCAAGACTTATATAAAACTACAGTAATCAAGACAGTTGGAGAAAGAATACACAAATAGATCAATGGAACAGAATATGGATCCCAGAAACAGAACCACACATATATAGTAAACTGATCTTTGACAAAGTAACAAAGGCAATCTAATGCAGAAAGAATAGTCTTGTCAACAAATGGTGCTGGAACAACTGGACATCCACTTGCCAAAAAAATGAATCCAGACTCAGATCTTCCACCTTTCACAAAAATTAACTCAAAGTGGGTCACAGACCTAAATGTAAAACAAAAATTATAAAACTTCCAGAAGACAACATAGGAGAAAATCCAGGTCACCTTGATTTGGTAGTGACTTTTTACATACGCTTTTTAAATACCAAAAACACAATCCATGAAAGAAAAAAATTAAATTGGACTAATAAATTTAAAACTTCTGCTCTTCAAAAGACACTGTTAAGAGAATGAAAGGACAAGCCACAGACTGGGAGAAAATATTTGCAAAACATATACCTGATAAAGGACTTTTATCCAAAATATTTAAAGAACTCTTTTTTGTTTATTTTATTTTATTGATTTTATTTTATTTATTTATTTATTTTATTTTTTATTTTTTTATTTTTGTGAGGAAGGGATCAGCCCTGAGCTAACATCTATGCTAATCCTCCTCTTTTTGCTGAGGAAGACCGGCTCTGAGCTAACGTCTATTGCCAATCCTCTTCCTTTTTTATTCCCTAAAGCCCCAGTAGATAGTTGTATGTCATAGTTGCACATCCTTCTAGTTGCTGTGTGTGGTACGTGGCCTCAGCATGGCCGGAGAAGTGGTGCGTCGGTGAGCACCCAGGATTCGAACCCAGGCCGCCAGTAGTGGAGCGCGCGCACTTAACCACTAAGCCACGGGGCCGGCCCTTAAAGAACTCTTAAAACTCAACAGTAAGAAAACAAACAACCCAACTAAACATGGGCAAAAGATCTGTACAGATAACTTACTCAAGAAGAGATATAGATGGCAAATAAGCATATGAAAAAATGCTCAACATCCTATGTAGGTCATTAGGGAACTGAAAATTTAAACAACAAGGAGATACACTACACATCTATTAGAATGGCTAAAATTCACAACACTGACAATGTTTACAATGGAATATTACTCAGCCATAAAAAGAATGAAATCTTGCAATATATAACAACATGGATGGACCTAGAGGGTGTTCTGCCAAGTGAAATAAGTCAGACAAAGACAAATACCATACGATTTTACTTACATGTAGAATCTAAAAAACAAAGTGAACAAGCTAAACAAAACAGAAACAGACTCATAGAGACAAACTGGTAGTTGCCAGAGGGGAGGCAGATGGGGGTTTGGGCAAAATAGATGAAGGGGATTAAGAGGTACAAACTTCCAGTTATACAATAAATAAGTTACAGAGATGTAATATACAGCATAGGGAATACAGTCAATAATATTGTAATAACTTTGTATGGTAACAGATGGTTACTGGATTTATTGTGGCAATCATTTCATAATGTACATAAATGTCAAATCATTATGTTGTACACCTAAAACTAACATAATATAGTATGGCAACTATACTTCAATTAAGCCATGGAAAATATCAAACACTGGCAGAGATGTGGAGCAATAGGAAATCTCATTTATTGCTGGTAAGAATACAAAATGGTACAGCCACTTTGGAGGACAGTTTGGCAATTTCTTACAATGCTAAACATGATTTATAGGTGTTTACCCAAATGAATTGAAAACTTATGTCTATACAAAAACTGCACACAAATGTATATGGCAGTTTTGTTCATAATTGCCAAAAACTGGAAGCAACAAAAACGTCCTTCAAAAGGTGAATGGATAAACAAACTGTGGTACATCCAGACAATGGAATATTAATCAGTGATAAAAAGAAATGACGGGCCAGCTACGTGGCCTAGTGGTTAAGTTCCGCGCTCTCCACTTCAGCGGCCCGGGTTTGGTTTCCGGGTGTGGATATACACCGCTCGTCGGGGGCCATGCTGTGGCGGCGACCCACATACAAAATAGAGGAAGATTGGCACAGATGTTAACTCAGGGTGAATCTTCCTCAGCAAAAAAGAAAAAAGAAATGAGCTATCAAGCCACAAAAAGACATGAAGGAAACTTAAATGAATGTTGCTTAGTGAAAGGAGCCAGTCTGAAAAGGTTACATACTGTGTGATTCCAACTGTATGATGTTCTGTAAAAGACAAAACTATAGAGAGAGCAAAAAAATTAGTAATTACAAAGAGTTTAGGGGTGGGGAGGGATGAATAGGTGTAGCACAGGGGATTTTTATGGCAGTGAAGCTACTGTGTACGATACTGTAACGGTGGATACATGACATTATAAACCCATTATAAAACTCATAGAACAATACAAGACAACGAGTGAAGCCTAATGTAAACTACGGATTTCAGTTAATATAACATATTAATATTGGTTCATTATTATAACAAATGTACCACTCTAATGCAAGATATTAATAATAGGGGAAACTGTGAGCAGGTGAGAGAGAGAGAGTATATAAGAACTCTATGTATTACCTGCTCAATTTCCTGTAAATCTGAAATTTCCCTAAAAAATAAAGTCTACTACTTTAGAAAAAATACAGCTTCAATATTCAGAAATAAAAACTTCCAGGTTTACATAGAAAAACTGATGTCACCAATATACTGAGGAGTTCTACCATATCTCTCACAATAATTGATCAATTATACAGACAAAAATTCAGTAAATATATCCAAGATTTGACCCAAACAGTTAACACTTGTTTTGTGGGACTTATTTCAGACTCTACACTCAACAACAGGAGAATTCACATTCTTTTCAAGCACTGAGACATTTGTAAAAGTTGGCCTCATGGTAGTCCATAAAACAAGTGTCGAGAAATTTCAAAGTATTGATATCACTAGCATCTTGTTGTTGGAAATCAATAATCAAAAGATATCCACAAACGCCCATGTGCTTGGACATTTGAAAGCATACTTCTAAATAACTCTTGGGTTGAAGAAGACATAGAAACAGAAATTACAATAAAAATAACAACAATTCTACCTGTCAAAACTTGTGAATGCAACCAAAGCATCACTTAGAAGATAAATTACGGTAATAAATGTTTATGTTAGAAAAGACAGAAGGCTGAAAATTAAAGAACCAAGTATCCAACTTAGGAAAAATTTTAAAAATAGAAAAAGAACTATAGAAGAAAGGAAAGAAAAAAACAATAAAGACAAGGCCAGAAGTTACTGAATTGGGAAAAAACATAGAGGATTGATAAAGTCAAAAGTTAATCCTTTTGAAAAGACTAATAAAATAGACAACCCCCAGGCAACATAGATTAAGGGCAAAAATGACAGAAGCAGTAGAAGAAATGAAGGGATGCCACAGATATTTAAAGGCTTATGAGAGAAAATTATAAACATCTTTTTGCCAATAAAATTGAAAACAGATGAAATCAACAAATTCCTAGAATATACCTTACTAAATTGGACTCAAGAAGAAAAAGAAAACCTAAATAATCCTATGCCTATTAAAGCAATTAAATCAATAGTTTGAAATCTTCCTACAAATACCAGGATAGTGACTATCTCCTGGGTTGGGGGAAATGGAGGAGGGATGAGGGGTAGTACACAGGGGGCTCACAGGTATTGCTAATGTCGTACTTCTTAAGCTAGGTAAAAAAATATGGATGTGCTTTTTATTATCATTCTTTATATTTTGCATATATATTATATATCTTAGTTTGTATTATATTTTTAAAGAATATGTATGCTAACTCAAAAGTAGTGTTTTAAATCTAATTTTCTATAAACCAAGATAATCTAATATATATGTTAGCCCCAAAATTCTCCCCAGGGCAGATTCCAGTATTAGAAGTAGTAGAAAGGACTCATGTGAAGAATTTACTATATAAAGAGTCATCCTTGAAACTGAAAATCAGACACAATCAGAACCACTTTGCCATATTAATAACATGGTCTTACTTGTATGTACACACAAGTTTCCATGGAATGATTCTCCAGGAACATTGCTGCACTTGGACTTCAATGTAATATTAGAAAACACCAATGGGTTTAACAGACAAGAATATTTAGTGAGGTCCTTACCATATCCCACTTAAAATAGATATTATTCTACTAAAAATACTAAAGCCAGTACTACACATATGAGTTTTTGTGAGCTCTGTATCCAGAAGTAGAATTTCTGAGCCAAAGGAAATGGAGGTTTTCAACTTGATTAGATTTTGTCAAATTGCTCTCTGAAGTGTTTTTACCAATTTAAACTATCACTGAAGTGCATGAAGATTCCTATTTCCTCCCATCTTGAAAACAGTTTGTCAGAGTATAAAATGTTTGCCACTCTGATAAGCATGAAATATTTCTATGTTTATTTTATTTGCCTTTCCAGATTTTCAGTGCATATAAGTATATTTTTACGTGCTATTGTCTGCACACAGTGTGTGTGCGTGCAGTTGACTCTCATTATTGATGGTAGCTATAACCATAAAGACACGGCAAACACTGAATTATCAAATGCTGAACCATTGCTAATAAGGGAAATTCAGGGTTAGGTTTCTGTGAGCCTCTGATCACATTTTTATCACCAACCAATACATAACTTTGCATTGTGTGTGTTTCTGTTTAAAGACATCTCATTTAATACACAGCTGTCCCTCAGTATCTGAGGGAGATTGGTTCCAGGACCCCAGCAAATACCAAAATCCAGGCGTACTCAAGTCTCTATAAAAATGATACGACCTAACACCCTCCAGTATACTTTAAATCATCTCTAGATTATGTATAATACCTAATACAATGTAAATGCTATGTAAATAGTTGTTATACTGTATTGTTTAGAGAATAAGGACAAGGGAAAAAAGTCTTACACGTTCAGTACAGACACAATCATTGTCCTTTAGATTCTGGGGTGGTTGAATCCGCGGATGTGGAACCTGTGGATAAGGAGGGCAGACCGTGTATGTGCTGTTGATGTGTTAACGTTGACCAGCAGCCAACACCACTATACCTCATGCCTGAATGCTCCATAAGGTGCAGCACAGCCTTCTCGCACTTAGGAACACCGGACAGCACTTCAGCTGCCAATTTAAACACGAAATCACGAACAAAAACACAAAGATGGAAAAAACGTGGCACTAAATAAACCATGAAAAGGATACTTATTGACAGTATGAAAGCTAAAACAGGTAGGCAGAGCATCACCTTGTTCGACCTCAGCTGGGAACATGTGTTTCAGGTGATTCAAATTTTTTTGCTGCTCTGCATACCTCCTTGATTGACCGTGGAAGCGCCGCGGGTATTGATTTTGCAGGTAACAAATAAGTTTTAGCAAGCAGGCAATTTTGCAAATATGGAATCGTAAATAATGGGAATATATATATATATTATTATCACTTGCCAACTTTGCTATGCTGTTGTTTGTATTTTCTTCATTTGTACAAATTGTTTTTTTTTTTTTAAGCCTGCTAGAGTTTGATTGAGATTGCATTGAATCTATGGATCTATTTAGGGATAATTGACACCTTAACAATACTGAGTCTTCTGACTTATGAACAGAGTCTCTCTCCTTTTATTTGGTTCTACTCTAATTTTACTCATCAATATTTTCTATTTTTTATTGTACATATCTTACATATCTTTTGAAAGGTTTCTCTCTAAGTATTTGGTATTTTTGGATGCTACTGTAAATGGTATTGTTTTTGAATTTGAATTTCAGTTTGTTCATTGCTAATATATAGACCTAGAATTGATTTTTGTATATTGATTTTGTATTCTACAACTTAATAAACTCTGTTATTATTATTAGTTCTAGTAGCTTTTTTGTAGATTCCATAGCATTTATACATCAACAATCATGTCTGTAAATAAAGACAGGGTTACTTGTTCCTTTCCAATAGAGCTTTTTACTTCTTTTTCTTAACTTGTTGCGCTGGCTAGAACCTCCAATACAAAATTGAATGGAAGTGGTAAGGAGAGATATCTCTGTATTGGTCCTGATCTTTAGAGGGAAGCGTTCAGTCTTTCACCACTAAGTATGACCTTGGCTGAATGTTTCTTATAGATGCTCTTTATTAGATTAATGAAGTTCTCTTCTATTCCTAGTTAGCTGAGAAATTTTGTCAGTAATATATATTGGATTTTGTTAAGTGCTTTCTCTGTACCTACTGAGATGATCATATTTTTTTTCTTTTTTACTTTGTTAATACTGTAAATTTTTTGATTTTAGAATGTTGAACCAGCATTGCATTCCTGAGACAAAGCTCCCTTGTCCACAATCTATTATATTTCTCATACATTGTTATTCTTTTATTTTTTTATTTTTTTATTTTTTATTTTCCCCCAAAGCCCCAGTAGATAGTTGTATGTCATAGTTGCACAGCCTTCTAGTTGCTGTATGTGGGACGCGGCCTCAGCATGGCCGGGGAAGTGGTGCGTCGGTGCACGCCCGGGATCCGAACCCGGGCCGCCAGCAGCAGAGCGCACGCACTTAACCGCTAAGCCACGGGGCCGGCCCATACATTGTTATTCTAATTGCTAAATTTTGTCTAGAATTTTTGCTTCTATGTTCATTACGTTACAATTATTGTAATGTCTTTATCTGGACTTGGTATCAGGGTAATGCTAGACTTATAGTAGACTTATTTGGGGAATATTTCCTACTTTTCAATTTTCTGGAAGAATTTGTATAAAAATGGTATTTTTTCTTCCTTAAATATCTGGCAGAATTCACCAGTAAAGCCATCTAGGCCTAGAGTTAAAAAAAGCTTCTTTGTGGAAGCTTTTTAACTACAAATTACTATTTCTTGCATCCCATTTCTTCATGCTGGGTTTCTTTATTTCTTACTGAAGTACATCCTTTAGTAGTTCTCTCTAACATGGATTTGTGGTGGGAAGTATTTTGGAGGGAAAATATCAATCCATCTTTTATTTCACTTAACATTTCTTTAATATTTTTCTCTCTTTGTTTCTCTGTTCTTTCTAGGTAAATTCCTCAGTACTATTTGCAAATTCAGTAATTCTCTTTGATTGTTACAAATTCTAGAACTTGTTCCATTTATTGAATTTTTAATCTCAATTACTATATTTTTTATTTCTAGGTTTTTTAATTGTTTTTTTAATATCCATTTGTCCTTGATTCATTGCTGCAAGTTTTTATTTCACCAAACTTTTATGGTTGTTAATCTTTCTTTTGTCTCTGAATAATTTAAACATACTTATTTTGAAGTCATTTTGGGATTAATTACTTTTATTTTTTCAATAATTCATTCTTCTCCTGATTCTTCATCCATTGACCAGCTTTCTTAGAGCAGAATCTATGTGCTTTGTTATTTTCATTAAGAAGGTGGCATATTATCCCTCTCTGCACTCACTCCCTCTTTCTAGTGGTTTTGCAGTGCCTCCCCCCAGCTCCTGGGACTCCTACTTGAGAACAGGCCTTATGTTAGCAGCTGAGGGCTTCCATTTTGGGGAAACATCACAGACTTAGCCGTTAAACCAGCAGCTGTCCTGCCATAGATCCTGTCTCCTTTGCCTTCTCCGCTTCCCCTAGCCACCACAGTCACACAGCTTTACTTGTATTTACTCTTTTAAACAAAGAAAACTTCTTTTAAATAGTTGGTATTAAATTAAATATATAGAAGCCATAGCTCAGGCAATGGTCCTTTCGTGGGTGAGAAACCCCACCCTTGCCCCTCGTGTCACTCTGTGAGACTGACTGCCGTCCATCTGCACGTGGAATGCTTTTGGTCGCATCTACCCCACAGAAACCCAAGTTATGGCCAACTCTGGACATTTTCCAAATTCAGAGAATCCAGCGGACTTGTCACTTCAATCCCCACTTATGGCTGGATGTTTCCATTTTTGTCTAAATCGATAGATATTTAGCTTGTTTTTGAGCATGGACTGTGTCTGGAATGTGTGTGTATGTGTATGTAAATGTATCATTGTCGTAGAGCAGTTTAAAACATGAACTCGTACCACCATCTTGAAAAGAAGCATAGAGCAGAGTTTCTTAATCTTTTACAGGCTTTACTGTTTTGATATTTATAAAAACCTTATGTACACTATTTGTATATTTAAATCTTTTTACACTATTTTAAATTTCAAAATAGTCTAAAAACTTTATGATTGCCTTGACAGGGAAGTTGAATTCTTCCCATAGGTTTTTTTTAATTATACAGGTCCTTCCTCCTTCACGTATCTACTCCTCTCCCAGTTTAAAATCACTGTCCTAAAAAGAAACATGCAGCTCTAATAAGATTAGCTTCAGAAAACTTAGTAGAAATGTTAACAACCAGGGAGACTGTGTGACTAGTGGCAGACAAGGGTGCCTGGAAAAATCACCTTAACTTGCCTGTACAGAGGGAGTACCCCCATTCCAGAAACCAGGAGAGGCATTTAACAGACCTCCACCATCTGTAACCAGGCCTTACTTACCCTAGTCAGTTTGTTCTCAAATTCTAACCATGAGAATAAACACTGCTTTTGGTAAAATCATTTGTATTATTTCACAAACAACTTTATGACAACATTTACAGAAATCAAAATAAAAGAACATCAAAACTCCAGTAGGTAAATAAAGAACAAGAACAGGCAGTTCTCATAAGAGGAAATACAAATTGGCCAAACACACACACACGTTATCTTTTATATTGATCTAAGAAATAAAAATTAATGTACTATTTTATATCTAGGAACAATTTTTTTAAATAACACTCAAATTTAAGGTTGCTATTAAACTAGTGTATTTATACTTGCTGCTACCTTGGAAATTGGCACAAATCTTTGGAAAAGCAATATAGTAATATTTACCGGGAGCTATAAAAATGGTTATCCAACTCCTAGGAATTTACCTTAAGAAAACATCAAAAGAAAAAAAACCTAAATGCATGATGATGTTCACACAGCATTATTTATAAAACTATAACTAAATGTTGAAGAGTAAAAACAAGCAATAAGTTCCCCCAACATTTCTGAACAGCTTTATTGAGGTATAATTGACAGACAATAAACTGCACATAGTTAAAGTATACGATTTGATAAGTTTTGACATATGTATACATCCATGAAACCATTGCCATAATCAAGATAATGAACATAACCATGCCCCAATGTTGTTAAATGAGCAGAAAGAAAGTAGGACCAGATGCTACCCCAGCCATCACCCCCACAACCCCAGGAAGCAGCAGACCACCCAGGGAAGGGAATGGGAAGGAGTCATTGGGAGTCAGTGTACACAGTGAGGAGGCTCACCCTTCGCTCTCTTCCTCACAGCGCTCCCTCCTCTTACCAAGAAGTGGGGACTCTAAAGAAAAACTCCCACAGATTGAGGTGCCTGTATGCAAGAGGAGACTGGCATTTACCCAACTGGAGAGTTGCCACGTTGTGATATCTGCAGGCCCACTTTGGGACTGGCGTCTTGGCTGGATATTTCTGAGGGTGGGAACTTGCTGGAGCAGCTGCCATAGCAAGAAGGGATCAGGGTGTAATGTGCTTGGGTAAAAGATGACCTTCCACCACACAGTCCCCTGAGGCTCTTGGAGGAGGTAGAGGAGAAAATAGGTGGCTTTCCTGACTCCACGTGAAGGAGCTGAGGGATAAAGAGAGAGGCAGGAACTGTGGTGCCCAGTGGCTGAGTGGATACCCTCCTGAGACAGAGGGTTGAGGGTATAAGCCAACAGCATGAATTGAAAGGGACATCACTGTTCCTTTCTAAGAGCGTTCTCAGTGGCAGAGACCAGAGTCTAGCTGAATATACTCTCAGAAAAATCACATGACACAAAGAAAGCATGTCTGCAGAGCCCCCAGCAGCCAACCAAAATGACCAGTAAAAAGATCAGGGCCACTGCCCACCACCAGCAGGTAACAATATGTAGTACAGCCTCTCCCCTCTCTCCAAGCTCCTCCTCCTCACCCAACCCATCTTGGGAGGGGAGAAGGAATGAAGAAACCAAAGACATCTCCTCTGGACCACAGGTCCTAAAGGTTGTGATCTAGTCAGAGAGGGAAAGGAGAAGAGATGAGACTGGGTTGCAAACTGGACCAGACAGAACTTTTTAATAATGAGAAATAAACTTAAAACTGTGGGATCATCCCAAGATGTCACTGAAGAACAGAAAAGGGCGGCAGTGACTGGGAGAAAACAAGAAACTGTTCATGCCTGCACCTCACTGAGTTGAGAGAATTCACTATACCTGATACAGTCCCAAAATTAAGAGGATAGGTAGAGAAAGTATAATATATCAACTCAACACATTATACAACCAACAAAAATATAAGTATGGCTGCCTGCTCCGTGGCGTAGTGGTTGAGTTTGCGAGCTCCGATTTGGCAGTCTGGGGTTTGCAGGTTCGGATCCCGGCGCAGACCAATGCACCACTTGTCAAGCCATGCTGTGGCGGCGTCCCATATAAAGTAGAGGAAGATGGGCACAGATATTAGCCCAGGGCCAATCTTCCTCAGCAAAACGAGGAGGATTGGCAATGGATGTTATCTCAGGGCTAATCTTCCTCACACACACACACACACACACACACACACAAATATATATATATATATATATATATATATATATATATATATATATATATATATATATATATATAAAGATGAAGAACTATGTAGAAAAAATGCAATTTGTTTATATACTATTATCCCAAATAATACTAATAGTAAAAAACAAAATAAAACGTATAACAACAACGTGAAAAGGCATATGTACAATCTTAAGGGGAGTAAGAAAAATAAAGATTATTTTGTTAATATGGTGTGATCATAGTTTTTAAATTACTTTTATTACATTCCTTTTATGATATGAAAAAGTGGGGGGAAAAATCACCCACCATCCTACCTTACTAATTCAGAAAAGTATATTCATTTTCCATGTTCTTTTCTCTTTGATGATTTGATAAACAGTTTTGATCACTTATCTGCCAAGTACAAGGCCGTGCCAGATGCTGTGGGCACAGCTCAGAGTGGGGCTGGTGGGCTCACGGCTCTCACCTCTGTGTAGCTACCGGGATGCAAGGTGCTGAGGGCTGTGCTAGGCAAGGGCAGCTATATGGAGCACAGAGAGGGCACCGGGAGGCCCCCAAGGCTTCAAGAGTAAGTGGTAAGTATGGTGAGACAGAAAGAATGCGTGGAAGGTGGCCAAAGGAAGAGCTTGAGGTAAGAGGGCAGGGGGCAGAGCATATAAGATGAGCCCAGAGACTTGGAAGAAATGCTCTATAAGAACAGAATGAAATTCAAAAGGGCTGGAGCACAAAGTAAAAGTTGGAGCTGCAGATGAGAGGAGCAGGGACACAGGGAGGGAGGCAGGGTCAGGCATCCTATAAATTTTGTGAGAAATATAGATTTTAAGGTAAAAGCACATGCATATATATATACACACACATTCATAATGCTTATCTAGTCGAATTTCCTAATTTCTATGAAATTCTTGATTCCTTAATTTCTAGGAATAGGATACATGTTTGAATTTGGAACTTTCTAGCCTTCTATAATATTTTCAATTCTCCACGTTTAGGTTCATAGAGTTTGCACCATTCTGGGACAGAAAGCAAGCATTTGGAAGATGCAGGATTGTACTGAGAGGTCTCTTGGCAGGCGTTGGGCCCACGGGTTCCATCCACAGCATTTGTCCTCTGTGGGCTGGCCTTCCTTGGGGTTATTCTCTGAGGTTGCAGGCATAACCTTCCCATCACATTGAAAGGTGGTACAGAAATTCGGAGCGTTTCTAGCCATTAATTCAGATTCACCGGTTTCAGCTGACCTCCATCCACCCGGAGACTACTCAGGGCCAACCAGCGGCCTGGGTTTCTACAAGTTTCTCACACGAGAGCAAGTTGAAGTAAAAGGTACAAAGGAGGAGTCAAGATGGCAGCGTAAGCAGACTCTGAACTCACCTCCTCCCGCGGACACAGCCAATTTACAACTATTCGTGGAAAAATTACCGCGAGACAGAACTGAAAACTGGATGAGAGGAACTCCTGCAACAACGGACAAGCCTAACTGAGGCAGAAGAGGCAGAGACTCCCTTCTGGAGAGGAAAAACGCCGCCTTCACAAGCCGCCAGCTTTACGGCCGCAGGGAGCAGCACACAGGTACGCAGCCTCCCTGGAGGCGCGGGGCCCTGAGCCGGAGAGCGCCCCTGCTGTCGGCATTCTGTGGACCCAGCACAATCGAGACCAGCGGCATAATATCTGACTTTGCCTGCTGCTAAAACATTGGGGAGCACCCCCAGAAAACCCGGTTCACTAAGAAACTAAAACCAGCTCTTAAAGGGCCTGCGCGCAAACTCACCCATTTCAGAAAGCATCCTAAAATCACCAGAAAGAAAGGTGCACAGTGCTGTGGTGAAAAGAGACTCACCTAATAGGCCCTGAGTGCATCTCGGTGAGGGGTGAGACCTCTTCAGGGACTGGGACGTTGGCGGCAGCCATTGTTGTGGCCTGGTGTGGGCATGCTGACACAAACACCATTGGAGTTCTCCCTGAGGCCTGCTAGCCCAGGGTCTGCCCCACCCGCTGGGGCACAGATTTCATCCAGCTCAGCCAGGGCAGGCAGCCCACCCTAGAGACTGGCCCCACCCAACAACAAGCCCTCAGGCAACTTGTGGGCCTGCATAGATTGGTGACTGGATTCTCTGCAGCCTGGCAACTGAGCCGACTTTAGCAGGGCAGGGTGTGCACAAGGAGCGGGTGGAGAGTGTGGGGCGGTGGCGGAGTGTGTGGGGCTCCCGCCGTGGAGAGACTGGGTCCACTTGGGGAGGTCAGGGCACGCACACGGAGCAGAACTGTGTTGACTGTGTGTGTGGACCTGTGGGTGGCAGGGCTTGTCAGCTGCGAAAGACTTGTGCTTCTCAAAGACCCACATGGGGGTTTGCCCCACCTTCCAAAGCCTGAAATAATTGGGTGCTCCTGTGCCTGAGGCCAGTCCCATCCAGCTGCAATCCTCAGAGAGCTGACAAGAGACATAATAGGCTAGAGGCTTACAGCAATTGTAAGGCCCTGAGGCTAACAACATGCCACGCTGGGGGCCTACTCACTTAAAAGAAATACTGCAACACAAATGTGGTATTAGAACTTGCAGCCAACTGTGCTTGGCTCCCCACACCTGATAAAGAGACTGAAGGGCCCACAACAACTACAAGCAGCTGAGCATTACAACAGCTGGCCAGGAGCATAACTCGGCCTCCCTGGGCACCTACAGGGAAAGCAAACAGGCCAGAACAGAAAGACACATGTAGCCCACATAGGGGTCACCCCTGGAACATTGAAACTGAGGGAAGCACACTGGAAGCCTCCTAAGGCATCACTTACATAAGGTCACCTATCCAAGAACAGGAGATGTAGCTAACCTACCTAATACGTAGACACAAGCACAGGGAAAGAGGCAAATTGAGGAGGCAAAAGAATACATTCCAAGTAAGGGAACAGGACAAAACCCCAGAAAAGGAACTAAGTGAAACAGAAATGAGCAACCTACCCGACAGAGAGTTCAAACTAAGAGTGTTAAGGATGCTCACTGATCTGGGGAGAAGAATAGATGAACTCACTGAGAATGTCAACAAAGAAATGGAAGATATAAAAAAGAACCAATCAGAAATGAAGAATACAATACTGGAAATGAAAAATTCATTAGAGGGACTCAAAAGCAGAGTAGAGGATACAGAAGAACGGATCTGTGAGCTGGACGAAAGACTAGAAGAAATTACCCAAGGTGAACAGGTAAAAGAGAAAAGAATTAAAAAGAGTGAGGACAGTTTAAGGGGCCTCTGGGACAACATCAAGCGCACTAACATCCGTGTTATAGGTGTCCCGGAAGGAGTAGAGTGAGACAAGGGGGCAGAGAATCTATTTCAAGAAATAATAGATGAAAACTTCCCTAACCTAAGGAAGGAAACAGACATCCAGGTACAGGAAGCACAGAGAGCCCCAAAAAGATAAACCCAAAGAGGCCCACACCAAGACACATCATAATCAAAATGTCCAGAATTAAAGATAAAGAGAGAATCCTAAAAGCCACAAGAGAATGTCAAGTTACATACAAAGGAAGCCCCATAAGGCTATCAGCTGACTTCTCAGCAGAAACCTTACAGGCTAGAAGAGAATGGCATGATATATTTAAAATGCTAAAAGGAAAAAACTTACAGCCAAGAATACGCTACCCAGCAAGGTTAACATTCAAAATGGAAGGAGAGATCAAAATTTTCCCAGACAAGCAAAAATTAAAGGAGTTTCTCACCAAGAAACGAGTGCTACAAGAAATGTTAAAGAGACTGATGTAAGGGGAAAAGAGAAGACCACAAATAGGAAAAATTATCTATTTCCATGATAAGAACGTAACGGATACAAATGCACAAAAAAGAGATTAGATATGTTATCAAAAACATAAAAGGAGGGAGGAGGGGAGTTAAAGAGTACAGCTTTCAGACAGAGGTCAAACTAAAGTGACCATCAATTCTGTATAGAAGAAGAAAGGAACAGAGAAGGACTACTAAAACACTGAGAAAAAAAAAGTTTAAAAAATGGCAGTAAGTACATACTTATCAATAGCTACTTTAAACGTCAATGGACTAAATGCTCCAATTAAAAGGCATAGGGTGGCTGACTGGATAAAAAAACAAGACCCATATATATGCTGCTTACAAGAGCCACACTTCAGACCTAAAGACACTCACAAACTGAAAGTGATGGATGGAGAAAGATACTTCACGCAGATGGCAATGAAAAGAAAGCTGGGGTAGCAGTACTCATATCAGACAAAATAGACTTTAAAACAAAAACTGTAAAAAGAGACAAGGGCATTACATAATGATCAAGGGAACAATCCAACAAGAGGATATAACACTTGTAAATACGCACCCAATGTAGGTGCACCTAAATATATAAAGCAATTATTAACAGACATAAAAACAGAAATAGACGGTAACACAATAATTGTAGGGGACTTTAACACTCCACTACACCAACGGATAGATTATCCAAACAGAAGATCAATAAGGAAACATTGGCCTTAAACGACACACTAGAACAGATGGACCGAGTAGATATATACAGAGCATTCCATCCAAAAACCGAAGAATACACGTTCTTTTCAAATGCACATGGAACATTCTCCAGGATGGATCACATATTAGGCCACAAAACAAGACTCCATAAATTTAAGAAGATTGAAATAATACCAAGCATCTTTTCTGACCACAACGGTATGAAACTAGAAATCAACTATAGGAAGAAAATCAGAAAAGCCACAAATACGTGGAGATTAAACAAAATGCTACTGAACAACGACTGGGTTAATGCAGAAATCAAAGAAGAAATCAAAAAATACCTAGAGAAAAATGAAAATGAAAATACGACATGCCAGAATATATGGGATACAGCAAAAGCGGTTCTAAGAGGGAAGTTTATAGCAACACAGGCCTATCTCAACAAACAAGAAAAATCTCAAATAAACAATCTAACAGTGCACCTAAAGGAACTGGAAAAAGAAGAACAAACAAAGCCCAAAATCAGTAGAAGAAGGGAAATAATAAAAATCAGAGCAGAAATAAATGAAATAGAGACCAAAAAAATAGAAAAAATTAATAAAACCAAGAGCTGGTTCTTTGAAAAGATAAACAAAATTGACAAACCTTTAGCTAGACTCACCAAGAAAAAAAGAGAGAAGGCACAAATAAGTAAAATCAGAAATGAAAGAGGAGAGGTTACAACAGACACCTCAGAAATACAAAAGATTATAAGAAATACTATGAAAAGCTATATGCCAACCAATTCAACAATCTGGAAGAAATGGATAAATTCTTAGAATCATACAACCTTCCAAAACTGGATCAAGAAGAAGTAGAGAATTTGAATAGACCAATTACCAGTAAGGAGATTGAAACAGTAATCAAAAACCTCCCCCAAAATAAAAGTCCAGGACCAGACGGCTTCCCTGGTGAATTCTACCAAACATTCAAAGAAGACTTAATACCTATCCTTCTCAAACTCTTCCAAAAAATTGAGGAGGTGGGGAAGCTCCCTAACTCATTCTACGAAGCCGACGTTACCCTGATACCAAAACCAGACAAGGACAACACAAAAAAAGAAAATTACAGGCCAATATCACTGATGAACCTCAATGCAAAAATCCTCAACAAACTACTAGCAAATTGCATACAACAATACGTTAAAAAGATTATACACCATGATCAAGTGGGATTTATTCCAGGTATGCAGGGATGGTTTAACATTCGCAAATCAATCAACGTAATACACCACATTAATAAAATGAAGAATAAAAATCACATGATCATCTCAATAGATGCAGAGAAAGCATTTGATAAGATACAGCATCCATTTATGATAAAAACTCTGAATAAAATGGGTATAGAAGGAAAGTATCTCAACATCATAAAGACCATATATGACAAACCCACAGCTAATATCATCCTCAATGGTGAAAAACTGAAAGCTATCCCTCTAAGAACAGGAACCAGACAAGGATGCCCACTGTCACCACTCCTATTTAACATAGTACTGGAAGTCCTAGTCAGAGCAATCAGGCAAGACAAAGAAATAAAAGGGATCCAAATTGGAAAGGAAGAAGTGAAACTGTCACTATTTGCAGATGACATGATTTTATATATAGAAACCCCTAAAGAATCCACCAGAAAACTGTTAGAAGTAATAAACAAATATGGTAAAGTTGCAGGATACAAAATCAACATACAAAAATCAGTTGCATTTCTATACACTAACAACGAAGTAGCAGAAAGAGAAATTAAGAATACCACCCCATTTACAATCGCAACAAAAAGAATAAAATACCTAGGAATAAACTTAACCAAAGAGGTGTAAGATCTGTACACCGAAAACTATAAAACATTTTTGAAAGAAATTGAAGAAGACACAAAGAAATGGAAAGATATTCCATGCTCTTGGATTGGAAGAATTAACATAATTAAGATGTCCATACTTCCTAAAGCAATCTATAGATTCAATGCAATCCCTATCAAAGTTCCAACAACATTTTTCACAGAAATAGAACAAAGAATCCTAAAATTTATATGGAACAACAAAAGACCCCGAATAGCTAAAGGAATCCTGAGAAAAAAGAACAAAGCTGGAGGTATCACACGCCCTGATTTCAAAATATACTACAAAGCTATAGTAACCAAAACAGCATGGTACTGGCACAAAAACAGACACACAGATCAATGGAATAGAATTGAAAGCCCAGAAATAAACCCACATATCTATGGACAGCTAATCTTTGACAAAGGAGCCAAGAACATACAATGGGGAAAAGAAAGTCTCTTCAACAAATGGTGTTGGGAAAACTGGATAGCCACACGCAAAAAAAATGAAAGTAGACCTTCACCTTACACCATACACAAAAATTAACTCCAAATGGATTAAAGACTTGAATGTAAGACCTGAAACTGTGAAACTTCTAGAAGAAAACATAGGCAGTACACTCTTCGACATCGATCTTAGCAACATCTTTTCAAACACCATGTCTGACCGGGCAAGAGAAACAATAGAAAAAATAAACAAATGGGACTACATCAAATTAAAAAGCTTCTGCACAGCAAAGGAAACCATCAACAAAACGAAAAGACAACCTAACAATTGGGAGAAGATATTTGCAAACCATACATCTGATAAGGGCTTAATCTCCAAAATATATAAAGAACTCATGCATCTCAACAACAAAAAAACTACCAACCCGATTAAAAAATGGGCCAAAGACCTGAACAGACATTTCTCTATGAAGGTATAGAGATGGCCAACAGACACATGAAAAGATGTTCAAAATCACTAATTATCAGGGAAATGCAAATCAAAACTACAATGAGATATCACCTCACGCCCATCAGAATGGCTATAATTAACAAGACAGGAAACAACATGTGTTGGAGAGGATGTGGAGAGAAGGGAACTCTCATACACTGCTGGTGGGAGTGCCAACTGGTGCAGCCACTATGGAAAACAGTATGGAGATTCCTCAAAAAATTAAGGATAGAACTACCATATGATCCAGCTATTCCACTGTTGGGTATTTATCCAAAGAACTTGAAAACACCAATTTGTAAAAGTACATGCACCCCTGTGTTCCTTGCAGCATTATTCACAATAGCCAAGACTTGGAAGCAACCTAAGTGCCCATCAAGGGACGAATGGATAAAGAAGCTGTGGTATATATACACAATGGAATACTACTCAGCCATAAGAAACGATGAAATCCAGGCATTTGTGACAACATGGATGGACATTGAGGGTATAATGCAAAGCGAAATAAGTCAGAGGGAGAAGGTCAAATACTGTATGATTTCCTTCATTAAGTAGTAGATAATAACAACAATAAATAAACACATAGGGACAGAGATTGGATTGGTGGTTACCAGTGGGGAAGGGGGGAGGGAGGAGGGTGTAAGGGATAATTCGGTACATGTGTGTGGTGATGGGTTGTAATTAGTATTTTGGTGGTGAACATGATGTAATCTATGCAGAAATAGAAGTATAATGATGTACACCTGAAATTTTTACAATGTTATAAACCAATGTTACTGCAATAAACAAAAAATTAAAGAAAAAAAAGAAAGTAATCTTAAAAATTAAAAAAAAACGGTACAAAGGAGAATTTTGCTGTCGACAGGTGAGCCTTTAAGAGTGGATCTTCGCAATGAACTCTTCATTTACAGTTTACGAGGCAATGATGAGACAGCTCAAAAGAAGCATATCTCTGCGACATGACAGTTCAGTCCCAAAGACTGTTAACAAACGGTCAGCTCATCAGACACGTCTGCAGAAATGGAACAGAGCCCACCTCTGTGCAATCCCACATATCAGAGTGACGGCTGCAGTGTTCCATTTAATGTAGCATCAGTGCAAATTGAAACCTAAAAGAGTTCACTCCCCACAGCCACAGGCTTCAGAGAATCTTCTTGTCTCCACTAAATACATAGCTCAAGGAAACAGAACCTAGAGGACATGTTTTCAAAGTGAATTTTTTCCCCTGATTTTCTTTAAATTTGAATACAGTTTTTGTAGGAATAGTGCATGAAGTTATTAACTAATCATTTCTGCAACAGTGAAAAAAGTTTCCGTTTTAATTATGGCTAATTGTCATGCAGCTTAAATACGATTAGAAAGCTATTACAGCAGTCTCCCCTTATCCGAGGTTTCTATTTTGCGGTTTCAGTTACCCATGGCCAAGTGCAGTTTGAAAATATTAAGTGGGAAATTCCAGAAATAAACAATTCATAAGTTTTAAATTGTGCACCATTCTGAGTAGTGTGATGAAATCTTGCACCATCCCGCTCGGTCCCGTCCAGGACGTGAATCATCCCTTTGTCCAGTGTATCCATGCTATGTACATTACCCTCCTGTTGTCACTGAGTAGACGTCTCAGTTATTAGGGAGGTGGAGAGACCACACCCACCTTTCCCAGCACCAGATTCCAGCTCAGGGAGGTGAGAAGATTTAAAGATAAGTCAGGTGGGAAGTTTTGAAGACCACAAAGGATTGATGCTTTGTTTTTTCACTATATTGAAACTGGGTTTGCAACTTAAAGCAATTGTAGGACTACCTATAACCTAAAATGAGCAGAAAACCCAGGGACCTGACAGCATTTTTATCCAGAGGCAACGACAGTGGAGACAGAAAATTAAGTTGTGTTTATAAATATCTATATATATATACCAAAACACATAAAATATAATACTCATTTAATATTGACATAATATAATATTTTGAAACAGTATGTTTTAAACAGTACTGTTCTGATGCTTTTTTTGCTGCAATCTATATTCAAATCTCGATATTCTGGGTATTTTACAAATTATGGTGTATTCATATAATTTGATTTTATCCTGCCACTTAGTGAGATACATCCACATGTACGAATGTGCAAAGACATCCTACACGAGTCTGTGCCCATGAGTCCTCATTCAGTGGCAAGTAACAGAACATTCAACTAGAACTAAAGTTAGCTTATACAACAAGAAGGTTACACACACCAGGAGTCTGCAGGTAGGTGGTTGCAGAGTTGGCTAATTCAGCGGTTCACATCGTCACCCAGGACCCAAGACCCAGGCCCTTACACCTTTCTGCCCCCCTGACTGTAACTTATTGGGACTCAACCTTTAGCTTCTTCCCATTTGCCTGCAAAGAACAGCCACTTTCAGGTACGATGTCCTCATGCAACTGCTGCCAACTGCAGACAGGAAGGAGTAATTTCTCCCTAATGATCTCTTTTGTTTACCTAGGGAGGAAAATTTCCCTAGAGAATCTAATCATAGGCCCCTGCCCTGGCAGCAGGGTAAAGTGGTACGGCAAGGAGCTGACACATCCTGCCTCTGTAGTAGGAGGAAGTCCCTGAGGCAGAAAGACAGATTGGGTGTTGAGTAAGCAACCATGAGTGTCTGCTCTAATGTCAAATGAAACATAGATATGCTGTATGTAGGACTCAGATGTCATTCTTTTTTAATGACTGCATAGATTTCATTGTATGAATGTATCATAATTTATTTAACTAGTCCTCTATGGATGGGCCTATAGGTAATTTGTAGTTTTTTGATATTACAAATCATTCTGCAGTGAATATCCTAGTATGACTGTATGTGTGTGTGCATGTATGTGTGTGCATCTTTGCACACTTGTGAGAGTGTATCTATAAGACAAATTCTTAGATATGGGATTGCCAGTTTAAAAGGTAAATGCTTTTGAAGTTTTAACAGATCTTGCCAAATACTTTTAAAAGTTGCATCAGATACTCCGAAAGTGTTTGCGTATGGCTGTTTTCTCACTCTTGCACTGACACTGAGTATGACCAAACCTTTTAATCTTTCCCAAATGATAGATGAACATATTCCTTGGGCCATGTCACAAATTGCTGATGTTCCAGGGAGCTGATGGAGCAGAGAAACCTGAATCACCAGATGGCCCCTAATGGTCTCTGTTTTTCTACCATGACTCCATGATCCTAAATGATCCAGTCTTGGGAACCCACCAGACCTTCCTCTCCTAACAGTGTTTGCAGAATTTTTCCCCTGTGAAAATGGAGGCTTTGGAAAAGATTGTTGTACTGTTCTATTAGCAGTTGTTTTAAAGATCATTTTTATGTTTTATTATAAAATATGTTTATTAGAGAATATACAAAAAATCAAAGATAATCAAACAAAAGGATGAAGATACCCATTGCCCTAACTCCTGCTACTCAGCAATACTTGCTATTAACTTGTTATATTTCCTCCTGGCTTCTCTCTCTTTATATATATATATATATATATATATATATATATATACACACACACACACATACACACACATATATCATATCTGTGTACATATCTATGTATATATATACATATATCTCTATATATACGTATATATAATTTACAGAAATGGGATCATATTCTACACATTTCAGTCTTGTCTTTGTTACTTACTGGATCCATAAACACCTTTCCATGCAATTATAAAACTTCTACAGCCTTGCTACTCAACGTGTGGTACAAGGATCAGCAAAATGTCGTCACCTGGGAGCTTGTTGGAAGTGCAAAACCTCAGGCCCACCCCAGACTTACTGAATCAGACTTCCATTTTAACAAGACCCCCAGGTGATTCATACACACAGGAAAGTGTGAGAAGTGTGGATCTACATCATCCTTTTTGATGGTTGACAAGTATACTATTTTATGATTATGCCACAGGGCTAGAGTTTAATCATTTGATTCTAACTAATGTTAGGACAGCTTATCCATCTAGACGGCCAGGAGCCCTTTGCTAGAAATCCTCCTTAGAGCCAATCTCACTGGCCTTGGGTGACAGAGACAATTCCTGCTGGGTGAGGTTGTGGGAAAACCGAAGTCTGGGCCTGAGGCTACATGGAGAGGTGTCTCACAGATGACTGTTCTCAGAACGGTTTAAAAAACTGTTTACTGTGTTAAGGTAACAGATGCTTCCAAACAAAGAGAACAGGAAGCTGGTGCCTTCTCTGTCTGCCATTCAGCAGGGCTGAATGCGTTCCATTAATTCGCCTGCAAACTTTGCTGAAGAGCCCAGCAAGCAGCAATGAAAATTACAGAGCAGCTCCCAGGCGCTTTAGTGGGTAATCAGCTGAAATTGAGCTGTTTTCCATATTCTTTGCTGATAATGCAAATAGAACCTTTAAAGCAAATGGCTGTTACCACACATCCTACAAGCTGAGAGCACCCTTGTGGTGCACACAGATGCTTCCACTGCGCCCCAAGCCCTGCCAGAGAGTAATTGGTTCCCATGGCTATCAGTGGCAGGATCCACGAGACCTCCTGTGCCTTAACAAATGGCCAGGCTGAGCTAGAGGGTTACGGGCCCAGGGCCAATCCTCCAGATAAATTAGCTGTCAGGAAGTAAAAGCAGCTTGAGGGAAAAGGCTGGATCTGTCTAAAATCTCTATGATTTTCTTCACACCAGGCTCAGCTTTTCCTTGAAAGGTGCTCCCTTGTGCTGTCCAGGAGAAAGGCCTCCGGGTGTGGTATGCAGGACTCTAGGTCTAAACTGGCCTCAGGCTGTAGGTGCCCAAGATTATCAACCAAAGCAGAAAGCAAGTGTTGGGATTAGGGATTCAGGAAAAGCTGTTTCCTCTTAGATTGTCTTGGTTCTGAATGGGGCGTCTGGGCAAAACATCACTTGGGGAGTTGCTAAGAGGCCAAGAGAAAGAACATTGGAAAGGAAGATAGCACTGGATTCACATGCCAACATACCGTGTCCCAGCTGTGACCCTAATGGTGGCCAAAACTCTCTGACCCTTAACCTCTATGAAATAGGATGATAATATCCTCACCGGTAAGATGTCGTAGATGACATCACCTGGGACCTGGTAGGTATTTGATATATGTCCTTTTCCCTCCTTCATCCCCTGAAAACGAACCACACCTCTCACCCTTCCTTTTCTCTGCCTTGACTCACACCCCAAACATCAGAGATGAATGTGAAGGTCCATAAAGAACACATGTCATGTCTAGAAAGTTATTACAGCTAAACTCTATATTTTCAGTACTATCTACAAACAATAAATTTGTATTCAAATGTTTATTTCTACTTAACCCTTAGTTTAATTTTGATATGAAAAAGGATTCTTAGTACATATTCGATGAGGAAAATATGGACAGAAAGAAAAATCCTGTTGACTAGAATGTGGGGAAAATGAGCACTCTCATACACTCCTGATGGGTGTGTGAATTAATTCTGGAGAGCACTTCTAGAGAGCATTGTGTATTACCTTGGACATGAAATTTTCACTTATGAAAATGTAGGAAGTAATCATAGATATCTTCTAAAAGAATAGACAAGAACATAATAAAAGAGATTATCTGAAGGAAGCAGGAAGTGGCAGAATGTGGTGGATGGGGACAGAAACAGGAATAATACTTCCTTGTGCTAGGCAGAATAATTGCCCCCAAATATGTCTATGTCCTAAGCCCCAGTGCCTATGAATACATTAGGTTATATGACAATGGGGAATTAAAGTTGCAGATGGAATTACGATTGCTAATCAAATGATCTTAAAATGGGGAGAGTATGTTGGATTATCCAGGAGTACCCAATGTAATCACAAAGGTCCTTAAAAGTGGAAAAGGGAGGGGTCGGCCCCTTGGCATAGTGGTTAAGTTCGCAGCACTTCGGCGGCCCCAGGGTTCGAGAGTTCAGATCCTGGGTGTGGACCTACACACCGCTCATCAAGCCATGTTGTGACAGTGTCCCGCATACAAAATAGAGGAAGATTGGCACAGATGTTAGCTCAGGGCTAATCTTCCTTACCAAAAAAAAAAGGGGGGGGAAGGGAGGCAAAAGAGGAGAGTCAGAGGAAGATGTAACTATAGAAGAAAGGCACAGAGACATGCAAGCTTGCTGGATTTGAAGATGGAGGAAAGGGGCCATGAGTCAAGGAATGTGGGTGTATTAGGGTTCTCCAGAGAAACAGAACCAATAGGAGATATAGAGAGAAAGAGAGAGAGGGAGACAGAGAGAGTATTTATTTTGAGGAATTGGCATAAGTGATTATACAGGCTGAGAAGTCCCACTATCTGCTGTCTACAAGCTGGAGACCCAGGAAAGCCAATGGTTAATTCCAGTCCAAGTCTGAAGGCCTGAGAATCAGGAGAGCTGATGGTGTAAACTCCAGTCCAAGGGCAGGAGAAGACCTATGCCCTAGCTGGAGCAGGCAGGCAGGAAGGGAAAGAATGCTCCCTTCCTCTGCATTTTGTTCTTTGCAGGCCCTCAGTGGATTGGATGATGCCTGTCCACATGGGGATGGCAATCTACTTTATTGAGTCCACCAATTCAAATGCTAAGCGCATCCAAAAACACCCTCACTGACACACCCTCACCGACACACCGACATTAAACAGAAATAATGTTTAATCTGAGCACCCCATGGCCCCGTCAAGTTGACACATAAAATTAACCATCTCAGGGGGCAACCTCTAGAAGCTGGAAGGGGCGAGGAAATGGATTCTCCTTTAGAGACTCCAGAAGCTGGAAGGGGCAAGGAAATGGATTCTCCTTTAAAGACTCCGGAAAGATACACTACCCCCAAGACCTTGATTTTAGCCTAGTGAGACCCAGGTTGAACTTCTAACCTATAGAACTCACTCACTTTCTGCTTTTATTTGTTTCTAGTAAATACTTTCACGGCTATAAATTCTGCATGGAATGCCACTTTGGCCTCACATCGTGGCTTTTAATATGCAGTGATCTCAGTGTCACTCATTTTTAAAATTTTATAATTTTTTAATTTACTCTTTATCCACAAAATAATGAATGTTTAAAAATTTTAAAGTAGACTCTTTTTGCACATACTTTTCCAATTATTTTGTAATTTCATTTTATTTATTTTTGAATTAAATTATTTAGTCATTATTTGGCAACCTATTTTTTATTGATTTATTGATTCTTAAAGCACAAATTGTGTCTCTTGCTTCAGTGGCTCCTCACTCCCCTCAGGATAAAATGTAAGCTCTCTCACGGGGCTTCCTCCAAAGCCCTTCACGATATCAGCTCTGTTCACTCCTCCAACTCCCTGGCTCACTGTTCCTACTGACTCCTTCCCAGTCTCACCCCCATCCTACTTCACCCTCCAAACCTCCCACTATTGGATATCTAATCCCAACTGCATACACTTCAGCCTCACAGAATTCCGTTTGGTTTCATGAACGTGCCATGCTCTCTCTTGCTTCAGGAACTTAATATGTGCTGTTTCCTCTGCAGGAAACATTTTCTCATTTCTACTCCACTAACTAAATAAATCCTGCACACCCTTCAGGTCTGAGGATGGATGTCGGTTTCTCCAGAAAGCCCTTGGCCAACATTAGGAAGCCCCTACTAGTCTCCACATAGCACTTACCAGGTCACCTCCCCATCACACGGAAATGCCCACTACCTGTCTATTTCTTCCTGTAGAATTTTGACCAACTTAAGGGCAAAAGACTATGTCTTGTCCACCCCAATGTAGACTCCCCTCTCCCCAACCCATTCAAAGTTCTGGTGCTCAGTGAACGTGTTAAATGTTTACTTACTCAACAAATGCATGTATATAAATAGGAAAAAAGAAAACAATGGAAAGAAAAATTATATATATACAAAACACTCTTAGCTGTTATGTATTAAGAACTTACTACATTCTAGGCACTGTACTAAGTGCATTGCATGTGCTAATTATTCATATCATGATGTTACAGGGGGGTATCTTTGGGAGAGATTTGAGGAGATATTAATTTTCTTCTTTCAACTTTTTGAATTTTCCCAATTTACAAATATTCTTTATAGAAATCAGGAAAAATAGTTATTTAAATGTGCTCTTTGCCTATGAAGGTCTTACAATATATACAAGTATAAAATACATACAGGTCATGGCCATTCTCTGAAAACTGGCCTTGTGGAGAAGGCACTAAGCCAGTGGGAACTCAGAATTTGTGTGGTCTCTCTTTAACTCCCATAGAGCTTCAATCTGTGGTAAGTTCCGATGGTATCTGTTGGCTCTGTACACGTGGCACTTGTTTCTTTCTCCAACCTATAAGTGAAATAGTGCCCACAAACACAGCTGCTGCTGCTTTGGGCATTGTTGATCTCTCATTCTCTGTGAAGCTGTGAAGAAATCAAAGACTCATCCTTCTATGTGCTGTAGAATCACCAACAGAAAATAATAAAGCTCAAGTGAGCAGCATCCAGGCCACTGGAAAATATTCTTGAGCCTGTTCACTTCTATTAAGCCCTAACCCATCCTATGATATGCCAGAAAAAATTCTAATGCATTAAAATTCCCAGTTTATACTCACAATTCTCAGAACGCTCATTTTGAGCCTTTGGTTAATACACAATTGTTTGAATAATAAAAACTGATTTTTTTTTTAGTTGGCAGTAGAGCTTTGTGTGAGCAAATGTATGTGATTTTCATTCAAACATAAATAGCCCCACTTGGTTATGAATGAAATCAGCATTTATTGTACTAATAATTCACAAACATGAATTAAACATACCTCGAGTTAAGCTTTATCCCCCATTTTCAACCCAATGTTTCTCCCCTTTCTCATCCTCTGTCTCAAAGGGATATTTAGAAATAAATTCTGGATTCATAAGAAATAAGGGTGAGCAATATAGTTATATCTGTTGTAACCTTAGTAAACGTGAACAAAGACTACTTAGACAATACATCTGTGGTCTTTATTCCTCTACCTGTATATTGATTTCATATCACACTCAATACCTTTTCCTTATGGAAGAGGTAATGCAGCATCTGGTACCTTTGTTTTCTTTCAGGAAAACCTTAACTTTCTAAATAATAAAGGTCTCATTCTAGCTATGATATTTATGACTCATCTTTGCAATTTGTAATGATAATATCTACCATTTATTTGATGATTCCTATGTGCCAGACATGCGCATCCTCATAGCAACCCTATCAGGTAGTTAATGTCCCCATTCTAAGGAAGTGGAAACCAAGTCTTAACTAGTTGACGTATCATTCCAAAGTCCAGCTAAAAAGTGGAGAAGTCTGGACGAGAATCCAGCCGTTCGTAGTTAACAGAATGACTAGAGAGAGTAAAACCATGAAAATCATCCCCAACATTACTGGATTGTTTTTCATAAAGAACACGTAAACAAATACGCTACCAGATTTCTTTCAAGTTTCTGTTTGTCTCAGGCTTCCAGGCTAACTCCCTGTCAGGTAGAGTTGAGTGCTTAAGAAAAAGCTGCCTTAGGCTGGGATCCCCACATCCCACACAAAGTGGGGTGATGGGGAACTGGAGTAGGAGGAGGCCACGGTGTGGACCCTGAGATTGGAAATTTGGAGAAATTCAAAGATCGAGAATGTGGAGTGTAGGACTCCAGGGATGAAGGTCAAAGAGGGACCACCACCACAATCTCTCATTCTGCAAATATAAATCTCTTGAAGCCACAAAGCATTGACTATGTTGTCATGATAGGTTGTACTTCTGAAAAGTACAAAGCACAAGAAATATGTCTCTCATGAATTTTCTACACATGTCTTCATCCGTGATGCACTTGGCCTCCAAAGGAATAGAGACTGTTGTGCCATGAGCAGACAATGAGGTGTTTCTAGTAGAGCATGTGATTCTCCAATCAAATGGAACTAAAAAACAGTAATTAAGGCCAACTAAGTTAACACCAAGCACAAGTTTCTAATGCACATATCACTTGGTAATACAGACCCTGTCTTGGTATCCAAGGCTGAAGGTGCGGTAAGGAGGACTAGAGTAGTATTCTTTCTTCCCAAGTCCTTGCTTTTCCATGCCTAAAGCAGGAGACAGTTGCATTCCCTTCTCAGAGGGTGGGAAGACAAGTATAGCTGATGGGGTTCCACATAACTCCTTAGCTACGTTAGTGTAAGAGGAGGAAATTTTTCTCACCCAAGATCATGGTAAATATCAAAACCTGAGGGGCAAGAATTGCTGAAGGGGAGCCAGGCACAAGTTGCCAAAAGCAGAGCAGTGTCACCAAATAGATGGGACCAGAAACTGAGATGGGGTCATATAGAGTCGATCATCTAAGAACCAAGATCAAAGCGTTTGGGAGTGAACAGGGAGAGTTTGGATCATCCTCAGGAGCAGAGGCTGCTCTCTGAGACCCTTAAAGCACCAACAACTGGACAGAAAGAGCAAAGAGAAGAGGCAATGTGAGAGGGCCATGGAATCAATGCTGGAGAGGCTCAGCAAAGGTCATCATGATGGGTGACACTGTGCATCTTCAGGCCAAACTTCCCATAAGTACTCTAAAAGTACCATCCCGTTTAATCCTCACAAACCCTATAAGGGGAAGCTGATCACAGAGCCCATACTTTGAACCATTTTACTGCTACCTAAAGAATCTCAAGCCTCCCTGAGCCTAGGACATGTCCTTCTTAAATGGCAGCTCTCAGACTGTTCTGAACAAAAGAAGTGACTAATCCTAGAACCTCCGTTAACTGTTATGGCAAATTGTTTATTAGATGCTGTGCTCTGCGGTGGCGCCAGCACTCTAATTGTCTTGTGGAAGAATAATCAACGCCAGCTGCTAGTTAGGGGAATGCAAAATCTCCACCGAGTAACTGAAAGCTCTACTGAATCTAACTGGAAGTCAGGCTAAACTTTCTGGTGTTTAAAAATAAGACCAAATCAGGAAGCATGGGAAAGGTGGACTTCAAATCCAAGAAAAGCATTTGTTGCAAAATCCTCAAAATACCTCATATTCCAGTTTGAGGACATACTGGAAAAGTGACACGTTCATATGTTCTTAGGAATCTGATCTGCTACACCACAAAGTTTTAGTCAGTCTTTGGAATTTTTTTCTTCACTACCTTCTCTCACTTTTCAGCATTCAACCTTGTTCTCTCTCCCCTTTTCCCTTAAGATCTTCCACCACCCACAATCTTATTCTCCAACATTCCCAAAGGTCCAAGAAAGTATCCAGGATGCTGGCCTGCATTCTAGTTCTTCCAAAATAAGCCTCCAATAAGCCACTGTCTTAGATCAGGTTCCCTAGATGCAGAGCCTGAGACAAGGATTCTCATAGATGTGATTTACTGGGGGAGAGCTTTCCGATGGGGTATGAGACAAGCAGCATGAGGCAGAGAAAGGAGCTAAGCAAGTGTGTGACCTCAGCAGGAGTCTGGCTTCAGGCTGATCCCACAGAGAGCTCTGGAGCACAAAATGCACCACAGAGCCAGTCCCCACTTTGGAGCAAGGGGATCAGCCTTCTGTCCCTCATGTCAGTTAGTTATTGGCTGTGTGCTAAGTAGAGCATGAGGAAGGGCATTATCTCCCAGGTAGGCAACCTCTATTTGGCCTGGGGCAATTCTCCCAAGAAAGGGACAGCTCTGGCTTGACCGCCTTCCATTTTCATAGTTGTATTATTTCTGCACTTTGTTCCCAGATGGGAATTCATACTTTCTATCACCCAATTTCAGCTGTTTAAAGGGAGTGAAAATCTTGCTTCAGTGTCTCAAGAATACAGCATTTCTCAGTAATCTGTCAAACTGTTCACTTGGGTTATTATTTTTTTTTAATCTCTATTTTAAAAAATTGTAGAGAGCACCAGCAAATTCCTCCTGACTCAAAGAATTGCAGAACACATGAAAGTCTCTTTGTAATTCCTTTTGCACTTTGTATTATGTCTGTCCCCACACAAGGTATAATTTGTTCTGCCTCCTCTAACTTTGACACCAATGTAAATGAGGCCTATTTGTGGAGATGGCCAAGAGATGTTAGCCATTAAATCTGAAGCTTTACCTTTCCCTATTTGTGGTAGGAATGAAGCCAACTATCTTCTAGCCTCCAAATGATGCATGCTCCAAGGGCATGTGAAGAGACTGCGGCATATTTCAATTTTGATTAAGAGGTAGGAAGGAAAGAACAATGAGTTATCTGAGTCCAAGAAAATATCCCAAGAAATACAGATATATGGGGTAAAGGACTTATTTAGATGTTTGGTTTAGGAAGCAAAGTTTAAATACCGAGTTGGATAATTTTGACTTCTGAACTAACTCAGCAAGTAGCACCCAGTGGAATAGAGTGTCTTAGAACATGAGCTTTGGAGTCTGAAAGTTCTGGGTTCAAATCTTGACCTTTCCACTGTGTGCTCCTGGGCAAACTACTCAATCTCTGAAACTCATTCCTCATTTGCAAAATGGCGATAATAATACATACCTCTTGGGGTTTAAGAATTAAGAATAATTTAAGAATTAAGTGAGAAAATATAGCTATAGAGCTTAGCAAAATGCTTAGCAAATAGGGTAACCCTATTTGTTCCTTTGGTGGCAACAGTAAATCCCTATGTTGGTTATATTAGTCAGGGTTCTTCAGAGAAACAGAACCAATAGGAGATATATATTTTTTATATATATAAAATTTATTATGAGGAATTGGCTCATGTAATTACAGAGGCTGCAAAATCCCAAGATCTGCTGTCTGTAATTGGAGGCCCAGGAAAGCTGGTGGTATAATTCAGTCCAAGTCCAAAGGCCAGAGAATCAGAGGAGCCGTTGGGGTAAATCCCAGTGCGAGGACGGGAGAAGATGAAATGAGACATCCCAGCTCAGCAGTGAGGCAAGAAAAAAGGGGCAAATTCCTCCTTCTTCAGTCTTGTGTTCTATTCAGCCCCTTAACGGATTGGATGAAGCCCACCCACATTAAGGAGTGCAGTCTCCTTATCTGAGTGCACTGACTCTAATATAATGTCATCTGGAAACATCCTCACAGACACACCAAGAAACAAGGTTTAATCTGGGCACGCCATAGCCAGTCAAGTTGACACATAAAATTAAGCATCGGCTAAGCATTAAAAATGGAAATTTAATATTAAACTACACAGGTGGATCATATAATCCAAGAGGAAGAATATAATCAGGACTCAGGGAGAGGCTAGAACCAGTGTGTTAGTTCAGGTCCTCTGAGAAGCATATACCAACATGGGATTAGTTGTATAAGAATTTAATGGAGGAAATGCCCATAAGAGGAGTAGGGGAGGGAGCTGGAGAAGACAAGAAGGGCCTTTGGACCATGATCCATGTCTGACGCATGTGGAGGAGAGGGGAAAGGAGGCAGGGTTGGGCAGGAAGAGCCTTGGACTGCAGTGCAGCTCTGAGAATTTCTTGGGCAGGTGCAGTCTTTGAATCAGTCTCCAGGTTGAGGAGTCCCATGTCTCACAGGAATGGGCCTGCATTTCAGTCCTGCTGGGATGGTCGTTGTTGAGGAGCAGTCCACAGAAAGGAGGCTTTGAAGCTAACATGGTGGTGGATGCAGAGAGGTAACAGCTGGAGCCATCAGCCAGTTTTGCTCCCCACAGAGGGAGAACTGAGGAGCATGTTTTCATGGCCAAAATGGAATCATGGGCTATTGGGAAGTATGGAGTCCTTCTCCTCTTTGTGTCTCTTCCTGCTTTTTCTGTGTTCTGTTCTTCCCTCTCTCTCCAGACTGGCTGCTTCTGCTCTTTTATGACACATATAAGGCAGGAAACACCCTTCAGTTCCCACGCTTCCATTGAATGTGCCCAACTAGTCCTTCTGTGTCTCAATTCCCTATTCCATGGGAAGAGAGGCTAATTGGCCATGCTTAGGTCATGTCCATCCCTGGACCAATCAGCCATGTCCAGAGAAAGCAATGCCATATTAATTATTATGAGGATGGTAGGGGAGTAATTTCCAGAAATGTGGGGATAGGGGTGGAGACTGGTACTAAATACACAACTCAATAGTAAAATATTCAACAAAGGGTACCAGTATTCCTCATGGTGTCACTCTGAAATACTTCTCAGCATAAATAGTGTGACACTACGGAATTGCTAACTAGCTTAAGCTTCAATTCTGAGAGCAGTCAGCTGCCCTGATAGAGGACCCATGTTCCCAGGGTGGCCAGCTAGCAATAGGTCAGAAATGTCACACTCCAGAGGAGACTACCGCACGTGCTACAACAATCCAAATAGCAATCAATACCTGAGGCTCTGTTAATTAGCGAAGTGAATGTCGGAAATGGGCTTTTATTATGAAAACAGTGACTCGCTGATTAGCATGATAAACGCTAGAAATGGGCTTTCCCTGGTAAAAATTAAAACTATTTAATATTTATGGATTGGCTAAAATGCTTTAGAGCCACATCCCTTTATTGCTTTAACGGGATGTAAGAGTCTAGTCATGCTGTCACTTGCACCCTTAAGAATGGTGCCTGAGTTCTGATCCTTAAATGGTCCTGTGTCCAGCCACTGATTAGGAATGAAGGTTTGTGTCCCCCCCAAATTCATATGTTGGCATCATAATGCCCAGCATGATGGTATTACAAGGTGGGGCTTTTGAGAGGTGCTTAAGTCATAAAGGTGAAGCCCTCAAAAATGAGATAAGTGCTCTTATGACAGAGGCCCAGAGAGCTCCCTCACTCCTTCCACCATATGAGGACACAGTAGTCTGCAACCCGGAAGAAGGCCTTCACTAGAACCCAACCATGTTGCCACCCTGATCTTGGACGTCCAGCCTCCAGAACTGTGAGGAATAAATTTCTGTTGTTTATAAGCCACCCAGTCTGTGGTATTTTGTTATAGCTACCCGAATGGACTAACTCAGGAGGAGTCTGGTTTTCTGAAAGATCCAGGATTTTGTTGACCTTACAGAACAAGAGGTTAACTGTTTGGTCAGTGCTGGCTAATATATGTTTGTTTCATAAATAACTGTACACAAGGCAGGATTTGGTCTGAAATCCACTTTTCCCAGAAGTCAGGCTGTGGGGAAGATGCAAGCCCTCACCCACCTCACACTTCTTTGGCATCTGCCCTAAAAAGAACGTTAGGGTTGGAATATGACTAGAGTGGTTTAGATCAGTTTGCAGTGTAACGAGAACGTCATTACATCGCTGTTCCTCTACAAAGTTCCCAAACCCCTGCTTCCCATCTAGACTTGAGCTGGGGTCCTCTGAATGTAAATACGTCAGCTGTCACTCTCCTCAGCAACGTGAGGTTTTTTGTTTGTTTTTCAAATACACGACTCTCCTCCCAAGATTGTACTAGAGGGAACAGGGGAACATATCTTGGCAGACCACCCCTCATGGCCTGCCTATAATACATGTTCACCAAAAATTCTTAAATAAAGGAATGGATGGCTGAAAGGACAGGCAACATCATTCCACCCTCCTGTGTGCAGTATATTGCCGCCTCTAGAGCACAGACGCTGTGGTTGTTCGCCCCTCTCCAGCTTAGGGTTGACCTCGTTTTTCCCCTCCTTCCTTTTTCCAGAGACCCTCTTCTGACCCAGGCCAAAAATCACACCCCCTTCATATTTCAGCAGAACCAACAGAGCTAGTTGGTTTACTCAACCAGCTCTAGGTTAGGTGAACCAACTCTAGGGATGAGGGATCACCCTAGAGTGAACATACCTGGAGAGCTTAGAAATACTTGGACTCTGGCAGAAATTCTGATTCAAATGGTTGAGGGTGGGAACCCAGCACTGGTATTTTTTTTTTAAAAAAGCTTCCTCAGCTGATTCTAACATAGCTGGGATTAAGAACCCTTAGTGTGGTCCTTTGCTCTCATGTCACCAGACTCCCACACCCAGTGACCTTTGCATTCTGTGACTCCAGGCAGAGTGGCTCACAAATACTTTTGAAAACCCAGCTGATGGTGATTTTGGTGATTTAGGCAGGATCAGGTTCTTCTCCTGAAGAGAACTCTGAATTTCTGGACTCTGCAAACACAGCCCATGAAACAGAGCTGGAAACATGCCCAGAGAGAACCTTCATTTCTTGGTTTGGCTCAGTGCTCCATCCTTTTGCTCCTCCAGCGCGCCAGCTGTGAAGACCCGAAGCAAGCGATGACGCAGTATGTCTGCCGTGACATGCAAGGCGATGTTCTACAGTAAGGAGAGATGCTGGAAACATCACAGAAACACCAGCAGATCCATGCAGGCAGGGCAGGTGATAGATGAAATTTGGACAAAACGCCTTTATGGTTCAAAGCTGACTCCCTGCCTGTAATAGCTGATCCCGTAGGTATCTCATAATCGTAGTGGTGATGACCAGTTCATGTCATCTGTTTTTGTTTCGGGCACCAAGTAGACCATGTGGAATCTGCCAAATTAAGAAGGTAGCGAGTTGTGGCCTTCTTTCTCAATCCTGGGTAGTACCATTTCCACGAATACCTCTTCCTTCATCACCCCACCCTGCCCCCAAGCCACGATTTGCATTAATATTCAAGAAGATTCTGGGAGAAAACAGTAAAGAATTTTTGCCACTTGCTTTAAAAAAACACACACAAAGCCAGTGTTCTCAATCTAGACAAATCACTACAGAGAGGCCTCTGCAAGCAGGTTATTGATTTTCCAGGAAAAACCTCTCCATCTTGCTTCTGCATTATCGTACTCAAACTAAAGCTGATCAGGCTACCCTCCCACACAAAGGATAGGATTTCGTGTACTCAGTATCTCTCACATTCAACACACACACACACACATACACAGACAACCAGAGATTTGGCATTATTCATTGTGAAGAACTGTTCCACAAAGTGCAGGAGGTTTTTATGTCCCTGGTCCACACTGCCTAAATGCCAGTAGCAACCCCAGTGCTATAATAACCAAAAACGTCCTCTCGTATTTCCCAGTGCCCCCAGGGGGGCTGTACCACCCCAGAATGAGAACCACTAGCTGGCTCTGTGCTGGATATTTGCCCTCACTTGTTTTTTTTTTTTGGTAAGGAAGATTAGCCCTGAGCTAACATCTGTTGCCAATCCTCCTCTTTTTGCTGAAGAAGACTGGTCCTGGGCTAACATCGTGCCCATCTTCCTCTACTTTATATGTGAGACACCTGCCACAGCATGGTCTGATAAGCGGTGTGTAGGTCGGTGCCTGGGATCCAAACCTGCGAACCCCGGGCCGCCGAAGCAGAGTGTGCAAACTTAACCACTATGCCACCAGGCCGGCCCCTGCCCTCACTCTTTAGTGCAGTTGTTCTCAACCTCAGGGAGATTTCAGGACCTCTGCTGCCTGGGTGCTGCCTCTAGAGATTCTGATGTGATTGCTCTAAACTGCATCTTAGGCATCAGGATTTTAAAAACTGCCCCACCTGATTCTAATGTGTAGCGGAGGTCAACATTTCCTGGGCTGAATCCACGGGTCTAGGACTCTTCGATGGCCAACTTGGCCAGCATCTACTGCTTGAGTGTATAGCCTGGCACAGCATGAGCCGAAGCAGCTGCTTTGAGTCAAGACTAACATTCCACTCCACGCACCAGGCCCCCAACACTGGATCTGACATCCACTTGGCTCTTCTGCATCATGTCCCCCGCCTGCAGGGTGATATATGGGTCAGTGAGAAGCTAACTGCTAAATGAAGCAGCCCCCGGGTCGTCCTCTCCAGGAGACACCACAAAAGAGGAAAGGAAAGACACTTATACGCTGCTGGCCAGAGAAAGAGAGAAACAGGAATCTCAGGCTTGGAAGCAGGAGTCCTTCAGGCTTCCAGGCCTTCTGGGAGGGATCATCACCAACAATGTGCCGGTAAATGTCTCTAGGTAGATGTGCTTAATTATAGTGGCATTTACCTACCCCCCGCTGGGTTCTTTAATGAATATCTCCTCCTTCATGGGTCCTGGGAGACTCTACTCATCTGTTCTCATTTATCTGGCTGGAGTTTCCTGGGAAGGAAACTTTAGTAAGGCAACAAAGATAAGTATTTGTCGCAGAAAAATTCTGCTTTGCTTTCTTTTGGTTGTTGTTGTTCTAGGAAGAGGAAAAGCTTGGATTCTATGGAAGTCAGTCAATCGTTCAAGAAGACAGCTGAGAGAGCACACCTCTGGCTTCCTTCCAGGTTCTGTTCTCTCTTATTTGTAATTTATGCCAGAAATGCCAGAAAATGGGGTGGGGAGAGCTCTGCATTTACCAAGTGTCATGATGTAAATACCCCCACCATGGCTGATTTCAAGCTACCAACATTTTAACCACTAGCTGCCTTATCTCCTTTCCCATCGTCTAAAATATATACGAGAATGGAAGCTCCCTAAGATTAATCAATTTGTATCTCAAAGTCACATGATTTAAATCCTGGAAATGTACCCTGTGGAAGGGTGGTGAAGTATCTGATCATGACTTGGGAAGAAAGCCTCTCAGATTCTCTGAGAAGAGGCCCTGGGATGACTGGAAATGACATGCTAGCCAGCCATGGCCATAGGTGTGCAGAGGAGAGACTCAGAGAGGCGCGTGGAAAGGGAAGTCACGATGCCATCCATAGAACAAGGTACCAAGCTTTGACAAGGTCTCCAGTGTAATTAGCTCTTTTCTTCTCATTAGAAATCCAAGTGATGTGAACAACATATTTTGAAATAATCCAGGAGAGGAAGCACAAAACTGAAGACAGAGTTACTTTGGGGTCCAGAAGAACTGGGGATGGTGCATGTTGAGTCCCTGGGAAACATGGCATGACCATGGAGGATCCACCTGTTCAGTTGCATGAGTGTAGGGGCTATCTGCGAGGAGGATTTGAGCAGGACCGGGAAGTTTCACCATTGTGTACAGACACTGACTTGATGCTTGTCGAATGCTATTTCTAAAGGTTCACTGCATTGGCATTCAAATAACACTCTCTTTACAAAATGATCCGGGAAAAAAAAGAGAGAGAGAGAGAAAAGAAAAATTAATCCAGTATTGCTTTAGGCAATCAATACGGGTTCTATAGTAGTGTATAACAAGCAGACAGAGATATAACACCAAAGGCAACATCTACTATGCACCAGGCACTGTTCTATACACTTTTCGACATTTAATCCTCAGGACCATTCTATGAGGTAGGTGCTATTATTAAGCCCATTTTACAAATGACGAAACTGAGGCACAGACTACTTAAGTGACTTGCCCAAGTTCACACGCTAGTGAGTGGCAGAGTGAGATTGAAGCCTGGCAGAGTGGTTCAGAGTATGGGCTCCACTGTGGATGAGACCTCCTCTCCTAATCACTTAGCCCTGGCCACTGGGCGTTCTGAGTATGTGTGTGTTCTCTTGGTTTTCTTTTTGACTGTGAGCCACTCCAGGGCAGAGACCCTGAGTGCTGGCTCATCAAGAGTCCCCAGAGAAGCCAGTTCCTGACTCACTATAAGGTCTTGCAGGGCAGAGGTATTGTTTGGTTTGGGGCTTCTGGGCACTGACTCTGCTTTCTCCTCCCAGAGGAGGAAGGAGCCTTGCCGACAGCAAGTTTACACAAGAACCAGGAGGAGGAACATTTGTAATAGTCCCTGAGATGAAAGCAAATAGATGGCTAGTGTAAGTTCTTCACGATGAGGCTAAAAGGGTAGAGACATGGCAAGAATAGAGGTTTCCAGAACCATCCAGACTTTGGCAGACAATGTCCTTGCAAGCAGAGTGTTCCGGGCCAGACTCTGGGTCCAAGGGATGCTCTGCTGAGGAGTGTGCTTCTGCTCCTACCTACATGAACACTTCTCTTCTGGAGAAAATAAAAGTATGACCTCAGCTAATTAAGTTGGGGACTTTATCCAAACTTACATACCCCGCCTGGAACATAGAAGTCATAATAAGTATTTGTTGGTGAATGACTGAATGAACGAATGAATGAATGGGGGTTTCCCTCAGCTGTCTGGTACTACTAGGGAAACTCACTGCCACTGACTCCCACCAGAGAGAAATTCTCCTCCTGGATTACAGACCCCTTTCCTACAGGCCCCTGGATCTCCTCAGCCTGCTGCTCTTGAGACACTGGCTCCTTGAGACTTTATACTGTGACTATGTCCCCTCTCTGTCTGATGCCCTCCATGTGTGAGAGAGAAATGTTACAGGGGGCGTCTAGAATGCAGCTGAGCCTCAAGGTGTCACATCTTTGAGTCAGGGAGCAAGCAAGACTTGAGATTCTTCATTCATATTCCCGTAGTCACACACTCTCCTCCTAGAGGAACGCAGCCTCTCCCCACCTCTCAGCCTGCCCGTGCTTCATTTGGTAAGGTCAGGTTTGACATAATTCAGACTCACATCTGAGGATTTGTTTTTTCATGTGAGTTGCATTTAAACCCAAAACAATATTATTTCCCTCTTTTCTATAAAAGAAAAACCACTTTTTTTGGTCCAGGTCTTGTTTTGTTTGTTTTTCCTTCCAAAAGAAGAAATAAAATATAAATCCTTTACAATAATGTATTACTAAAGGCTCAAAGATTTCATGGACATATTTTCTGAAGAACTAAGAGGCAATACTGCATACCCAAAGCTTCCCTGACACACTGGAACAGAAAGGGCCTTGGGACATAGAAGAGTGAAATTATTACCATACTTTTCCTACAATTTGGCTGAACTACGTATTTCTTGCCTCTCTATCAAGGAATCCCATTACCCTCCGGGTGCACTCCACCATTGCTTCAGACAAGTGGAATATTGCCCAGCTCAGAATTTGCAGCTGCTAACATGCTTGGGTGGTCCAGAGCACAGCCCTGACTCAGGTGGAGTACGGAAACAGAAGCTGTATGCAACAACTTACAGGATACCACGGAAGCATTTCTTGAACTTGTCTAGTGACTAATGTTATGAAAAATGTCCACAGAGCTATGCTCATTCTAGGAAAACTTTTTTAATTAAAGAAGAGATTTTCAATAGCTCTCATCTTGGGAAGGTCCACTGGGCTTAGGATGGAAAGTTACTGGGCCAGCAAGGATAAGACACTTCACTCTAGGCTGGGATCTTTTGTCCTCACAGAGGACAGAAAAGATGAAAATGACTAAAAGCGTACAATGTGGCTTTATTAAGGCAGGACTTGGGATGTGATAGTGAGGGTCTTGACCCAGGATTTGAGGATCTGGGATCTAGTTCTTGCTCTGCTCGTGTCTAACTGGTCAGTTGCTAGGTGTCTCTGAGGCTCATTTTTCCCATCTGGTACATGGCATTAGACCAGCACAGTGCCTGACATATCACAGACACTCAAATAATGATTGAGCAAGGAAGGAAGGGGGGGAGGGGGGAATGAGGAAGGGAAGGAAGAATTCTCCAGCACTGATGCAGACTCAAATTGAAATAACACACGACCTCCCCTCAGCCTACTCACTTTCTAAAGCCCCGATATCCTAATCCGAGCCCCCATGAGAAGGGGTGGGGACACTGCTCTGGGAACAATAGCTACATGTGGCCCTTCAATAAATTGGGGAGGGAAGAAGAATCTCAGATCACAAACTAGTTATAGGAAGAGAAAATTATGAGTGCATAGTCCCTCCTTCCCCAATTAGCATGATGTGGTTTAATGCCTCCTCCAAGTCCTTTCAGCTTTATCCCAGGTTATGCAGTATTTCCCACAGCCCCAAACTTCAGGCTGCTTGCCCCTCCCTCCCTCTTACTTCTGTGTCATGGCCAGAGCTATTTCTCTAAGAGCCCTTGGTCACCAGGAAAGCAATGACCTTGCTTCCTAATGCTCAAGAGCATCCTTGTTTAGGAGGAACCGCCCTCTTCACAACAGCCCAACTGTCCAGAGGGCGTCTCCGATCCTGCCTTGAGAAGCACGTCACCCTCCCCCAAGGAGTCAGCCAGCAGGAAGAGGCAGAGTGTCCAGCTTCCACCCCTCTGCTCTCCCTCCTCCCTCTGCTTTCCCTCCTCCCTCTGCATCCTTTTGGACCCCACAGCTCTTCTGAGATGGATTCATACATCTTCCTCCTCTCGACATGATGAGACAGGGACAAAAATTACAGATGTCTGAAAATCCACTGCCGTTTTCCTCCCACCCTCCCCTCCCCCTCAATTACACGCAAGTCTGGTGTTGCCGGCGTGAGATTTCCTCTCTCTCTCCACCTCCCTTCCCCACTTTATTGAACACACTGGAGTCATGAGTAGGGAAGAAGATGTGTAGAAGATTCACGTTGAAAAGGAAAAGGGAAGAAAAAATTTTAAATAGAAGAAGAAAAAATAAAAACAGATCTAAAAGTGATAGGTAACATGAACAGAGGAAAGACGAGACAGGCAGGTTTTAGGAAGTTTGGGCATAAGAGTTGAAAGAGTGGAAAAGAGAGCTTTGGGGATTATCTGCATTCTATGTAGAATTAATTGAGAGTAGCTGAGAGAAAGGGAGAGGAAGAGGAAGAGAAGAAGGTAGATGGGAAAGGGAGGGGAGAGAGGCAGCAGACAAGGGAGAGAGAGAATTTTTGTGTGTGTATGTAACGCATTCTGGCTTTTACTTGCCTTGTCTAGCTGAGAAGTCATAATAGTGATGGGAAGAAACAATGACAAATGGGTCATTTGTCAGGTCATTTGAGATTACCTATTAACTGTTTTGAACCATTGAGAACAACGTTATGTCTGAAAGAAACAATCAATTATGGATTATGAATTTAACTATTGTTAGTTCTTAAGAAGAAAATGGTAATATAGAACGAAATTAGTGAAGTTTCCAATCCATCAGCTTTTCAGTAACTTAGCCCCTAGGTCACATGAAAAAAAGTTGAATATATTCTGTGGCAATTGTATCAAAAGAGCATTAGGTTGTTGATGCCAATGAAACTATGAACAGAGAAATGGAGAGAGCCAGCATTCATCTTGAAGGGACTTATTTCGATTTTCCCCAACCAGCCTGTTTTACGTCAGTGAAATCGGGCAGTGACCACGGAGCTGGTGGGAGATGAGGGAATTTTTAGATGGCTTGCTGCGTTAAGAATATACTTCCTCCAGGGGGCTGACCTGGTGGCGCAAGTGGTTAAGTACGCGTGCTGCACTACAGCGGCCCGGGGTTCACCGGTTCGGATCCCGGGAGAGCACAGATGCACCACTTATCAAGCCATGCTGTGACAGCGTCCCATATAAAGTAGAGGAAGATGGGCATGGATGTTAGCTCAGGGCCAGTCTTCCTCAGAAAAAAGAGGATTGGCATCAGATGGTGGCTCAGGGCTGATCTTCCTCACCAAAAAAAGAGAATATACTTCCTCCAGAGACTGAGTAAAGATTTCAATTACTGATCGTGACTTAATGATGGCTGCACTATGTGTCGCTGAATATGATCAGCACCAAGATTGCTCATGGACAGATCCGTTTGTGTACCAGGGACAGTTACCTACCTGAGGGTGGTCTTTTTCCCAGGTTAGGTTCGTACATGTGCTTTCCCTGCACTTGATCTATACAAGCATTCTTCTACTGACCTGTTTTATCCTCTCAAAAAATATAAACTTAAGTCGCTTATTCTTGCCCCAGGCAAACTAGAGTTTTTCAAAAGTCCTCATTAGTTGGGAGGATGGGTAGTCCTTCTCACTTTCAGAAACCCCTTCCCTCCCATCCAATCCCAAACCTTACACCAGCAACCAGCTTGGCGGTGGTGGTCAGCGGAAGGGGTGCTGGTAAATGATGGTGGGGTGGGGGGTGAAGGAGACCAGAGTGGGAAGGGAAGTTATGAAGTTGCTTAGGGAGATTTCCTCTGTGTCAACATCAGTATCCATAAATGAATAGACTCAGAAGACTATTTTGTCTTTAAAACTGGAATTACCAAGGGCAAAGGTCACTCTGTAAAAGGCTAGTTTTCCTAGAAGTCACGGAAAGAAAAGAGGCTTGGGAAACACACAAGTATGTGGTGTTCCACGTGCTCCAAAGGCCTATTTTAGAGCTTTTCCTATCTGTGAGGTCCTTAAACTCTTTTCCAATTCTTAGCCAGAAAGGTCGATTAAGTGGATAACTTGAAGACAGGCAGTACCACACAATTTCCATCAAAAGGCAATTCACTGCTTTCATAACAGCAAGATGGCTACTAGTAGTTAAAAAGGCAGAAGTGGCTCATCCATCTTTAGGGATAATTTATATGACTTGGATGACATGTAATTTAACACAGGTCCTCCAAAAGGATGGTGATTTAATGCCTAGGATTGTTTTTTAAATGCTGCTTTGCTGCTGTTATTTGAGTTTCATTTCATACTTCCTTGTTTTCATTTGAAGAGAAACCTGTCTTTTAAAAAAAAAAAAATTAAACATAAGTTTTGCAATCATGGGCAGAGAATAGGAACCCCAAGGTCAAACATCTGACTTTGAACCCCAGAGGTAAGCCTCTATGCTCTCAGTAAGAAAAATGAGGGTAGATTTGTGAATGTGAAACAAAGAATTGGATCCAAACCATCCTTAGGAGTTGGAGCCATGGGAAGATGAATTTTTGTATTGTTTGCCTACAATGTCCAGACACAAGATGCAAATAATTTCCTCCCTGTGATTCTGTGAGAAAACACCTCTCATGACAGTCAGCTTCTCATGATCAGTACCCTAAAGAAGCATTGCATTAACCCCAACTTGTTCCAGGAAATGGCCAGCCACAGAAAACCCTCCGCCTCAACACTGAACAACTCTTCCTCTTTTGAAATGTCCCCTAACTGCTGGCTTGCCCCCTTACAACCAACCAAGACTTTCAAGTGTACCTAAAGACCAACTAGAAAGTCTCCCCTGCTTTCAAACATCCCACCTTAATAGGACACTTGCCAATCAGATGCTGTCTCAGTGTTTCCTCTTTTTACTTAATAAAACTCACTTTCCTTTCTAACACCTTTGAACCTCAGCTAAAACTCAAGGACAGCAGATGTGTGCCCTTGCCTCAAGTTTATGAAAAAACAGCCTTTGTTAATGTTTGTCTCAGAATTAGTTTTTCTTTGATACCCATTAGGGGGACAGTGTTATTCCCCGAGTCCCAATGAATAACAAGTTCGGTGGGACTTGTGATTGCCCGAAGTCACACAGGGAAGCTAGAATTTGGACCCAGGTCTGTCTGCCTCCAAAGTCATGCACTTTCACTTAACCCCCACCATCCCTCTTGGTTTGTACCACTTCTACTTCTGCAACCGGCTGTCTCAACAAAACTGAGGGGGGTGGTGTCCAGAGGGAGGTGGCGTCCAGAGGGAGGTGGCTCTGCTGCCTGGGGCTCGAACAAGTAAATGGCAACCAAACTTCAGTTAAAAACAGGGGTTCACAAACATGTGTTCATCTGACTGGTGAACCACGGCCACCAATGCCAAGTACATGGCCTGGCGCTCTCTCTCTGTGCCTTGTATGGACTATTTGCGTCATTGAGGCTGCCTGTGATGTGCATTTTAACTCGATTGACACAATATTGAGATAAGAGGCAGAGGGAGATGCGTTTGTCCAATGCAGAGCCATGAAGGCTTGTTTGGTTTCTCCAGTGCAGAGCCATGAGGGCCCTAGAGCTAAGGCTGAGTCCTGACTCCTCCAGGGATGGTCCCGGAAACTATCAGCGTCTCTCATAGGAATCACTTGAGAATCTTGTTAAAACACCAATTCTGGGTCTATAGGTCTGGATTAGGTTTGAGATCCTGCATGTCTGACAAACTGTCCAGGGGAAACCAAAACTGCTGGCCCGAGATATCAGGTAGTCATTCTCAGCCCTGGCCACATATTAGAATCACCTGGGAGCTTTTTAAACACTGCTAAAGCTGGGGCCCCAAGCCCAAAGATTCTGATTTAATTAGTTGGTGAGTGGGGCTTGGGCATGGGCACCAACATTCTAGAATCCCCTCAGCAACCAGGCATGAGAACCACTGCACAAGAGCCTCAAGGTAACTAATTCTGGCAAGTCTCACTCACAAAACGGTGATATGGCTGCACCAAAAATGAGAAGCTACCTTAGTGACTACCTTTTTTCATTGTAAGTTAAGGCAGCCTTTCTTTTCAGTAACCCGACTCAGTTTAATGCTTGTGTATTAGTGACAATATTTTTGAATATGTTTCTTTATCAGCAAGCTGGTTTCTCTCCGTGGTCCCAGCAGCCACTAAGACTAAGCTATAAGGTTTAGTGTGCCAGGAAGATGGAGACAGGAACTGCCCAAATCAGGGAAGTCCATTGACTAGGGACAGAAAGTGAGGCTATGCTGGGGGTGGGGAGTGGGAAGTGGGAGAGACAGGAAGGGCAAGAGAAGCCCTGTGATTGGAAAAGAGAGCCTTTCAGAGGAGAGTGAGCAGGAGATGGGGTAGGAAACCGTCTGTCCCTGACCACGTCGACAGAAAAGACCAGGAGCTCACCCCAGGGTGGACTTTGATAGCAGATCCCAATGGGCCGCCCAGGGACCAAGGAGACAAAATCCTCACAAAGGTAGAGAAACCCAGAGGAGGACACAGAGACCAGCACCTGGGTCCAGTTTCCTTCCCCAAAACCTTCCTCCTGTATCCAGACACTATCTTGGCTGAGAAAAGGCAGAGGAGAGAAATCCACAAGAAAGATATAGATCATTTATTCACAGGAGACAATTTTGGTTTTCCAAAAAAGGCTAAGTATCTTTAAATGGCAAATTTTAGTTGCTCTGGCTGTGCTCTCATTACCCTCAGCAGAGAAAAGGCAGGTTTGTTCCCAGAACAGTTATGGAAATAAAGCACACTGCTTTTCTTTGGCGGCATGATTGAGTTGTTCTCTGGGAGTTATTGACCCCATATATCTAAGTCCTCTGAGCAGAGAAAGCCTGTTCTTACTCTTTAAAGATAGCCTAAGGGGAAGAGAATATGGAGTGATCCACATTTCTTCTATGGGACCTTAAAGGAAGCAGGAGAAAGATCTTTCTAGTAAGAAAAACACAGTTATTGCTGTATCCCCTGAGTACTGCACTCAAGTAAAGAACTCATACCAAAATTCTTTTTTAATCTGGCCAGTTAGAGAAAGTGGTTTCTCAGCTATCTATAAGTCAGTAGGGAAGAGGTTATTACGTCACTCAATAACCAAATCAAGTGTCCTAAAAAAGTCCTTTTCAGACTTTCTGCAGCTACTTAGGCCACTATTTGGTACTCCCCCTGCCTCCCCTGTGTACTTCCCCAACCTTCTTCCACAACTCCGACCTATTCCAAGCTAGGATCATTAAAAAGGGACTTCTCAAAAGGACACAGGCTCTTTAGCATATGCATGGAGGCTGTGTTGAGAGGCCACTAATCTAAGCAGTACCAATATTCATCTGAAGAGTTCTCTTGTCTTAAGCACATCCTTTTATTTTCTGTATTCTGGTGCTTTGATATCTGAGGCTTTGCTGACCCTGGACTCACTGCCCTTCCCAGGGCTAGCCAATTTCTAAAGATGGTAAATAAATCACCTTGGAGCATGCCTTTCATATGCAAACCAACCAATCCAGAGCCCACACCCCAACCACCTCCTGTATGGGGCTCTCACACTCCAGGCCACTATCCCCCAGGCCAGATGCCAGACAATGAGGGGCAGCCTCTATGTCCCAGAGCCCTCTGAAATTATTCAAACTGGCCAATCCTGAGCCTGCTTACCTGCCTCACCTGTTCCTTCTCATGGAAAGCACAATAAAGGCTCTTGCTCATGTTTTCCCCTCACTCCCTCCACCTTCTGACTGACCCTAGTGCTTCTCCATGTGGCCCTGCATGGTGTGCCACACTCCTGTTTCTAGGGAACTGTGAGCAAACTTCTTCCTTCATGACAATCATTTCCATGTCTGCATGACTTACCCTTTCTGATTAAAACAAACCCAGAGTACCCTTGTAACACTTGTCCTGTTTGACGTTTCAGCCCCAAGCCAGACCAGAAAGGACCACTTACCTCATCCTCCTCTTTGAAGAATGCACAGCCTTTCCACCTCCACCCCAACCCCGTGGAGAGGGAAACCAATGCAACAGGATGATGGGTGGCCTGGGAGAGAGAATTAAGAGGAGCTAAGAAATGGTGGGATTGAAGAAAGCGGAGAAGAAATGCAGGGGAGAGAGGCAGATGGCTCAATGTATACTGAGAGGCAACTCAACAGAAAAGTAAAGAATTTTTTTGCACCATTCTTTTTGTTCCTTGTTCAGGCATGATCCTCTAATTAGAAAAATTCGCCTCCCTCACACATCCCACTACCACCCCCCTGGACTGCACACCATATAAAGTACTTTCTTGCCCTTCCAAAGGTCAAAAGCAAAAGGGGTTAAAATCATTTCACTCCATCTGCAATGACTCTCCAAGTCCTCTGATATTTCCTTCCTAAAGCTCCCGTTTACTCACCACACAGCTAAAGCTTAATCTGGTTATGTGGCTTTTTTATGCACATTTTACCATTTACAAAGCACTTTTGCTCCCATCATCTCATTGGATTCTCCCAACAATCCTGTGAGGTCAGCAGGAATTAATTTTCTGATAAAATCCCTCTCTGTTCATCAATCTCTCAATATTGAAGGAAACCTCAGCAAAATTTCATTATCAGAACACACTGAATACCAACGGGATTAAAAATCTTTTGAGGCCATTTCCACCAATCCTCACAAGCTTCTCTCTAGACAGCCAAACAGTGCTCCCTTCAATAGGGATTGAATCCTGACATGAAACTTTGGAAAAGGGAACTTATTCTAACACTATTTGCATCTCTAATACTTAGATCAAGATCAGGTGCCAAAAACATCCATATTCTACACATTCAGTCATCACTCAGGAAAAACTCAGATGCAAGAGGTTCAGGAAATAGATGTGGAAAAATATATTCAGAATCTCACTACAGCTAAAGCCATACTTAGGAGCCTTGTACTTGCCAGCTCCTAAGTGCTAATCTTTAAGATGCTGCAGATATTCAGGAAAACTGATAAATCCTTATTAGTGCTATGCTTCTCTTTCTGGCATATGAAAATGTGATTTTAAAAAATAACAAATTGAATGACAACTTACAGATAAACCTTGCTTTGTACAATAGGATTCCTTTTTTAAAACGTGTCAGCTGACTGCACTTTTGTAAATCAGATTGCATTTTATATGAAAGCGTATGGGGAAGCGAGAGACAGAGGGTTTGCTACTTAAAGGAATCTAATGGATATCTTTTATAATTGGAAGAATAATCACCTTACAAAACCAGTTGTCTTCTAATTTATATATTGTGCAAATCTGTAATTTTACATGCTTGAAGTGGGAAAAGATGAATTTAGTTTGTGAAACAATTCATTTAAACTCTCTTAATTAGAAGACTTTTTATACGTGAAAATAAGATTTCATAAATAACTGCTGGTGGCTGCATCTAGTATGGGATCCGAATGTCCTTTTCTAGTTCCAATTTTGACATGAATTAGTTGTATAACTTTAAGCAAATTACTTAACTTGTCAAGACTTGGTTTTTTTCTTCTGTAAAGTGAGAAGTCTGGATTAAGTTACTTTTCATTCACTGACATATATATATATACACACATTGGTTTAACTTCTGTATTTAACATATATCAGGACGTTAATATACATCAAGATGAATTTTCTAAGAATAATTTTTACATTTTTTTCCCCATAGCTTTAATGCTATTAAATTCAAGCCTGCTTAATGCTTCCACGAGATTGTGATTTTGCAAGATGTTTTATGTATTCAGCCTTGTTTACTCCTGTGAAGCAAGGAATATTGCTTGAAAAAAAATAACTATGTACTTCTATCCAATGGATAATCATTACATTTATGACCTTGAATTTCTATTGAATTTCTATGTGTTCATTATCCCAAATTCAGCCAACAACTATATGTTCTCCTCTACATTACTGTCAGGGATATGCTTATAAGATTTACTTTTTGTCATTATTTTTTAACCATAGTTATTCTCTGACCATAAATGAGAGAAGACAGATGCATCATTTCCCCAATGCTGGCAGACAAAAAGGAATATATTCAGAGTGAAACAAACAATATAGCACATAATCACTTATTTGCTTCAAAACAGACAGTGCTAGAATCAGGGTTGTTGTGTATGGTTGTGCAGGTTGTATACTGCACAACTCTAGGAACACCATTAACATCATGTGAATGTACCCCTGGCAGTGTACAGTATACAACCTGCTAAGCCATATGCTGAGGACCTTGCTTAAATGTATGCAGGACTTGGACCAGTCAGCATATTTCTGGGGGAAAAAGGCAATTCTAAAAGCAGTGTGTACAATATCATGGGGTTTATACTACTAGGCTATAACCAGAGATAAGATAAATCAAACAGAATCAACCACTCGGTGTCCTTAACTGACATTTCTCTTTACTACTGAATTCCTACCATCTAAGGATATAACTTTTGTCTCCATTTTCTCATTACCTTCAAAACTCCCTGCAATACAGCTTCTGTTGATCCAACTTACTGAAATTGTGCTCTCCCAGGTCACCAGTGACATGATATGGACTAAATTTCTCAGTTCTCGTTTTCTTTGGCCTCTCTCCAGCATTTCATTTTGCTGGCCACTCTCCTTTTTCCATGCCCTTTCTTGCTGAAATGGTTTCTTCCTTCAGGTTCAATGATGGATGTTGGAGGATCCTATCAGAGGGACAACCTGTATGGATGAAATCTGTGTTTTGTTAGAAAAATTGCCAGCTACCTCCCAGGCAAGAAAAGGAAATCACCTGCATACCCCTAAAGGGGACCTCTCTTAGAGGGGCATGGGAAAGGAGTTTCCACCTTGAGAGAGGTACGGGTCATGAGGGAGGCAAGAAAGGGGTGTAGAACTGGGACCATATCCTGGCTGGGGCCTCTGGTTTCTGCTCTGGCCCTACAAGGTGACTCTGTATGCAACCTAGGGAATCTTGTCACCAGTGGGAGAGCACTCAGGACCCAGTCTTCCAGGACTTGAGTGCCTTGTGAATGACTGTGGAAACTCACTTCTTCTCAACAAACTGCTGGGAGAGGATTTGCCCCAGGACCAGCCACAGGAGGAGAGGACCAGCCTCCATCGGTGTGATCTGAGCCCTAATTACAGAACAGCTTTACCTGCATAGATGGGCGCCCCCTCTGTGTAGCCAAGGACCTCACTCCACCCCTGAACTTCAGCCATTGAGGCTACCTAACACTCCTCTCCCCAGCATTTCTGAACCAGCTGGGACAAACCTTCACTATAACTCAAAGCTCCAAATCTTCCTTTCCCGACATGTCAGGAACTGAAATATTTTACCCCTGGGGCCACTGTGGGAGGTGGGGCTTCACCCAGCTTCTGCTATTTAGACCCAACTCTCCAAGATAGCTTCTACTCATTCACAGTCAGAAAAATAAGATAGGATTCAGCTAGACTGGCCATCCTCCAGCTCCGGACTCTCATAAGCATTTTGGGACTCTGAGCACTAAAAGGGAAAGGATAAAGCCGTGCAAGGGAATAGTCAGGATTTGGGGACCTCTGTTTTCAAGATAGGGATGTGGAAAGGGTCTCAAATATTTTTCCTCAGGGGACAAACAGAACACATTAGCCACAATACCAAAGTGTAGGGGGCATCCTTGTCATAATGTTAAACACTGGTGGTCCTTCCCTTCCCCTCTAATTGCCCTTCTGCCCTTTCACTGTCTTTTCTTCTTCATAGCCCCTCCCAGATATCCCCTAAGATATAGACTGAAGTGCACTTCTCCATCCTGTGCTATTCTCTCTTGAATATCTTTTTCTTACAGATCTCATGAATGTTCACAACTTCAGCAATCTCCTAAGGCAATAGTTGGAAAAGCTCTTGATTTGGAGACAGCCAAGCAGGAGCAATTCTGAAGACGTCCTTGCACGGCAAGCCCAAATCAAAGATAAGCTACTCATACAAAAGATCACAAACATAAACCTATGCACCTAGAAAAGAGAAGAGGTCCCATCGGTAAATAACTGAAGGGCCTGATGGACTTGAAAGGGCCAGAAATGTAGAGACCACAGCCAGAGAAAAGGAGATGATTTTGCTGACGTGAAAGACAGGCTAAGCATTACTAGTAAGCAGGGACAGGCAAAGAGTTCCACTCAAGAGCAGTCCTCAAAGAAATACTCCCTCCAAATGAAACAACCTTCCAAGTTTCAGACATTAAAAACAAATTCATACTCTTACAAATCTCAAAGAAGAGAGAAGGCATAATGTTTAAAGCAGAGAGAGGAAAAACAATATTGAACTTTGCCTCAGGTGAGGAGAGGAGGAGACTTGGGGAGAACACCTACAGATCAGAAAATCGGTGTGATCACCATGCACACAAACCCAGCTGACTTTCCTCTCTGAAAGAGGAGCATATTCCAAGACCTAGTGACTGAAATAATTTGGCAACATATTCTTGATCTACAAAGACAACTATAAGAGGCAATGGAAAATGGAAAACAGAAGAAAGCCATTCAGACGAGAACTGTATTAGACAGAGTATAGACCAAGGTCAAGGTTAATAACGTGAAGCAAATCAAGGAGACAAAAAACTAATAAAAAGATTATGGAGCTGAACAATACAATAACTAATGTTACAATAGGCATATGGGGAGACAATGATAACTAAAGGCATTTTCAAGTATATCCTGGGAACTTTCACCAAAAAAATGGATCATACTGTAGGAGATCAGACTATGACACCTCAAAATATTCCACTTTGACATAAGGATTATTTTGGTCTGAAGGCAATTGAGAAAAAGCAGATGCAACAAAACCTCTCTGCCCTGCCCCTCTCTACTAGGAAGAAGGACAATTCTTAATTGCTGGAGACAACTTTAAACCCTTATCAACTCAGAGACAGCACCAGAGGAATCCTCATGACAAACTTTACTAAAACAACTCTATCTTCCATTAGTTTTCCCCATATATTTACCTTGCCACAGTTTGCTGCCCCTAAAAGCCTAAACTCCTTTTCCTTTGTCTTGTCACTTCTCTACAAATTTATCATCCTTTGTGAAGATGCTCTATGAGCTTGAAGTTCTAACCACCCCCTTTGAGTTACTCATCGCTGAATTTCTCCCACATGTATGTACTCTGCAGTAGTTAATAAACTTCTGATTGTTTTTCTCTTATTAATCTGTCTTTTGACAGTCTAATTTGTAGGGTCCCAGGAAGAGAATCTAGGAGGGTAGACAGAAAAAGTGTTTCCTCTCCTACAATATTCTGGCATGTAATGTGTATTTAATAAAAACAAAAAGTCAAAATTTTAGCCTGCCACATTCTCCTGTCATATTGCAATAAAACTGGATTATTTTTAAGCATTAAAATGTGCCTAGCTCCATGAAGATTAAAGAAAGAAGAAAGAAAGTTCCTAAACAGTACATGTACCCTTTCCCCTCACCTTACAGTCTACGATCAAATATTTGCAGTTTGCCAAAATCCCTATTCCAAATATCCTAATTCCTTCCTGATCCCTTGACTTAAGCCAATTGAATTAGTACTTTTAGCACCAGGTTTTTAAGAAAGATGCGTATTTCTCTGAGCCTTTTAGGAAATACTGGCACCAATCATCTGTCCATCCTATACTCCCACCATTGGGTCCAGGTTTCTCTCTGGGATGGAAATGGCAAGTGATACATGGTAGTAGGGACTCTTCTTTGGCATGGCCAGATCCCCTAACTTCAGTGGCTTATTTGGGAGAGGGTAAAAAGTCGACAGGCCTCCAAACATCTGCGCTTTTCCTGCTCTCCTTGAGTTTGTTGCATCAGCAGTAGAACCTCACTCCTCCAGGGCCTTATTTCTGCTCAAGGCTGACTGCAGGCATTGGGAGCCCAGGGCTTTATTTATCTAGAGTAGCAAAATGGAGCTAGAAACTAACTCATATTGGCGGTCGGTAATTGCAGACAGGTTACTTCTGCTTCCTTTTCAAAGTACTTTCAGTACAAGAAACATACTCAGCCCTCAATCTCTTTTCTTATTTCCCTGTAAGCTCTTGCTGGCTTAGGCTTTGTATTTGCTGTTCCCCTGCCTGGAACAGTCCTCCTTCCTGTTTCCTTGTTACCTGGCCAACTCCTACTTGGTTTTCAGGTCTCAGATTAGACATCCCTTTCCCCTGGGAGTCTTTCCCTGACTCCTCAAGACTGGGTTAAATAACCCTGCTTGGTGTACCTCCACAGCCTCTACTATCAACATCCTCACGCTATACACACTGCTCTGTAGTCAGGCACACTCACCTGTATGGCCCATAGACTGTAAGATCCTTGAAGGCAGGAACGGCCCTTAAGATATCACTTTTCTTTAATATCACCAATGCCTAGCACAGAGCTAGACACAGAGAAGGGACACAGTAAGTCTCTCGCTGAAAAAAAAATGTAATATAGATCCAATATTACTCACAATATGCTGAAGTAAGTTCCAGCTGGGCTGAAAGACTTCAGCAATTAAGAACTAAAATAAAATTGGAGAAAGCATATGGAATCTCTGTAGAAAGGAGAAACCATTCTAAATACTGAAAATATTGAGGTTGTCAGAGAAAAGAAGGATATTTTTATAAATAGAAAAACGAAAACAAAATATGGTAGAAATCTATTTAAATAAGTAGGAATGCAACAGAATGGAGGAAATGTGATAAACATAACTAAAGCTTAGCATAAATAATTGATACAAATATATAAGACCTAATTCTGTAATTGAAAAAGGGAAATACATGCTAAGAAGTATAAACTGTTAAAAATTCACGGCCTCAGTAACAATTCAAGAAATGCAGATTTTAAAAGTTTGGGGTTGATATTATATATCTATTAAAATAAATAATAATAGTAAAGCCCAATATTTCTAATTCTGTGGGAAAATACAATTATTACTGTTGACATTATAAGTTGCTTCAGTCTGGAGAGTAATCTGGCAATATGAGAAAACATACTGAAAATGTTTATATATGATACTTTACAATTTCAGTTTGAGGGGTATATCCTAAGGAATTAACCTAAAAGATGGCCAAAGGTGAGTTGTATAAAGAAGTTTGCAGGAGGGCTATTTAGAGATTACGAGAACTGGAAACAATCCAAATGCCAGTTGCTGGAATTAGGGTACGTAACTGCAACGGGCATCTGTCAGAGGAGCGTTAATATCATAAGCTCATGGACTGTGTCCAGCTGTGGGAACCTGATATGAAGGAAGGGAAAGAGAAAAATGCAAAATCCAAAACCGGTCCACAGCGGTTGCTGCCACATAAAGGTCAGAAGGGAATTCAGAGATACTGCATCCTGCTTAGCTTTTAATCTTCCCTGGCTTCATTTGTTGGTAAAATTGCTTTTTCCCCCCCTCAGGTATTTAAGGAAAAAAATAAAAAAGGGAAATAAGATGTGACTGGTCAAGCATTTTAATTGGCATGCAGTGTACATAAAGCTTATTGCTGGCTATTATGATTACAATCATTATTATTTAATACACTAAGGCCAGAATTGTTTTATTAAGTAAAAGCCAACTAATTAAAAGAAAGGATATGCAGTGGCCACAACAACACATCCTCCATCACACATCAGTTCCTATGTTCTGGAACGTTTTCTCCCAGCCACACTGCATGCACATGCCCCTTCTCCCATCTCCCCTCACTGCCTTCCCAGTGCCCACCATTCCCCTCCTCTCACTAGTCATTTCTGCTGCTGGTTTATTTATGCCTTGATGTCTTTGGAGTAATGATACTTTATGAGTCTAAAAAGGGAAAACCAAGAGCAATTTGAAGTGACAAGGATTGCTGCAGAGACTCACTAAAGAGGCAGAGGGGGACAAGGAAAGGTAGCTGCCGAGGAAGCCATGTCCCAGGCTCCAGAACTAGCTCAGCACTAACAGTTCCTCACCTCAGACAAGTTCCTCAGTCTCCGAACTTCCGCTTCCTCGGGTTTCATATCAGAGTTGAACTACATGATTTCTCAAGTCTTTTCCTTCGATTTTACTCGTCTCAGTGAGGTGAGAAGTGTGGTCCATTATGTGGTTGACTTGTAGTCAAGGAAGCATCATTTCTTTAAGCTTTATTTCCCCCTTTTTCCCTTCTTACAATTGCTGAGGTGATTCTTTTATTTATTGTCTTGGTTTCCTCCTAAATCTGTTGATATGACATTTTTCTTTGGCCCGTCACGTTTTCATTTTTCTTACAGAGTCCTCTGAAGCATTGTTTAAAATAAATCTTATTTTAGGAACAGTTTTAGATTTATAGACTCTGAAGCACTTTGAGACAATTTAAAAACAGAGGAGAGTGTTTTTTTTAAATATCCATGTAAAAACATACAAAATACTCATAATTTTGGCTAAAATAGTAAATTTGTAAGTGCTCAAATATTTCTACACTTTCTTTTACTAGAAAAATATGGAGATAAAGCAGCTGCTAATTAGGAATATATTATCCTGATTCCTAGCCAGTCTCTGGGCACAGTTAAGCAGCCCTTTTCTCTTCATTTTTTTTTTTTTTTAAATAGCATTGCTCCCTTTTATGAGACAGAAAAGTGGCATAAAGTTAAGCTGTTAGAAATTCCATCATATATAAATTTAATGTCAAATCTTTAAATAGAAACAACCATTAAAATGTAAGTGATGAAAATAGTTCTTCAAAAATGTTAACTTTTGTGAAATAAGAGCCGATTATTCACCAATCATATTTCTATTAGATGTTCTTATAGGGTTTTACTACATTATAGAACTTTCTAGAGCCAGCCATTTTGGATAGCTTACATTCCTTAGAACTATTAGGGATTGACTCTTTAAAGAAATAGCTTAATACTTAGGGACTCCTGTGAGACATCAAGGCAACCTTGAAAAGACTGATAAAGTTGAGATTTATACATGAACCATGGAAAGATCAGAGGGTGTGAAGTTTCAAGTTCATCTGGTTATGGGTTGTGAACTTCATAACCTATAGAATTGGTCCCTTGGTTATCACAGTATTCATTTCCCAGCAATGGGGTTAAATTCCTGAGAAATCCCTTAGCAAAAGAATTCACATTTGAGAAATTTGTAACCAAATACAAATGGAGCAACAAGTTGGAAGTGACCCGGTGGAAGTTTTTATGAATAGTCTTTCTATTCTTGAAATAAAGTATCAAGTTAGAGCACAGAGGATTTTTAGGGCAGTGAGACTACTCTGTATGATACTATAATGGTGAGTACATATCACTATACATTTATCCAAACCCATAGAATGTACAACACCAAGAGTGAACCCTAATGTAAACTGTGCATTTTGAGTGGTAATGATGTGTCAATGTAAGTTCATCAACTGTAACATATGTTCCGCTCCGGAGGGGTGTTGGTATGGGAGAAGCTATGCATGTGTGGTAGCAGAGCATATATGGGAAATCTCTGTACCTTCTGCTCAATTTTTACTGTGAACGTAAAACCACTCTAAAAAATAAAGTCTATATTTTTTAAAAAGACCACTAAATCAAAAAAATAGGAATGACGCTTTACATAACTTAAATTAGTAACAGTGGGTACGATACTACTAATTTCCATGTACTAGTCCTCACTCACCAACCCTGGTGGTCTAGTGGTTAAGATTTGGCACTCTCACTGATGTGATTCAGTTTTGTTTCCCAGTCATACTGTGGCAGCTGCACGTTGCTGTGATGCTGAAGGCTGTGCCACCAGTATTTCAAATACCACCGTGATGGACAGATTTCAGTGGAGCATCCAGACTAAGACAGGCTGGGAAGAAGGACTTGGCCACCCAATTCTGAAAAAACTGGCCATGAAAATCCTATGAATGGCAGTGGAGCATTGTCTGACACGGTGCTGGAAGAGGAGAGGAAGGGGCAGAAATATCGGGCAGGGTTGCACTATGCTATACACAGGGTTGCTAAGACTTGGAATCGACTCGATGGCACTAACAACAAAAATTTCTCAGTTACTAAAGACATTTTTGCTCACTTTTCTTGGAGCTTCAATGGGACGTTTATAAATTCATTTTGCTTTGTTGTAGAAATTTGCACAATAACGAGTCCCATGACTCAGAGTTCCTACATCCCGCTTCTGGGAAATGGCCTCCTTCCCAAGGCTCCAGAATAACCTGGCTATTTTATAAGCAAAAAGTTTGGGGTAAGCTCTATTCATCATGCTTGTTGGATGTCTCTCAATTCCCTCCTCAACAATGTAGATTTAGCTCTGTCCATAATAACCTCATGTCAAAGCGTCTACTTCAATCCTCCCCCCCACACACACACTGCTCAGCTCCTCTCTCCTCTGATGCCCCGCCGTGCAGTTCTGAGGTCTGCCTCCATCAGCCTTGACTTCTTCCAAGGCTTAAATAAATATCCACCTCTCTGCCTTATAATTTTACTGACTTTTTTTGACCATTCTCTACTTTAATTGTGTTCTAAGTATCCCCAACAAGAAAGTATCAGCTTCCTGCCTGCCTTCCTACATTCCTGCTTTCCCTGACTGCATTCCTGCCTTTCTAAATAATACCGTCCAACAGACATTATGTAGGTGAAGCAAGGCAGGCATCTGCATTGAGGGTAGGGTGCTCTCATGGCCAACAGCAGGTGTTGGAGTCTCCGTGGGACGACAAGGGTTCCTACACTCGCTGGGGGGTGATGACATGGCCTGATGTGGAGCACTGGAGCCTGAGCAGAATAAGGAGGGAGTCTATGTGGTGGGAGGAGGGCTGTGGCAGCCCAGAGTCGGGTGTTAGAGCCTTAGAAAGGTCAGGACAGCATCTGCTTGGGGCAGGGGTGGGAGAAAGTGATGGCTATAGGAGATTGATTACATATGGGAAGAGTTGATCCAATTACTAAATATATTAAGGATAATTGGAACCAAGTTTCTTGTTGTTGGATAAGGGAGTTACAAATGTGGTGTTGGATTGAAATTGGAAGTTATTAGTGTGAACTCATAGGTCTTAGCATAGAGAGTATATGAAGAAGTATAGATAAAAGTGTATGTGTGTGTAGCAATGAGCAGTTCTGGTAATCAGATCTAGGTTTTTAAATACCATTCTCCTTAAAAGAAACCAGTGGCCCTTGGAGAAATATTGGATTCCAGGGAGGGGGCAGGGAAAGTACCAGATTGGTCTGGAGCATCAGATGCCAGAAAGCAAGGAAGAGCTCGAAGAATAATGAAAACATGTCCAAGGGACACAGGATCCAGCTTGGAGGGAATCTCACTGGCCAAATCCGGGACCATTTCAGCATCAAAATAAATAATCATATTAGTAGATAATAACTCATTGACTATAATAGGAATCCATGATATAAATAAATAAACAAATGGAGAGAGGATATTCCTTATGATATAATGCCAACTGATAAATGTAGAAGTAATGATACAATTAGAAAGTCACCGTATGACAATTATCATAGTAATAATTAATTGAGCCAAGAAACATCAATGGATGCTTAAACTAGTGGATGAAAGTTTGATGAGAAACAGAATATTTACATAATCTCAAGGTACTGCCTCACAAAATTCTTATTAATGACAAAGAGAAAAACAGTAACTATAATGGAGAAACCTGGCAACACCATCAAGTGATCAAAGGTAACATCACCAATAAGGGGTCAAATCAAAACCATGTACCACCTGATGGGTTGCAATGAAAACATAGCATCATTTCTGCGATATTCCTGCCCACATAAAGCTCCCCTCACAAATGCATAATCTGAAGCTAATCAGGAGGAAACATCAGACAAACCTAATTTGAGTGACATTATGCAAAATAATTGTCCTGTAATTTTCTGAAGTGTCAAGTCACGCTAGTTAAGGAAAGACTAGGAAACTGTCCCAGACTGAAGGAGATTAAAAAGACATGACAGTAAACACAAGACAAGATCTCGGCCTGAATTCTTTGCTACATTATTGGGATAACTGGTGAAAAAACTTGAACAGGATCTGATGATAAGATAGTAGTAATGAGTTTGAACAGGATCTGATGATAAGATAGTAGTAATGAGTCAATATTAATTTCCTGATTTTGATGTTTATATTATGGCTATGAGAGAGCATGTTCTAGTATGAACCAAATACATGCTAGAGTAATGGTATCAGGTCTACAACTTACTCACAAATGATTCAGGGGAAAAAATGTTCTTTGTACTATTCTTGAAATCTTTCTGTAAATTCAAAATGATTTCAAAATGAAAAGAAAATATGAAATAGAATGTGCTGATTAGGGATCTTTGATTGAAAGCAAAGAAACTGATGGTGACCAACTTGAAAAATAAATGGATTTACTGGCAGGCGACTGGATAGCCAGAAGGAAGCCTCAGGCCACAAGCAGCACTGGGAAGTCTGGTTCAACCCTAGCCTGAGGCTAGAGTCCTTTGGAGCCTCCTCTTAGAATCTCCACCTGGGAAGTCTTGAGCTTCCATGTCTGCTTGCCTCCCCAAGTTCAAGTTTGCCAGAATCAGCAGTTCCATTGTTCCCTTGCCTCTCTGGGTTCTCACCTTCCCTTGCTTTTACCATCTTGTCGGCTCTTCCATACTTTCAAGATTTGTTCTCAGTGAAAGGATTTGTCCAAATAATCTAGCCAACCATACTCCCAGAAAGAGAGAAAGCCCTGCTTTATTTTCTTCATAGCCCTTACTACTTCCTAAAAAGTGTATATATTGTTTACTTTCTATCTCCCTGCACCAGACTGGAAAGCTCTGAGATAACAGGGCCTGTCTGCCGTGTCCACTATTTTATCCCTTCCCAGGGAGGAAGCAAGCATGGCCACAAAGAACCTCTGCTGCCAGAGATCCCATAAATCCTCCCAAAGACTGACCCAGGCATATACTCTTCAGATTACCCCGAGCCAATAAGAACACATCCATTCTGCTACATGTCACTTCGGAAACCATTTTCAAGATCTGGCTTCCCTGGGCTCACCGTCCCCAGCTGCTCCCTTTCAGATACACCTTACACCTTCCTCCTCCATTCGTGTTGGAATGGCTCTTCTGTATTTGGGAAACTCCCATTTATCTTCTAATACCCTGTTCAAATGTTACCTGCTCTGTGAAGCTTTCCTCTCATTCCTAGGCAGGTCCCCATAGCATATTCTACCTATCTCTACCATAGAGAGCCTTACCATATTGTATGGGAATTCTTTGTTTATTTTTCTGGTCTCCTCACTGTAACATTTATGTTCATCACTGTATCCCTAATACCTGGCATCGTGCCTGGAACACAACAGGAGCCCTATAAATGTTGACAACTTCTAGAGCCTCAGAGCAGACTAGTGCTCTCTGGTCAACCTCTTCTCAACTACTTGTTACTGACTCTCAAATTACCTGGAAACTCAATAAAAACTCATTAAAAATATTAAATATTAAAATATCCTCTTAGCCCCAGGATATTTTAATTCATTCATTTTACGTTGGGGCCCAAAGATCTGCATTTTGAACAAACATCCTTGGTGATTCTGAAACAAATTTTGAGAGACACTGTTCTAGACCATTTTAAACTTTCAGCCCATTTCTCATCCACTCCAGTCTGGGCTGGTCTCCTCTCTAGGTCCATTAGCCTTTCTAAAGCAAGGCAGATATCCCACCCAGCTTTGCTTTGCTGCTTTGACATTTTGATGCTAATTGCCACTTTCTTAATTGATTTCCACAGAGACTTGAGGCCTCAATTATTTTGTTCAACTCTACTTTAGGATTTTATGTGATTTTATGTCGTGCATCAACTCATACTCATTCTGACTTTTAGTTGCCATACTTCACGGTTTCTAGTCTCAGTTCCAAATCAGCCATCTGAGACTCCCAGCTCTACCCCTACCCACGTAATTTCCCATTATAAAACCACTGGACCTCCTGGGTCTTGAAGGCCACTCTCTGCTCAGGGCTCCCAAAGGCTTTTACCTAAGTTTTTCCTCACATCCACAGTTCTTCCTAAAATGCTGTGACAGGAGGAAAGATGAATGCAAGCTTTGAAGAAAAAGTCACTTCTTTTTCAGTTATAAAATTGACTTTTTTGTTTCACTTGATGCTGGTTTAAGGGGCTGAAATATCTGCGTTCTCAAGCTTCGTTAACCACTATCCCGTTAAGTGTCGTATCAAGTGAAGAGTAATCCCGAGGCTCTTCTTCTTCCTGGGCTGTGGCATGTTTTATCTTCATTCCCCGTGGTGAACCCACTAAATATGTTTTCTTATCTGCTTCCCCCAGGAATATGAGAAGCTAGATCTAGCATGTTTATCCAATATCAAGATAATCCCAGCAGCACAGTCCTTCTAACGGTTATTTTCAGGCCCCAGTGAATGTCAGTAAGTGATGCAATCTGATTTATGTTATCATGTCCAGGCTGTGGAATGTGAAAGAAACTCTGCTTATTATCATATGGTGATAATAAAGGAGAGTTTTCAACTTGCAAAAAAATTGTTTGGATTGTTCTCAGGAGTAACAAACTCAAATGTCCACAGGAGCCAAGAGGATAATACAAACGTACAAATCTGTTAGATGCAAGAAAATAAGGCTTAGTGGGGATTGTGGAAAGTGACAATACATTTCACCAAAAGGTATTCATACTGGGAAAAAAAAATCCCTAAAAGTTCCTAAAAAATAAAGTCTATTGATCTACTGCCCTGTCACATTCATCTATATCCTAAAAAGATGTATTTGATTCACTCATAGTTAATTTTTTTAAATTAGATATTTTAGATAGGTTCTAGGTTAAGCTACTGTAACAAAGAGACCTGAAAATTCAGTAGCTTACATAAGATAGAAGTTTATCTCTCTAAGAGACCAGAAGTACACAGACAGTCCAGGGCTATAGGCAGCTCTGCTCCATGAGCATTTCAGGTATCCAAGCTGGTAGAACAGTTCAGCCATCCTCCACACATGCTTCCATCAGTGTGTCAAAGAGTCTGTTCCAGCTGCCACCACTCTCCAAGAGGCAAGAGAAAGAGGGGAAGCAGATTCATTTTAAGAACATGTCCCAGAAGTTGTGCACATCACTTTCGCTCAATCACATTGTCTCTACTGGGGCACCATGAACACTGCAAAAACCCAGGGAGGGGGTTGTAATGCTAAAAGACAGAAGAGAATACTCGTGATCTATTGAGGACCTATTGATACTGGGAGATAATAACAGTTTCTGCCGTGCTAGGTTTTCAGGTAAAACCCAAGTAAGTTTCCATAACCTAAATCTATCCTGAGTGTTTAAAAATGTGTTTATTGGTAAATTAATTCTGAACCAATCACCTTTTGATCTTTGGCACTTAACTTTGTGTCAAACTCACTCTATATGACTGAAGAAAACCACTCACGAATTCACTCGAGCAGCAGGGTTGTAGAAAAGGCAAGAATAATGTAGAGAAGACGGGATAGTAATGAGCCTTAAGAGCCTCATTTAATAGGTAATGAAAGTAATCAACTACAATTATTGCTAGCACATTACACACTACGACAACAACTGCGAAAAAACAGAAGAAGAAGAAGAAGGTAAAGACTGGTTCAACTCCGGGCAAATGCAATGGAAAAAATGTCTTATGCTTTATTATTTAAGCATTTACTTACCGTTGCTGTTTCTAACCCATCTTATTCCTAAAAAAAATGATGGAAACCTAATGGGGATACATAAAATACAGACAGTAACAAATTAGACATAAGTAAGAAATTTTTAAAAACAAAAGTGTTGGTATAAAATAGGTCTAAGAACAAGCTGGCTCAACTTTGACCGTGAGTTTTAGTTGGTGGCAACCTGGCCCACCAAAAAGACTGATTGGCTGCAAAATTCACAGTGTTCCCAATGTCCTTTTCATTTAATTTCTATTCCCTGGACTTAGTTCCCTGCATGTATCTTGCATTTTCATTCACCCATGAGTTTATCAGCGCTGTTACTTCTGCCTGCAATAACTTCTACTGCATCCATCTCCTTACCATAACCTCCTCTGTCCCAAGCAGGCAGTCACTTTCTCTGGGCGTCTTCCCAGACTTTCCCCAGCAGAGTTAGTCATTTTCCTTCTTAATCCCACAGTCATACTATATTTACATTATAGCAGTCATGATCTAAACTTATGCTGAATTCCATTTCTTTGGTGCTAATATCCCCTTCAACAAAGTATACACTCAATAAGAGCAAGGCCTGTGCTTTCTTCACTCACCTCAGTTTTTCCGTCTTCCTAACATAATGCCACACACACAGCAGGTGTTCCATAAATGTTGCTGATTCTGCGAACAGAAGTTTGTATTTCTAGATGCCCACTCTACCGAAAAATGCTCTTCATTGCCCATTCTTTCCTACCGTCCCTTGAACTCCCCATACCTGCACAAGAAGCCATGTATAAGGATGTTCAGTGCAGCATTGTTTACAGTTGTAAAAAGCTAACTGCCTAATTTGTCTATCAGCGATGAGATGTAGACATAAACTGTTTAAGTCATACACTAGAATACTATATAGCAGTTAAAATGAATAAATTGATGCACATTCATCAATCAATAAGAACAAATCTCAAAAAAGCATTAAACACAAAAGTCAAGTTCATGAACAATATGTAAAGTGTGATACCATTTATATAACTTATATGTATTATCTTTTCCATGAAAAGCCAGGTAATTTTTTTAAAAGAAAAATAAAGTAAACAAAAAAGCATCCTTCCCTCAACCCCACTTTTCCTCCAGCTTCTGTGCTGTCTTTATATAGCTTTATATAGCAGGAAGTTCAGGGACTGGGAAGAAAACTCCATAAGCAAGGAAGACAAGAGCCTAGAAGACTCTGTCTTATACAATTCTCAAGTTTCTATCACACAGGAAAGTTCAAACCCTCCATCTAGACACCCCTGAAGAATCTCCAAGTAATTCTTCTTTGACCACATGTAAGTGAGATGAAGAAAAAAAGAAAAACTGAGATTGATGCCAATAGACTTTAGCTCCAACAAGCTACTTCAGCGTACTCAGAGAAAATGAAATTTAAATGTATGGATTTAAAAACTTTGGCAGTTAACTATGGATTCACCCACTGGTGAGTGGAAAAGAATCCACATTGCAGAAGGAAGACTAGAAAATCTCTATTCCTAAGAAGGAAAACTCAGTGCTTTCTCCCTTTTAAGGCAGAACATTAAACTCAACCTGCTTTACCCAATTTCCAGAGTCTGGGGCAAAATGATGTAGGGAAGAATATTAAATGGGAAATCAGGAGATTTAGGCTTCTAACTATTCTTCATTTTCCCCCACCCCCAGATCCATTCTCTGCCCTCTCCACCCTATTCCAAATTTTGAGAGGCTAGGCTATCTGGACTGTATCACCCAGGCTTCCTGTAGGCTGGCTTCTAGTTGGATTTGCCCAATGGGAGGCACTGGCAGGAGATGGCAGTATAGGAAAGAGAGAGATGGGGTATTTCTTCCTCCTTTCCTCCCCGTGTTGGTGCCACAGTTCTGGCAGTGGCTGGGTCCCTGCACAACTGTGGCTCAGGTAATGTCTCTCCCAGCCTCCTGGTCTCAACGGACCTCTTTAAGACTAGTTGCCCACTTTGCTACTTCGGGCCTAGGGAAAGCAAGGGCTTCCTGCTGTCGTTAGTTTCTCAGTACCTCCCTTGTGGGTTTTCTTAACTTTGCCCACACCTTTATAAATAGTGGACTCATGAAAGTCCATTCAGTTGAATCATCAGATACTGGGACCCTGGTGGGGATCTCAGTTCTAGACCCAGCTCTTCCCCTAACAAGCTGAAGAAGCCTGAGCAAGTCACTTTCCCTGGGCCTCAGCACACCATTAAGTGAGGGAGGAAGGACAGATGACATTGAAAGTCTCATCCACCTCGAAGATTCCATGATCCACTTGAGCCAGAGATGGGATGGAGTCCCATCTCAAATTAATCTTTGCAGCATGTTTGTTTACAGATGCTCCTTTTAAGGGAAAGCCATAGATGTTTACCTTCCAGTTTTCATTCCTTCTCAAGAAAATGTTTCAGCAGAATGAGCTTGCATTGACAGCTGATTGGGCTGAATGTTTTCTTTAGCAGAGAGATGCAGAGTGCTCAGCTCCACGTAGACAATACTCACTGAGCCTCATGGCCCAGGGAGAAGCAAGCATGTCTCTGCCAAGGACAGCTCACAGCACCAGCACCACCAACCAGCTTCTGGAGGCTCCACACTAACCCCAAGTCCTCTTTTCCTGCCCATCTTTGCTCTCCAGTTCTTTTTTTCTCTCTTTCCCAAACTCATCTCCGCTTCCTCTTTTATCTCCGTCTCATTGCCTTCTGTTCTTTGTGTGCCACTTCTCAAGGCTATTAGAGGGACAAGAAGCATAGAGATGTTGGTCCTACAGCCTCAATGGTTTATTCAAAGAGCCCACCAGCTACAAGGCTGATTGGCAGCTTCTGAACCTGAAGCCAGGAACCCACTGCCCCTGTAGGCTATCAGCACCTCTACTGGAGTGAGACTCCTCGCAAAGTTGTCCACCTGGAATGGATGAACAGCTGGAAAAAAGACACCTGAGGTGTTGTCAACTAGGCACAAGGCAGACTGCCTGCCAGAGCTGCTGTCGATGACCTGAATGTTTGCCTAATTTCTATTTGTGCACCCATTCCAGGACTGGCAGGAAAATTAATCTCCATCCTTTTTGGCACCCTTCATCTCACTGTCCAGAGAGAGGGCTGTTTCTGGGGTATCAGGGCACTAGGGGTCACTCTGGTCATCAAATCATATTTTACAGCAGGGCTTGTTCAGTTCTGAGCCTCTTTGCTCCTTCTGGGCTGCTCCTGAGACCTTGGATCTTTTTCTAGGTCTGCCTGGGTAAACCACACAGGTGTCCCTTTCTCAGCACACTGCCAGGAAGAGAGGCACATGTCCCTCCTCCAGGACCCACAGACTCCTCTACTCTCAACACTCCAGGCAGGAAAGACTGTCTTCTGAAGGGAGGAAATCCTTCTCCCCTTGTATTTCTGACCAAGACATTTTCTCCATGCCCTGCATCTTCTCCCCTCTTTGGGGCTTAGGCTTTTGAAAACAAAAGCTAGTATTTCTGCTTTCTACCCTGCCACCTGCCCCCCTGAGTCAATGAACACAGGGCCAGCTCCTTGCTTTAGTGGAGGAAGGGCAGAGAGAGAAATAAGAAGATAGATTGCTCACTCAAGGCATCAAAACCACTGCTTTTATCTTCCACAGCTTTCTACTCCGCTTACTCGGTTCACATTTGAGCCAATCTCAACCTCCCAACCTCACCTCTACCACTACTATGTAGCTTTAGCAATGGGTGTAGACACTTTCTTTGCACAGGTAACTTAATAAGACAGGGACACATGTTTACTGAGCTACCTGGGCATTTCCATCACTCACCACATTCCCAACTGGCACTCCACTGGGCCGCAGACACCGTTGTAGGGGTCTCTCAAAGCCTCCTACACCATCATCTCCTAGACTGGAGCTGAAGAAATAATCCAGACAGCCTGGGGGTGGCACTGAAGGGCAGACAGGGAGGGAGTCCTGAACAGAGTCCAGATCAAGAGCACAAGCTCTGCTGCAGGCAAGTCCTGAGTCCAAACTCCAGCTCTGCCAGCTATGAACAGTGATTTTAGGCCTCAGTTCCCTCAAATGTAAAATGGGTATAACAATAGTACCTACTTCATAGGGCTACTGCCAGGAAACATGAGAATGCACACAAAGCACCATCCCTGGCATTTGGGAAGGGCTGAATAGGTGATCCCTGCCTTCATTATTATTAAGACTATCTACTACATGTGCCCCAAACTTCGTGTCTCTTCTGGAGCTCGTCTAGACCCTTCCTGCTCATAGGCATCTGAAAAGACAGACAGATTAGTTGTGAAAGAGACAAAGCAGGCAACACGATTCCCATGCTGCAATTCCAGGAACCATGACCCCCACACTGTGGTCTCTCAGTGACATGCTGGGTGATAATTCATCCAGCAAGCTGGTGTTGAGGGTTCACTATGTGCTACAGATTGTATTAGATACTATGGATGCACAGATGGTCTCTCCCCTTGAGGTATTAATAGTCTCATGGAGTAGACATACACATAACAAATCCTCCATGTGGCGTGATGTGATGAGAGCTTTGACAGAGGTGAGCCCCAAGCACAGGCATGACAAAAACACTCTTAATCCCAACCTGGAGGGTCACTGAAGGCTCTTAGAAAACATGACCCCTAAGACGAATCTGGAAGAATAAGTTGAATGTAGCCAGGTGGGCAGGGAGGATAAGAATAGGGAATATTCAAAACAGTTACAGTATGGCATGCAAAGTAGAAGGTGAAAATGGAGAAGTGAGCAGAAGTCAGTAGTCAGTGATCTACAAGTCATAAAGAGCCTTGTAGATCACACTAAGAACTTTAGACTTCATTCTGAAGCTACTAAAGAGCCACCAAAGGAGGTAAGTAAAGAAGTAATATGGTTACATTTTCATTTTAAAAATTAATTCTGGTGTTAGTGTGAGAAATGGGTAGGAAGTGGAAAGCCGAGTAATTAGAGAAAACATGTAGGAGGTGATTGCAATAATCCAGATGAGAGATGATGACGGTCCAAACTAAGGCAGCGGCAATGGCAAAAAGAGGATACATACTAATAATTATGATAATAGATATTATTTATTGAGTGTTTCCTCTGTACCAGGCACTGTTCTATATGGATTCATTTAAACCTCACAACATTTTGTGACAGGCACCATTATCATTCCTATTCCTCAGATGAGAAAACTGAGATTGAGAGTCACACAGATGGTAAACTTGCAGAGCCAGGATTCAAACTTGGGCAGTCTTGCTCCAAAGTTCTAATCATTGCCCTATATTGCCAGATTTTTGGAAGGGATTATCAAATTGGTTGTGGGGATTTGGAAGAAGGAGAAGTTGAGACTTACCTCTAGACTTGGATAACTGGGTTTATAATGAAGAAAAAATATTTGCAGAAAAGGATGATGGGCTTGTTTTGGACAAGCAGACTTTCACACGCTCATTGAACATTCAAGGAGAGACATCTAATAGGCAGTTGGCACATTGGCAGCTGGAAGGAGACCTATGTCTTATTCATCTTTGAGTCCTCAGCACCAGGACTGTTAGTGGGCGCTTAATAAGTGTGAGTTCAATAGTTGGAAATTTGTAAGTCATCAACAGAAACTACAAGAGTAGTTACAGATCACTCAGGGAAAGAATATAATGTAAGAAGAGAAGCAGGTCAATGATGGAGTCCGAGAAAGAACCAACGTATAAGAAGTAGCCAGAACTATCAGCCGCAAGTGTGTTTATTCAATATGTTTTACGTCCTCCTTCTACAAAATATGGAAATCAATTCTTCCCCCTTGTTATGACTTGGTGATGGGGTAGGAAGGGTGACAGGAATGGGAAACAGAAAACTATCAACAGTGATTAAAGTTACCAACACTTAGTTATAATATGCATCTATCCTATTATGAGAAAATGCCCAGCAAGACTTCTAAATAAAAGGACGACTTGGACAATGAAGAACATGGATGCAGGGAGAAGGAAATGGTCTGACTGGCCAGTGCAAACCCCTAGCAGGCTGTGCTTATCAATCCCACCCCTGTCAGAGACTTTTCCCACCCACATCACTCGCTGATGGGGCCGTGTACAGATACAGCATCCCTGTACTCTAGCTGGGTTCATTTCACAGGAAGCAGGACTATTTCAAATCCATATTTACCTACAAAAGTCCTAAACCAGTGATTACTGGGATACCAGAATTTAGGGGAAGACAGGGATTGTTGAAATACGAAAAACCAAATAAAAACGTGGGTTTGTATTATTTTTAGTAACGCTTACTATTCATTCACCGATAAAAAGGTGAAATAGCACTTGAGTTCTCCTACAGACACATAATACATAATAATGTTCCCACTAGTACATAACATCTCTGACCATTTGATTTTATTATTCCTAAGCAGGTAATGTTTCTTACTGTCATTTTTAATAGGTTAGTCTAATATCGAGTTGCCAGATATACCAAATAAAAATACAAGATCCTCAGTTAAATTTGAATTTTAGATAAACAACAAATAATTTTTTAGTACAAGTATGTCCCAAACGTTACATAGCCTGAAATGCAAGTATAATTGGACATCTTGTATTTTATTTGTATCTAGTCTAATAGCCACGATCACCTATTATTTTTGTAGGATTTGTAACATGAATCCATCTCAGAGATCCGAAGGCCTCTGGTGCTGCACACGGGAGAGTTCTATCCTTGCTGGTTAGGGTCTAGGTTTGCCCAGGTGAGCAGAGGCTGGGTGGCTGGTTCACACATGAGATGTAGCCTGAGTCCCTGGTTCTCCATGCTCACTTCTCTATTTAGCTCCCAAACCCACCAGGCAAGCCCAAAACTCCAGTGAAGAAATAGCTTGGCCAACTTGAATCTGAGCTCTGAGGGTAATAACTCCTTGTCTACATTTGTATTTCATGCCGAACTCCCCTCATCTAGTTTTAGCTTAATTTGTCTTTATTATCTCTCTAGCTTCAATGATCTTTTTGAGAACCCCCTCAACTGGTGAAAAGCTTTCTCACTGCAGGCCCAGCAGGGTGGCCACTGTGAAGCTAAAGGAGGAGCTGGTCCTGTTCTCAGCTCACGGACTTGTTTGTCACTGCACCCAGGAGAAGCAAGGGGACCATCTTTCAGACCAATGTTAACATCCATACCCAAAGTTTGTATTGTTCTAAGACAAAAATTTACAAAAATATCCATGTGTCTGTCCACCTCTCCACGAGTTCTGCCAACAATTCCTACCGATCACCTTCTTTTACTCACGAGGCAAAACTCAGCCCCACATCATGGAAAGATACCGGTGTTGGAACCAGGTCACAGAGCCCACTTAGTGACAAGCAGACACATAAGAGTTAAGGTTATTTTTAAAAGTCTCAAGGCTTTCTGCTCCAGGGTGTACATCTTCACCGAACCTAAAAAGCCTCATGTTTGCCCCTGTGTTGGGTGGAGTTATCAGGGTGCTCTTTAGTGCGTAATGCTTTGAATAGAGACATGTTTAAAATATCCCTTTGTCCCTTCCATTCTCTATATTTTGTATGGTTCCTTCTATTCCCTGTCCTCAGGATTTTACCATATCTGTGAAGCCAAATCTCATTCTTAGGATTCTCTAGGATGGTCTCAAGGTCTCAGTTCTCATCAGCTAGTAAAACAGTTCATTCTTACACCCATTGACCATTTATCAACACCAGCTCTATGCGGGGTGCTTCATATCATATAAGCATTTTGTGATGCATGTAGGACAGAAAACTCATATATGCAAGGTACTGAACAAAGACACCTAATGCTTTACAGAACAAAACAAAAAATACATTATTGTACCAAAAATAAAAAAGACAATAAATGCTCATTGAAGTTTAAGTTCAGTTTTATAAGCTCAGACAACTGCTAAGGTGATAACTTCGATATAGATGAAAGAGGGGAACACGCTTCCTCGTCTCCCTAGAGAGGAAAATGCATTATCTTCTCTTCACAGCTTTCATGCACCTGATAGCTAAATTTGGCCTTGGGCCAGTAAGCGACTCACTTGTTCAGTTAATATCACGGTAATGAAAGGATCTTTTGCCCCATCAGCTGCAAATCTTTACCGAGACCTTAGACAGAAGGATGAGGGTTAGAAATATCAGTGGACACCATCCCTCTCAGTAAGTCAGCCCAGGGTCCTGGGGCTCTGTGGTGGCTCACACATGCTCTCCTTAGAGTCTGTCGAGGAAGCAGTGTAAGGAGCCAGGCTTTGAGCCTCCCAAGCCGGGCTGAGAAGAGCTGCCCCTGGAAATGGCTTTGGCTCCACTGCAGCATTCATGTAGGCAGGAGGGGGTGCAGAGCAACCAGCACTGGGGAGCTCCAAGGCCTAGATCCTCATTTGGGTAGCAACTTGAATTAATTATGCAGTTTCTGTCAAATCATTCGGCCTTTCTGAGCTTTACTTCTTTCCCCTCAAATGGTACCAATGATTCTGAACCACTACCTCTCAGCTGTGCTGAAGAATAAGTAATATAATCAAAGCACATTCAGGAGGACATGAAATGACAGCTGAGATGACTATACATTTGAACTATTCAGCCTTCATTTCCTCTCAGTCATGTCCCTAAGATCGTGTCAAATACAGAGCACACGCTTGCTCCAGAAGACTTTTCTCTCCCTCCCCAAAATCTCTGGGAACAGATTAAGGTCAGGTGAAAGAGAGGTGAGACATTTAGGGTATATACTGATATAATACATAGATATGGGTTTTTGCTTTGCCTTCTGTCCTTACTTCTTGTTTTTAATTTGGTTTCTTATTGATATAACCTTGAACAGGTGATTTTTTCACCTTCCTTGGTCTCTGTTGCAATACTTGCAACATGAGGAATCTCCATTTGAATGCCTGACAGGCTTCTCAAGGCTAACTGTCCTGAACCAAGTTCTCCAAACCAGCCCCTACCAATGGCACCGTCAATGCCATGCTGTCATGGCTCATCCAGATACTTGGGGTCACTCTTGACTCCACTCTCTTACACCCCACATCCAATCCATTAACAAATCCTGTTGGCTCTACGTCCAAAACATCCACAATCTAACCATGCCTCCCACTCTCACAGACCTCTCTGGGCTGAGCTGCTATCACCTCTCCCTGAAGAACTGAATCATCTCTAATTGCTTTTCCTGCTTCCCTCTTGCTCCTCCCCAGTCCCTAGTCCAGTGGCCAGAGGGATTTTCCTATACCCCGTGTATCTCCGCCTGAGGTCCCTGAAGGCAAAGTATGAGACAAAGGCTTCTGTGTGCACACTTTATTTGAGAATACGGTCCCAGGGAGCAGCAGTGAGGGACGGGCATTGAACTAGAAAGGAGGTAGAGTCAATCCAAGAAAGTGTAACTCAAGCAACTGATGTTTTGTTCCTGGGAGACCTTGTGAGGAGCACTATGACTACATCTCAGAGCTGTGCACCTCGGAGGAGAAGGGAAGAAGCATTAGCTTCTGTTACCCAGTGATAAAGGATTGCTCCAAGGGCTCATTGTACCAATGTCAAATTCCTAGTTATGATATTGTACTAAAGTTATATAAGATGTAACCACTGGAGGAAACTTGGTGAAGGGTACATGGGACCTCTGTGTACTATCTTTGCAACTTCTTATGAATCTGTAATTATTTCAAAATAAAAGGTTAAAAAAATAAAAATTCTCAAAACACTGTTCTGGAGAATCTTTATAAAGCTATGTTAGTCTATAATTGTTCCAGTGAAAAGAAAACCAACGTCCCATAAAAGGAAAAATTGATCAATTGGACTTTAACAAGTTAAAATCTTTGGCGCTACAAAAGACCCTGCTAAGAAGACAAAAAGACAAGTTACAGACTGGAAAATGATATTTACAAATCACATATCCAACAAAGGACTAATATCTACAACATATAAAGAACTCTCAAAACTCAACAGTAAAGAAACAATGCAATTAGAAAATAAGCAAAAAATATGCACAAACATTTCATCAAGGAGGATATACATATGACAAATAAACACATAAAAAGATGTTCAACATCATTAACCATTAGGGAAATGCAAATTAAAACCACAGTGACATATCACTACACATATATCAGAATGACTAAAACAAAAGATAATGATAGCATCAAATGCTGGCAAGGATGTGGAAAAATTGAATCACTCATACAGTGCTGGTGGGAATGTAAAATGGTATAGATACTCTGGAAAATAGTTTGGCAATTTCCTTTCAAAACTAAAACTGCACTTACTATACAACTCAGAAATTGCACTCAAGTATATATCCCAGCAAAATCAAAACTTATTTTTCATGTAGGAACTTGTACATGAATGTTCATAGCAGCTTTATTCATAATATCCAAAACCTGCAGACTACCCAAACGTCCTTCAACAGGTGAATGGTTAAGTAAACTGTGGTACATACATACCATGTAATACTACTCAGCAATTAAAAAGAACAACTACTGATACACCCTTGGATGTAAGTCAAGGAAATTATGAGGGAAAAAAGCCAATCTCAAAAGGATACATACAGCATGATTACATTTATATAACACTCATGAAATAACATAATTATAGCAATGGAGAATAGATGAGTGGTTGCCAGGGGTTAGGGATTCAGGAGGGAAGAAGTGAGGGTAGTTATAAAGGAATATCATAGGAGGGTCTTAGAGAGATGAGACAGTCAAGAATCTTGATTATACTGGTGGTTACATGGAGCTATACGTATGATAAAATTTGCACAGATATACACACCCACACATGCGTGCCTGCACAAATGATACTTGTATATTAGTGAAATCAGAACAAGCTCTATAGATTGTACCAATGTCAGTTTCCTGGTATTGATATTGTACTATAGCTACACAAAATGTTTACACTGGGGGAGGCTAGTTGAGGGGTACACAGAACCTTATATATATCCTGGTGGATATATAATTATTAAAAATAAAAAAATTTTTAAGAAAAGAAACCAACCCCTTTCCCCAACCCCCATCTGTCTCTCCCACCCCTCCCTCTCACAAAAAAGAAATTGAAAAGTAACATCTTCAGTTTAAATTTTAAATATCAAACAATAGATGCTTATTTATCTTATAGATTTCTATTTAAATTAAATTTAAAAATTCTATTAATATAATAACAGGGGAAAGAAATTAGATCTATAAAATCATGTGGCCCAATTAAAATGTCTGTAATTTATATACTCAAAGAAAGCTAAGCACAACATGAAACTGTTAGACAAATTACAGTTTCTGATAGTTGTAAAAAAAGGTATTGTGTGACAATCAACTGCTTCATTAGCTCTAATATTGCATACATTTAAATGTTTGCATATCATTTCTCAATTTAATTTGAACCAACTGTCCACAATTCAAATATGCTTTCGCTGGATTTCAAAACTCCCCAAATATAAAGACTATTTTCCCCGACTGGATACACACAGCGAGTTAGTTAAGATATCAGAAAAATTTTCTCCTTCCCTTAGATCAAAGGAGTTAAGTGTCCACTTGGATTCAACTCCAACTTGGAGAATTCAGGAAACATTGCTGACCTATAGAATGCATTATAGATAAAGTCTAGTAGAAAACTCAGAAGGAAAAACATGCTGAGGCCACAGGGAACTCTTCAAGAGTGGGTATTTGACTCTGAAAAGAGAGCTAGTGAGAAGGATAGGAAGAGTCCAAGCTGCAAAGTAAATTAGGATGATGCATTAGGAATGAAGGCCTTTTAGGCTCCGAGAGTGAATTACAACATAAATACAGAACTCCCTAAAAGGGCAATGAAAATGAATTATGAAAACAAGACCGTTTGGAAGTGTTGCTATTTGCAAATATCCCCTGGGTATTTTAATTTCCTTCATATGAATATTAGCATAAATCTTCATAAGTTAGTAGTCTGTGCTCTCATTGTTTATTCAGCACAATTAATTTCACACCATCTTCTCAAACTGTCATTTCCTGATGAGTTTTCCCTACTCTTCTTCGTTTTCTACTCCCCTTCCTTAAACTAGGGGCTTCAAACCACTATCATTGTACTCCCTGAGTGGAGAGAGAGCCCTTTCACAGCAGATCCTTACAGAAGGGCAAATCCCACCCCAAACCTCATCACAGGGTCCTTGCACCCCATCTGGGTTGAGCCCCGATGGATGGTTAAAGCTCCAGAGGTTGTGTTTTCAGCCTACAGCCCCTCTCAGGACAGAGCAGGCCCCAGGAACACGCAGGAACATGGAACTAGATCCTCATCTTCAACTTCAACGACTAAAAACAAGGGCCACCTGTCTTCCCCAGGATCCTACCTCTCTTCACAAGAAATTTCACACAGGGAAATCAAGGCTCCTCCCCCCGCTCCCATCTTTTCAGGGAGAGCCACCCTCAGTATGCAGTAGATGAGTTCCTGTCCCTACCTTTATTGTGACAGGGAAAGAAATAGCAGTTAATTTACAATAGCTCCCCCACCCCCAATTAATTTCTCTTAATACATGTATGCAGATCTTCATGTAAAAAATATTCACAGCACTATTTGCCCCCTTCACTCCTGTCAAGTGACATCAACTTTTAGTATCCACTGAGTGGCAAAATACATAATGACCAAAAAAGGGACTATGAATTCAGTAAGCTTCTAAGTTAATTTGTATTTTATTCATCACAGCAGCATAAAATACTTATAAAATATTGATTCATTCATGTGTGAGGCCTATTATTTACTTAGTTCACAGCCAGTATGTGGTGTATCAATGTGCTGATGGATCCCTTACAATAATTCTTCATCCCATTCCCAGGTTGGAAACCACTGTTCTGGGGAATGTTTCTGAAACAATGAGTTGAACTGTTTCCTGTGGCACGAACACATTAGGCTGGGATTTTGAAAGCATGGCTGTGGATAATGTACAGGAAATTTAAGATACCATAAAAAGAAAAAAATAATGTACAAGTGATTTGGAGGTTTCACCGAGATGCCCTGGGGTGTCATTCACCAGCACCAACTAAACTGCACTGCTGGATAGGTGCACCACACGTGGGACCCTTATGAGAAGGCAAGTCTTTCCCAGCTCCTGGGGAGAATCTTATGCTGCAATACTGCTTTCAGTCTCACTCATTCTATTTTTTGTTTTTCTGTTTCTTTTTTGATGCTTTGTTTCTGGGTGAGTTTGCAATTGCCACCATTTTTTATGACTTTCACTAGAAGCCTGGCTTTGATTATCTGGTCCAACAATCTGGTCTCTTGTGATTGGTAGATGAGAGAATCTGGTCTCTGTTCAATGGAAGATGACATGAAATCTTGTCTCTTCATATTTATCTCTTCGTCTTGAGGATTCTGACATCTTCTGGCTATCTCCCTGTGGTTTGTCTTGTTTGTGCATCATTATGAGTTAAAATCACTTAAGAGAAAAAAATTGTTGTTCCTGCTAGAATGGAGAATAGCCTACAAATCAAGGAAAAGCCATCTTGTATGGCTTTGAGATCTGCTGTGTACCCCTGGTCATCCTGTTACCCAGCTGCAATCTACCAATGAGTTTTGCTGACCTATGCTGTAGTTGTGAAATGGAGGCCACTAGTTTTCTCTCTGTCTCTGTGTGTGTAAATGAATAGTCTTTTCCTTGCTTCACAAAAGGAGGGTAATTAGCCTTTTTAAATGGTTTATGAATAACTGTAGTTCCTCCTATATCTGTGTCTGGTAATAGCTTGCTCTTGCTCTCTCTCTCAAAAAAATTTAGCAAATTATTTGGACATAAAAATCTGTAATATGTGCACACTATCGGGTATGTAATATAATCGGACAGATGTACCATCAAGGGGAAGAAAACGCACACAAAGACCTAAATTAATGAAACTGGTTTTGTGTGGCTGTGAAAACAGAGAGCTCTGACCTCTGAAAGAGCTTTATGTAGTTTGTGCAATTTTGCTAACAACCGTGTGGATGAGCCAGAAAGTGGGTTGGAATGAGTAGGGCAGGATCACTGCTGGCTTGTCTGGTGCTTTACGACCTCCAGAGAAAACAGAAGTGTTCCAAATACACGACTTTTCCTCTCCTCACTCAGAAAAAAATAGATAATTTCATAGAAATATCCAAATGAGCCACGAATAAAATATAAAGAAAAATAAATCTTAGAGTTCCACCCCTAGCTTCACTCACAATCTGAATGAAGAAGCACCATAGAAAACAGCACACAATAAAATAAAGAGAAATCCAGCTATAAACTCCAGCTTGCCCAGGAGTTAATAAGATACTTCAATTGTGTGAGTGTGAAGTATTTTCTGAGCAAACATATTGGTATATCTTGTCTACCTCCAGTGGAAATTAATAAATTAGATTATAAATTCTCTAAAATTTAGTAGCCCTCCTATTTTGGTTGGCTTATGAAGACTAATAAGCACATACATACATTTAAAATAAAAGAAATCAAGAATTTCCAGAAAATAAACAATTATTTGAACTTCTAATGTTTTAAATGTGCTAGGCCTTTGAGAAAGCTTCAGACACTTACAGAAACAGAATCTCAGAAAAAAAAAAATATGGGGGGCAGGGGAAGAGTTTAACTTAAATTAAATTACTGCCCTTGGCTGCTAAGTTCCAAGATAAGAAGCAAAGAAATGAAGTTCTAGGGGAAAAATAATTCTAAGAGAACTTCAGTACTTTTAAACAAAAATTAAAGAGTTTTTAAATATGCATACAAATATAAAATGAAGCTTGGACAATATTTCTAATCAAGGTGAATCCTTGACAAACTTTTCCCAGTTTTATCAGAGCCTGAAAGATGTTAACACAATAATCTCCTTTATATAAAACTTGGTTTTATTTTCCCATGAAAACTCTGTTTTAAGCCATCTAAATTCTCTAAAATAATTTTATGGATCACGTAAATCATCATTTCCACAAAATATTTAGAACTATGAAAAATAAAAATCATAAAATCTAAATTAAATTAGAATAAGCCATGTCTTTATTAAAAATTATTAATTCTTATGACTTTGTACCAAAAAACTTAAATGTCATCTCTCTGGCAAACTCATAATATCAGCAGGAATTGTGTTTTTCGGTATTGCATAAACATAAATAAACACAATATCTAAAATCTTTAGTTAAATCTTTGACTAATATTGAGAAGGTTTTGGTTACTTGAACAATCTTTTAAAAATTAAAATTAATAGAAATAAAGAGAATACAAAAACAGCAAGCATAGTTTACACATATACCTCTTTTTACACTTAGAGAGAAGGTATCAGTTAATAGGCGGACAAGGCTGCACAGATACCTTAAGCATACTAGCATACAGGTTTATTTTTCCTACCTTAAGAAGGGTGATGGATGTAAGTGACCCTTGGCAAATGCATACTGTGTGTGCATGTGAGGCCCAGCAGCCCAAACTGGAGGTCTGCTGGTCTGCGAGGTGCTTATGTTGATGGACTGTTCTCAGCTACCTGCTTCCCAGAAGTCTCTGTACCTGTGGAGAGAAGTCAGTTACCTCGGTTAAAGGTTGAAACCAACATAAGAGATTGAGACACACTAGGTATAATCATTACAAAGGACTATGAATGCATTTATAAAATAACAAATGCGATTTGCCTGTTGGTTTACATAGGAAAAAGGAGATTAATTTTGTCCCAAAATTTGATCCTGAAAGAATGTGAAAATAGTAAAAAACTAATTTTGACAGTGTACAATGAGTTGTAGAAGGTCAGACGGGACATGAGTTATATTTTCCTTGGTTTATAATATCTGCAAATAATGAGTTTGAAAGAAGTACTAAAATATTTAATAAAATTGGCTTAATTTTGATGGATTTATTTGTAAGGTAGAATTCAGGGATTGGCAACCTTTCTCTGTAAAAGGCCAGATAATAAATACTTTCAGTTTTGTGGGCCACAAGTCTCTTTTGCAACTATTCAACTCCTCCTTTGTAGCCCCAAAAGCAGCCACGGACAACAAGTAAACAAATGGACGTGGCCAGATTTGACACGGGGGGCCCTAGCTTGTGGACCCCAGAGACACATAAAAGGCTGTGAATTCTTTAAAGAAAAATGTTACATGAGTAGTATACAAAAAGAATAAAACTAGAATTTAGTTTTCTTCTTGTGAAAATGACAAATTGATCTTTGAGTAACAGTTTGCTCCTAAACAAGAATACAGTAAAAATCATTCTATACCTTCTTTATACTCAGCAGCCTCTTAACTCTCTGTATTTTCTTTATTTGTTCTTGAATCAATTGTAACAAAAGTCCACTTTTGAAAAAGCTAGAATTTCTAACCATTATAGTTACAGGTTGCTGTTGTTATTTTCTTTCTTGTCTGACACTAATCATTTGTTGCCTTTAAGTACCTATGACTTAAGCTCATACTCTATTTCCTCTGACAAATATTTTTTAACAAAATTTTTTTATTGAAGTACAGTTGACATACACTCTGGAAAATATTTTGGATATTGCCTTTCCCAATTTAGGCCCCACATTCCAAATAATTCATCCTTTATAACTTTAATCTTTCCGATTTTCCAGATTGGATAATATCAAAGATTTGCTGCCCCTCCTTATAAAAGAAGAATTACTAGAAATAATTGAATATGTTGGAAAGTCTCCACATTTGTACTTACCTCTATACTATTTATCAAAGCCCACAATAGTGAAGGAGCTAGCATATCAAAAGAGAAGCTCAACCTCTGTAAGTTAATTATATACAGGTAAAATTTTATTAATATGAACATGTTTTAGAATTGAATATCTTCCAGGTTGAACAGAAATATACTTATGGTCATGTACAAAGACTGGCACAATAACTCCCAACAAATGAATTTTTTGTAAAGAAATTAAAATTTTGTTTCTAGGTTTAAATAATCTTGCTAATTAGAAACAATGCTAACACTCACCTTATGGTATGACTTAAAAGGCCCCAAAAATTTGTCAATGCCCACCTTGTCCACAATATATTTTTACTCTAGAGGTAATCATTAATTACCTCCTTGTTAAATTCCATAATGTATTATACATCAAGAGAGGAGTCCACCATCCCTTTTTCTGACTAGTTGTTATAATAAATTAACTCAAGGCATTTGATCTTATCACTGACAGGTGTTTTTTGCTTTTCCCTCAAAGTTGCCTAAAGGTTCCTGCTACAAACTTTATTGTCAAACTGCCATCCAGTTGATTCTGACTCCTGGAGACTCTGTACAGCAGAGAGAACCCTGCCTGGTCTGTTTGCACCATCCTCTCACCTTCTGGTGCTATATCAGACAATGCTCTGCTACTATTCATAGGATTTCCACAGCCAATTTTTTCAGAAGTGTGTGGCCAGGTCCTTCTTCCTAGTCTGTCTTAGTCTGGAAGCTCTGCTGAAACCCGTCCACTATGGGTGACCCTGGTGGTATTTGAAACACCGGTGGCATAGCTTCCAGCATCACAGCCACACACAGCCACCACAGTATGACAACCGACAGATGGGTGGTGTGGTTCCCTGACCGGGAAACAAACCTGGGCTACGGTAGTGAGATTTTAGAATCTTAACCTTTAGACCACCAGGGCTGGCTTGCTACAAACTACACATCAGAAATTTGAGTCTGCTGGAAGACATATCAAAAGAGCCTCAGTAAGTCCCATGTTCTCTTAACTAGTAAGACTAAAGTAATAGACTGATGGGTGTAGGTTTGCCAGGGTAAGCTGACACTGTCATCACCAACAGACATCATTCAAGTCTGTACCAAGGGCCTAAGTTAGTAATTCCAGGACACTTAGTCCAGAAGCAGATAATTCATGAAGGTAGGCTGCTAACTAACCTATTATCAGCAAAACAAGAATTAATTGCCTAGGAACAAATGAAACTGACTCAGGTGTGATTAGTGGTATATTTTCAGTAGGTGTATGACAAAATCCTTTTTATTTCTTCTCGATCTGTTTCTAAACCTCAATTTAACAGGCTATACATATATACATATGTATATACATATACGTATATTAAACTAGAATGAAATACTCTTCACATAGTATCTTATTTCTCAAAATTCAGAAAAAATTATAAGAAAGATCTTAATAAGATTATAAGCAAATAAATAATCAGAAAAATCTAAGATTTATGATTCTGGAAAAAGTGACATAAATTGATCAGCCTTTTTTACAAAATAACTCAAAACAAGGATAATCCATGATTAAATATTATGCAAAAGTCTTTACTAAATTGTTTTACTTTTCAAGATCATGTTATTTACATAGAATTAGTAAGAATATGTCTTCCTTTCTATAAGAATATAATTGGAAAAATCAAATGTATAACCTTGATCGTGCTAGAAATGTCACATAGAAAACCAAACCTCATTTAATTGTGTATGATAAACCAACAATTAAGGAGCAGGAACTATACACCATATGTAAAATGATGCCTATAAGTTTTCTACAAAATAATTGGCTTGGCACCTGTTTTGTGGCTTATGAAATCCTAGCTTTATTGATGGTAAAAAATATCATGTCCTGGCTGGCCATGAACAGTGGAACCTGTGAAAGCCCCTACAGTTACAGGTACTTCAAGTGAAACAGGGGAGAGGAGAATCGAACCGTTCTTGGTTCCTGGTCTCAGTAGACAAACTAATAAGGGCAAGAATAATACCTCTAGCACATAAAAAGGATAGAAATTCAGCCCTGAACCTTTATAAAACTTTCAGACAGAAACTAATTCCCAAGGCTTAGCATCTTATGCTCCAGTTTTATTAACCACATCACAAGTAGGTATTTGTGCATTAATCAATAACCCTTGTTATACCAATGCCGGTAAAACCAGCCGAATAAAAGGAAACATCAAATTAACGATGTGACTCATAAAAGTGCAAAGCAAATGTGTGTGATCAGATCGTCACCTTTGGGGGAGAAGTAAAGGCTGGGAGGTTCTGTGAAAGCAAAACTGACACCTTGCTCTGCCTCCTTTACGAGTAACTGCAAACCATGCGACACGTCATAAAGCAGTTTGTACCTGAGAACAACAATAACAACAAAAAAACAAGAAACAAAACCAGGATTGCTCTGATTCTCAAAATAAATGAGTCCTTGAGCCATTAGGTCACAAAGCCTTAAAAAATAGCAAAAACAAAAAACTTTATTCCTGAGTTTTGAAATCCTGATGTCTCCAGATACAGGATCACCTTTGAGTATATGATAATCAAGTGAGAAAACTGCTGTTTTCCCACCATGAACATACTAAAGTAGTCTTAGCAACTTTTATTTCTTTTATTGAAATAACTGTTACATATTTTATTTGGAGAGCAGACTTTAAAAGCCTAGACTCCCTTGCAAAATCTCTATACAAGTAAGCTCTTTTTCTGTTCTAAATGCTTTTGTCTCTGCGGCCTCCTTCCACGTTTCAAACCCCTGCACTTCTACATGTAGCCCCTGCAACGGAGCTTTGACAAATTCCTTGTGAACCTGCTTCAGACACCTTGACCCTGGCTCAGCTACAACTGAGGCAGGCAGGCAGCTGCCCTTTTAGGGCTCGTGGGGATGTCTGCCCCACGGTCCTAAAAAGCCTTGAACAGCTCTGTTGTTTGCATCTGGCGGTAACACACCGCCATCTTTCCAGCACCCCCAGGTTATCATCCCTTTTCAGCTCCACAAGCTTCTTTCAACATAAATGCTTCCCTTCCAGTTCAGAAACAACCCTGAGAGGGAGGAAAGAGAAGGCAGCTCAGAGGAGGTCTTTGGATATTAAATCAGCCCAAGCGTAGAGAATTAATCCACGGTGGATTAATCTTCTATTTCTTTTCCACCACGAGCCTGTCTATACGAACAGAGTCGCCCTGCCTTTCAGCTGTTGTCTGCCTCTCCAAAGAGTTAATGCAGCTTCCGATTAGATCTTTTTTTTTCTCCCGTTAATCTTGGTTCTGAAACCAGACTGCTCCTCTTCCTCTGTTGTCATCCAGTAAGCCAAGTCTCAATTAGCCAGGCTGGTGGTGATTACCATCTTGTCGTTTCACTGTTCAGACATTCTTTAATTTCCTGGAGCATGCCAGCCCCCTTCCTCTCCTCTCCCCTCCCTCCAAAGCACTTCTGCTAAAACTGCAGCCCACAATGACGTCTCAAGCTGTATTATTCTGCCAGGGGATGGGGAGCTAACAGATAGAGTGCCTTTTCCCCTAGGTCCAGACACACTTGCTTGTCAGGAGTCTTAGTAAATGAGAGTTATCTACCAGTGCTACCAGGAGTCTATAACTGTCCCAGTGAGACCCTCTTGTGAACCTGTGGGCCAAAGGAATCTAGATGTAACTAGGAAACCCCAAAGCAGACTTTAGTTTTAAAAATAAAATTTTAAAAATAAAGAAGATTCAGTCTCTCACTTTCAATAATGGAAGATGCTTAGTTCAACATACCTCTCCGTAAATGTCACTTCAGAAGTTAACTCAAAACTTTTAGAGTTCTATTATAGCTCTGCCGGTAACTGAGTGATCTTGAGTAGAGCCACATCACATTTTGACTGCAGTTTTTTAATAAAGATTAGGGGTCTTCTGCTTAACTTAAAGTTAAAAACACAAATTTATTCTCTATATTCTGCTCTGAAAGCACACTAAAATGCGTACATGAGAGAAGAGACAAAGAAAATGGGAGAAAAGCAGACAAGAGATGTCCACAAAATTGAGAAGCTGGAATATGGATCCAGGAATTAGAAGAGATAAGAAAGTACATACCAAGTGCCATCAGAGAGGGACAAAAGAAAGAATCAAGCCATTTCATACTGCAGACTCTCAGAAAGACTCACAAACTGGAGACACTGAGAGCCACAGAGGGTGGGGACAGGCAGGAGGCTGAAAAAGGCAGAGGGAGAGGAGAGAGGCATTGAAAGTCATCAGCAAAAAGTAAACCCCAGCTCCTTCCCCCAGACCACCAGCCAGATTACCAACCTTCCTCCTTCCATTACAGGACATTGGAGCTTTATTCTGGGGAAAAAAACTGAAGCAGAGTGTCTCCCAATGCACCAGGCAGGGCAGGGGCATCTACAGAACACTGAGGCTGAGTGAATAAATGGAAATCTACCTACAAACCAGAAGACTACTAGCCCCCTGTTCAGCTTCAAAAATGCTCAGCTAATCAGAAGGCAGCCAGAGAGGAGGCTATTGATAGATTCTTCTCTGGAGAAATCAGATGGTCCCAGAAAAATGACTGTAAAGGAGGAAAAAGTTCCTCTACAGCCTCTTAGGTTCAATGGCTGGGCCTATGAAATAAACTGACAAAAAGACATATTAACAAGAGAAAAATAGATTTTATTAACATGTGCATCATGCATACATGTGGGAGAAGGCAGTGATGAGTAACTCAAAGGGGTGGTCAGAACTTGAGGTTTATATAGCAACTTAAAGAATAACAAATTTGTGGAGAAGTGACAAGACAAAGGAAAAGGGGTCTAGGTATTTAGGGATGTCACATGTGGGAAGGTAAATATACGGGAGAAACTAACAGAAGATAGAGTTATTTAGGACAGTCATTCCCCACATAATGATGTTTCAGTCAATGATGGAACACATATACAATGGTGGTCCCATAAGATTAGTACCATATAGCCTAGGCATGTAGCAGGCTACACCATCTAGGTTTGTGTAAGTACCTACTACCCTTCTAGGTTCTTCTGACTGATCCAAGAATTAAACTGACATGAGACAGATTAACAGGAGAAAAACAAACAAAAGTTTAATGACATTTGTACAAGGGAGAAACCCAAGAAAATCGAGTAACCTGCCAAAACAGCTGAAGATTCCACCTTAAATAGCATCCTCAGGTAAAGACAAAAGAAGATGTTGGCGGTGGGGAGAGTCAGGGACTTCAAAGGGAAGGAAGGCAATTCATATGTGGGTGAAAAGGAGCAAACATTTGGAAAACAAATGTTTGGCCACACAGAAACAGAAGAATACAGAGAGGAGCCCAACGAACAGGCTTTTCTAGGTTCCTCCCTGTCTACTGCATAGTTCACCTTATGCTAAGGTGACAGCTTGCTTCTTGTGAGAGGTTTTTTTTTTAATCTGAATTCTTTTAGGCAGTTAAGAGGATGGTAACAAGAAAAACTTTCTGAGTCTTTTGTTTCTTAAAAATAATCAACATAAAATAATCCTCATGTTAAAGAGACACATCTTGGGGTAGCAAATTTTGTTCCACTTCGTACAATGACAAAGTTGCCTTAACCACACATTTCTCAGAACATATCCCCATCACTAAGGGATGCATGACTGTAATTCGTTATATAGATTCCTCTTGGTGCCCGTCTCTGGGCTGATAAAAGTCTAAAGTTCCCTCCTGGTGATTAAGAGTTCTGCCCTTCCCAGTGTGGTTTCCTTTCGAGAGACACCTTTACAAATGTATGTCCTGCTTTTAGACAAATAGGGAGAGGGCAGAGAGCTTTCCTTATATCTGCTTCTTCCCAGTTGCCTTCAGCTCAAAATAATCCTTCTGCCAAAGTGGCATATTTGGGGATAGCCTATTCTGATATCCTATATGACTCATAAAAATGATCTGTTCAGTGCTGAGTATTTGGGTTTCCCAAAGAAATGGCCAATCCTTCTACATGAACTCTGTCAAACAAAAAGTACACATACACACAGCTTTCAGTCAACTTTTTCACACCTTGTTCCTAAATATGAAAACATCAAAAACATCCTCAGATATTTGAGGAGAGCCTAACATGAAAGGCTAAGAATCAAACACACAAAGAGAAGAAAGAAACTCAAAGGAAACAGATACTGTAGGCACTAGTAGAAAACTAAAAATAAATAACAAACCAGCATAAACTATAACTAATACCCTCAGAAGTAAGAGAAGATATTGTATCCCCAAAACAAGATCAGTGTATGGAAGGAAGGGAAGGAGGGAGGGAAGGCAGTGGGGAAAGGAGAAGAGGAAGGGACAAGAAAACGAGGAGAGGAGAAAATCCAAGAATAAGAAAGAGCTCTGACCAAAAAAGTCCCATGAAATTTTAAAAATTCAAAAGAAGGTTTAGAAGATGAAGTTGAGGAAATTTCTCAGAAAGTAGAGTCAAAAGACAAAGAAAAGGAGAATTAGAAAGAAACGGTAGAAAATTAGAGAAATATTCCATGACCAAATCTGATTAATAATTTCAGAAAGAGAAAACAACAGAATTATTATTAAATAAATAATACAAGAAAAGAACTAAAGAACACAAATTTCTAGTGTAAAAAGGGCCCACCGAGTGCCCAGCACACTTAATGGAAAGAGATCCCCTTTAATTCATATCACTGAAATTTCAGAACACCAGCTATAAAAGAAGGATCCTCTAAGGAGAATCAAGAACCAGAATGACATTGGACTTCCCAACAGAATCAGTGCATGCTTGGAGACAGTGAAGCAACTTCAAAAGTCTTAGAGAGTGATTTCTACAACTCTATGCCTATTCAAACTATCAGTCAATTTTTATGGGGAAATAAAAATATTTCAGACATATAATGTCTTTAAAAAGGTATTTCAACACACCCTTTCACAGGAAGCAATTTTATCAGTTAGGATTATATAATTACAGAGCCAATTGCAGTCAGCTTAAACATATAAAGGTTTATTTCTTTGTCTCTCTAGTAAAAAAAAAAGTCTAGAAGTAGGGAGTCCAGCCTGTATGTGAATCCAAGAAATCATCAGGGACATAGTTCATTCTATCTTTCTGATGGCTATTATTAGTACATTCATTCTCATGTTCACTATACAGCTATCAGAGCACCAGCCATCACATCCATATTCCAGGCAGAAGAAAGAAGAATGCACAGAGGGCAAAAGAGCTGTCTCAGAAATCCCACATATTTTTGTATCATTGACCACATCTATCCATAAGGGAGCCTAGGAAACATAACTTCATTATTTGCTGAACCCAATAACATAAGGATTCCATTAGATGGTAAGAAGAAGTTAATGGATATTAGTTAGGCAACTAACAGTATAATGAGAGGTATATTCCACCAAAATGAGGGGGCAAACCAAGAAAGGAGACATGATATTTGAGACACAGATGAGCCAACATGGGGGGGAGAGAGAGAATCCAGGAGAGATGTGTCTACAAGTGATTGGAATGTCTGATGTGTTTAACCAGGTATAAGAAGTTTTAAAGGTTTTAAAATTCTGTTGGGTGTGACAGGAAACTAAGCAAAGGGGACAAAAAAGTTGTACAAGGAAGGAAATGTAATCATAGCATACACCTTGGTTCATCCGTGAACAATACATTTTCATAATAAGAAGAACATTCAATTCATATAATCAAAAATTATTATTATATTTGTGGAAGGGAAAGAGGGACAGTAGGAGCATGGGAGATAGAAGGGTCTAATTCTTCATCTTTTACAATAGGAATTCGCTAGAAATCTCTAAAAGTGATAAATTAAGAAATAATACCAGTATCAGTGTACCATTTTAAAGGTAATTACCAAAAGCAATAGCTATAAGTTTGGGGAAGGGGACACACAGGGAGGACAGATATTTTTCACTATAAGCCTTAGATTATTACTATAAATTTTAAACAATGTATATGTATTACTAAGATAAAAATTTTAAACAATCTTTAAAAATTTAATGACTAAGGGAAATTTTCATAATATACTGCTCTGGAGCCAGCCCCATGACTTAGCGGTTAAGTGCTCACACTCTGCTGCTGGTGGCCGGGGTTCGGATCCCGGGCGCGCACTGACCACTGCTTCTCTGGCCATGCTGAGGCCGCGTCGCACACACAGCAACTAGCAGGATGTGCAACTACGACATACAACTATCTACTGGGGCTTTGGGGAGAAAAAGAGGGAAAAAGGAGGAGGATTGGCAATAGATGTTAGCTCAGGGCCGGTCGTCCTCAGCAAAAAGAGGAGGATTGGCATGGATGTTAGCTCAGGGCTGATCTTCCTCACAAAAAAAAAAAAAAAGATGTACATAATATATTGTTCAGGGAAAAATCAGGTTATAAACAACATGTATAGTAAAATTCCAGTTTGTGAAGTTTGGGTGGGGAAAATATATGTGCAGAGAATAATAGTGTGACACAAACAGCACCTGTTATTTGTTGATATACAGGAATATAAATGTACACAATAAAGTCTGAAAAGACACACCCCAAACGGGTAATAGAGCTTACCACTGGGTCAGGGACTAGCATGCAGCTGATGGTAATGGGGACTTAAAATTTTTCATGGTGCTTGAATTTTTATGAGAAGGATACATTTATGTATTTTAAAGTAGCAGTCTTTTCAAAAGAAGGTAGGGGGAAACGCTTAAATCGTCTCCTCAGATGCATGCTTTCTCCCTGATTCTATGACCTTCTCCAACCCAAAGCCCAAATCATCCTCTTCCTTCCCTGAACCCAAATCCTGTCCTTAGAGCTGAGAGCTCAGGCAACAGCTTCCCCCAAAGCTGTATGACCGGGGGACAAATACTTGTTTTCAAAGGAGGAACTACTGTATTTCACCCCTGTCTTCTACTTCAGCCTATACACAGAGAGGAAGTTCCACCAACATTTTCTCACTGGGAAGGAGCCACTCCTGTCCCATACACACACGTACACACACACACACACACACACACTCTCTCTCTCTCTCTCTTTCTCAGAACTGTAAGCCCCCAGTACAGTTGTCTCTCCTCCTCCAATTCCCACTACCTATGGGGTTTGTCTACCAGAACAAGCCCCACTCCAGCTTTTTTCTCTAGCACTGGGCTTATCACTTCCAACCAGGTGGGAGGCAGGAGCTTCTGCCATTCCTCCATTGCAGCTGGACCAGTGTGATGGCATGAATTCTCACTTAAACAGGCAAATGCATATGTGTGTTTGTGTGTTAAATTTCTAGAATTGAATTTAAATTCTGTGCACCTAATATCATAGTTCGGGCTATGTTTGTCCATACTGTTTTCTCTCCACCTGTAGGAGCAGTGACCTTTGGAGTCAGTTCATGCACATGCTTCTGTCATAGTCTAGCCCTTCTCTCCCACTCTCATTCCCCACCTCCTGGGACTCAAATGCCCTGGGGAACTTCTGCAGCCACAACCAAATGTCTACCAGGGAAAAGGTGTGTGCCCACTCTCTCAATCTTGGTCGGTGCCATGTAGATAGCCTTAGCCATTGGGCTGTTCTTGGCATCGTTGGTGAGATTTCTGCTTTCAGCTCAGTGACCTGTTGTAGTCACTCTCAAAGTCACCAGGTTGCGCTTGGCTCTACCACAGTATATGTCCTATTCCTAACTGGGGTACCCCAAAATAAATGTGCTGGTTCTCTCCATTGGCTAACCTCCATGCCCCACTAGGAAACAGAGGAAATTGCTGGATCTGCCTTTATGATGTGGTGGGGCCTGGGGCTCTTCACACGTCTGTATGCACTACATCTCCACTGCTGTGTGTCATCACTCATGTGTGATGGCACAGCTGCAGCTGCCAGTCTTGAAGGGCCCCGTGGGAAGCAGAGCACCAGCGCTCATTCATTCTCAGATCCCCCAAATGCCTGGCTAGGCTCGCCTTAAGCCCAGGCCCTTGCTCCACTTCCAACCCTTGGAGGATTGGGTGACAAAGGTCAGAGCATCGAACTCTTTTCTTTTATCTAAACTTTTTCTTCCTCTCCCCAGTCTCCAGCCCTTTTCTTCTAGTCTTCAGAGAACATCTACTACAATCTCCTGCTGTGTCTGTCCACACTGGTGAGTAAATCCACATTGTCCAACATGAGAGGAAGAGGTTTTTTTTTTTTTGACTTAAAAACTAAAGAATGAAGTGTCTGCCCCTGCTGTAAACTGTTCCTGATGTCCATGTCCTCCAGCCAAAGACCACCAGGAACACACTTGTAGTTGAACAAGTTGAGTTTATTTCTCGTTGCAGTGAGAAAAAAAAAAAAAACCCTGCACGCCATGGGGAACTGTGGTGCATCTCAGTAAGAGGGAGCTATAAAGAACTTATTACAGGATGTTGGCTTGTGTGAGGTGATTTAGGGGAGGGTTTAAGGAAGCAGAGTTTTGCTCTTGAATTAGCTGCTGCAGGAAGTGAGGATGAGCTAATTCTATTTTGGGGTATCTTAATAAATCTCATCTGGAAGGAAGGAAGATTAGACCAAGGCTAAAGCTGTACTTGCTAAAGAACAGCTGTCACTCACATTAGCCAGAAGAGGGGATGGCTGATATTTTGTGGTTTGGACAATATTTTTGTTTTGCCAAGAGTTGGACATGGATGTAGAGTGGTCTTGATTTGTCTTGATCCATCACTACCACAGAGTGGCCTTGCCTCATGTTGATGTTCTGTGACATTGCTCACGTTCAGCAGAACATCAAGGCCTAAGTGGTAGTACCGGGCTGGCTTCCAGATGCCAGAGGCTGCTTTCTCTTTCTCACTGGTTAACTGCAAAAGTTTGCATGTCTACCATGTCAAGCGGGAAATGGTGCATCAGTTATGAACTTGAAGGGGTCTGCCACACTAGGCCCAAAGCTGATGCTGCAGTTTGCCCCTAATGTGGTTCCATGTGTCTGATCTCAATTGGTCAAAACTCAGAGAGGAGGAGGCCTGTGATGGGCAGCCCCAGCACCCAAAGTATGTAGGAAACCTTGTGAGCAAATACAACGGCCAGCATTTGAAGTGCCAAGTGCCACGCTGGGGCCACAGAAACCAGCTGGAATGCACGTGGACCTTTGGTCCCTGTCAGGACAGTAGCTGGACATAGCTCTGGGCACTGCAGGCTCAGCCTTTCCCTCGGAGGGAGTCTCTTCATTCCAGGGAAGGCTCACCTCCAAACAGGCGAAGCTTTAATATACAGGCTTTTAGCTGAAGGTGTATGGAATAATTTTTGCAACTAGGGCATGTTTTCTTTCCTTTAAATGTGTCTTAGCCGGAACTCCTGTAAACTGCACAGAGCACTTAAGTCCCCCATGAGCCACAGAACAGTAACGTGTGAATCTGACCTTTAAACCCTTAGTGCTGGGCATCCTAGGAGGTGCTAGACCAGCTGCCCCAAAGTATGTTCCTCTATTCTAGGTCCTGAAGGCCTACTCCAAGAAGTCTACAAGAAGTGGCAGATTTTATCAGTGAGCAAATACAGAAGAACTGGGTGGCTAGCACGAGAGAGGTGGAGTGGCTTATCACAGAGGAAATAAGTCATCTTCTTAGAATGAAAATAAGAAAAAAAGTCCATGGAATTTATTTCAAACCCAGAGTCTTAGAAGGGAATTAAAAAGACTTTAGCAGGAACATGCTGTCTCTATAAATTAGGTTTATTTGATGACTCAAGAGAGAATGGGATCAGCTTAAGAAACAAGTTTTAGTCTTTCCGTCAGAACACTGGCTGTGGGAAAGGAAAAGGAAAAAGTAAAAATAAATAAATAAATGAAAAGGCATACTGATTAAAACACAGGGAGGAAAGGCTTGCCTTAGGAGAGAAGTTAGAGACCACAGTGGCCAGGGATCTCAAAGCAGATTTGAAAAGAATAAAAGCTATACTTGGACCTAATTGCCCAAAAAGCTGCAATCAGAGATGAGTGGGACATTTTAGTTCTAACCAGATCAGGGGAGCTGATGGGGCCACGGTGATCCAACAGAGGAAGACGGGGAACCGCAGAGAGCGAGGGAATGATGGTCTGGGGAAACCAAGGCTCAGGAAACTCTCCAGGGCCACCCTCTCCCAGCATCAGGTGGTAAATTAATAAGAACAACGGGGAAACAGCCCTTGGATGATTGGGACACTTAGAAGAGATATACAGAACATTTGCGCTGATTTGAGAGGGGAAGAGCAGGAAAATCAGCATGGAATACTTCCGGAACTGGTAAGTGAATGTTAAGATCTGGAGGCAGACACAGCCTGCACAGTGAGGAAACGTGCCTGAGACATGTAGGGGACCAGGCATAGGGAATGAAAGATAATAGGATAAAGTGCAGCCAGGCAGGACAATGACAGATTGAGTCCTGGCCTGGCTTAGAGGCTGGGCCTGTCAGAGGATACCTCCTGCTGGACTTACCTGACTTGCGGAGGGAAGGTGGCAGGATTTGTTTAAATAATAGAGAACCCCATGGGGCCCCTGTGAGGCAGAAACTGAGCCAGCTTGAAAGGAGAGAAGTCCTTGTTGGCAGAAAGAAAAGTTTCAGCTCATGTGTGTGTTTCCTCAATATAATGAACTCAGGGCTGGCGCCATGAGAATCTTCTGAGTCCTACAGACTGCCCAGAATTGAGTCATCTTTGAAGAGGATGCACCATTCTGGTGTGTGCCCAGGGTGTCAGGGCTGCAGAGGGAAGCCAGGCTTTGCAGAAGAAGGCCCCTTTTGCTATAGAGAAAGCAAAACAGAAAAGAAGGAATTAGGGCATTAATCTTTGAACTTTAATTAACAAGTCAAAAATTTTAGTTTTGAGTCTTTTTGGACTTTAAGAATGAAAGAGAGTGCATATTCAAATTTGCATACTGCTGGCATACTGCTGGCACTGTGTTATTTCAGCTATGTTTAGGCTGGCTGGTGCTTAAGTTCATTTAATCATCTCCGGTGAGTTGTGTTGAACTGCATGGCTGGATATGAGTGGATTTAGGATATAGAAAAGGGAATGAATTTTTGGCCTAGGGTACAATATGGCCTTCGAGCTGCTTTAAGTAAAGTCCTGTCCTGACCCATGTCAGAGGTCATTGAGCTTTGGCCCCAGGTTTGGCTATTAGTGGATTAAGGGATCAGATTCTCCTCACCCCCAGCACAATTTAGCCTGTATCCTGTTTTTGGACTGGCCACCAACTAAGAATAGTTTTATATTTTCAAATGATTGGGAAACAAACAAACAAGGAAGAATATGCAACAAAGACCATATGTGACTCCTAAAGCCTAAAATATTATTATTTGGCCCTCTACAGAAAAAATTTGAGGCCTGAGAGAAATATTTCCTTCTCTCCACATTCCCCCTCAGTCCACCAACACTGCCCTTCTCCTTGAGAAGTATTGAGTAAAGAGCTTCAACTTCTCTCCCACTCATTCCTCTGAGAAATGAAAGGCTAATGATTGGTGAGAGGCACCATAGCTTGGGCTCATCCCACATAATGAGAGCTGGCATTACTTTGCCTCAAAAGGAGAGGTCAGCTCTCTCCCTCCCACTGTCTTGGCCAGTGCTTTGCCTGGTGAGTGGCTTTACGAGACCGTATGCTAGACAAGGGTCTACTCTACCAAGACAGCTCTCCCCACTGGCAGGTCCCTCAGTCCAGACTGGGGAGATAAGAATAAGGAACCACAATTTGGCCTTGGGTCCAAGCTGCACTCTCCATGCAAGTCTTACCCAGGAGCCCCCCGGGGGCTGCTGTGCACATTCCTGGCCCGTCAGTAAAGGTGATTTCAGGATTCTTAGCTGGTGACTCATGGCTGCCTTCACATGGCTAGAACTTGGCTGGGTAGGCAGGTTCCATCCTCCGGTGGTTTTGTTCATGTGCATGGGTCCTTGAAGCCCTTGTGTAAATTAGAGGGAAAATTGAGGCACCCCCTTTGCGGAGGCCTTATCTTTCTCTTAGAGAATCACATCTTGTTATAAACAACATAGTGATTATGTAATTAAGTTTCTAGATTAGACATACTTGGGCTCAAGCACCGGCTTAGTCACTGACTGTCCGTCTCGACCTTTGGCAAATTCCTTTAACATCTCTGTGACTCAGTTTTCTCGTCTGTTAAATGGGGTTAGTAATAGTACTATAACATATAGCATGGTTTTGATGGCGATTTATAGAAAGCTCAACTCAAAATTGGTTAAACAATAAAATAACTTATTGTCTCACATACCTGGTAGATCAGAGGTTAGGCAGGATTCAGGGTTGGTTGATTAAGCAGTGCCATCAAGGACCTCAATTCTTTTTATTTTTCTACTCCATGATCAACAGTGTCAGCTTCTTCCTACAGCAACAGGAAGGCAGGTTGTCCTAGTCTCACGTTGAGTATTCTGGGTTTTTTAGCTGCTGCTAACTACCACCTTGGAGAATCAGTGCTAGGACAGAGTAAACTTACTGTGGGGCACTGAGAGGGGAGAGAGGTGGACTGCAGCAGTCTCTGTCAGTGCCTCATCCACATCGCCTCACCCTTATTATGTCAGGGCATAGGAGCTCAACTGCCAACAGCCCATACATGCATTTCTTTACCTGAGAGCTTAGTCTGGCTTCCAGAGCCCATATCAGGATACAAGAGCCAGGATGTAATATATCCACCCACCTAGCTCCCTCAAGAGGGATACCATGGAAGCATTCTACTCTCATCCCCACAGTTTCCCAGGCAGGCTTAACACCAGTCACCCACTGTGCTAGCTGACTAAATAATGCAGTCTCTTTGGGCTGCCTTCCCTTCTTGGTCTTACTTCTCCACTCCCCTTGATGGCATTTCCTGCACCTTCAAATGCCTCTGTCTGGGTCTGGTTTTTCCAGAAACCTACCTAAGATAGTCACCTTCCAAGCTGCTAGGAAACCACTTCATTACTTTAAAAACTTGAAAACAAGGAGAAAGAAACAAGCATTTATCCTGCCTATCCTATATAGGATGAAATTAACTTAACAAATATTTGATAAGAAGCAGTCTTTTTATAGAGGTCCTCCAGCTAATAAATGAAGAAGAAATGATTGAATTAAATATCATCATTTGCAACTATTAAAGAATTATTGAATCTAGGCAATGGTCATCAATGACTTCTAACCTTGAAACAGGGAGACAACCAGACATCTGATATACCTCCTATTGGAAGCACACAACACCACTTGTGACATAGTCTTGTCCCCTCAAATTCAGTGCTGAATCTGACCCAGCCTCTAGACCTACCAGTTTATAGGAAATGCAAGGAATAAGGAACATGTTAAACCCCACTCCAGGGAGGCAATCAGCAAAATCCAAACCGTGAGAACTCTGTAGGATAAACCAACCAATTTCTTCTACAGAAAAAAAATTAATCACAAGAAAGAAATAAAAAGAAAATAGGAGAATCAGTAGACTTAACAGACATATTAACCAGCTGCAATGATGAACTTTTTTTGGATCATCCATGAGGACGAGGGAGAGGGAGTGAGAAGAAAAGGGGAGGGGAGGAGAACAGAGAGAGAGAGAGACAAGATCTTTGTCCTATTTTCAAGTAATTTGTTCTTTAAAGAAAAGACTATATTTATTCCAAGAGATTTACCTACTAATTGACTAGTTGTCAAGGCAGAACTGCTTCTTCCTACCAGAGAGGGAAAAAAATAGATGAGAAGCCCAAGTGGAGTTGGAGAGGGCTTTGAAAATGAGAATGCAAACTTAGAGAGCATTTGGTACTCTATGTTTAAAGTGTATTTAAATCCACCCTAAACCCTGGAGTTTATACAATCTTGGGGGGAAAGGAGAGGTTTCTAAGCCATTCATTATTAAAACCTTCTTGTCTTCGCCCTCTCCTCTGCTTTCCTTCTTATTTCCTTCTTACAGAAAAGAGACAATTTCTCCCTTTTCCTGTGAGCTAAGCATCCATTCATCTCTGAGGACATGGCACCTGTGCCCCAGTGATCCTCCTGGAGTTGAGACTCAAGGACCTCTTTTAACATTAGGAAAACCTTGAATGTAAAAGGTTTCAGTGTGCTTATTTGAGGGGTGGGTTTTCTGAGTTGCAGGCTTGTTTTTGAAGGCAAGCAAGGAGACTATATTCGTTATCATAAGTACTTGCTTCAGCATTTCCCCATTTATTCTACCTGAGCAGGTGCAACGTCTTTGAATCATAACTGTCAAGAAAGGAAAGCTTGCGGTTTCCATCATTTGAAAAGAGAGAAGGATGAAATATAGAGAGACGGAGCAAAGGAGAAGAGGAGAGAGCGTGTGAGAAACAGACATATATACCGAAAGAAGGGCAGTGGCGCGAAAGTGGAGTGAGGGACAGAGAGAAGGAGGAAAAGAAGGAACACAAGGTTTTACATTTTTCTCTGGGCTTTTTGTGAATAACAGATAACTTCTGTTGTGAAAAGAAAGATGGCTTTAAAAGATTTATCTTACAGATAGGGTGGGAAGCTAAAGACCTTTCAGAATGTTCAAAAAATAAAGGAAGAATATTCAGGAGAAAGAATTAAATTAAATTACTAGTTATTTACATTCATCCCTCCTCACCTTCTGAAGGAGGTGGATATTATAGAGGACTCTTCTTCTTTTTTTTTTTTTTTTTTTTGAGTAGCACATATAGTGATACATTTTGGAGAAGCCCAGGGAGGGATAAGTTGCTTTACATATGAAAAGAGATAAAGAGATAGAAAGATTTAGAAAGAAAGATCCGGAAAGAGGTACCTAGAGGAGCACAGGAAGATGTGGAGAAAACATGGGAGAGGAAGCATGAAGGGAAGGTATAATTATAAATATACACAACATACACACATACACACGCACAGAGAGAGCAACTGAAACCTCAAGGCAGACCTAGGTGAGAGTATGGCAAGGACAGGTGCTTTTGGTTTGCAGGCGTCAAGTGCAAAAACCCAGAGAGGGACCATAAAGACCCACAACTTAACCTCCAGCCAGGAAGATGTGCCAAAGCTTTCTCCTGTCTCACCATGCATAGGTTAGAGCATATTTCATCAGAATGAGGGAAGGGGGAAGCCATCCACGAGAAATCTGATCTCTTAACGAAAAAAAGTATTTGTAATTCTCTATTATGCTCACCTAAACCCTTGAGGCAGCTGAACAACCACTGGTTGGGTTGTCACAAGCTGTAAGCTTATCTTACCAATTAACAACATCAAAATTTAGCCAATGAGTCATCAGCGGGTTAGGCAGCTGCCAGTGTGCATTCAGCTCCATTCTTAACTCACTTCCTGTAGTTTGCTAGAGAGAGGTTTCCACTTGACTCATTGAACACTTGAGCAATCAGAACTGTATTAACTATCTGATACTACAAGACATCTCCATTAAAAAAAAATCAATGTACAGAAAAGTGACTCTTTATGTCGTTTATAATAGAAAGGTATTGCGTCGTTTAACCCAGGTATTATTTACATGACTGTCAGGCAAAGCAAGCTTTACTATGGCCCAACTGCTTGATTCAACATGCCAAAACCTGACCTGACACCTGGCATGCACACTAAAATGTCCTTAACACTCTTTGCTGTAATTTACGATACTAAATCAAAAAGAACGAGGACATTTTTGAAGTCCTTATGACTGATGCCTATATCAAACAACCTACTTGGAAACAGGGTCCCAGATCTTTCTCCCACCACTAAGAAGGAATCATGCTACAAATAAGAGAACTTGAAGAAAGCAAAAATGGTAAAAATAACAAATCACTACTGAAGTGAAATATATTAGAAACAAATACAAATCCAGTAGAAAATTCTCTCCAGAGGACAGGGACCTGAACACTACGTATGCATTTATTTATTTAGCTTGCATCTGATCTACTTCCAAAAACTATGCTAAGGAGTTTATAATAAGAATCATACATACAAAAAAGCATTGTGTAGAAAAGGAGACAAATTAACATATTAAATATATAAGCTATTGCTAAACAACTCTGTCGAGCATTACATATGAAACTAGCAGCAAAGGCAAAAAGAGAACAAGGCGGTTTACAAATGACTCATTTCCTAATACAAAAAAGAGCATTAAATAAATACATAAGTAAATCTTTACAGAAATAATACGAGTTTCTCAGGAGGGAAGAACATTTTCCTTGTGTAAAATTCTGTAAGATATTTACCTCATATGTCCTCTTACAAAGGCCATGAAACAACATAATATCTTCAACATCCTTCTTTTGGATCCAATGTCTGGGGGACTTTGTCTATAAGAATAGTCACTACTACTTGTGCATAAAGCAAATTTTGGAATATTTATAACACCCAAACTTCAGTTTGGGAAATTACATCAAGCATCGTTTTTGCAACAATGTGAAACGCTCATGGGTTTCAAAAATGAACCGATTTCAGTCCTACCATCCAGTTTTCCCTACTTCTTCGTAGAAGGATCTCAGTAAGTAGTGACATGGGTCACAAACTGAGGGGTAGCGTGGTGAGAGAAATAGCAGCAACACTAGGAATGTAGCCATTGCAAATACTAAAATCAATCCCTGTGAAGTAAAAAATGAGTTAAACCTACTTAAAGAAGCTTCCTAAAATCATAGAAAATCAGTATTATCCAAATATTCAAAGCATTAGAACTGATTTTTCTGGGGAAAAAAAAACAAGTAAGTGTTCACTATCTCTTGTCATGGAGGTTTATTTGAGATAGAGCATGAACACCTTTCATCTTTACCGCTTCTATTCAGACTCCGTTTAATTAGGTTAATAGAAACATTTAAGGTTTTGATAGTCTTTTAATTCACCTGCACAAACAGGGACAGTTGGAATTCAATTTTGGAAAGAATGATACAGCCTTTTGAAAAAGCTTTCCCTTTATTCCCCCTGAACACATTTTTGGCATCTTATTAACATTTTCCAAATTGAATGAATCTGTCTCTGTATTAGCAGATAACTTGAGAATAGGGAGAGGCCAGCAGTCATTAGCAATTTCTCATTCTGGCTGATAAATTGGAACCTGGGCTGCCCAGAACATTAAGTTATAAGGGCAGCAGAGACATCTGAAGACTTGATGATGCAGACCGAGTGATGTCACAGCACACTCTGCTTTCTCTGAGTGCATCAGCCGGCTGAGGACTTTCCTTCTACTCGTTCCACTCTGCAGAAGTTGACAGTCACATGCATTATTTCCATACAGCTCTGCTTAGCCACCACGTCATGACATGATTGTAGTATTAAATCATCCAAACAAAAGAAGTAAGGGAAAATAGCTATGAAAACCAATAAAGCAAAGAAACAAGAGAGGAATCACTTTCTCATACACATATAAAATGCATTCACACGTAGCAGAAAAGAACTTGTCACAAATACGTAGGAAAATCCTGGATATTTATTTATTAGTAAGAGCCTTACCATGACCTTCTTATCTGTCCAGTTGCATCTTATACCCTTTCCCACTGGTCCCTGTGCTCTAACCACACTGGCCTTCCTTCTGCTCCTCCAACAAGCCAACCTCACTCTCTGCCCAGGGTCTTTGCACTCATTGCTCCCATGCATGGAGCATTATCCCTACAGATCTCCATACAGGGGTTCCTTATCATTCCAGTCTCAGATCAAATGCCCACTTTTCAGAAAATCTATACCTGACGCCTTCTCTCACTCTCCTACCCTCACCACCTGCCAGTCTCCCTCTAATCCCACTATCTTATTTTGTTTCCCTAGTGGCACTTATGATTATATTAAATTATCTTATGTTTGTTTACTTTTTAAAATTTTTCTGTACTTATATATTTTCAAGTGCACAAAATTAGATTAATCATACCATGATTTATGATGCATCCTCATCATTGGTCCATATATGATCCAATTTTATTTAATTAGTTTTTTCCAGTAGTATAATAAGCATTTATGAACTCCTTGAAAATAATTTACATCTATAGTTGATTCTCATTATTTGTAGTAATTATGTTTTATAAAGTCACCACAAACACCAAATTAGCAAATACTGAAGCATTGCTCCTAGAGGAAATATGGGGTTAGGTTCCTGTGAGCCTCTGGTTACATTTTCATCAACCAGTCAATAACCTTGTATTATGTGTGTTCCTGTTTAAAGATTTCTTATTTAATATACATTGTTTCTTTATTAAGGTTGAACTCATGGCCAAACAGCACTATAACTCATGTCTGAACAAAGATGACCAAAACACACATATTTTCTCCAAAAGGCATATCAGGCCTCCTTGAGCTTAGACACACTAGACAGCACTTCAGATACTTGGGGGACAGTTTAAACAGCAAAATCACCAACAAAAAGAACAAAAATGCAAAAAACATGGCACTAAATAAACCATGAAAATGACACTTGTTTACAGCATGAAAGTTTAAACAAGAAGACAGAGCAAAACTTTGTTCAACCTCAGCTGGGAGCATGCATGCACATTTGGCAGCTCAAATTTTTCACCACACTGAGTATGTCTGCAAATGACCACAAAAGCACTGTGAGTATTTATTTTGGTGTTACAAATAAATTGTAGTGAGTGGGCAAATCTGCAATTATGAAATCTTCAAACAAGAAGGATCAACTCTAAGTATATGGTCTCCCCTACCAACCCATTCACCTATCTCTTCTCCCTCAAAATAATCATCAGTCTAAAGTTTCAGAAAGCCTTCTTTCCCTGTTATATTGTTTGTTTGTTTGTTTTTAAACCTATATGAATTCATCACAAAGGGCATCTTAAATTTTAGTTGCTAATTGTCTATGTCCACCCACTAGAATCTCTTCTCTCTGACAGTGGGACACCTGGAGTCTTGATTCCTAGGATTTAAACTCTCTCTTTACAGGACCAACCCCTTTTCCAGAGGTATTAGTTTCCTAGAGCTTCTGTAACAAAGTAACACAAACTGAGTGGCTTAAACAACAGAAATTTATTGTCTCACAGCTCTGGAGGTTAGAAGTCTAAAATCGACTATCAACAGGGTTGGTTCCTTCTGAGGGCTGTGAGGGAAGGATCTGTTCCAGGCCTCTCTCCTTGGCATAAATGGCTACCTTCTATTCTCCTTGTGTCTTCACATGGTCTTCCCTTGTGTATCTGTCTACCAAGTTCCCCTTTTTGTAAGGACGTTAGTCATATGGCTTAGGGCCCATCCTAATGAGCTCATCTTAACTTAATTACCTCTGTAAAGACCCTATTTTCAAAGAAGTCCACATTCTGAGGTACTGAGGATTAGGATTTCAACATATGAATTTGGGGGTGACACAATTCAACCCATAACATCAGATCTTAAGCATCTTAAGGTCAAGAATGTGTCTCACTTGTTGTTGTAGTCTCAATGCTTAGCATAATGCAGGACTTAAAGTTTATAGAATTTGGGGCCAGCCCGATGGCGCAGGCAGTTAAGTGCACACGCTCCGCTGCGGCGGCCCAGGGTTCACCGGTTCGGATCCCGGGTGCACACCGATGCGTCGCTTGTTAAGCCATGCTGTGGCAGCGTCCCATATAAAGTAGAGGAAGATGGGCACGGATGTTAGCCCAGGGCCAGTCTTCCTCAGCAAAACAAAAGAGGAGGATTGGCACTGGATGTTAGCTCAGGGCTGATGCTCCTCACAAAAAAAAGAAAAAAGTTTATAGAATTAATTAATAAGGCTCTTTCCCAAGGGCTAGTCATCTGTTAACTTAAGTAAGAACCTGTGTTTTAATCTCAATTGTATTTTTTTTTTAACATTGAGAGAACATAGGCCTCTGGTAAAAAGCTCAAAATTTCCAGAATATGAAATTTACACACAGTCTTGTTATAAGAGACATTGATTATTCTGGCAAAGCTGGGAAAGTTTAGTTATAACAACTTAGAACAAAACCTAGAATTCACAGGAGAAGCTTGACAAGGATGTTAATTAAAATATCTGAGATCCACAAAGCAATTTTCTCATATATTATCACATCATGTCCTCAAAGCTTTCATCAATACATCAAATAATTATTAAGTGCCTATTATTTGCCAGGTGTGGCATTAAGCACTGAGGACATAATCTTGAACAAAACTCTGTTCCTACCCTCAAGATGGTTACAGTCAGAGAAGGAGGCAAACCAGTCAGGAAACAATGTCAGGCCTGTGCTTAATCAGGACAGGTGTCATTATCTTATGAAGAGAAATTTAGACACACACATTATATGTTCTTCTGATAATAATCACAAGGTTCCTGTATCATCCATCCCTTATACAGATAAAGAAACCATCTAGGGGCAAAAATAGTGATTCTCTAAACACAACATTTGTATTATATTACAGGAGTAAAACTCAGCTCTTAACTCCAGGACTTTAATTCTCTCCACACCATGTAATTGGCCCAATTAGAAGGGGGTAGGGGGGAGAAAGAGCCTTCCACTGATATCTACAGCAGCGCAGGTCCTATTATTCACTGAGAGCTATGACAGTAGTTCCATACCAAAATAATCTCTCACTTATCTAGAACAGAAATTTCTTTCAGGAGCAATGGAAAATTATGGTACAATAACTTTTCTGTAAGTCTTTATCCAGCAACCTATCTAGAAAACTACCAAGCAGTGGGACATAAGTTTTCTTTAGAAGTTGTTACGGATGTCAAAAAGTCAATGAAGACTTAATTCATAGACCAGACTTACAGATCCCGCTCAAAACCACTTCATTCATTTCACACACCACTCTAGCAAACTTTATGTAACATTTATAAACTATAACTTAACTCATCTTAGAGGGGTTAAGAGAAAAGTTGCTATAAGAAAAGAGTAATTTTGGAATAATTTTATTTTTATTCTGAGTTTTTAATTGGAGATAATGCACAGCCCTCAGCAATACTGCTTGAAATTCCCTTTCCTCTCCCATCAGCTTCTCTTACATACCAGAAATGCCTCCATAACTCTCTCTTTTCAAAACTCTCATTAAAAAAAATAAAACAAACAAACAAAACCATGCCCGTTACCCCCGTTCATAGTTATGAAGGACATTAAGAGATGAAAAGTTAGAAGTACAGCTTTCAAATCCACAAATATCTGTAGAGTACCCACTATGCTGACTGGGGTAGCTGATCCTCTGGGAAATGTGAAAAGAAAGGAAACCTGGAGTCTGTCCTCAAGGTTCTGTCCTCCAGTAGACAATAAAAGGCCTGTGGGCTGTTGGCTGGGAGCCCATCTGAGGTGTGGACTAGAGCACTTTTCCTGTCCCTCCATGTGGTTTGGGCTTCCTCACAGCATGGTGTCCCAGAGCAGCTGGACTACTTACATGGCAGCTCAGGGCTCCAAGATGACCAGGCAGAATCTGCCAGTCCTCTTAAAGGCTAGACCCAGACTGTCACAGCATCACTTTAACCACAATCTATTAATTAAGCATGTCACAAAGGCCAGTCCAGACTCAAAAAGAGGGGATTAGACTCCCCCTCTCAGTGGAAGGAGAAGCAAAGAATTTGTGGCCATTTTTAATCTACCATAGGAGGCCTCTCTGAGGAGGTAATACAGTGAAATCTGAACCGCGAGAAGTAGCCAGCGACAAAAATAATAGTGAAGAGCATTTTAGACAGAAGGCCTACCCATGTTTCTGAGCATACGTCTGCTCTGTGCATGGTACGGATACTGTGCATCAACCACACTTTACTTGCCCGTTACCCTAGTGAGAGACACCTAGATTACCTGTCATTTCCTGCTACTATAAACAATGTTGCAATGAGCATCTTCATCCTCTTACGGACCTGTGTGAGATTTTCTCTAGGGTGATATCTAACCAGAAACAACACTGCTGGGTCATAGAGGATACAAGTACTTAACTTGGCCGATTTCTGCCAGATTGCACTCCAGAACAGCTCTACAGGTTTATACAATCACCTGCAGTATACAAGGGTTCCTATAGCTCCACAGTCCTACCCATGTTTAACATTATCCAACTTTCTAGTTGTTGCCAATCTGATACAAGTAAAGCAGTACTTCACTGTATTTTCATTTGCATTTCCCTAAATACTAATAAGTTTGATCATCTCCTTGTAAACGTTTCAGCCATTTGCAGTTCATCTTCTACGAATTGTATGTTTATAACCATTGCCCATTTTTTCCACTGAGGTTACTGTTTTTCCTTATTAATCTACAAAATTGTATTTCAGATATTAGTTTTTTGTCCATTTTGGACATCGAAAATATCTTCTCTAAATCTGTCATTTGTTAACATTGTTCACGGTTTCCTCCTTAGAACAGAAATATTTATTTTTTAACATAATCAAATCTATGGGGTTTTTGCCTTATGGATTACCTTCTGGGGGTTTAAGAAGTTCTTCTCCCCTCCTTAGGTTATAAAAATATAATCCATATTACCTTCACAGTTTTACCTTTATATGAAATTAGAGAAATATGGAGTCCAAATGGATAGTGTTAGTAGAGATCCAGTTTTATTTTTTCCATACACTAAGTCAAGTTTCCTAACATGATTTATTTACCAATCCATCCTCTCCCTATTGATTTTGTTATCCATAATTCCCTTTTATTATTTTCTACTGCCTGTTCTGTCTACAGTTATTTTTCCTTATACATTCTGTGTCTCAACGTTATTTGCTTTCTGTTTTCTTTGATCAAAGTTACTGCATTCATTTATTGACTAATTCTTTCAAAGAAAGGGCTTTTGATTTTGTTAGTCTTCTCTACTTTTATTCTTGTTGTTTTTCTCTTGTTCATTGTTTTTTTTTTAATTTTTTGTTTATTGCAGTAACATTGGTTTATAGCATTGTATAAATATCAGGTATACATCATTATACTTCTATTTCTGCATAGATTACATCATGTTCACCACTCAAATACTAATTACAAACCATCACCACACACATGTGCCGAATTATCCCTTTCGCCCTCCTCCCTCCTCCCTTCCCCTCTGGTAACCACCAATCCAATCTCTGTGTTTGTTTATTGTTTATTGTTATTATTATCTACTACTTAATGAAGGAAATCATATGGTATTTGACCTTCTCCCTCTGACTTATTTCACTTTGCACAATACCCTCAATGTCCATCCATGTTGTCACAAATACCTGGATTTCATCGTTTCTTATGGCTGAGTAGTATTCCATTGTGTATATATACCACAGCTTCTTTATCCATTTGTCCCTTGACGGGCACTTAGGTTGCTTCCAAGTCTTGGCTATTGTGAATAACGCTGCAATGAACACAGGGGTGCATGTACCTTTACGCATTGGTGTTTTAAAGTTCTTTGGATAAATACCCAACAGTGGAATAGCTGGATCATATGGTAGTTCTATCCTTGATTTTTTGAGGAATCTCCATACTGTTTTCCATAGTGGCTGCACCAGTTTGCACTCCCACCAGCAGTGTATGAGAGTTCCTTTCTCTCCACATTCTCTCCAACACATGTTGTTTCCTGTCTTGTTAATTATAGCCATTCTGACGGGCGTGAGGTGATATCTCATTGTAGTTTTGATTTGCATTTCCCTGATAGTTAATGATTTTGAACATCTTTTCATGTGTCTGTTGGCCATCTCTATATCTTCATAGAGAAATGTCTGTTCAGGTCTTTTGCCCATTTTTTAATTGGGTTGTTAGTTTTTTTGTTGTTGAGATGCATGAGTTCTTTATATATTTTGGAGATTAGCCCCTTATCCGATGTATGGTTTGCAAATATCTTCTCCCAATTGTTAGGTTGTCTTTTAGTTTTGTTGATGGTTTTCTTTGCTGTGCAGAAGCTTTTTAGTTTGATGTAGTCCCATTTCTTTATTTTTTCAATTGTTTCTCTTGCCCGGTCAGACATGGTGCTTGAAAATATGTCGAAGAGAGTACTGCCTATGTTTTCTTCTAGAAGTTTCATAGTTTCAGGTCTTACATTCAAGTCTTTAATCCATTTGGAGTTAATTTTTGTATATGGTGTAAGGTAAGGGTCTACTTTCATTTTTTTGAATGTGGCTGTCCAGTTTTCCCAACACCATTTGTTGAAGAGACTTTCTTTTCTCCATTGTATGTTCTTGGCTCCTTTGTCGAGGATTAGCTGTCCACAGATGTGTGGGTTTATTTCTGGGCTTTCGATTCTATTCCATTGATCTGTGTGTCTGTTTTTGTGCCAGTACCATGCTGTTTTGGTTACTATAGCTTTGTAGTATATTTTGAAGTCAGGGAGTGTGATACCCCCAGCTTTGTTCTTTTTTCTCAGGATTCCTTTAGCTATTCGGGGTCTTTTGTTGCTCCATATAAATTTTAGGATTCTTTGTTCTATTTCTGTGAACAATGTTGTTGGAACTTTGATAGGGATAGCATTGAATCTATAGATTGCTTTAGGAAGCATGGATATCTTAACTATGTTAATTCTTCCAATCCAAGAGCATGGAATATCTTTCCATTTCTTTGTGTCTTCTTCAATATCTTTCAGCAATGTTTTATAGTTTTCGGTGTACAGATCTTTCACCTATTTGGTTAAGTTTATTCCTAGGTATTTTATTCTTTTTGTTGCAATAGTAAATGGGATTGTCTTCTTAATTTCTCTTTCTGCTACATCGTTGTTAGTGTTTAGAAATGCAACTGATTTTTGTATGTTGATTTTCTATCCTGCAACTTTACCATATTCATTTATTACTTCTAACAGTTTTCTGGTGGATTCTTTAGGGTTTTCTATATATAAAATCATGTCATCTGCAAATAGTGACAGTGTCACCTGTTCCTTTCCAATTTGGATCCCTTGTATTTCTTTTTCTTGCTTGATTGCTCTGGCTAGGACTTCCAGTACTATGTTAAATAGGAGTGGTGACAGTGGGCATCCTTGTCTGGTTCCTGTTCTTAGAGGGATAGCTTTCAGTCTTTCACCATTGAGGATGATACTAGCTGTGGGTTTCTCATATATGGCCTTTATTATGTTGAGGTACTTTCCTTCTATACCCATTTTATTCAGAGTTTTTATCATAAATGGATGCTGTATCTTGTCAAATTCTTTCTCTGCATCTATTGAGATGATCATGTGATTTTTATTCTTCATTTTATTAATGTGGTGTATTACGTTGATGGATTTGCGAATGTTGAACCATCCCTGCAGACCTGGAAGAAATCCCACTTGATCATGGTGTATAATCTTTTTAACATATTGTTGTATGCGATTTGATAGTATTTTGTTGAGGATTTTTGCATCGATGTTCATCAGTGATATTGGCCTGTAATTTTCTTTTTTTGTGTTGTCCTTGTCTGGTTTTGGTATCAGGGTAATGTTGGCTTCATAGAACGAGTTAGGGAGCTTCCCCCACTCCTCAATTTTTTGGAAGAGTTTGAGAAGGATAGGTATTAAGTCTTCTTTGAATGTTTGGTAGAATTCACCAGGGAAGCCGTCTGGTCCTGGACTTTTATTTTGGGGGAGGTTTGTGATTACAGTTTCGATCTCCTTACTGGTGGTTTATCTATTCAAATTCTCTACTTCTTCTTGCTCCAGTTTTGGAAGGTTGTATGATTCTAAGAATTTATCCATTTTTTCCAGATTGTGGAATTAGGTGGCATATAGCTTTTCATAGTATTCTCTTATAATCTTTTGTATTTCTGAGGTGTCTGTTGTAATTTCTCCTCTTTCATTTCTGATTTTACTTATTTGTGCCTCCTCTCTTTTTTTCTTGGTTGAGTCTAGCTAAAGGTTTGTCAATTTTGTTTATCTTTTCAAAGAACCAGCTCTTGGTTTTATTAATTTTTTCTATTGTTCTTTTAGTCTCTATTTCATTTATTTCTGCTCTGATTTTTATTATGTCCCTTCTTCTACTGATTTTGGGCTTTGTTTGTTCTTCTTTTTCCAGTTCCTTTAGGTGCATTGTTAGATTGTTTATTTGAGATTTTTCTTGTTTGTTGAGATAGGCCTGTATTGCTATAAACTTCCCTCTTAGAACCTCTTTTGCTGTATCCCATAAATTGTGGCATGTCATATTTTCATTTTCATTTGTCTCCAGGTATTTTTTGAATTCTTCTTTGATTTCTTCATTGACCCAATCGTTGTTCAGTAGCATTTTGTTTAATCTCCACGTATATGTGGATTTCTGATTTTCTTCCTATAGTTGACTTCCAGTTTCATACCGTTGTGGTCAGAAAGATGCTTGGTATTATTTCAATCTTCTTAAATTTATGGAGACTTGTTTTGTGGCCTAATATGTGATCAATCCTGGAGAATGTTCCATGTGCATTTGAAAAGAACGTGTATTCTTCGGTTTTTGGATGGAATGCTCTGTATCTATCTACTAGGTCCATCTGTTCTAGTGTATCATTTAAGGCCAACGTTTCCTTATTGATCTTCTGTTTGGATGATCTATCCATTAGTGTAAGTGGAGTGTTAAAGTCCCCTACTATTATGGTGTTACTGTCTATTTCTCTTTTTGTGTTTGTTAATAATTGCTTTATATATTTAGGGGCACCTACATTGGGTGCATAGATATTTACAAGTGTTATATCCTCTTATTGGATTTTTCCCTTGATCATTATGTAATGCCCTTCTTTGTCTCTTTTTACATTTTTTGTTTTAAAGTCTATTTTGTCTGATATGAGTATTGCTACCCCAGCTTTCTTTTCATTGCCATTTGTGTGGAGTATCTTTTTCCATCCCTTCACTTTCAGTTTGTGAGTGTCTTTAGGTCTGAAGTGTGTCTCTTGTATGCAGCATATATATGGGTCTTGTTGTGTTTTATCCAATCAGCCACCCTATGCTTTTTAATTGGAGCATTTAGTCCATTGACGTTTAAAGTAACTATTGATAAGTATAAGTATGTATTTACTGCCATTTTTTAACTTTTTTTTCTCAGTGTTTTAGTAGTCCTTCTCAGTTCCTTTCTTCTTCTATACAGAATTGATGGTCACTTTAGTGTGACCTCTGTCTGAAAGCTCTACTCTTTAACTCCCCTCCTCCCTCCTTTTATGTTTTTGATATCATATCTAACCTCTTTTTTGTGCATTTGTATCCATTACCCTCTTATTATGGAAATAGATAATTTTCCCTATTTGTGGTCTTCTCTTTTCCCCTTAGATCAGTCCCTTTAACATTTCGTGTAGCACTGGTTTCTTGCTGACAAACTCCTTAAATTTTTGCTTGTCTGGGAAATTTTTGATCTCTCCTTCCATTTTGAATGTTAACCTTGCTGGGTAGAGTATTCTTGGTTGTAATTTTTTTCCTTTTAGCACTTTAAATATATCGTGCCACTCTCTTCTAGCTGCAAGGTTTCCGCTGAGAAGTCAGCTGATAGCCTTATGGGGTTTCCTTTGTATGTAACTTGTCTTTCTCTTGCGGCTTTTATGATTCTCTCTTTATCTTTAATTCTGCACATTTTGATTATGATGTGTCTTGGTGTGGGCCTTTTTGGGTTTATCTTGTTTGGGGCTCTCTGTGCTTCCTGTACCTGGATGTCTGTTTCCTTCCTTAGGTTAGGGAAGTTTTCATCTATCATTTCTTGAAATAGATTCTCTGTCTCTTTGTCTCACTCTTCTCCTTCCGGGACACCTATAACATGGATGTTAGTGCACTTGATGTTGTCCCAGAGGTCCCTTAGACTGTCCTCACTCTTTTTAATTCTTTTCTCTTTTACCTGTTCACCTCGGGTAATTTCTTCTAGTCTTTCGTCCAGCTCGCAGATCTGTTCTTCTGTATCCTCTACTCTGCTTTTGAGTCCCTCTAGTGAATTTTTCATTTCCAGTATTGTATTCTTCATTTCTGATTGGTTCTTTTTTATATCTTCCATTTCTTTGTTGACATTCTCACTGAGTTCATCTATTCTTCTCCCCAGATCAGTGAGCATGCTTAACACTCTTAGTTTGAACTCTCTGTCAGGTAGGTTGCTCATTTCTGTTTCACTTAGTTCCTTTTCTGGGGTTTTGTCCTGTTCCCTTATTTGAATGTATTCCTTTGCCTCCTCATTTTGCATCTTTCCCTGTGGTTGTGTCTACCTATTAGGTAGGTCAGCTAGGTATCCTGCTCTTGGATAGGTGACCTTATATAAGTGATGGCTTAGGAGGCCTGCAGTGTGCTTCCCTCAGTTCTCATTGTTCCAGGCGTGACCCTTATGTGGGCTATGTGTGTCCTTCTGTTGTGGCCTGTTTGCACTCCCTTATGTGCCCAGGTGGGCCAAGTTATGTTCCTGGTCAGCTGTTGTAATGCTCAGCTGTTTGTAGTTGTTGTGGGCCCTTCAGTCTCTTTATCAGGTGTGGGGAGCCCCAGCACAGTTGGCTGCAAGTTCTAATACCACATTTGTGTTGCAGTATTTCTTTTAAGTGAGTAGGCCCCCAGCATGGCATGTTGTTAGCCTCAGGGGCTTACAATTGCTATAAGCCTCCAGCCTTTAGGTCTCTTGTCAGCTCTCTGAGGATTGCAGCTGGGTGTGGCTGGCCTCAGGCATGGGAGCACCCAATTGTTTCAGGCTTTGGAAGGTGTGGCAAACCCCCTATGTGGGTCTTTGAGAAGCTCAAGTCTCCTGCAGCTGACAAGCCCTGCCTCCCACAGGTCCACACACACAGTCAACACAGTCCTGCCCCGTGTGCGCACCCCGACCTCCTGAGGTGGACTCAGTCTCTCCACGGCAGGAGCCCCACACACTCCGCCACCGCCCCACACTCTCCACCTGCTCCTTGTGCACGCTCTGCCCCACTGAAGTTGGCTCAGTTGCCAGGCTGCAGAAAATCCAGTCACCAATCTATGCAGGCCCACAAGTTGTCTAAGGGCTTGTTGTTGGGTGGGGCCAGTCCCTAGGGTGGGCTGCCTGCCCTGGCTGAGCTGGATTAAATCGGTGCTCTAGTGGGTGGGGCAGACCTGGGCTAGCAGGCCCCAGGGAGAACTCCAATGGCGTCTGTGTTAGCACACCCACACCAGGCCACAACAATGGCCGCTGCCAATGTCCCAGTCCCTGGAGAGGTCTCACCTCTCACCAAGATGCACTCAGGGCCTATCAGGTGAGTCTCTTTTCACCAAAGCACTATGCACCTTTCTTTCTGGTGATTTTAGGTTGCTTTCTGAAATGGGTGTGTTTGCGCATGGGCCCTTTAAGAGCCGGTTTTAATTTCTTTGTGAACCAGCTTTCCTGGCGGTACTCCCCAATGTTTTAGCAGCAGGCAAAGTCTGATATTATGCCACTCATCTCAATTGTGCTGGGTCCACAAAATGCCCACAGTGGGGGTGCTCCCCGGCTCAGGGCCCCGCTCCTCCAGGGAGGGCTGCGTACCTGCGGGCTGCTCCCGGGCGATCGTGAAGCTGGCGGCTTGTGAAGGTGGCATTTTTTCTCTCCAGAAGGGATTTTCTGCCTCTTCCACCTCAATTAGGATTGTCCCTTGTTGCAGGAGTTCCTCTTATCCAGTTTTCAGTTCTGTCTCAGGGGTAATTTTTCCACGAGTAGTTGTAAATTGGCTGTGTCTGCAGGAGGAGGTGAGTTCAGAGTCTGCTTATGCCGGCATCTTGACTTCTCCCATCTCTTGTTCATTGTTTTTTACCTTTGTTTCCTCCTTGTTTTTGGGTTTCACATTTTTTGTTTGTTTGTTTGTTTGTTTTGGTGACGAAGATTAGCCCTGCGCTAACATCTGTTGCCAATCCTCCTCTTTTTTTTTTCAATTGATATTTTAATAGTTTATAACATTGTGAAATTTGTGGTTGCACATTTTTGTTTGTCAATCACCATACACATGTCTCCCTTCACCCCTTGTGCCCACTCCCTACCCCCATTGCCCCTGGTAACCACAATACAGTTTTCTCTGTCCATGTGTTGGTTTATATTCCACATATGAGTGAGACCATACAGTGTTTGTCTTTCCTTCTGGCTTATTTCACTTAACATAATACCCTCCAGTCCATCCATGTTGTTGCAAATGGGATGATTTTATCTTTTTTATGGCTGAGTAGTATTCCATTGTATATATATATACCACATCTTCTTGATCCAATCATCAGTCGAGGGACACTTGGGTTGCTTCCACTTCCTGGCTATAGTGAATAATGCTGCGATGAACACAGGGGTGCATAAGCCTCTTTGGATTTCAGGTTCGTTGGATAGATTCCTAGTAGTGGCATAGCTGGATATTAGAGTATTCCTATTTTTAATCTTTTGAGGAATCTCCATACCGTTTCCATAGAGGCTGCACCAGTTTGCATTCCCACCAGGTGTGTATGAGGGTTCCCGTTTCTCCACATCCTCTCCAACATTTGTTGTTTGTTGTCCTGGTGATTATAGCCATTCTAACGGGAGTGAGGTTATATCTTTGTGTTGTTTTGATTTGCATTTCCCTGATGATTAGTGATGTTGAACATCTTTTCATGTGCCTATTGGCCATCTGTATATCTTCTTTGGAGAAGTGTCTGTTCATTTCCTCTGCCCACTTTTTGACCAGGTTGTTTGTTTTTTTGTTGTTCAGTTGTGTGAGTTTGCTGAGGAAGATTGGCCCTGGGCTAACATCTGTGCCCATCTTCCTCTACTTTATATGTGGGATGCCTGCTACAGCATGGCTTGATAAGCAGTGCATACATCCATGCCCGGGATCCAAACCTGTGAACCCCAGGCCGCTGAAGCGGAGCGCATGCACTTAACCACTATGTCACTGGGCTGGCCCCAGGATTTCACTCTTTAAAAAAAAAAAGAAAAAGAAAATTTAATTGAATTATTGGTTTAGATTTGCTTAATGTTTTTGATCCTGATAAAAGTATTTAGAACTATAGATTTCTCTGTAAGTACCCCATAGCCATGTTCTACAAATACTGATACGTAGTATTTTGATTGTCATTCAGTTCTAATTATTCTGTAATTTTTCTTATAATTCCTTTTTAACTCAAGAGTTATTTGGTCATGGGTTATTTTTCCAGATAAAGGAAATATTTTTAGCCATATTTGTGTTACTAGTTTCTATTCTTATTGTAATATGATCAATAAACATAGACTGCATAATATTCATTCTTTAGATTTTATTAGGCCTAGTATACTCTCAATATTTAAAAATTTTTTGTAAAAATATTTCAAAATTTTTTGGTGAGATACTCTTTCTTCTAATTCATGAGTGTTTTAGTTTCACATGGTTGCTAGAACAAATTATCAAAACTTGGTGGCTTAACACAACAGTAATTTATTTTCTCACGGTTCAGGAGGCTAAAAGTCTGAAATCAGTTTCATTGAACCAAAATCAAGGTGTTTCAGGACTGCACTCTCTCTGGAGGCTCTAGGGCAGAATCTGTTTCTTGCCTCTTCCAGCATCTGGTGGCTGCTGGCATTGCTTGGCTTGTAACCATACCACTCCAATCTCTGCCTCCTGGTCACATTGCCTTCTCCCCTTCCTTCTGCATCAAATCTTCCTCTACCTCTCTCTTATAAGGGCAATTATGATTGCATTTAGAGCCCACCCAGATAATCCAGGATAATCTCCCCATCTGAAAATCCTTAACTTAATCACATCTGCAAAAATCTTTTTTCTTCCTTATATGGAAGTAACATTCACAGGTTCCAGGGATTAGGATGTAGATAGCTTCTTGGCGACTATTCTTCAGCCTACTGCAGTGAGTTTAACCCATTTGTACTTAATTTTAACTACCATTCTACTATGACTTATTTCTCCCATCTTATGTCATGGTTTCCATTTACTATACTTTCTTTCTTGTCTTTTAGTGGATAGACCAATTTTTCTTCTGCTGATTCCATGGTTACAAATCCTATTTACATTCTTATGGTGGTTGCCCTGGGGTCTTTTACCAGTAGAATTAGCAAGAATTCATAGCCTCAAGAAAAATTTACCCCAAAGCATGATCCACCCATAATCTTCAGAATCATTGCCCTGTCATGAGCCGCCTCACTCCCCTTCCCCCCCCTACCCCGTAGACACCAGAAATAAGTCCCATTTGTTGAGCTCACTACATGGCGGGCACTGTGCTAAGCGTTTAAATTTGTCATCTCATTTATCCTTATAACCACCCCGTGCAATAGACAAATGTTAATGTTCTACTTTGTCAAATGAGGAAACTGAGGGTTAAAGAATTTGCCCAAAATTACAGAGCTAGTAAGTGGCAGTGCGGGATTTCAGACCACTGAACAGCACAGATTTTATCACAACTTTGCAGTTTGTTGCAACAATATGAAATGGAACTTCATACAAAGCCGTGTTGAAGAGTTGCTTACTTCTTTCACAAATACAACTGGTTTATAAACGAAAACATTCACTGTATTCAAAGACGCCTGAAACAATCTGCTTGATTTTTCTATAACTGTACAGCACAGTAGAAATAGTATGGGTTTTGGAGTCAAAAACCTGAATTCAGTCTCAGCTTTGCCACTTGGAGAGCCGAATCTTAGACAAGTCGCATAAATTATGCAAGCCTCATTTTGTCATCTCTAAAATAAGAATAATGATAGTATCTACCTCACAGAGGTCTTATGAAAGCAAATTTATGGGTATGTTTTGAAAATTTATATATCTATTTAAATCCTGTCTGTTTATTAAACAAAATGAAGCATCAAAAATATACATGAAAGTCCTTGATATATTGGAAATATTATTAGACTGACAATCAGGAAAACGTGGGTTCTAATTTTATTTTTGCCTTGGTTTCCTATCAGTCAGATGTGGAAACTCAACTAGATGATTTCTAAGGCTCCTTCCAACTCTAATCCTCTCTGAGTCCTCCCACATGGACTATAGAACTGGAGCTGACATTACAGTTTTTGTTTTGTGTTAGTGCCACCCAGACAGAACATTTATGGAGATGAATAAACACAGTGGTAGGTTGTGTTTTTGTCATATTTTCCTTGACATCAGAGTAATAGCCACAGTGAGATACTGTATTAAACTTTGACGTCAGGATGCTGCCCATTGATCAGAGAGTGACTCCTGGGAAAAGCACTGAGATGATGTAAGTTAAAATATTACCTTTTGGCTCAGCCAAACAAGGAAAGTGGAAGCGTCTTACTTAAGTTTTCATTGGAGTGGTCTGCTAGTGCTTGTGTTCACATAGGCTACAACAAAACTCAAAAGTTGAGGGCCTAAACCAGAATCTTTGGAACTGGGTCAAGTAAGCACATGCAGTATTACAAAGTAATTTTTGTTGTAAAAAATGAAAAAAATCTACTCTTTATACTACAAACAACAATCAGAATCTTCTTGACTGGTGGGGAAAGGTGGAAAAAGGGAGGTAGTTCTTGTCAGATTTAGCTGGATGCAGGAGGAAGTGAGGTTTTTATGATTATTACAGGGAACATGAATTAAAAGGGTTGAGAAACATTGCTTTAGAGAGATGAAATAAACTATTCCTTAAAAGGTTTTCTATTTAATTTGGTTAGGTTTTTGACCAAAGATCCAAAACTGCGAAAAAGAGCCCATACTCAATATGCACAATACTCAAGAGTGGCACCTCAAACCAAACAGAGATACACCTTGGAAACTCATGAATCAACCCACAAGAACTTGAATCAAGGGCTTGATTACCAGCAATGCCCCCCTGTATTCAGAGTCCATGAGTTCCCCAGTATATTTGTGATTTCCTGTACTGGAAATTTATTTTCAATGTTCCCTTCCTTTCAATGTTCAGAATGAATCATACTGGGTACTTGAATAAAGAACATTTGCAAACATTAAATTTCCATGTCTCTTCTTGGCTGTCTATAGCAGAACGTTGTAAAGAGCTTGTCTCCTGATTCCTACACATTTTTTTTCAAGTTGCCACTTAATCATATTTATATACTATAACTAAGCAGCTGACTACTCTGTTCTTGTTGTGTCCTTTGATTACAATAATTTAATGCCACCCAAAGATGAGGGTAATTATTCTTAGATTGGTGTTTACATCCTGCTTTGGGCCACAGGAAACAGCCATTTACTACTCTGAGGAAAGAAAAAATTATGCTGCCCACTATTTTCCATCCCATGTTATGCTTTGAATCTTAAATAGAACACACTGATTTCATGGTGTTTTGGACAATGTGTACAGCTGTGAAGCTCGGGGCAACCATGCTGACCACTGTTTATCAAGCATGTTTGTCATGCCTGCCCAAGGGGGAGTTTCAGATGGAGATTGAGCTGACATTCGTGAAGTGCCTTCTCCAAGGCAGCAATTTCCTAAGCACTTTCACAATCATGATCGATATATTGACAGGATTGTTTGATGATCAACTTAGTGGAGGTAGTTACATCTGGAACCAGTGGAAGTAAGTGAGCCTTGTTTTCATGTGTTGGTCCTAGTGCATTTAAATCCACACTATTACAGGTAAAATTGGAGAATAAGATCAGTGGATTGTATCAATGTCAATATCCGGTTGTGATATTGTACCATAGTTTTACAAGATGTTATCAGTGGGAGAAACTGGGCACACAAAGTCTTTCCATATTATTTCTTACAATTGCATATGGATCATCTAAGTAAAAATTTCCTGTTTTTTTTTTTAATTTTTTAATGGCATCAAGTTTATTTATTTATTTATTTATTTTTGGTTTATTGTGGTAACATTGGTTTATAGCATTGTATAAATTTCAGGTGTACATCGTTATACTTCTATTTCTGCGTGGATTACATCATGTCCTCATGTTCATAAGCAAAAATTTCAATGAAATAGAACTACATTACCTACATGGTTATTTACATGACATTTTTTGTGTGATGCTTGCTAACACACATAGGTGGGACGATCCTTCACTTTCTGAGCCCAGATTCTCTGAGGCTATGGATGTTTCCATCATTAGAGAAGGTTATCTCTCCCTCATTCCCACCTCCACAGACTGTCCCAAGCACCAATCCTTAATTGACAGCTTCTGGGTGATAAATGTGTCCCTGGGCATAAACTTAGACAGTACAACCATTATATCAGGATTTAGTTTTCTAGAAGGTCATTTTGCTTTTTTTATTGCTTCTGTTGCCATTTTAAATTCTACCAATGGCATTGCTTCCTTAAATTACTTTCTTAGTTCTGAAAGCTCCCTTTGTGTCTAAATCTCTGGTTTTGCCAGTCATTCTTTATCTGTAATCTAATTACTTAATTAAAATTATTTATTATTTTGTTAATTTGTCTTTTATTTCATTGCCTTATTTCATTGCCTATGGGATGCCTCCTAGTTGCTTCCTGTGATTTCATTCTGTTTAATGGCATGAGTCTTCTTCACAATCATGCTGTCATCTACCTTTTTGCAAATGTCTAGCATATTTCCTACGTATGCCCTTTTTTAACTTAGATTTGCTCAAGAACAGATGTATTATTAGCACCTTCCCCCTAAAATGGCATTGGTTGACCGTCTGGCTTTCCTCTCTGTTAATCTGGGCACCATTCAGCCCTGTTGGCCTTTGAGCTGGAGGGCTAGAGAGGGTTTGCTTGCTTGATCAATTCGGTACACTAAGTAGAGTGAACAGAGAGCTGAGGCTGTGGACAGTCAAGGTTACTTACTTTTTCTCTCTGCTGCTGTTTAACCACTGTACAGGATCAGCTCCGCAAATTTGGAGGGGAGTGCCCTGTCATTTGCAAAGGAGCAAAGTGGGGAATGCAGTCTGGTTCAGGATGTCTTCCCTACTTTGGGGTTACCTAACCATATTATTGAGAAGTCATTTCTTTTTTTTTTTTTTTTTTGTGAGGAAGATCAGCCCTGAGCTAACATCTGACAATCCTCTTTTTTTTTTTTTTTTGCTGAGGAAGGCTGGCCCTGGACTAACATCCATGCCCATCTTCCTCTACTTTATATGGGACGCCACCACAGCATGGCTTGACAAGCGGTGCGTCGGTGCACGCCCAGGATCCAGCGAACCCCGGCCGCCATAGCGGAACGCAGGCACTTGACAGCTTGCGCCACCAGGCCGGCCCCAGAGAAGTCATTTCATTCTATCCATGAAATAGAATAGCCCTGCAGGCTACTAGTGTTATGCTTTGTAAAGTCACATGTGTTTTTTAAACATGGCCACTTTTTCTGTTATTTGCCAATGTCTATGAAAATATCCCTGAGTAGATTTATCACTTTCTCCCCTATCAACGACTAGCGAGCTGAGGACAAGATTCCTAGAGAAACAAACAAGATCCTCTTGACTCTTTGTCAACTCAGGGTCTTCCCACATGCTGTTCCCTCTTCCTATAAGCTTGTCTGCAATGTTTCTCCTTGATAATTCCTACTTATCCTTTGGTGATCAGCTTAAATGCCTTTGCCTCAGAGATGCATTCATCAATCAGTCCATGAAATTTACGTTTCTCTTTGTTATGGTCTATCAGAGGTCTGTGTTCTTTTCCTTCTTGGAACGTATCACAGTTTGTAACTATATATTTATCTGAGTTTATTTGTTTAATGTCAGTCTGTCCCACTAGCCCATAAATTCTGTGAAAGTATAGATGATGTCTATTTAATTGAGCGCTGTCTACCTTATGCCTAACCTAATGCCTTAGCTTCACAATGCTAAGTACTCAGTAAATATTTGTGGAATGAACAAATAGACAAGCTAAGGAACAAGAGACTGTGCTGTGTTTGATTTCTTCTGCAATTGCCTATTCCCAAAGTCCCAAGGAGAACAGATACCAAATGCTATGCAGATGTTGATTATTATCATTACTATTTTATCTGAACTTTTGGAACAAAATCTCTTCAAAAGTTAGGAGATGTCTGTATTTGATAATGTGTTTTGATCTAGGAGTCACATAAACCCTGTCTTTAGATGAGAATCTGTACAGGGTAGTACAAACAGCCTGGAATTCATGTCTAAGAAACTTGGATTTAGACTAGCTGAATGTGGTTGGGCAACTTATTTAAATAATTTTAGCTTCAATTTGCGCAACTATATGAAATAATATGGACTGTTTGAGTCTTTGTTGCAAGGATAAAATGAAATAAATACTAAATGCATAGCACTGGAGTAACAGAAGTGTTTCATCTCATGTCCAATTCAGACCAATTGATAGTGGTTTCCTGGAGCACTATACTGAGAAGGATTATGAGGTCTTATCCACATTCAGTGAACAAGTGCTATGATTGATTAGCAATGTCTGCCAAGGGCAAAATAAAGAAAGTTGTAGGAAGAATGCCCTGTATTTACCAACTAGCAAATGGCAGACACTCGATGATTGGCAGTTTCCTCACTTCTTTGCTGCTATAAATTCAAAATATAGGGCCAGCCCCGTGGCTTAGCGGTTAAATGCACGTGCTCCACTACTGGCGGCCCGGGTTTGGATCCCGGGCGCGCACTGATGCACTGCTTCTCCAGCCATGCTGAGGCCATGTCCCACATACAGCAACTAGAAGGATGTGCAACTATGACATGCAACTATCTACTGGGGCTTTGGGGAAAAAAAAAGAGGAGGATTGGCAATAGATGTTAGCTCAGAGCCGGTCTTCCTCAGCAAAAAGAGGAGGATTAGCATGGATGTTAGCTCAGGGCTGACCTTCCTAACAGAAAAAAATTCCAAATAAAGCTAATGAAACACCCCAAAGCTAAAAAATAAAGGTAATTGAGGGCTTGTCAATATTAGGGCAGAATGAAAACATGACTTTTAGAACATAGGTAAAACTACTTAACAGATTCCAGTAATGTGAATTCATAAAAGTCCAGGTACAATTCAACGCAAGGGCCGTGTGTCCTGACAGCCAACCTCTCTCCTGCTGTGGAATGGTACAACTGACTCACAACTGTTAGCACCCACACCACAAATCTGGACAGCTGTCTCATGGCAAGTGGAGCAAAAAACTCTAGGCTTTTAAAGGATTCTGCATCTGTGCTGCATCCATGGAGATAACTGATGGGCTTTCATAAGTAGGTTAGTAGGTAGTATCTTTGAACTTGGCACAGGTGTATTCATGCAAGCATAGCAATGATCAGCTCAGATATGATGAGGAGAAAAGGTATCATTTAGAAAAAAGCACTCAGCCCCTGCAACAAAGGGCAGCTTAACACAAAGCCTGCTTGGAGAGTAAAAGCAGATCATTTGGAGTCATAGGAAACAGAAAACCACGATACAATGTTCAAGGGTATTCTGGAGGGTCCTCAAAAGACACAGCATGTTAAAATGCTCTGATTTTTATAATTATGCACTCTCTCCAGCTATTCCAAATAAACTCAATGTGAAAGAGGAAAACATTTGGGTTTTTTTTTCCTGAATCTTTCTGAGCGTTTCCTAGAGTTAATTACTAAAAAACAGTGTCATGACTGACTGACTCAGAACAATCATTTGGTTGTTTTGTTCTCCCAGCGAGAGCAGCACACATCAGACAGAAGACTCCACACAGATCCTATTGCCCCATCCCCGGCCCAACACCACCCTCTGGGAAGCTGTTTATGCAATCACACTCTGGCCCTTAGCAGCAGACAGTTTGACCACCACAATTTAGTCTTATTTGTAACATCTAGTTATAATGCCGAGGCTAAGAAGTGATTTGAGGGAGATTCAGCAAATGGCGCCCTGGAAATAAGCTCCTTGTCCCCATTTGGTGAATCTAGGAGGTACTAATTCAGAAAGTTGAACAGGTCCTACCTTCATTCCAAAGGTCTAGCTAGGAGTGACTGAGTTAGAACCTAATGCCAGTTTCCTGATTTTAATTCTATGCTTGCTCCTTTCTACCCTCCTGCCATAACCACATTTAGAAGAGCAGGGCAGCCTCGGGCTTACAAAGGAGCCATCTATGTTTCCAGTCCCAGGTCTGCCACTGTCTAGACAGTGTCAAACAAGTCACTTCATCTCTCTGGTTAATGAAAAGGTTAGGGCAAGGTGATCTCTGATGTCCCTTCAAAATCAGACACTCTCTGTTCTATAAAGATTGATCCAGGTCTCCTGTTTCCTCCTTAACCTTTCAGGAGAGCTCCATAGCTTCCAGGGGTTGGTAGTCACACAAATTCTTTACTGTTTGTGGTCTCAAAAGGCCACCCTCAAGGCAGCCCTGCCTGGGTCCTTCAGAAGAAATAGCCCTGAAATTTGTTCTTCAGACTCACTTCCCTAGAACGAAGTCAGCTTCACCCACAGCCTTAAGAGACAGCTCTAATAATCTACCAAGTGTGCTCCACATAACCTGATCCGCAGCACCATTTCCCATGTTCTCCGACTTTGTAACCTGCATACAGTGGACAGTCTTTGCATTAGAAGTGCCTCATGAATTTCTACAATACATACATAGAGATGCCATTTTGTTGAGTAGAGCAGTGTCATTTGGGAGGCCTTCCTAAATATCTCATTTAGTACCGTTGAAGGACCACCTCATGAACTTTGGGTGGCAGTCTACATGGCATCAATGAATCCTTTAGTGTAGCAATTTAAATCCCAAACAGTACTTTTGATCTTGATAGAGGCATGGTCCTTAACCCTATACATCCATCTAAGGTCTTTCTCAAATGGAACAGCAGCAGCGAGAAATCTTTGCACAGCAAGCGTCAGAGCACTGTGTATTGTCAGGCTGTCAGGGATGATTTGTCAAGTCTGCTTTTGTGTGTGTGTGTGTGTGTGTGTGTGTGTGTGTGTGTGTGAGGAGGCTCAGCCCTGAGCCACCATCTGCTAATCTTCCTCTTTTTGCTGAGGACGACTGGCCCTGGGCTAACATCCATGCCCATCTTCCTCCACTTTATATGGGACGCTGCCACAGCATGGCTTGCCAAGCAGTGCATTGGTGCATGCACCCAGGATCCGAACCGGCGAACCCCTGGCTGCAGCAGCAGAGCATGTGCACTGAACTGCTTGCGCCACCAGGCCAGCCCCTGTCAAGTCTACTTTAAGATAACCTCTCACGGTATGAATTACAGGAAACAGGTTTGCTGACCTCAAACTCTTAACAGACCCTGAAGCAGTCTTTTATTTTCTTTGGAAACACACTGAGTGCATGTCAATTCCAAGATGGAAAGGGAAGAATGCAGTTGTTTGCCACTGGTACTTAGGAGAGGATTTTCACTTTCAACTGTGGTCCAGCTTTGTAGGTTGTTTAAAATTTGATGCCATTGTCGTCTCCAGAAGTTGATGCACGTAGCAATGCTTTAACACACAATGCCCAAATGCCCCACGAGCACATTATCGTTGAATCTCAGCACCTATTTGCATGCGTAAAACGAAAAATACAGCCCAAAAGCAGAAGGAGGGAAGCAGCTCTCACCAGCTGAGCTCCCAATGGCTTAGCCTTCTCCAAGAATGGACACTCTGGCCAAAGCAGCATTTTCACAAGACAATTATTCCACAGATGTGGCCTTAATCCAGAATAGATTCCAATGTAATGTGCACTTTACAATGTCCTCACTGGCCAGGGAGTATGCTGGTTGAATCACGAGTTCTGTTGCCATCATGCACAGGTAAATAATCATACCCTCAGCTTCTTCTGTTGATTGTTTTGGCTTATTTCTCTGTTTCCTCTTTTTCGGGATCTCTATAGCTGGTGACTGGAGAGAAAAAATTTATGAGCATTGCCACCATTTTGGGAAGACATTCCGGTAACAACAGTTTTGAATATGGTTATTTCATTGATCCATTTTTACCCTGGTAACTCCTAAATCTTTCTCTCTCATCCTCAACTTTCTCTGTGCTCTAGATGGTTATTTCCATCCGCCTATTGGGCATTGCCTAGATGTCCCACAGTCATATCAAAATCAAAATCCCCCCTTGTATGGTGGCAGATAATTAGACTCATCGTGGTGATCATTTTGTTATGTATATAAATATCGAATCACTATGATGTACACCTGAAATTAATAGGATATTATATGTCAATTATACTTCAATAGAAAAATTGTTCATTTGTTTTTACTGATGAATACTATTCCATTGTATGAATATACCATCATCTGTTTATCCATTCACCTGTTGATGGATATTTGTGGTGTTTGCGGTTTTGGGCTATTACAAATAAAGATGCTATCAACATTAGTGCACAAAAAAAAAAAATCAAAATCCCGCCTCCTAAACTGGCTCTACTGTATCTCTGTGCTCATCGTCTTGGAGTATGGCTCCATAGCTAGAAAGCTCAAGTGACTCCCCATCTCTTTTACCTTCACTGTCAGCAGATCACCACATCTGTGATTTGAGTCTATCCCCAACATGTCTCATCAGGCTGCCTCACCGTCCACCCCTTCTGCTGCTGCATAAATCCAAATCACCATTAGTTCTTGCCTCCAACGTACTCTTCATGGTTCTGAGCTACCTCTATTTCAGGATGACCTTTGTGAAATGCAGATCTAATCACGTACTCTGCTGTTGGAAAACCCTCGCTGGCTGTCCACTGCTAATAGGCTTAGATATTGGTTTTGCTCAACAATATGATCATTTCTAGAGCTGGCTCCTTGTGTCATCTCCCTCTCCCACAAACTGTTTTTTGCCTAGAAAGCGTTCAATAAATATGATGAATTAGCTTGACCTATCTCTCACAAACAAGTGGAAAGAGAATATCTAGAATTTAAAAAGTTGTAGGTCCTGGGTTATAACGTCCAGGAAAGAATGTTTTAAATCTCTTTTCCTACCACTTGTCACGGGCCAGCTCTGTTTAGTCAGTTTGCAGCCCTGTGAGCCAGGGCTTTCTATTCCCATCCTAAAGGAAGTTTCCTGCTGAGAGAGAGCAGAAGAAATAGAGTTGGGATTGGAGGTTCCTAGACTGTGACAGTTTAGAAAGCTGTTATTACTGTGTGTTTAACCAAAAAATACAATTCTATTGCCTTGAACACTCAGCCACAAAGAAGTATGGGTTTACTCCTAGAAGATTATTTTCTAATGTTAACATTACATGGCCCTCCACCCCACTTGTCCTTCCATCTTGCCTCGTATTTCCTGTTTTTCCACTCTGTGCTCAAAAGGTATATCTGGAATATTCCAGGTTTGGAATCAACCTACGCAATTAGATTAAGGAACTCATTATGCAAATGTTGACATTGGAATAAGAGGGTATTGAAAAGAAGGATATACATTTCAAGACATCAGACAGAGCATCAATAGATATTTTTCCTCCTCTGGAAAAAGCATCTCCTACAAACTATAGGCTAGCAAAGTCCCACAGCGGTCGCTCTGATTCACAGACTCTTACGCTGCTGGTTTGGAGGTGGATCTTAGGAAGTCAGAGGCAGCCTTTCAGTCTCTCCCTTGTCATGGCCATGCTTATTATTAGCTCCTTTAAAAAATAAATTGGTGGCTGGGGTTCAAGTTTAGCCCCTATGGACATGCACGTGACCAGACCTGACAGGGTCCATTTGCTAATTATACATAGCTACTATTCTATTTCATCAGAACTTGAACTAAAAGACCAAAAGCCAAGCCATTAGTCATTTGAGAATATAAATGGAATTTCATGTTCCTATGACTGATTGGTCTTAATTTATGAGAAAAGAAGGACTCTGTGAGGACAAACAACAAGAATCAAATATACATCCTTGCCAGGGCTCATAAAATGAGATATAATTGGTCTGGGCCTCTGCTGTTTTAGTGCATTAAGCAATCTTAATATCTTTAAGAAACTAAAAGCTTCTTTGTAACCCTGTTTAGGCTAAATTGATGATAAGGTCAAAGTCAATGCATTTATGTTTCCTTTTCCCTTTTACAGGCCCAACAACAGCGCAAGCTGGAGTGCTCACACACATATCAAACGGCAAATACAAAAACAGAACATAAGTAACATCCTTGAGTATCAGTGGTTGCGGGCAGGTGCAGAGGGCAAGTGCTCTGACACAGGTGTGCTCAATGAAGTGGGCCCAGGCCAGGCCATGTACAGTTCAACTTCCTGATCTTTAAAACAGACCTTATACAAATGTACCACAGAATCATGGTGTGTCTTTATGAACTCAGGACTGGGTATTTTTTTTAAATATCAAGTTATTATCACTACTAAGCAGTACCATGTGTCCCAGAAAATATCAAGGCCATGCACATAAAATATTGTCTAAACCCACCAACCTCCAGAAAAATTATAGCTCCTCTTCACTGGACCAAAAAGCCGTACATTGAGCATCTACTAGTGCTAAGCATTAGCTAGACAGAACAGTGGACAAAACAGTCATGGTCTCTACCTCCACAGAACTTACATTCAAGTGAGTACAATAATCCAAAATTTAAATAAAGGAAGCAAGCAAATAAAATAATCACAAGTTATGATAAATGCTTCAAAAGGAACAAGGAAGGGGTTCAGAAATCAGAAGTAGTTTACAGATCATTCGGCTCCTCCCCTCTACTCTGCAGATAAGGAAACAGAGTTCTAGCAGTGAAGCGGCTTGCCCAGGGTCTTTTTTTTGCTTTTTCTTTTTTCTTTCTTTTTTTCTTTTTTTTTTTTTTGGTGAGGAAGATTGGCCCTGAGCTAACATCTGTGCCAATCTTCCTCTATTTTTTTGTATGTGGGATGCCACCACAGCATGGCTTGAGGAGCAGTGTACCTCAGTGCCCAGGATCCGAACCCACCACCTGGGGCTGCCAAAGCAGAATGCGCTTAACTTAACCACTATGCCACCAGGCCGGCCCCCAAGATCTTACAATCCCCATCCATTCCCTTTATTTAACATGTAAGGAAATGTATCAAAGCTACCTTCCATCCAAATACAGAATTTTATCATAAACCAAAGTGCTTATAGTCCTGATTCAAACACCTTATATGACATTCTTGTGAAATGGCACAATGACATCCTAATGTAATTCTTATGTAATATCCCAGTGCATGGAAAGCAATCAGGGACCTGGGCACTGTCACCATCAATTGGTTTCATTTCTCTAGCCCATGGACAATTCCAGACTGCAGCCTATTAATTGGGCTTAATGACGCTGGTGGTGAGCACATTCTGACCACCAGGACCGTTCTCCTTTTCTCCTCTACAGAGGCCATTAAAAATACCATCCTCCTGGGATGTACCAATGGGTATGCGCCAACCATCTGCAGTCTACTATGCCTGTTAAGAACTGCCTTCTCCTGTAAGAACAACCTCATTATGGAAGGATAGTTTTCAGCCCAAGAGTGTCTATTACAGCCAGGATCAGGGCATCTGTCATTTGTATAATGTTTTACAGTTTACGTGCGTCTCTTATGCATTATCAAATTTAAACTTACAACAAGCTTGTAAAGAGAACAGCATTATCCCCATTTTACAGAGGAGGAAACTGAAGCTCAGCAATTTGCCCAAGTTAATGAATAAACAAGTGCCAGGGCCAGGATTAGAACCTAGACCTTTAGACTCTAAGATCTATGTTTTTCCATCACACCTCTAAACTGCAGCTGCCTAAGAGATGTCCTTTGCTACAAGGTTGAAGAATGTAGATATTATCATTAGCCAAAGGTTGGGCTTTAACCTGCACCAGCCATCTTGCAGATGGCAGAGAGGAGGAAGGGAGGTAGATGATTGATAAAAAACAACATGAGAACAAGCAGCTGGAAAGGGCAATGGCAGTAGAAGCAGCCTCCACAATCTGCCCACTATGGCAACTGCATGGTGGAGAGGGGAGAGCATGCATTCAGTTAAAAATGGCTGTAATAGCTAACTCTCAGCACTCACTGGTAGACTCTATCTATATTAACTTCACATATATTAACTCATTTAATCATCTCAACAACCCTATGAGGATTCTATTATACCCATTTTATAGATGGAGAAACTGAGGCATGGAGAGCTTTTAGGTACATTGCCCAAGATCTTTAGGGAAGAACATGGAGTCTGGCTCCAGGGTCCCTGATCTTAGCTACTATACTGTATTATGTTGCTGTCACTGTAGTGGATAGGATATCCGCTATTTTCACATCTCTACATCCATCCACCTTATGGTCATAGCAGCATTTTGGAGAAAATTGCCTCTCCCACCCTGTGTGTAGTCTTGGTGATTCCACCTATCAAGTTGTCCTTTAAAACTTGGTCAATCTGCTCTTATCTCCCAAGAATTTGAATCTTGAGTGGAGGCAAATAAAGATGGGGACATAGTTGGATGATTTGTCTCACAGCAAGACCCTGAAGGGACTGTATTTGTTCCTACAACATGGATCTTCAGAGCAACCTGGTCCCCACGTTTCTGAGCCTGGTTCTTCAGCTTTCCCTTTGATTCTAAGAGTTCCCCACATCCAGTTTGTTCCCTTTTCCTTAAGCAAGCCAGAGTCCATTTCTGTTGCTCACAACCAAATTCTAACATACCATCATCGTTAGTCCCTGGTTTACTACCAGCTAGCTGTGCGACCCTGGGCCACACGCCTCAGAGCCTCAGTTGCCTCAGCTATGCAATTGAATTAGAAGGACCTCTATCTTTTAACAGCGCTAACAATGTTTAACTTGATTCTAGGATTCTCTGGTCATACTATGTTTCACGATTCTGGCTATGTCTACAACTCCTATCCCCATCTCGAGGCAAAGATCTCTCTGCTTGTCTTTCAGGCCACAGAATTCCATCTATGCAGATCTGGTCCAACTGTTATTCGTTTTTTCTAACCCCCAAGCCAACTCTCCACAGTGGCTACTTCGGACTTGCTCCTTTCTCCCAGTGCCCCCTATTAGATTCCAAACGGATGGGCTTGTCTCCTGCTTTAGTGAGAATATTAAAGTGATCCATCATCTGGCCCACGGTCCCTCATTGATTTTCATCTTTTCCTCAGCACATCTCCACCTCATTCTCTCTCCCCTCTTCTTCCTTCCTCCTCTCTAAACCAGACTTCTTCCCTAAGATGCAGAGTGCAGTTCAACAAACAGGTATCTTTCACATACCATGTCCTAGGCACTGTGCTAAGCACAGAGGACACAAAGATAAATATAACCAGCCCCAACACCAGGAAGCGTACAGTCTGTTTATGGAGAAATATATACATACATAATAGCAATTAAAGTGGTAAGAGTTTTAATAGAGCTATTGACAAGATGTTACAGGAGAACTGAAGAGGTACAGACTTTCTGTAGCTGAAGAATGAACAGAAGCTGGCCAAGTGAAGAAGTTATGACAGGTAGATTAGAAAGAGAAAGCAGCATGAGTAGAAACAGAGAATTGTCAAAAATTACAGAGCTCCAGGTAAGACCAGGCCCACCAACACACACCCCTGACTGGCAGTTGTCCCCTCTGTGCATGATTGCACCAGGTACCACAAAAGTCCAGCCAGGACACCCAAGTCATCCCTCATGCTCTAAACTCTCATGCTCCATATAACTCTCAACAGCCCCTGTTCTGACCCCATCTCCTAGCCCTCCCCAACTCCATATAACTCTCAACAGCCCCTGTTCTGACCCCATCTCCTAGCCCTCCCCAACTCCTAACATCCTTCACTCTGCCTTCACTGACACTTCACTCATGTTCATTCATCATCAAAATTCCTTTTTCGATCGTTTCATTCATTGCTTGCTTTACTAAAACTGGGTCTCCCCTGAAGACCTGCTTCCTTTGCAGCCCTCTCAGGTGGTGACTGCTTCCTAACTCCCCTGCCCTCCACACGGGGCATGGAGATAGGGTAGAGTCCTCTTTTCTACTATTGCTCCTGTAAGATCATTCTCCTCTCTCTTTCCTAAAACATACAAAAACAAAAAAACAGCTTTTGATCTGTTGATCTCATGTTAGCAGACTATCACCTACCATCCCCTCCTTACTGCTATCAGCTACAACTTCGAGATCATTCTTTCTCAGTCTTTTAAGATTTTAGTTCCAAGCTCACTCGCACTCCCTCCAACACAATCTTACTGCAATTTATTTTATTTTCATTATCCACATGGATGATGTTCTAACACCTCGTGCTTTGCTATCTCATCTCCTCAATAACCTTCTCTGTTCTCCCCAACATTAGTCACCTGCTCCCATGCTCATTACCTGGGCCTTGTCAATACCAATAACAGAAACCTCTTCATTATCTCAGCCTCAACAATCCCCCTCTCTGACTATCACCCCCTACTTTTACTGCTCACTAGGTAACCCAATTCCAACAATGCTTCAATCCCATTGGACCATGCATTGTTCTTACTCTCTGTATCCTCATTTCTTTTCTTCCCTCCTTACCCAGTGCTATGATCTGAACATTTGTGTCCTCCTCAAAATTCATATGTTGAAATCTTAACACCCAATGTAATGGTAGTAGGAGGTGAGGCCTTTGGGAGGTGCTTAAATCATGAGGGTGGTGCCCTCATGAATGGAATTAGTGTTCTTTTATAAAAGAGACTCCAGAGAGCTCCCTTTCCCCATGTGAGGATATGGTGAGAAGCCCGGGATCCAGAAGAGGGTCCTCACCCAATCATGGTGGCACTCTGATCTCAGACTTCGAGCCTCCAGAACTATAAGAAATAAATGTCTGTTGTTTATAATCCACCCAGTCTCTGGTATTTTATTATAGCAGCCCAAATGGACTAAGACACCCAGCTTAACTTCCTTAGTCCATCATTACAATCACTTCCTCACATACACCTTCAACTTTCTGGAACACATCTGGAAAAATTCCTTACCCTGGTTAAATCCAAATTTCCACTCACTTTATGCCTGCATCCAAGCAAACTAAACCTTGATGGAGAAAACTACATGATCATGCTGACTAGTCTATAATTTGTGACTACAAACCTTAAGTAGATCTTCAGTATTGCCCAACAATCCTATGATACTTATTGGGTTCATTCAATCTCCCAATCTCCTAGATGAATATTTTATACCTTCTCCTCTCTTCTCAAATCTCTAGTATTTCTTCCCATCCTTACTCTCAGTTGATAACTTTGTTCCTATTTCACTAATTAGAGCCAGCTAAAGAGAACTTCCATGACCCCTCACCACCATATCTACTCAGATACCAATATCTGCATCACCTATTACACCTTCCCTTTTGTTTCCAGATGAATTTCTCCTGCTACTATCTAAGGTCAATTCCTCCACTTATTCCCTGGACCCTACCCGCTCTTGCTTACTCAAGGACATTATCAAAGTAACTACCTCCTTTCTGCTGCATCACCAATTTTCCCCTCTCTGTTGCATCATTCCAAAAGGATGCTTAGTATAATTTCTTTAAATCTTTTTTTCTTGTTTTTTTTTTTCCAGTTTTATTGAGAAACAACCGACATACATCACTGTATAAGTTTAAGGCAAACAGCATGATGGTTTGATTTACATATATTGTGCAATGATTACCACAACAGGTTCAGCCAACCTCCATCTTCTTATATAGATACAACAAAAAGAAAAGAAAGAAAAAAGGAAAAAAATTTTCTCCTTGTGATGAGAACTCATATGATTTACTCTCTTAACTTTCCTATATATCATACAGCAGTGTTAGCTATAGTCATCATGTCGTACAATACATCCTTAGTAATTATTTATCTTATAACTGGAAGTTCATACCTTTTGACCACCTTCCTCCAATTTCCCTCCTCCTACCTTCTGCCTCTGGTAACCACAAGTCTGATCTCTTTCTATGCGGTTTTTTTTTTTTTTTTTTTTTAGTTTCCACGTATCGGTGAGAGCATATGGTATTCGTCTCTCTCTGTCTACTATTTCACTTAGCATAATGCCTTCGAGGTCCATCCATGTTATTGCAAATGGAAGGATTTTCTCATTTTTTATGGCTGAATAATATTCCATTGTATATATATACCACAACTTCTTTATTCATTCATTCATCAATGGGCACTTAGATTGTTTCCATGTCGTGGCTATTCTAAATAATGCTGCTATGGATGAGGAGGGTTCAGATATCTTTTTGAGTTAGTGTTTTCATTTCCTTTGGATATGTTCCCAGAAATGGAACTGCTGGATCATATGGTAGTTCTATTTTTAATTTTTTGAGGCTCCTCCATACCGTTTTCCATAGTGGCTGTAATAATTTGCAATCCCACCAACAGTAAACAAGGGCTCCCTTTTCTCCACATCCACATCAGCACTTATCTCTTGCCTTTTTGATGATGGCCATTCTAACAGGTGTGAGGTGATTTCTCACTGTGGTTTTGTTTTTTTGTCGTTTTTTTTGTGTGTGTGTGAGGAAGATCAGCCCTGAGCTAACGTCCCTGCCAATCCTCCTCTTTTTGCTGAGGAAGACTGGCCCTGAGCTAACATCCATACCTATCTTCCTCCACTTTATGTGGGATGCCGCCACAGCATGGCCTGACAAACGGTGCCTCGGTGAACGCCCAGGATCCAAACCCGTGCCACCAGCAGCTGAGTGCATGCACTTAACCGCTAAGCCATGGGGCGGGCCCCTCACTGTGGTTTTCATTTGATCTCCCTAATGACTAGTGATGTTGAGCATCTTTTTCTGTACCTGTTGGCCTTTCGAATATCTTCTTTGGAGAAACGTCTCTTTAGGTCCTTTGCTCTCTTGTCAGTTGGGTTATTTGTTTTTTGGCTATTGAGTTGTACGAGTTCTTTATATACTTTGGATATTAACTCCTTATCAGATATATGGTTTGCAAATATTTTTTTCCCATTCCATAGGTAGCCTTTTCACTTTATTGATGGTTTCCTTTGCTGTGCAGGAGCTTTTTAGTTTGATATAGTCCACTTGTTTATTTTTTATTTTGCTGTTTGTGCTTTAGGTGTCATATCTGATTTCTTTCAATCTTGACTCCATATACCCTTCATTCTCCATACTTCTGCTTCTCTGTTCCCCTTTTCAACCTAACTCTTAAAAGGAGTTGTCTATACACATTATCTCCAATTCCTCTTGTTCCGTTATCTTTTTTAATTGTGATACAATCACATACCATAAAATTCATCATTTTGAAGTGTACAATTCAGTGGTAGTATATTCACAAGGTTGTACAACTATCACATTATCTAACTCCAAAACATTTTCACAATCCAACAACAAAAAAAAGAATCCATACCCATTAGCAATCACTCCTCATTTCCTCCTCCTCCCAGACTTTGGCAAGCACTAATCTACCTTCTGTCTCTATGGATTTGTGTATTCTGGACATTTCATATAAACAGAATCATACAATACGTGGCCTTTTGTGTCTGGCTTCTTTCACGTAGCATAATGTTTTCGAGGCTCATCCATGTTGTAGCAGGTGTCACTACTTCATTTCCCAGTCTCTTTTTTGAGACTACTCCAATCAGGCGTTTGCCTCCACCAAAACTGCTATGATCAGTCTCCTTCTTGCTGCAAAATCTAATGACTAAGTCCCAGTCATCATCTTACTCAATCTGTCAGCAGTATTTGACACGAGTGATCTCCCTCTGTGAAATACTTTCTTCACTTCGTTTCCAGGACCCCACATTCTCCTGGTTTTCCTTCTACTTCACTGGTCACTCTTCCTGGGTGTCTTTTGCCAGTTCCCTCTTAAATTCCTGATTTCTAAATGTTCAAGTGCCCATAAGCTCAGTCCTTAGATGTCTTCTCTTTTCTCCTTTATCTACTTTCATTCCCTTAGGAATCACATCTAGTCTTGTGATTTTAAATTACATCTACATGCTGACAATCCCCAAACTCATATTTCTCATGAGAACCTCTTCCTCAACTCCAGACTTGAAACTTTCTCAAGATGTTCACTTGAATGTCTAAAATCATCAAACTCTTCAGATCTAAAACGCAACTCCTGAAGTCTCCACCAAACCCTGTTTTTCCTCAGTCTTTCCCATCTCGGTTAATGTAACTCTACCCTTCCTAGGGCTCAGGCCCAAATCCTTGGCTTCATCCTAGATTCCTCTTTCTTTCATACATCCACATAAAAAAATTCTCCTGGCTCTACCTCGAAAACATATCCACAACTGGAAATTTCTCACTATCTTCACCCCACTCATCCTAGACCAGAGCATCATCTTGGATTATTGCAATGACGCCCTAACTGGTCTCCCCATTTCAAACCTTTGCTCCTATCCCCTAAGACTAGTTTCAACACAGCAGCCCAAACAATCTTTTTAAAAAATAAGTCAGATCATATCATACCTCTGCTCAAAACCCTTCAAATGACTTTGCATCTCAGAGTAGAACCAAAGTTCCTTACAATGGCTGACGAGGTCCTACACAAAAATGAGCCTCGCTACTCTCTGACCTCATCTACTTCTCTTAGCCACCTCCCTCATTCCACTCCAGCCAAAATAGCTATTCTTTGAATATTTCAGGCATTCTTCTGCATCAGGATCTTTGCACTTGATGTTCCCCTTGCATGGATTTCTGTTCCTCCAGATTACTTATATGGTATACTTACCTTTTCAATTCTTCACTCAAACAACTAATTCTCAGTCTTCTTTAAATGTCTGTCTATTCCCTAGCCCTCCCTGTACCCCTTCCCCATCCTATTTTTCTCCACATCACATTCACTATCTTATATACTATATATTTTACTTGTTTGTTTATTGTATATCTGTCCCTTCTAGAATATTAGCTCCACACAGGCAGGAATTTTTGTCTGGTTTGTTCACTAATGTATCCTAGCACATAGCTCAGTGCCTGACGCATGGTAGGTACTTGATAAATATTTGTTGAATGAGCAAATGAATGAGGTGCTTGACCTCAACTGAAACTGGAAACCTCAAATTTATAGCCTCATGTTTTTCATCAGTTTATGGACGCAGAGAAGGTGGAATTGTAGAATTAATTAAAGTTTTGCTGAACAAGGGAAAAGGGGAGTGTATAAGAGTTGTGATTGTTAGTGATAAAGTGGTTCATGGGATCACCATGGAAACCAGTCCTGGTAAGTGAAAAAAGATGCAACCACAAAAGGAACAGATAGACCAGGTAAAAATGGAGTATTTTAGAGTATGGAAAGCTCTGTGAGGTTAAAGATTGGATTAAAGACTTAGAAAGATAGGGGACTGTGGTCACAGAGTGGGATTCAGAGTTCAAATATCAGAGGTATGCTTATTATTGATTTTAACAAGGTCCAATGTGTCCAGATATGAGTGACTGAGATGGAACAGAGAAGTTCACTAGAGATGAGAAAGTGAGGCTGAGCTGTGAGATGGGGCATCTCTGTAGACACTGAAGTACCTCAGGTTCCTAGAAGAAGTTGAAGTTAAAAATTATCATACTAGCTGTATGACTTGGCTACTAATTTAACATCTATGCCTCAGTTTCCCTGTCTAGAAAATCAGGGTAATGTTAGTACCTACCCCATAGAGTTATTATGAGGCTTAAATGAGTTATTATTTGTAAAGCCCTTAGGACACTGCCTAGGACATAATAAGTACTGTTTTAATACTAATAATGCACAAGATTTCAAAGTTTTCGTGAATTTAAGAGCATGAGCCAGTCAGGCAGCTCAGGATATGACAGTGATGTCACAAGAGAGCAGGGACTTCAAAGGAGCAGGCAAGCAACGCCACAAAGACTGGACAAGTAACATAAACAGCTAGACAGGCGAGGGGGAATGCATACGAGTGTGTTGGGTGAGCAGTGGAAGCTGTGGTGAGCTAAAGGGGGCCGCTTCAGCTCACTTTGAGTCAGCCATTGCCCTGCAGGAACATAAGCCCTGTATCATCAAAACTCCTGGTTTTTCCAGTGAAAGCCAAAAATCCTCATTTTTATATGAAATTTAACTAAAATTTATAAAATATTGTATGGCCCAAAATGTTAGCAAAGCACCTTTGACCCAGTGGCCACTGGTCTGAACTCCCTGCTTTATAGGAAGGTGAAAAATGATGGATTGGAAGAAGGATGTCATCCCATCCTTCCTGTCCCACGACCTGTGAGATATAGGAGAAGAAAGCATCTTTACGGGTGGGAGGTGGTTTCAGTTAAGGTCCCAAAAGAGGCAGAAACTTTCACTGAAGAGGCAAAGAGATGGGAAGGCGAGGACAAGAGCACAGGAGACGGAAGGGAATGAGGGGCTTACATTTTAGGCAGTGACTAAGCACAACAAAGATGAGTAGGACAGAGAGATTAAGCACCTTAAGTTCCAAATGGAACCCTGGCATCAAGTCCAGGCAGATGACAGGAGATACAACCTCCCGGATGGACTAATTCCTGAGGGAGCCATCTCCCACTTTACACCTGCCCTCACTGACGTCATTAATTTCCCTCCAAGGGCTTCTCCCTTCCATTTCCCAAATGTACACCACTTTCTCTATTCCAAAAATCATTTTCTGTCTGATATATTAACGTAACTTTAAGTAATCATATGCACTTCTTTTGACTATTTCTTCTCTCCCTCCCCACAGGCCCTTCTCTCCCCTCTCACCACTTGGACCTTCCCTAATTTCAGTCCTCATCTCTTTCTTTCTCTCTTGGAAAGTCAGTCATTCTCAGGCCATAACTGCTGTTTCTTGCCTATAACTCCCAAATCTGCACCACACTGAACTCCAATTCCATATTTCCAATTGCCCCCTTCTAGATGAGAAGTTTTTCTATCGCTCTATAAGCCTCCTGAGGAAAGCAGTAATTTATTCATTAACATTGGTACTCCAGCACCTAATCTATTGTCTGCTAGGTGGTAGGTACTAAATATTTTTTAAACAAGTGAATGCCTCAAATGTACCTCTATTTCATATCCAACATGTCCAATAGTTAATGATTTTTCTAAATATGTTTGTAAACACACACAAGCAAGTATGTTCATGTCTGTGTATGTGTGAACAAAAATGTAAACAATCATTATCAATATGTGTTAGAATCACACTAACTTCTAATTTTTCTTTATAATTTTCTTCATTACTTGAATCTTTATAATCAGTACATATTGCTTTTAAAATCTGGTCAGGAGCTATTTTATTTTTTCTAAGGAAAAAAAATACTAAACTATTATCTTCAAAGTGACCTCCACTCTGCATATCTGAGCTTTAAACATTGGCGATATCTTTAAAGCCTCCCTCCCCTTCGCAACCATATTCTATCAATTACGAAGTCCTGGAGGTTCCTCCTTCACAGTTTCCTTTAGACTTACTCTCCTGCTTCCCATTTGATCTGCCTCCATTTTTTGCTTGGACTGCCAGTACCTTACATTTGGCCTATCAGCCAGGTGAGGCTATGTTCTGCTGGGCATAAACAATACAAAATCCTAGTGGCATATAATGGCAAAGATTTATTTCTTCCTCATGTTACATGTCCATTATGGGTTGGTTGAGAGTTCTGTTCCATGTCTCCTCACTCCAGGACCCAAAGTTGATGGCGCAGCCAGCATCCAGAACATTACAGTCCCTGGAACAGAGGGAAAGAGGCTCAGGAGGATCTCAAGCTAGCAGGCAATCGCTTTCACCTAGAGGTGAGACACATCTGCTCACAACACATTGGCCAGAAACATTCACATGGCCTCCCCAACTATAATGGAGCCAGGAAGTGGAATCCTGTCATGTGCCTGGTAAGGGGAGAACTGGAAACACTTGGCAAACAGAACTAATATCTACCACACTTGTTGAAAAAGCCTCCAGACTGGGGCTGGCCTGGCGGCACAGTGGTTAAGTTCAGCACATTCCCCTTCGGCGGCCTGGAGTTTGCAGGTTCGGATCCCGGGTGCAGACTACACCACTCACCAAGCCATGCTTGGCAGCTTCCCACGTACAAAATAGAGGAAGATGGGCACAAATGTTAGCTCAGGGCCAATCTTCCTCACACACACACACACACACACAAAAAGCCTCCAGACTCACTCGCCTGCCTCAAAGCTATCCTGTTTACCAGGCCACCTGGGTCACTGGATTTAGAGTCACAAAGATGGGGCTCCAGCCTTAACCTCTCATTTATTAGTTGAGTGACCATAGTTATGTAATTTCCTCAGATTTAATTTTTTTTAACAATTCTCCCTACCTAGACTCCTGAGAATATATGAAATATTAGATGGGAACTCCTACACACATTTATAGTGATAAGTTGAATTAACCTAATACAACATTAATTCAGTAGCAGACTTATGAAGCTGGCAGCATGTGTGATTTCACTTCTTATGAGGCCTGAAGTGTGCCTGTGTGGGAGACGGGAGGGGAACTGTCTCCAATGAGGCCTCCTCAGTGCTATTAAGCACCTCCCGAGCTCTGATCCTGAGGACTGCTGTTGAGCGCCCTGCTTCGTGCCTTTCTTGGAATGCTACCCCGTCAGCTCAGTGCCCCTGCCTCTTAACTGTGATACCCTCAGATCACAGGCCTAAACACCTGCTGGGCTTGGGGAACGAAGGGGAGTTATTTCTGTTCACTGCAATAACCATCTTTTCCCCTTTGTGCTGTTCTTTTGCTCTCTTCTCTCTTATGACATTTCCTCTGCTGCCTAGAGAAGTACTCTCTTCCCAAAGTCATCTGACCTCCGTGGAACATCCCCTTGTTATGTCCCACCATAATCCATGCAATGCTGCCTCATGCTGACAATCCCCAGGTCACACTCATGGCATGATTCTTTCCCTTGCCTCTGAAATTGGCTCATGCTATTCTCCACTCCATAAATACTACCCCACATCTTCTCTTGCTTTTCAAGCTCCAATTCCTCTATACTTTTCCCTGCTACCACCGTCCGTGCTTAGAAGTTGATTCTTCTACATTTAATGCTTATCTTTCGGCATTTGTTACTTCCTTCCAAATTGCTTCATCTGAGTCTATTTTGCATCTCCAACAATTTTGCTGGTGATTTCTAACACATTCCATTCCTGTGGGCTTCTTTGATCTCCTCCCTAGAGGCAGAGACTGATTGAAGAGACCCAAGCCTAGGCTCAGAAGAGAAACAATTTCCTTCCTTTCCCTGACTACATAAGCACAACTATTCAGGGATCAGCCTGCTCATCCCACAGGAGAGGGCACTTTAAACTTCACACGCCATCTTGAAATTTAACCCAACAGCTACATCGGGTGAGTCACCTTCAAAACACAAAGGAAAGTTCAGTTGCTTCATGGGGTGCCAAGGCCTTTATGCTACCACCAGTAATTCTCAAAGGTCAGGACCGGGAGCAGCTATTCCCCAGTTTTCAAAGCTCGGCTCAGGCACCCAGCTGTAGAATCCAGGCATGGTGTGAGGATGCAGATTCCTGAAGAAGGCCTTTGAAAGCAGCCAGCTGTGCACGAAAAAAGCAAAAAGAAACATATGCATCTTTGTTGAAACTTGTTTAGAGGAACACAACATCCATAACCAGGGCACTACAGAGACAGACAGATCATGCCTGGGGCTTGAGCCCTTAATGCAATCTGCCCAGCTGGAGGAACCACGATGAATTGCTAAGATCTCTAAATCTGATGACACACCAGCAACAAGATGGACGCCCAGAATACAGCGATTGCTGGAGGGTTTGCAGACACTCGGGCTGAACAGATGGAGCATGGTGGAAGTGTGGTGGGGCCTCAGAGACACACAAGCATAATGGCCCCCTAGAAAAGAAGCATATTATGTGAACCACAGAGGCATCGCATCCTCACCAAGATAATAGTGTCACTTTGAAACCTGTCCCATTCAAGAGAAGCAAAGAAACATACCATGGGTGATTGTCCATTATTTTGTGGGGAAAATGCATCTCAAATTATGGACCTTCTATTTCTCCTTCCTACCTAATTTCTACTCACCATCTGTGTGGATCTCTGTGTCAAACAAAAAAGAGAAGTGCTGGAATCATCAGTGTCTGCTTAGTACGTTGACGGGCTCATATGGGGACCAGCCATACAGACATGCTCTTTCCAACAGCTGCCAACTTGTCTCAAGAGGGAAATCTAAAAATGATGCTACCTTGAAACTGATTCATAGCAAACATTTTCCCTCCACGTTTTCTTTATATTTAGGGGCATATTTGTGGTTTAATTTTTATTGAGTTATAATTGTAGTACAAGGTAATTTATTTTAAAAATCTTCCAATTTAGGAAAACTAAACAGACTGTCATCTTTTTTTCCTGTAGTATTTTTTCGGTGATTTTCCTTTATCTTTTAATGCTTCACTTAAGAGCAAACAACAACAAAAACACAATCCCTCTTGTGGATAAGCAACTGTTGAAGAGTACAAGAATTTGTACTGATGTGATGGAAATCACTCTGCAAAAAAGTATTGTACATTGTGGATGGGGGCTTTTGGATGCTGTGACTCACTAAAGAGAATAATCAGTTAGAGAATGGTGATGGGGAAAAAATTGAAAAGAAATAAATCTCCACTTTCAGTTTTTATTTTCCAGTTAACTAATACAAGAGTTCCTTTAAAACTAAGGTTTAAAAAAAGAAGCATAAAGAGTTTTTATTCAATGAATCCATCTTTCAGGTTCTGGTCCCCAGTTCTTTCCATCTCAATTTGGAAGTCATAAAGACCAGATACATTTAGCAATGACAATCTTTTATTTATATACTTCATAGAGAAAAATTTCTAGGTAGTAATTGATCCTTTGTCCTGTGAGCCTCAAAAATACATTCAGCAGGCATAATCCCAGGAAGAGCCTCAAAGATGAGCCACAATTCTGTCTAAAAGGCAAAGACTTATTTTAGAAATGGTCCATGTGGCTACACTTTTGAGCTTTTAGTACTGACAGGCAGCTACAGGGAGCCAGATGAGTGACGTAGGTAGCATTCCAACATCATAAATCTTCTTAATTAAATTCAATTTTCAAAAGAGAAACTTAAAAACTAAATGTAATGGGATACAATTTTCTTATGAATCACATATGCAATGTGCCTTGCTGCTTATTTAATTTGAGTCCTTTTATTGGTACATAGTTATTAACTGGGATTGTGGGATACTTTAGATGCAATTACACACTTCATAATATTAGTGGAATGTTAATTACCTATTGTGTGATTATGAAATGGACTTTCCTGTGCCGGGCAACATAAATGGGGAAAAAACAAATATAATCAAAATATCCCATCCCGGACAGATAAGAAGGCTATACAATTAGGATTATGTATTGTATTGAACATATATCAGAAAATTCAAATAACAATGTTTAAAAAAGTAAAAGAAATTTAGGGATTGGTAGTCTAGGGCTGGAAATGAAGCCCCAGGGTCATCAGGGACCCAGCCTCCTTCAACTCTCTATGCCATCATCCCTGGTGTATGGCTAAGTGCACTTAGGGCATCCTTAGTGCGTCCTCAAAGACGATTTCATGGTCCAAGATGGCTGCAGTACACTTCCGTGTTCTAAGCGAGAAGAAAGAGGATGGCAGGCAAGGCTAAAATGGCACACTTCCCAGTCAAGTCAGTCCTCTTTACAGGGCTTCCTCAGAAATTCCAACCAATAACTTCTGCTTATATTTCGTTGGTCATACCTGATGGCAAGGAAAACTGGGAAATATAAACGTTTTAGCTAAGTACATTGCTGCCTTTCCAAAAAACTGGGATTCTGGTAAGGAATGTGAAGAGAATGGATATTGGGGAGAGAACTAAAAGTCTCTGCCACAGGGTCAAAGAGTCCCAGTCAGGGAAGTAAGTACGACACGGGGGCCAGGATACCCAAAGGCCTTTGTGGAACAAACACCAAAAAAAGGCAAGGAATGTCTCTGGGCAAATATAAGAAAGGATAAAGGAATTCCAGAGTTTGAGGGTCAGACGATTTCTAATAAGGAATAAAGGAGTCACTGATCAATTGCTTATGGACACCTTGCCTTTGCTGACTCTTAACTGTCCACAACATCAAGAAACAGAGTAGAACCATGAAGTCTCCATGCCAAGTGAGGCATCTCTCAACCAGTTGGGAGATGGCAAGCTGTCCTGACCCTGCAGTTTCATGTCTTCTCTAAGATGGCAACTTTCAGAGACTATGTAAGGGCCTGGAATCTAGGATGACTCTGAGACAGGCACCTGCCATTGCACCCAGTGTTTTCTGCACTGAGTGACCCTCAAGGCTATAGAGCTCCATTGAGAAGTAAGAGCCCATGAGTCATGGAACAAGGAGGGTCTTCCCCTACTCCCTGGCTACCCAGCATGCTCCAACAGATGAACTTCTGCCTTAAGAGTGTGGATGTGAAGAGTGCATACCTGAGTAGCCTGGCTGGGATGCGAGGTGGGGCCAGCTAATGAGGGGTTAGAATAAGCTCTTCCTATTGCTCAAGCAGCTATGCCCTGCCCTGGAGTTCTCTGAGGTTCTGAGAACATAGGTTGAATTCAAAGTCAGATATCCCAAGAATACCAGAATTATAGGGTCTCTGAACCCAAACAAAAGGAAATGATAAAGAAGAAGTCTATGGTACCCAGAACATCTAGCATTCAAGATTATGAGGTTTAGAACCAGGTGGAGGCCAGAACTTGAGGGGTCTAGTCACCATATGGGGCTCATTCTTACTGTCTTAGAAAGTGGTTTACACCCTCCCAAACTTTGCTAAAATCTCCTTTCCTTCAAGCCAGGGACTCCCTTTCTCTTCCCTCTCACAGGGATTATTCCAAACATTAAGAACTGTATTAGTTTCCTAGGGCTGCCATGACAAATTACCACAAACTAGGTGGCTTAAAACAATAGAAAACTATTCGCTCACAGTTCTGGAGGTCAGGAGTCCAAAATTAAAGTCTTGGCAGGTTTGGTTCCTTCTGGAGGATCTGAGAGAGAGTGCTTTCCATACTTCTCTCCTAGTTTCTGGTGGCTGCTGACAATTCTTGCCATTCCTTGGCTTGTAGATACATTACTCCAATATCTGCCTCTGTCTTCACACGGCCTTCTCCTCTGTGTGTCCCTATGTCTTCTCCTTTTCTGTCTCTTATAAAGACATTCTGTCGTTGGATTTATGGCCCACCCTAAATCCAGGATGATTGCATCTTGAGATCCTTAACTACATCTGCAAAGACCCTATTACCAAATAATGTCACATTCACAGATACTGGGGGTTAGGACTTGGACATATCTTTTGTGGGCCACTATTCAACCCACTACAAGACATAAAAATAAAATAGCAAACATGAACTAGATTCTCTCATCTATCAAAATTTCAAAATATGAGGTACCCAAAATTATGATTTTAATAGTGTTAATACTATGAACCCCTAATACAACCTTTCCTTTCTGCCAAAATACATATGGAGACATCAGAAAAAAATAAAAATAAATCACTTAATCACAGAGACTGAAAACAAGTTAGCAACCTTTTGCCAGCACCTTGGAGAATGCCCACCAACCTCAAGGCCTATAGAGCTTGTTTGAGAAAATTAATCAGTGGTTTACAGACACTGTCCTCTGAAACCAAGAACCCTGCTCATCTGGAAGTGGCAGTGTGTCAGGAGGCCCCAAGACCACTCCCAGGTTTGATGATTCACTAGGAGAATTCTCAAGACTCAGCCCATAGTCATACTCACAGCTGTGATTTATTACAGCAAAAGGATATCAAGCACAATCAACAAAGGGAAAAGGCACACAATGTGAAGTCAGGGGGAAATTAGGCACAAGCTTCCAAAGGACCTCTCCCAGTGGAGTCACAGAGGATGTGCTTAAGTCCCTCAGCAACAAGGTGTCACAACATGTGTGAAGTGTTGCCAACCAGGAAAGCTTATTAGAGACTGAGCACTCAGGATTGTTATTGGAGGATGTTCCCATAGGCAACCCCCTGCCTGGCACATTCTCAAATTGCAGACTTACAGAAGGAAAACAGATGTTCAGCATAAACCGTATTGTTAGTATACAAAGCATTTAGGTACAGTGAGCTACTCTTATCAGTTCATGGTGTAAACCCTCCAGAAATCTAAGTTTCCAGATGCCAGCCAAGGACGAACGTTGCAAGCAGGCCTTTTCAAGGATAGCGGTTTAGTTCTGCTGTGCTAACTCTTTTCTGCAAAGGTAGCCTGAGAAGAGATTTTGCCCTCCTTCCCCTCCTGACTGCCCCTGGCTTGGAGATGCAGAGTGTCAGAAAACAGCCATCCCCAGGCTCTACAGAATGCTCTTGGAGGCAAGTAGAGTTTGGGTCTTGCGTTTACACCCTCAGTGGCACCTTTCTGTCTATATCCATTTAGAGACTGAGACTACATTACTCAGAAGGTAACAGAGGAGAGGAAAGGGGGAGTGGAGACCTCTTGTATTCTAGGAGATAGGTTCTCTACCCATGATGCACTCTATGTAGGAGCAGGGTCAGGTAGGGCCTTGGCACATATCCATATTGCAGACTCTAAGTACTGGGAGGAAGATCGTACCAGCACTGAGACAATGAAAGCAAGCCACTCTTAGCCTCTTTTTTGGAAAACACCAAGTCTGATAATCTGGTTACCTACAAAGGAAATAAACCTTCTGTTCTGCAATTCCAAATGTTAGAAAATGACAGAAAAATAACAGTGATTTCTAACTATTTAGACATAGGTCCCATCAAGTAAATAATGAAAGCTATAGACACTCTAACAAGAAAATAAACACATACTTATGCAATACTCTGTCATAACTATCTCAAAAAGTTCAGACGCCCCTTACCGCAATGCTCAAATCCATGTTTAGAGCCTCACAGAGCTTCAGAGCCCCAGTTTTTAATGGAAAAAACAGACCTAGTCACATGGTTGTTCAGATTTGAAGCCAAAGGAAAGACATTCTTATAAATGCAATTATATGAAAATATTTATGCATTCAACAAATGTTAAATACCAACAATGTTCTAGTGCCAGGAAATCAGTGTGAATAAGAGGATGAGGCACTTGCTTTTGTAGACTTTACACTCTATTGTAGGGATCCAGATATAAGCAGGAAAGCAAATGAATGCATAAGATAATTTCAGGTAACTTCTATGAAGAAAGGCCTCCATGAGGAGGTGCTCACATTTGATTCAAACGACAAGAAGGATCAAAACAAGTGAAAACCCAAATACAGAGCATTCCAGGCAGTAGAAACAGCAAGCACCAAGGCCCTGAGCCTTGGAAATGAGCCTGATATGTTAGAAAACAGAGAAGAAGGCCAGAGAGTGAGGGTCAGATGGTATGAGATGAGGTAGCTGAAGGAGCTGCCAGATCATGAAGGGCTCCAGGGGCCGTGGTATCCCGTTTAGCTTATACTCTAAGTATAGGGGAAAGCTGTTGAAGGATTTTAAGAAATGGGCAAGCTTCTCCACTTTGCATTTTTCCCCAATTTTTTTATTGTGGTAAATATACATATCATAAAATTTACAATCTTAACCATTTTTCAGTGTACAGTTAAGTGGTATTTAATACAGTCATATTGTTGTGCAACCATCACCACTATCCATCTCCAGAAGTCTTTTTATCTTGCAGAACTGAAATTCTATACCCATTAAATAATAACTCTCCATTCCCCTCTACCTCCCTGCCCCTGGAAACCACCATTCTACTTTCTGTCTCTATGATTTGAGTACTGTAAGTACCTCACACAAGTGGAATTGTATAGTATTTGTATTTTTGTGACAGGCTTATTTCACTTAGCATAATGTCCTCAAGTTTCACCCATGTCATAAGATATGTCAGAATTTCCTTCCTTTTTGAGGCTGAATAATATTCTACTGTATATATATTTCTGTCATTTTACTATTTATTTTTTAAATGATGTATACCTTTTTTGTCCCTTATTTCCTTCAATACTGTCTTCTTTTGTGTTTAGTTGATTTTTTGTAGTGAAATGTTTAAATTTCTTTCTCATTTCCTCTTGTGTATGTTCTATAGCTATTTTCTTTGTGGTTACTATGGGGATTACATTTAACATCCTAAAGTTATAACACTCTAATTTGAATTTATGCCAATTTAATTTCAAAAACATACAAAAACTCTACTCCTTTATAGCTCCATCCCTACCCCTCTCAGTTACTGATGTCACAAAATTACATTGTTATACACTGTGTGTCCAAAAACATAAACTAATAATTCTTTAATGCATTAGTCTCTTAAATTATGTAGAAAACAAAATTTAGAGTTACACATCAAAGTTACAATACTACTAGCTTTTAGACTAATAGTTGTTTTTTAAAAAATGTACTAGGCTCTTAAATCATGTAGAAAACAAAAAGTAGAGTTACAAACTGCTGTTACAATAATACTACCTTTTATAATTGCCCACGTATTTACTTTTACTGAGAGCTTTATTTCTTCGTATGGCTTTGAGTTACTGTACAGTGTCCTTTCACTTCAACCTGTAGGACTCCCTTTAGCATTTCTTGTAGGACAGGTCTAGCAGTAACGAATCCTCTCAGCTTTTGTTTATCTGGAAATGTCTTAATTTTTCTCTCATTTTTAAAAGATAGTTTTTCCTGACATAGTATTTTTGGATGACAAATTTGAGTTGTTCAGTTTTTTTAACACAGTTTTTTTATATCAGCCCACTGCATTTTGGCCTCCAAAGTTCCTGATGAGCATATTGAAAATTCCTTGTACATAATGACTCGCTTCTCTCTTGCTGCTTTCAAGGTTCTCTGTTTGTCCTTGCCTTTTGACAGTTTTGATTATAATGTGTCTTGGTGTGGGTCTCTTTGAGTTCATCCTACTTGGAATTTGTTGAGCTTCTTGGATATTTATATTCATGTTTTTCTCAAGTTTGGGAAGTTTTCAGCCATTATTTCTTCTAATATTCTCTTTGCCCCTTTCTCTTTCTCTTTCCTTCCAGGACCCCCACAATGCGTATGTTGGTCTGCTTGATGGTATCCCACAAGGTGGTTAGGTTCTGTTCACTTTTCTTCAATATTTTTTGTTTCTGTTCCTCAGACTTTATGATTTCTATTACCCTACCTTCAAGCTAGCTGATTCTTTCTTCTGCCTGTCCAAATCTGCCTTTGAATCCCTCTAGTGAATTTTCCATTTCAGTTATTATACTTTTCAGCTCAGAATTTCTTTTTGGTTTCCTTTTGGGTTTTCTATATCTTTATGATAGTTACATTTTGTTCACATATCAGTTTTTTTACTTTCTCCATATCTTCCTTTAGTTCTCTGAGCATCTTTTTCATTTTATTATTTTTTTTGTGTGTGAGGAATATTAGCCTTGAGCTAACATACATTGCCAATCCTCCTCTTTTTTTTCTGAGGAAGATTGGCCTTGGGCTAACATCCGTGCCCATCTTCCTCTACTTTATATGGGACGGCACCATAGCATGGCTTGATAAGCCGTGCATCAGTCTGCGCCCAGGATCTGAACCTGTGAACCCCAGGCTGCCAAAGCAGAACTCGTGAACTTAACCACTACACCACTGGGCTGGCCCCATCGCTAACCATCTTTAAGACAGCTATTTTAAAGCCTTTGTCTAGCAGATCCACCATCAGGTCTTTTTCAGAGACAATTTCTATTGATTTATTTTTTCCTTTAAATGGGCCATACTTTCCTGTTACTTTGTAAGCCTTGTGATGTTTTTGTTGAAAACTGCATATTTGAATCTAATAACGTAGTAACTGTAGAAATCAGATTCTCCCCCTCCCTCAGGATTTACTGGTTTTTTGTGTTTTGTTTTTATTGTTGTAGGCTGCATCTATGCCAAGGATCAGCCTGTGGTATAAAGTTAAGGTCTTCTCAGGTCATTTCTGAGCCTGCACCTTTCTCGGGGAATACAGGATGACTTTCTAAGTTCTCTCATATATGCAGTTGCTTTTGAATGTACTAATCTTTAATGTCTGACTCCCAAAAGGGGAAAAAGAAAAAAATAAAGTTGAGGGAAAGGTACCAGCCCTTTAAATCCTCTGAAAGTCACTTTAGCCAAAGAGGAGGGGCTTACAAAAATGGGAGGAGGTGCAACAACAATGGATGCTGCCTCTTTGTCTGCCCTTATGTGATCAGAAGAAGCAATCAGTGATCAGAGCATAGATCCCCAATATTTGGAGGATGGGTCCTTTCTGCCTATCCTGGCTCCCACGAGATGCATGCAACTTCTCCAGGAACATGTGCACAGCTGCCTATCACAGGGCTGCGGGATGAGGGATAGGAAGCCACTACTGATCTAAGAGCTGAAATTTACCACAATTTACTGTCAAGGCTTTCCCCTGGAAGTTGCAAGTTTTCAATAGAATCCAGAGTTCCAAAATAGTTACATTAGACAGATTCTGCCAGTGCAATTGTTGTCTAGGTGGGGAGACAGATTCCTGGTGCTTCTTACTCTCCCATCTTACTCCTCTGATTTGCATTTTATAAAGATACAGATGGGGCCGGCCCCGTGGCTTGGCGGTTGGGTGCGCGCACTCCGCTGCTGGCGGCCCTGGTTCAGATCCTGGGCGTGCACCGACGCACGGCTTCTCCGGCCGTGCTGGGGCCGCATCCCACATGCAGCAACTGGAAGGATGTGCAGCTATGACAGACAACAATCTACTGGGGCTTTGGGGGAAAAATAAATAAATAAAAATCTTTAAAAAATATATATATATAAAGATACAGATGTTGGATGGCTAATGGATTATAGGAATGTGAATGAATTAAGATCCTTTCAGGTACAAGTAACAGCATTCCAAACTCAAGTGGCTAATGCCAGAATTTATCATCTCACATAGCACAAAGTCTGGAGGCAGTGTTTCTAGGTTGGTTAATTCAGCAGCACAGGGATGTCAGGGCTGTAATTTGAGTTTGCTTCAAGTCTCTTATTTTCCCAGTCCAGTGACAAGAAAACCATCACAATACTTGTGTTCCTCTTTAAGAGCTAGGGAACCTTTCCCAGAAGCTCCCCATGTTTCTCCCTGCCATGTCTCATTGGCTAGTGTTGCTGCATGTGCCCACTCTACACAAGTCACTAGCAAGGAAAACCAAATTGCCATGGATAGACTCATCAATACTCATCCGTTGGGTCATAGAATACGTGGGTACTCAGACATCTAAACAAAATTGGAGAGTCTTTAAAAAAAGAGAGAGAGAGAGAGTAAAATGACTTCTTAGTAGACAGCCAACCATGTCCATGACAGGGGACAAGAGAAAAAGTGAGGAACCATGTTGAAGGTGCTTGTGATAATTAAAGCAAGAGCAGATGGTGGCTTGCCCGCACTGGATCTCCAATGTGAACATGCGTCACTTGGAGGGCTATTAAAACACAGATTGCTGGGTCAGCCCTCAGAGTTTCTGATTCAGGAGATCTGAGATGGGGCCCAAGAATTTGCATTTTAAACAAGGTTTCAGGTGATGCTGATACTGCTGGTCCAACTCAACGGACTAGGGTAACAGAAGGGGAGATGAAGAGAAGTAGATAGAGCCAAGGAAAATATTTCTCAAAGATGTAGCTCAGCTGAATCAAAATTAAGAATTCAAGGAGTTTTTTTTAACCTAGTATTACTTTTCTTGTAAAGATGGAAACAGATTTAACACAGTTACACCTAAATTTCTGTAAATATGATTACATAACTGAAGTAAATATAAAAAATACTTTTTGAAAGAGAACATTTTTACGGTAATGTTAGACTGAAACTTAAAAAGAAAAAAAATCTGTAAATATATGAGCAGGCAGGGGGAACTAGACAAATACAATTGCAATGGGAAAGTTTAACCCACTATTCTGATCTTCCACAAATCAAATAAATGATAAAAAAATGCATAGGGGATTCAAATAATTAGAATTACTCAATAGATATGCATTAAACTTTACCCTACGAAGAATAAACCATATGGTTAAGAGTAAATGAAACATTTATAAACATGTATCAAATATTGAGTACCAAAGAGCTTTCTATAAATACCAAAAAACCAGAAAATGTCTTTTCTAGCCACAATGAAAGAATACTATAAATTAATTTTTAAGAGTCTAAAAAAGAAACAAAAAGGAGTCCCAACATGTTCAAAAATTATTTTCAAACACTGTCTATATAGCTATTGGTGCAAGGAAAATAAAACTGAAATTACAAAATATACCTTTCTTTCTGGATCCTGTTGGCATTGACCTTTAACCTCCCTGTTTTCATGGTTGGATCACAGAAATTTGGGAGCTGAAAAGGCTGGGATGACCTTGGGTGACTTGAGTGGACTCCCACTAATGGATTGTTAACAACTAATATCAATTCCATCTACACTGTGCCCATCCTCACCAGCTATTTTGACAGAGTAGGCACTCAAAAAAAAAAAAAAACATGCACACATTCACACACACACACACATTAAAATAACTATATAATAGGGAGGAAAAACACAATCAAGATAGAGAGATTACTGACAAAATAAAAATCACATGTGGCCACGCTCAAAGTAAACATGCTAAATATTGTAAAGATCTCTGTCTGGAAAAGTCTTAAGTGTGATCAATCTGGGAGGCCTGACGTTAGTTGTTAGACTTGGTGAAGTGGGTAAATTCTAGGGCATATGTATCAGAGCATGAATATAGTAGGTGAGATTATTGGGCTTGGATCCCAGATGAAACTAGGGACATTTCTTTCTCCTAGCTTTACTAAGCAAGGTCCATAGCCTTAAAGATAGACATTTTGGGGGGTCGGCCCGGTGGCACAAGTGATTAAGTGCACACGCTCCGCTGTGGCCGCCCGGGGTTCGCCGGTTCGGATCCTGTGCGTGCACCAACACACTGCAATGTGGAGGCGTCCCATATAAAGTAGCGGAAGATGGGCATGGATGTTAGCCCAGGGCCAGTCTTTCTCAGCAAAAAGAGGAGGATTGGCAGATGCTGGCTCAGGGCTGATCTTCCTCACAAAAAACAAAAGATAGATATTTTGGTACAAAAGTATTTTCGGTATCATTTTCTGTATTTTTCTATATGTTTCAAATATTTCCTAATTTTTTAAATGAAAATAACTATTATTGTATTATCGGCAAGAATGCTACAAAACAGACTTTCATGTTGTGCTGATGGGAACGTATATTGGGAAGCAATGTGGTAATATTTATTAAAAGCTTCAAAAGTACTGATACTGTTTATTTAGCGCACTAATTACATTTTGAGGAAATCTATCCTTAAGAAGAAAAATGTAATCAAAGGAAAAATGTAGTCAATATATTTACTGGAACATCATTTATAATAGTAAAAGTGGGAAACAATCAAAATTCAAAAATAAAAGAACCATTACTTAACTCAGAAATTGGCAAACCATGACAGCCCATGGACCAAATCCAATCCACTGTCTGTTTTTGTAAATAAAGTTTTATTGGAATACACCCATGCCCATTTGTTTACATATTGTCTATGGCTTCTTTCAAGCTAAAAGAAAGAGTTGAGCAGAGTTGAGTAGTATCAATAGAGACCATATGGCCCACAAAGCCAAAAATATTTACTATCAGGCCCTTTATAGAAAACGTTTGCCAGCCCCTTACTTAAATTATGGTATATCCATATAAGACAATATTGCAGCCATTTAAAATTGTGTTTGTTAGAGAAATTTTCATGACATGAGAAAATATTTAGAATATAATATTAAGTTAAAAATGTATGTGCACCATGACTTCAACCATGGAAAACAATATGCATATAGCTCATTTATATCTTCAGGAAATATTTATTGAATATCCACTATGCATCAGAGATTCTGCCACGTTTTAGAAACACAACTGTTCGGGGAAAGAGTCTCTGAATACAGACAAGTAAACAGACAATTATAATGCAGTGTCACAAATGCTTGAGAAGTTGAATCAGAGGACATATGAGTGTACATAGGAAGGTGTCTAACCAGTGTTTGGGACCAGGGAAGGTATTTGGGAGGAAGTGGTATTATTCCTAAATCTAAAGGAAAAGAGTCAGCTAAAGGGAGGTGGGGGATAAAGGGTCCCAGGCAGACAAAGCTGCAAATGTCAGGGCTTAACACAGACAAAACTAAAGCCCGAGAGCAAGAGTGGCTATGACACGAGGAAATCTAAAAGTAGTCCACGTTGACCAAACTACAGACTCTAAAGGAATACCAAAGAAATCCTATTCCTGAATGCTGAGATTATGGACCAGCTTCTAAGGATATCAGGATAAAATTTAACATTAATATTCACAGCCCCCCACCATCACCACCATCCCTTTCTCACTCAGCGCCTTTCTCTCCATCCTCAAAAAGAGAATTTTATGCGCAGTTGAGTCACTGTACATAAGGAGAAGATGGGAACAAAAGGGAGAGAGACATAAATCTGTGTGTTAGCAGAGAATTGGAGGGAGTGGGCAGTTGGGAAGTGATCACACACACCTTTGCTTTTCCATGAGAGAAACAAAATATTTTAGTTATTTTTAAAATTTCTATTGATTATTGGACTGTATTTCCTTAACAAGGACACTGGGGCTAAAACAACCTCGGTCCCTGGAATTATAAAGATCAAGTATGCTACGAAGAGTGAACATTATATTTATCATCATACAAAAAGGCTTTTTTTAAAAGATGGGATTTATTTCTATAAATGGCAAACTCTTTGTCTCATAAATCCTTTTACAGACTTTAAAGTTAGATATTCTTTCTTGAGGAATAATTTCTCTAAATGTAATTTGGCTGGATAAGCCACTCTACTATTTACTTAGCATCTAATTATGAATCACCTTGATGTGTCACTAATATCTGAACTGGTGAACCTAATCCCATAGGCCCTCCTCATTTGTCCTTGTTCCTGTGTTGCACCTAACTATGGGGACTATAATTTCCTCACGTAATCTTGCTTAAGTACTTCTATCTATCTCATTGTAAAGTCTCATCTAATTGTTAAAAGAAGTAGTCAGAGAGTTGTGGTTCCATTTTTCTAAGAATAATCTCTAGAGGATTGCTGTTCCCATTATTAGATTTAAACTTTGGCACTGAGTGTCCCAAATCTGGCACAGGTTGTAAATGATGATGCCATAAATTCTTCCAGATTCACACTTGCTAAAGTCATCATCCCTCTGTGTATGTGAGTGTGTGTGTATGCATATTTCACCTTGTATCACATCACAATTAGATGACTGCAGTCACCTGCTAAGTTATTTACTTGCTCTTACCTATCTTACACATCTTTCAAAAACATCCTTTCTTCAATCAGTCCTTTGTCTTGAAAACCTTCAATGGTTTCCCATTAGCCATGGGATAAACTCCAAACTCCTTACCCTAGTACTTCAATGTTCTTCAAAGTCAGATTGCAATCTATCTGCAAATCCTTATTTTTCACTTGCCCCATTACTATAACAAAACCAGGCTACTCAGACTCCTTTATGCTTTCCTATACTCCTTACCTCCTACTGCCTAGAATGCCCCTACTTCTATTCTTCCATCTGAATCCAACCCAGAATCCAAGGCCAGGCAAGACGCTTGGCCACACTGAAACACAGGGATCTTAGTCTTCGTCATCTGTCACTCCATCACTCTCTTGGCACATTTCACATTCTGACATATTATCAAATTTCTTTTTCATGTGTACTAGTCTTATCTCCCCAGCTAGATCTTAAATTCCTTACGAACTGAACGATGACTCATTCAACTTGGACCAAGTGCTCAAAAAATACAACTAGCAGGGGGCCAGCCCCGTGGCCTAGTGGTTAAGTTCGGTGCACTCCGCTTTGGCAGCCCAGGGTCGGTCCCTGGGCGCAGACCTACATCACTCATTGGTGGCCATGCTGTGGTGGCAACCCATATACAAAATAGAGGAAGATTGGCACAGATGTTAGCTCAGGGCCAATCTTCCTCAAGCAAAAAAGAAGAAGATTGGCAACAGATGTTAGCTCAGGGCGAATCTTCCTCACCAAAAAAACAAAACAAAACAAACAAACAAACAAACCTGGCAATAGATCATTCATTTTATAATGGAAACATTCAAATTTGACCCACCCTTAGCATGGAGGATGGCCTTCTTTGTACTGCTGTTTCCCAAAGCTGCAAGAGCCTCATGACCGGGCTTTCCCCAGGCTGCTGCTGAGGCAAGGTTAATGCATTCCATTTCTGCCTGAGCTACGCACTCTACCTCAGGACTGAGCAGACATCTGGTGCTGACTGGCTAAGAGCTGAGAAGCAGTAAACATAGTATGCTCAACTCCAATTTGGGAGAAAATGTATTTAACTTTGAAAGACTGATATTTACCATGAAACTGAAAAAAAATTGCTAATTATTGAACTCTTATCATATGCTTATATTCAAGACACTGAACTAAGTACTTTATATACATTAATTTACTTAATTCTTATAACGCCCTCTAAAATAGGCATTATGGGCCCCATCTTATAGATAGAGAAACCAAGTTTCAGAGAGGTTAAATAGTTTGCTCAAAGGCACATAAATAGAAAATGGAAAAGCTGGAACTCAAATCCAGGTCATTTTGACTCCAAATCTAAGGTCACTTTGACTCCAAATCTCTATCAACCACTACATGATATTGCCTCCCAATCATAGTCTGGTCTTCCCTCTTCTACCTCTCTTTCTTTCTGATGAACATGTGGTTCCCAAAGATCCATATAAACTATTAGAGTCTCACTTTATGTCAGATATGGTCAGATCTGCTAAGCTGGAAATCAAGCACTTCTTAGCAGGGTCATAACCTAGGATATCTGTGCTATTTTATAGCATTTATAATCCCTTACATTTGTGATCTTCTGGACTGAAGGCAAATTAAAGGAGGCAACATCATGGAGTGTGTCACCTTCCCCTCTCTTCATGTCTCTCACATGGACATGAGTGATTATGATGATATGTTGGAGAGGTATAAAATATGTAGGTAGGGGATTGGGAAGTGTCTTATTGCTGAAAGTCACTAGATCTTTGCAAAAGCTTTGTCTCTGAGGCAGGCTTGGCCCAGCATACTGCTTGATTCCTAGGGCTTGAGGTTGACCATGAAGCCAATAAAAATGGTTAAGAGTCTGCCAACCAATGTAAGCCTCCCATTTTCTTATTTTTTTCCCCAAGGACTTTAGAGGCCATAGATACAGATGCATTTTGTGATGCTGAGTGGAAAGGAATCCAGCTAGCTATAAAAATGTGTGAATAAATATAGCTGAAAAAAGTGATGTTTGTCCCAAGTCTACTCCATGAGCCAGGGAGTGACATCATCAAGATGGTGTCATAGGTCATTCCCAACTACAGTCCTCCTCACGAGAAGGCCAAGTAGCCACCATCCGTAGACAAGACACCATTGTGAAAATCCCAGAACCCAAGGGTGAAGCTGAAGTACCCCCCGGGACCACAGAGACCAAGAAGGACCACATTAGAAGGGTAAGAAGAGTGACCACATTCTGACTACATCACCTCTCCCCCAGGCTGGCACAGCTGTGCACCAAGAAGGGCCCCCTGTGCCTATGGTTTCTCCTGTGGGAAAAAGAGAGCCCCAGGTGGACTTCTAGCTCCCTCAGCATTGCAGGATGCTTCCAGGGAGGCCAGCTTGAGTCTCATCTCATGGGGATCACTGGGAAAATCTTCAGGGCTTGACAACTGGAAATCAGATACAGATGAAGAAGGGGGTGGGCCTTACAACAGTCAGTGCTCAGATCTTGACAGACTACATTCCTGCTGCAACACCTGAGCAGAGATCCCAGCCAATGGCCCTGCTCATCTGCAGAGCTGAGCTGGGGGCCTCATTGGTCAGGGAGCTTGGTTGGCAATTCTGCCCTATATGGGTCAACAGCCAACAAGCTATACTGGCCAAGGAGCTTGTTCTATGGCCCTGCCTAGGCAGGGAAGCAAATTTACAGCCCTGTACACCTGCTGAGTATAGCTTCCAGTCCCATCCAACTAGGATGCCTGGCCAGAGAACAGTCCCACCCAACCAGGATGCCTGGCCAGAGAACCTGGGTAGCTGTGGAGTCCATCCTACAGCCCCACTTGGTCAGGGAGCCAAGCCAGCATCTCTGCCCAACTGTTAAGTATAGCCTCTGGCCCCACATAACCAGGGAGCATGAATAATGACCCTGGGCAGACTTGGAGCCGAGCCATGGTACCACCCAGCCACAAAGCCCAGGCTACAGCCCTGTCAAATTGCTGAACACAGTCTGCAGCCTCACCCAGGCAGGAAGCCCAATCTTCCTAATTGCAGAGCATAGCCAAGAAGGGAGCCCAGACAACAACCCTGGAACATAGTCTCTAGCCCCACCCAACTACAAGATACAGCTGGAGGCCCCTCCCAACAACAGAACCAAGACAGTGGTCTTGCCTAGCAGCAGGGCACAGCCAGTAGCCTATGGTTTTGTGAAGCCCAGCATGCAACCCTGCCAACTTTGGGGCATATCTTGTAGCCCCCCCGATCACAGAGCATAGCCTGAGGCTCTGTTCAACCACAAAGTCATGCCTGCAGCCCCAACTGAACATGTAGTCCAACCAGCAGCACCATCTGGTTGGGGATCACAGCCTGAGACCCAACTTGACCAGGAGTGATTACAGAGCCCAACTCATAGCCCTGCCTGATCATGGAGTCCAACCAGTGGCACCACCCTACTGGGGAACACAGCCTATGACCTCACCCAACCAGAAGTCATTGCAGAAACCACTTAATGGCCCTGCCTAACTACAGAGCACAGTCAGCAGCCTCACCTAATCAGGGAGGCCGTCCAGTAGCCTCACTTGAACATGGATCCCAGTCAGCAGGCCCACCCAACCACAGAGCTCAATGAACAACACCACCCTGTCTTCAAAGTATGGGCAGTGGTCACACCCAAAGAGAGACCTCGATAGTAGCCAACCTATCCAATACTCCAAGCTGAGCTGACTGGTGATGGACTTTCTCTGCTGAAGCAAACCTGTAAAGTCCAGAAGAGGAAACTACTTACTCAAATGTGCAGATACTGACACAAGAAATCAAGGATCATGAAGAATAAGGTAAACACAACATCACCAAAGGCAACTAATAAAGCTCTAATAACTGACCCTAAAGAAATGGAGATCTGTGAACTGCCTGACAAAGAATTCAAAATAATTCTCTTTAAAAAATTCAATGAACTACAAGAACACAGAGACATACAACTAAACAAAATTAGAAAAACAGAGTATGAACAAAATGAAGACTTCAACAAAGAAACAGAAACCATCAAAAACAAAAATAAACAAATCCTAGAGCTGAAGAATACAATGACTGCACTGAAGAATTCAATAGAGAGTTTTAACAGTAGAATCAACTAAGCAGAAGAAAGAATCAGTGAACTAGAAGATGGGTCATTTGAAATTACCCAGTCAGAGGAGCAAAAAGAAAAATGAATGAAAAAGAGTGAAGAAAGCCTATGGGATTTATGGGGTACCATCAAAAGAAACAATATATGCATTATATGACCCCCAGAAGGAGAAAAGAAAGAAAAAGGGACAGAAAGCCTATTTAAACCAATAATGGCTGAAAATTTCCCAAATGTGGGAAGAGAAATGGACATTCAGATTCATGAGGCCCAAAAGTTCCCAAATAGCTTGAACCCAAAAAGGGCTACACCAAGACACATTATAATTAAATTTTCAAAAGTCAAAGACAAAGAGAGGATTCTGAAAGCAGCAAGAGAAAAGTGACTTGTCACATATGAAGGAGCCCCATTAAACTAGGCAAACTTCTCAACAGAAACTTTGCAGGCCAGTAAAATGTGGGATTATATATTCAAAATATTGAAAGGAAAAAAATGTGAACCAAGAATACTATACCCAGCAAAGCTGTCCTTCAGAAATGAAGGAGAGATAAAGACTTTCCCAAACAAACAAAAACTGAGGGAATTCATCATCACTAGACCTGCCTTAGAAGAAATGCTAAAGAGTATTTTTTAAACAGAAATAGAAGGAAGCTAATTAACACAGTAAAAACATATGAATGTGTAAAACTTATTGATAATGACAAATATATATAGTCAAAGTCAGATTCTCTAATATTGAAATAGTAGTGCATAATGCATTGACAACTCTAGTTTAAAGTTAAAAAGCAAATGTACTGGGGCCAGCCTGGTGGCATAGCTGTTAAGTTCATGTGCTCTGCATCAGAGGCCCGGGGTTCACAGGTTCGGATCCCTGGTGTGGACCAATGCATCACTTGTCAAGCCATGCTGTGTTGGCGTCCCATATAAAGCAGAGAAAGATGGGCACAGATGTTAGCTCAGGGCCAATCTTACTCAGCAAAAAGAGGAGGATTGGCAACAGATGTTAGCTCAGGGCTAACCTCCCTCACACACACACATAAAAATGTACTAAAAATAACCATAACTGCAATAATTTGTTATTGGATACACAATATAAAAATATGCAAATTGTAAATAACTTAATATGTGAGTGGGGTAGAAGTAGAAGTATAAACTTTCTGTATGCTATTGAGAAGTAAAGTTGTTCTCAGCTTAATATAGGATGCTATAAACCTATTTTATATAAGCATCATGGTGATCAAAAAGGAAAAACCTGTAGTAGATACACAAAAGTTTATGATAAAGGAGTCAAAGCATACCACCATAAAAAGTCATCAAGTCACAAAGGAAAACAGCAAGAGATGAAGCAAGGAAAAAATAATCTACAAAATAGTCAGAAAACAATTAACAAAATGGTAGTAGTAAGTTCATACCTATCAATAATTAATTTAAACATAAATGGATTAAATTTTCCAATCAAAAGACACAGAATGGTTGAATGAATTAAAAAAAAAAACAAGACCCAATAATATGCTGTCTACAAGAGACTCATTTTAGCTTTAAGGACACACATAGACTGAGAATAAGGGATGGAAAAAGATATTTCAAGCAAAAGGTAACTAAGAGAAAGCAAGAGTAGCTATACTTACATCAGACAAAATAGACTTTAAGCTAAAAATGGTCAAAAGAAACAAATAAGATCATTATATAATGATAAAGTGGTAAATCCATTAAGAAGATATAACAATTGTAAATATTTATGCACCAACATCAGAGCACCTAAATATATAAAGCAAATACTAACAGAACTAAAATAAACAGAAATACAACAATAGTTGGGGACTTTAATACCCCACTGTCAACAATGGATAGATCATCCAGACAGATAATCAATAAAGAAACAGTGGATTTGAACAACACTATAAACCAAATGGACCTAACAGTCATATACAGCATATTGCATTCAACAGCAGCAGAATATACATTGTTCTCCATTGTGCATGGAACATTTTCTAGGATAGATCATATATTAGGCCACAAAACAAGTCTCAACAAATTCAAGAAGATAGAAATTATATCAAGTATCATTTCTGACCACAATGGTGTGAAAATAGAAATCAATGACAGAAGGAAAGCTGGAAAATTCACAAATATGTGGAAACTAAACAACACATCCCTGAACAACCAATGGATCAAGGAAGAAATCAAAAAAGAAAATAAAAATATCTTGAGACAAATGAAAATAGAAACACAACATACCAAAACTTATGGGATGCAGCAAAAGCAGTTCTAAGAGGAAATTATATAGTGATAAGTGGATACATGAAGAAAAAAGAAAGATATCAAATAAACAACCTAACTTTATATAGCAGGGAACTAGAAAAAGATGAACAAACTAAGCCCATGTTAGCAGAAGGAAGGAATTAATAAACATTAGAACAGAAATAAATGAAATAGGGAATAGGAAAAAAACAGAAAAGATTTTAAAAACTAAGAGTTGGTTCTTTGAAAACATAAATAAAATTGACAAACCTTTAGCTAGACTAACCAAGAAAAAAGAGAAAGGAACCAAATAAATAAAATTATAAATGAAAGAATATTACAAGTGATAATACAGAAATACAAAGGATCATAAAAGACTACTATGAACAACAGTATACCAACAAACTGGACAATCTGGAAGAAATAGATAAATTCCTAGAAACATACAACCTACCAAGACTGATCAGGAAGAAATAGAAAATCTGAACAGATCAATAATGAGTAAGGATATTGAATCAGTAATCAAAAACCTCCCAAGAAAGAAAAGCTCAGGACCAGATGGTTTCACTGGTGAATTCCACCAAACATTTAAAGAAGAATTAATGCCAATCCTTCTCAAATTCTTCCAAAAAATTAAAGAGAAGAGAACACTCCCAAACTCATTTTACAAGGCCAGCATTATTTTGATACCAAAGCCAGATAAGGACACTACAAGAAAACCACAGACCAGTATCCCTGATGAATATAGATGCAAAAATTCTCAAGTAGGATTCACCCATGGAAACAAGGATTGTTCAACATAGGTACACCACATTAATAGAATGAAAAATAAAATTCATATGATCATCTCAAAAGATGCAGAAAAAGCATTCAAAATTTCAACATCCATTCATAATGAAAACATTCAACAAACTGCAAGGAATAGACCTCAGCATAATAAAGGCCATATATGACAATTCCACAGCTAATATCATACTCAATGGTGAAAGGTTGAAAACTTTTCCTCTAAGATCAGGAACAAGACAAGGGTTCCCACTCTCATCACTCCTATTCAACATAGTACTGGAAGTCCTAGCCAGAGAAATAAGGGAATAAAATGAAAAAAAAGGCAGCCAAATTGGAAAGGAAAAAGTAAATTATCTCTTTTTGTAGATAATGTGATCTTGTATGTAGAAAATCCTAAAGACTCCACTGAAAAACTGTTAGAACTAATGAACAAATTCAGTAAAGTTGCAGGATACAAAATCAACATACAGAAATCAGTTGAATTTCTATACACTAACAACAAAATTGAAAGAGAAATTTTTTTAAAATCCCATTTACAATAGCATCAAAAACAATAAAATACTTACCAATAAATTTAACCAAGGTGGTGAAAGTTTTATACACTGAAAACTATAAGACACTGATGAAAGAGATTGAAAGAGGAAACAAATAAATGGAAAGATATCCTATGTTCATGGATTGGAAGAATTAATATTGTTAAAATGTCCATACTACCCAAAGGCATCTATAGATTCAATAAAATCTCTATCAAGATTCAAACGGCACTTTTTACAGAAGTAGAAAAAAAATCCTAAAATTTGTAAGGAACCATAAAAGACCCCAAATAGGCAAAGCAATCTTGAGAAAGAAGCACAAAGCTGGAGATATCACACTTCCTGATTTCAAACTATATTACAAAGCTATAGAAAGTAAAACAGTATGGTACTGGCATAGAAACAGACACATAGAATAATGGAACTAAATTGAGAGCCCAGAAATAAACCCATGCATATGCAATCAATTAATATTTGACAAGAGAGGCAAGAAGACTCAATGGGGAAAAGATGGTCTCTTCAAAAAATGGTGTTGGAAAAACACCATTTATTCACATGCAAAAGAATGAAACTGGACCCCTATCTCACACCACCAACCAAAATTACTCAAAATGGATTAAAGACTTCAATGTGACACCTGAAATCATAAAACTTCTAGAAGGAAGCAAAGGAAAAAGCTCTTTGACATGGGTCTGGGCAATGATTTTTTGGATATAACACCAAAAGCACAAGCAACAAAAGCAAAAATAAGTGAAACTACATAAAACTAAAAAGCTTCTGCACAGCAAAAGAAATTTTCAACAAAATGAAAAGGCAACCTACCAAATGGGAGAAAATATTTGCAAACCACATATCTGATAAGGGGTTAATATCCAAAATATATAAAGAACTCATACAACTCAATATCAAATATACTAATAATCCAATTAAAAAATGGGCAAAGGACTTGAATAGAAATTTTTCCAAAGAAGATATTCAAATGGCCAACAGGTACATGAAAAGGTGCTCAATATCACTAATCATCAAAGAAATGCAAATCAAAACCACAAGATATCACCTCACACCTGTTAGGATGTCTATTATAAAAAAGAGAAAACAAGTGCTGGCCAGGTTGTGGAGAAAAGGGAGCCCTTGTACAGTGTTGGTGGGAATGCAAGTTGGTACAGCCTCTATGGAAAACAGTATAGAGTTTCCTTAAAAAATTAAAAATTGAACTACTATATGATCCTGCAATTCCACATCTGGGTATATACCTGAAGGAAATGAAATCCCTATCTTGAAGAGATATTTGCACCCCCATGTTAATTGCAGCACTGTTTACAACAATCGAGTCATGGAAACAACCTAGGTGTCCATCAACAGATGAATAGATAAAGAATATGTGGAATGGAACATTATTCAGCCACAAAAAGAAAGAAATTCCGCCATCTGCAACAACATGGATGAACCTTGAGGGTATTATGCTAAGTGAAATAAGTCAGACAGAGAAAGACAGATACGATATGATCTCACTTATATGTGGAATCTAAAAAAATCAAACTCATATAGACAGAGAGCAGATTGGTAGTTGCCAGGGGCGGGGGACAAGTAAGGGGACGGGGTGAGTGGGAGAAATGGGTGAAGGTGGTCAAAGGGTACAAACTTCCAGTTATAAATTGAATAAGTTCTGGGGATATAATGTACAGCATGGTGACTATAGCTAACAACACCATACTGTATATTTGAAAGTTGCTAAGAGAATAGATCTTAAAAGTTCTCACAAAAAAATTGTGAAGTAATGAATATGTTAACTAACCTTATTGTTGTATTTATCTCACAGTATATATGTATATCAAATCATTATGTTGTACACCTTGAACTTACACAATGTTATATGTCAATTATATCTCAATAAAGCTAGAATAAATAATCCATGAGCCAGATTCCCAGGGACTATAACTTTGCAGCTCTTTTTCTTACCTCCTATGAGACATGACAGATTTGCCAATAATGAGACGCATGACTTTTGAACACTGGTTTCTTGACTCTAGTCACTTCTTCAGTCTTCTGTGAAGTAAAAATTCTTCAACCCACTTTGCAAGCAGCTGCCTCCTCTTGGAAAACTTAAGGACATCAATTCCTTATAAGTACGTCGAAATCAGTACAGTTGAGTTATAGTGTCCCCGAAAATTAGAACAAGACAGAAAAAACAGATGCAGTCAGACCAAACCTACCTCATCTTGCCACTTGAAACTCCATAAACTTTCCTGCATTCATTTTTTATTGTAGTAAAATATACATAACATAAAATTTACCATTTTAACCATTTTTAAGTGTACAGTTCAGTGGTATTAAGTAGATTCACATTGTTATGCAACCATCACCACTATCCATCTCCAGAACTTTTTCATCTGCATTTATTTTTTTAAAGGAAATAATAGTATCTAACTTTTATTGACTATTTGCTATTTGCCAAGCACTGCTCTGAATAATTTAAATGCATGAACTCATTTAATGCTCACAAACCCTACCCCGTGAGGTAGTTATCACTTTCTCCATTTTACAGAGCTAAAATTAAGGCACACAAAATTTGAGTAAAAACCTGACGGCACATAGTTAATAATTGTTAATAGTCACATATTCTATCTCTCCTCCTGTACTAATGGATAAACTGTCTGCGCTCCCATCTAAGGTGATCCCTGTACCTATATCCTGGATCTCATCACTTCTCATCTCCTCAAGGACTTTACTCAGCCTCTGTATTCTTTCTTTTACTTCATCAGTTTCTTCTTTCCTATTGCATGTTGCCTGTTGGCATACAAATATGCCTACTGCTTCCATCTTTAACAACAAAAAAAAGTCCTCCCTTGACCCTACACCCTCCTCCAACTATTGCCCTGGTCTTCTGCTAATTTTCACAGTAGAAATCCTTGAAAAAGTTGTCTGTACTTGTCTTCACTTCTTCTCATTCCATTATTTCCTCAACTCACTTCAATTTTGGTTTTCTCTACTGACATAAACATAGCGAGACTTAAATTCTATTAGTGATTTCTTTTACACTCTTCAAAAACATTCCTAAACCTGTATTTATCTAGCTATTAAAGATCAAAAGTCAAACAACTTTTGTTCCCTACTATATAGAAGGCAAGGAATTGAGAACTTTTACTTTGTGTTCTTTACAATTTTCAGATCTTCATTAACTTAATTTGGGGTTTTAAACCCCATCATCATTGTTCTCTTTAACATGGTCTTTTATGATTCTTTAAAATTGTTACATTCAACCTTGCAACCATTTTCACACCAGTTATCACACTTATTTCTGCATATTTAGTAATTGCCAATTCTCCCCACTACATCTTTTTTTCTATTAGCACTCCTCACAATTTAATATGGGTTCATCTCTCATTGAACTGATGGATGATTACAAATATATTTTTTCAGAAAGAATACCTATATGGTACATTTTCTAAAAATCTTAAAGATATGGGAATGACATTCTATTGCTTTCACCTAAAAATTGGGGCAGGCTTAGAATTTTTGTGTTGCGATCTTTTTTTCCTGACAAATTCTGTATAACAGCAGACATCAAAACTAAGTGATTCTACTTCCAGGTTTGATCTGTCTAGGATGAGGATTACTCATCTGTGATTTTTAAAAATCCCCAAAAATGATTCTGATGAGAACACAGTGTTAAAAAGCATTGTCATAGGCATTCCTCCAATTATTCTGGTGTCCTGGATTGCCAAAAAGTCTAAGAACGACCTGAAATTGTTCCCTTCTTAGGTAACTTGTTTTATCTTTTTGCATGCCTGGGTTTAAATCTAAACTGTACTACTTAGTGTTACAGCGGTATGATGCGGATAAGGTTATGTAACTTCTCAGAGCCCCAGTTTCATCATCTCGTTGCTGAATAAAGGTATACTTATGTCTTATACCATTCTTGTAGAGAATGATAATGTTTAGTGTATAGCACATAATAAATGATCAATAATTTTGCTTACCCTTGAAATTCATAAATTTCATCAAGATATATCCAATCATAGATCTCTTAATCTTGCCTGGAATGCAAGAAATTTCTGAATCTTTAGATGCAGACTTGTTTGTTTTTTATATAAGGAATTTTCTTCTATTACAACTTGCATTACAAATTAATTCTACCTTAATTAATCATGCAGTCTCCTCCAGGAATATCTATTATTCATGGGCTAGATCTTTGTGGTCATTCTCCCATATCTTCCATCTCTCATCATTTTCAACTTTTAATTATGTATTCCAGGAGTACCTTCTCAATTTTATCCTCTACCTCAGTGGTTTTTAGTGTTCTAGAGAAACTTCAGCGGAAGTTCTAGAGAACCCTTTTAGGATCCACTGTTTGGGTCAAGGATGAAAGTATAGTAGATGGGGCTCTACGACCCTACCTGCACTTCAACCAGAAACTCCTTCATCACCTTTACGTGGTGAGAGTTTATATGCTTTCATTAAAGAAAGAGATGGACAGCTTTTTAAGAACATTTAAAACTGCTGTTATAAAGTACTTATTCAATTTTCCCTACTGATGAATTTGTTCATCAAATATACAAGAGTATATTCATAAATATAATATTCATAAATATTCATAAAATAAAATTCATAATATTCGTAAATAAAAACCATCAAACAAATATCTTGTAAAATTTTCTTCTAATTCTTATAGTAAATCTCACTTATGTTTCATGTTTTTCTTCTGTCTTTAAAACATTGCCTCCCTTCTTTGATGTTGTATGGGCTGCTCTTTTAGTTTTTTATTTATTTATTAACCAGGAAGACCCATCCAAGCCCCATAGTGAAGAACAGACTATGCAGGTGTGCTCTCCATAATTTACTTACTATCTCCTCTGCAGCCAGAAGAATCATCCATCAAATATAACACCACGAGCAAGTTGATGTGCACAGCTCTGAGCCCAGTCCAAATAGGTCAGTCAACCAGGGGCCTTCACCAAACTGAACAGCAGACCACCTCCATCATTTCCCTAGTCATGAGAGAAAAAAATGCGGTTCCTAGGGAAACTGAAGCCATTTGTGGTCCAGTCCTCTTTAATGAGAAAAGCGATGAAAGGAGGAGTTATATCTTTTAACATCCCCACTCTTGAGAGTTCTCAACGTGTGCCTCTGGAGCTTCATGTCTAAAGGATGTGATGCTTCATTTCCATCACCCTCCATCTCCAGCCACATTACATCTGGAAACCGTAGCCTGAAATGAAGAGCTGCTACTTATAGTACAGACATCATACCTTCCTGTTTTATGACTCCGTGTTTTTACACATGCATTATGTGCTGGCTGGACTGCCCTTTCATACATGAGCCATCTAGAAAACTCTAGATTATTCTCCAAACTTCTGCTCAGTGTTCCCCTCCTCTGTTAAGACTTTCCTAGCTAACCTTTCATTCAAACAGAACTAATCTGTACTGCCTCTTTCCATGTACATACTTCTACTCTATTTACTAGTTTAAATATGTCTCCTCTACTAGGCTGTCTCTAGAGGTTGAGACTCAATACCTAGTAGAGTGCCTAATTAGTAGTAGATAATTACTAAGTGTTCAGCTAAAAGGCTATATGGTACAGAGACACATTCCAGTCACCTCTAAACCTGACTTTCTAGTTTCTAGAGCTTTCATGAGGATGACCAGGAGTGGTCACCTCTGAATGATCCATGGTAATCTGCTTTAGTATAGAAGCAGCCATGCCAGAGATAGTATGGCTGAAGTTTCTTAACCCAGTCCCACCATCAAAGAAAATAGCAAAAATTCCTCCTGGATAATGGAATATGGTCAATTCTCAACCTTAATTTCGAGACAAATCACAGATTAGATCAGGAGCAACTTGAAGGAAGGGACGGTATTAAATATCTGCATCTCTAAAAACTGGCATAGGGCTTTGCAGTTCATAGGAACACAGATTTCAATGAATTAAATAATTAGATCAAGCACGTGTTTTTGTAGATGTTTAATGGGGATTTGGGACGAGTCTAGTCAGGATGAATAACATTGCAACAATTTTTTTAAAAATAAAGGCAAAGAGTCATACAGAAACTGCTTTCAAATATAAGACAATTTAAAACCTTTTATCGATAGCTGAGTCAAGATGGCGGCGTAGGCAGACTCTGAACTCACCTCCTCCCGTGGACACAGCCAATTTACAACTACTCGTGGAAAAATTACCCCTGAGACAGAACTGAAAACTGGATAAGAGGAACTCCTGCAACAACGGACAATCCTAACTGGGGTAGAAGAGGCAGAGACTCCCTTCTGGAGAGGAAAAACGCCACCTTCACAAGCCGCCAGCTTCACGGCCGCCGGGAGCAGCTCACAGGTACGCAGCCTCCCTGGAGGCGCGGGGCCCTGAGCCGGGGAGCGCCCCCGCTGTGGGCATTTTGTGGACCCAGCACAATTGAGACCAGCAGCATAATATCTGACTTTGCCTGCTACTAAAGCATTGGGGAGCACCCCCAGAAAACCCGGTTCACAAAGAAACTAAAACTGGCTCTTAAAGGGCCCGCGCACAAACTCACCCGTTCCAGAAAGCATCCTAAAATCACCAGAAAGAAAGGTGCACAGTGCTTCGGTGACAAGAGACTCACCTAATAGGCCCTGAGTGCATCTCGGTGAGGGGTGAGACCTCTCCAGGGACTGGGACATTGGCGGCGGCCATTGTTGTGGCCTGGTGTGAGCCTGCTGACACAGACGCCATTGGAGTTCTCCCTGAGGCCTGCTAGCCCAGGGTCTGCTCCACCCGCTAGAGCACCGATTTAATCCAGCTCAGCCAGGGCAGGCAGCCCACCCTAGAGACTAGCCCCACCCAACAACAAGCCCTCAGGCAACGTGTGGGCCTGCATAGATTGGTGACTGGATTCTCTGCAGCCTGGCAACTGAGCTGACTTGAGCGGGGCAGGGTGTGCACAAGGAGCGGGTGGAGAGTGTCGGGCGGTGGCAGAGTGTGTGGGGCTCCCGCCCTGGAGAGACTGGGTCCACTTGGGGAGGTCGGGGCGCTCACACGGGGCAGGACTGTGTTGACTGTGTGTGTGGACCTGTGGGCGGCAGGGCTTCTCAGCCGCAGAAGACTTGTGCTTCTCAAAGACCCACATAGGAGGTTTGCTCCACCTTCCAAAACCTGAAACAATTGGGTGCTCCTGTGCCTGAGGCCAGCCCCACCCAGCTGTAATCCTCAGAGAGCTGACAAGAGACCTAATAGGCTAGAGGCTTACAGCAATTGTAAGGCCCTGAGCCTAACAACCTGCCACGGTGGGGGCCTACTCACTTAAAAGAAATACTGCAACACAAATGTGGTATTAGAACTTGCAGCCAACTGTGCTGGGGCTCCCCACACCTGATAAAGAGACTGAAGGGCCCACAACAACTACAAGCAGCTGAGCATTACAACAGCTGGCCAGGAGCATAACTCAGCCTCCTGGGCGCCTACAGGGAGAGCAAACAGGCCACAGCAGAAGGATACACGTAGCCCACATAGGGGTCACCCTGGAATATTGAGAACTGAGGGAAGCACACTGGAAGCCTCCTAAGCCATCACTTACATAAGGTCACCTATCCAAGAGCAGGAGACGTAGCTGACCTACCTAATACGTAGACACAAGCACAGGGAAAGAGGCAAAATGAAGAGGCAAAAGAATACATTCCAAGTAAGGGAACAGGACAAAACCCCAGAAAAGGAACTTAGTGAAACAGAAATGAGCAACCTACCTGACAGAGAGTTCAAACTAAGAGTGTTAAGGATGCTCACTGATCTGGGGAGAAGAATAGATGGACTCAGTGAGAATGTCAACAAAGAAATGGAAGATATAAAAAGAACCAATCAGAAATGAAGAATACAATACTGGAAATGAAAAACTCATTAGAGGGACTCAAAAGCAGAGTAGAGGATACAGAAGAACGGATCTGTGAGCTGGAAGAAAGACTAGAAGAAATTACCCAAGGTGAACAGGTAAAAGAGAAAAGAATTAACAAGAGTGAGGACAGTCTAAGGGACCTCTGGGACAACATCAAGCGCACTAACATCCGTGTTATAGGTGTCCCGGAAGGAGAAGAGCGAGACAAGGGGGCAGAGAATCTATTTCAAGAAATAATAGATGAAAACTTCCCTAACCTAAGGAAGGAAACAGACATCCAGCTACAGGAGGCACAGAGAGCCCCAAACAAGATAAACCCAAAGAGGCCCACACCAAGACACATCATAATCAAAATGTCCAGAATTAAAGATAAAGAGAGAATCCTAAAAGCCGCAAGAGAATGTCAAGTTACATACAAAGGAAACCCCATAAGGCTATCAGCTGACTTCTCAGCAGAAACCTTACAGGCTAGAAGAGAATGGCATGATATATTTAAAGTGCTAAAAGGAAAAACTTACAGCCAAGAATACTCTACCCAGCAAGGTTATCGTTCAAAATGGAAGGAGAGATCAAAATTTTCCCAGATAAGCAAAAATTAAAGGAGTTTGTCACCAAGAAACCAGTGTTACAAGAAATGTTAAAGGGACTGATTTAAGGGGAAAAGAGAAGACCACAAATAGGAAAAATTATCTATTTCCACGATTAGAACGTAATGGATACAAATGCACAAAAAGAGGTTGGATATGATATCAAAAACATAAAAGGAGGGAGGAGGGTAGTTAAAGAGTACAGCTTTCAGACAGAGGTCAAACTAAAGTGACCATCAATTCTGTATAGAAGAAGTAAGGAACAGAGAAGGACTACTAAAACACTGAGAAAAAAAAAAAAAGTTAAAAAATGGCAGTAAGTACATACTTATCAATAGCTACTTTAAACGTCAATGGACTAAATGCTCCAATTAAAAGGCATAGGGTGGCTGACTGGATAAAAAAACAAGACCCATATATATGCTGCATACAAGAGACACACTTCAGACCTAAAGACACTCACAAACTGAAAGTGAAGGGATGGAAAAAGATACTCCACGCAAATGGCAATGAAAAGAAAGCTGGGGTAGCAGTACTCATATCAGACAAAATAGACTTTAAAACAAAAACTGTAAAACGAGATAAAGAAGGGCATTACATAATGATCAAGGGAACAATCCAACAAGAGGATATAACACTTGTAAATATCTACGCACCCAATGTAGGTGCACCTAAATATATAAAGCAATTATTAACAGACATAAAAACAGAAATAGACAGTAACACAATAATAGTAGGGGACTTTAACACTCCACTTACACCAACGGACAGATCATCCAAACAGAAGATCAATAAGGAAACATTGGCCTTAAACGACACACTAGAACAGATGGACCTAGTAGATATATACAGAGCATTCCATCCAAAAACCGAAGAATACACGTTCTTTTCAAATGCACATGGAACGTTCTCCAGGATTGATCACATATTAGGCCACAAAACAAGTCTCCATAAATTTAAGAAGATTGAAATAATACCAAGCATCTTTTCTGACCACAACGGTATGAAACTAGAAATCAACTATAGGAAGAAAATCAGAAAAGCCACAAATACATGGAGATTAAACAAAATGCTACTGAACAACGACTGGGTTAATGAAGAAATCAAAGAAGAAATCAAAAATACCTGGAGACAAATGAAAATGAAAATACGACATGCCAGAATTTATGGGATACAGCAAAAGCGGTTCTAAGAGGGAAGTTTATAGCAATACAGGCCTATCTCAACAAACAAGAAAAATCTCAAATAAACAATCTAACAATGCACCTAAAGGAACTGGAAAAAGAAGAACAAACAAAGCCCAAAATCAGTAGAAGAAGGGAAATAATAAAAATCAGAGCAGAAATAAATGAAATAGAGACCAAAAAACAATAGAAAAATTAATAAAACCAAGAGCTGGTTCTTTGAAAAGATCAACAAAATAGACAAACCTTTAGCTAGACTCACCAAGAAAAAAGAGAGAAGGCACAAATAAGTAAAATCAGAAATGAAAGAGGAGTGGTTACAACAGACACCTCAGAAATACAAAAGATTATAAGAGAATACTATGAAAAACTATATGCCAACCAATTCGACAATCTGGAAGAAATGGATAAATTCTTAGAATCATACAACCTTCCAAAACTGGATCAAGAAGAAGTAGAGAATTTGAATAGACCAATTACCAGTAAGGAGATCGAAACAGTAATCAAAAACCTCCCCAAAAATAAAAGTCCAGGACCAGACGGCTTCCTGGTGAATTCTACCAAACATTCAAAGAAGACTTAATACCTATCCTTCTCAAACTCTTCCAAAAATTGAGGAGGGGGAAGCTCCCTAACTCATTCTACGAAGCTGACATTACCCTGATACCAAAACCAGACAAGGACAACACAAAAAAAGAAAATTACAGGCCAATATCACTGATGAACATCGATGCGAAAATCCTCAACAAAATACTAGCAAATCGCATACAACAATACGTTAAAAGATTATACACCATGATCAAGTGGGATTTATTCCAGGTATGCAGGGATGGTTTAACATTCGCAAATCAATCAATGTAATACACCACATTAATAAAATGAAGAACAAAAATCACATGATCATCTCAATAGATGCAGAGAAAGCATTTGACAAGATCCAGCATCCATTTATGATAAAAACTCTGAATAAAATGGGTATAGAAGGAAAGTACCTCAACATAATAAAGACCATATATGAGAAACCCACAGCTAATATCATCCTCAATGGTGAAAAACTGAAAGCTATCCCTCTAAGAACAGGAACCAGACAAGGATGCCCACTGTCACCACTCCTATTTAACATAGTATTGGAAGTCCTAGCCAGAGCAATCAGGCAAGAGAAAGAAATAAAAGGGATCCAAATTGGAAAGGAAGAAGTGAAACTGTCACTATTTGCAGATGACATGATTTTATATATAGAAAACCCTAAAGAATCCACCAGAAAACTTTTAGAAGTAATAAACGAATATGGGAAAGTTGCAGGATACAAAATCAACATACAAAAATCAGTTGCATTTCTGTACACTAACAACGAAGTAGCAGAAAGAGAAATTAAGAATACCATCCCATTTACAATTGCAACAAAAGAATAAAATACCTAGCAATAAACTTAACCAAAGAGGTGAAAGATCTGTACACTGAAAACTATAAAACATTTCTGAAAGAAATTGAAGAAGACACAAAGAAATGGAAAGATATTCCGTGCTCTTGGATTGGAAGAATTAACATAGTTAAGATGTCCATACTTCCTAAAGCCATCTATAGATTCAATGCAATCCCTATCAAAGTTCCAACAACATTTTTCACAGAAATAGAACAAAGAATCCTAAAAATTATATTGAACAACAAAAGACCCTGAATAGCTAAAGGAATCCTGAGAAAAAGAACAAAGCTGGAGGTATCACACTCCCTGATTTCAAAATATACTACAAAGCTATAGTAACCAAAACAGCATGGTACTGGCACAAAAACAGACACACAGATCAATGGAATAGAATCGAAAGCCCAGAAATAAACCCATACATCTATGGACAGCTAATCTTTGACAAAGGAGCCAAGAACATACAATGGGGAAAAGAAAGTCTCTTCAACAAATGGTGTTGGGAAAACTGGATAGCCATATGCAAAAAAAATGAAAGTAGACCCTTACCTTACACCATACACAAAAATTAACTCCAAATGGATTAAAGACTTGAATGTAAGACCTGAAACTGTGAAAGTTCTAGAAGAAAACATAGGCAGTACGCTCTTCGACATCAGTCTTAGCAACATCTTTTCAAACACCACATCTGACCGGGCAAGAGAAACAATAGAAAAAATAAACAAATGGGACTACATCAAACTAAAAGCTTCTGCACAGCAAAGGAAACCATCAACAAAACGAAAAGACAACCTAACAATTGGGAGAAGATATTTGCAAACCATACATCTGATAAGGGCTTAATCTCCAAAATATATAAAGAACTCATGCATCTCAACAACAAAAACTACCAACCCAATTAAAAAATGGGCAAAAGACCTGAACAGACATTTCTCCAAAGAAGATATACAGATGGCCAACAGACACATGAAAAGATGTTCAAAATCACTAACTATCAGGGAAATGCAAATCAAAACTACAATGAGATATCACCTCACGCCCGTCAGAATGGCTATAATTAACAAGACAGGAAACAACATGTGTTGGAGAGGTTGTGGAGAGAAGGGAACTCTCATACACTGCTGGTGGGAGTGCAAACTGGTGCAGCCACTATGGAAAACAGTATGGAGATTCCTCAAAAATCAACGATAGAACTACCATATGATCCAGCTATTCCACTGTTGGGTATTTATCCAAAGAACTTGAAAACACCAATTTGCAAAGGTACATGCACCCCTGTGTTCATTGCAGCCTTATTCACGATAGCCAAGACTTGAAGCAACCTAAGTGCCCATCAAGGGACGAATGGATAAAAAGCTGTGGTATGTATACACAATGGAATACTACTCAGCCATAAGAAACGATGAAATCCAGCCATTTGTGACAACATGGATGGACATTGAGGGCATGATGCAAAGTGAAATAAGTCAGAGGGAGAAGGTCAAATACCGTATGATTTCCTTCATTAAGTAGTAGATAATAACAACAATAAACAAACACATAGGGACAGAGATTGGATTGGTGGTTGCCGGGGGGGAAGGGGGGAGGGAGGAGGGTGAAAGGGATGATTGGGTACATGTGTGTGGTGATGGGTTGTGGTTGGTATTTTGGTGGTGAACATGATGTAATCTATGCAGAAATAGAGGTACAATGATGTACACCTGAAATTTTTACAATGTTATAAACCAATGTTACTGCAATAAACAAAAAATTTATTAAAAAAAAAAAAAAAATACATAGAGCATAGAGAAAAGAAAGCTACACCAAATTATTACCAAGGCATTGTATTCAAACAAATGGTCATATAATAAGATTTTTTTGGTCTCTTTTTCTGAATTGCGGGAGGCTATTCTTAAAAATATATATTTCTCCTCCTCTTATAAAAAAGAAAATGGAAAGAAGCAAGCTGGTTAAGGGAAGGTGCTTCTCTTAATATTGCTTCTTGCCAGTAAGGTTGGCAAAGTCAATAAATAATACATAATAAAAAAAAAAAAATAAAACCTTTTATCACTACCTAAAGAACTGCTCAGAACTAGAAGTGCTTTTGTTCTTGTTGTTATCTGCATTAAAAAATATTCCATCCATAAACTAAATATTCTTGGCATTAATTCTTGGCTACCTAGTTAATTATTTCCAACAGGGAAAAGGCCAGACATATTTAAGCTACCCTTGTACAAAATCACCAATGATCTGAATTTTCGTGATAGAGAATCTATCACAATAAGGCAAGCTTTTACCATAGGTATGGAATCAAATTTATCTAAATCAAAAGCCATTTTGTATGTCATTAATGTTCTTTGTAATTTTTAGGAGCTTATGAATTTATACTATTAAGGTAGATAGACGCTCTTCATTTGTCCATGCAGGACAAACAACTGAAAATAATTTTTGGTGTTTATTAATATATCTTAAAATGGTGTCTTTCTTGGTCTTCTGGCTGAATCCAGCCTCAGTGAGCTCTTATTATTAAAGTTAGCACAGGCCAGCTTCTCTTTTGAGACAATATTTAAGATATCATATAAGGATTCTAATCAATACCCAGTTGATATATGGAATTCCTCTCCTCGGGTTACCTCTGAGCCCTCATGTTGGTTACTATGTCCAACTTTTCCACACTCTTAGAGGATGCTGGTGAGGGAACTTTTATCATTCTCAGTGGTTCCTTCTCATTCCCTGATCCCCACAGGCCAAAGATGACTTATCTGGTTTGTAGAATAGGGACAAACATTACTGCTCACGCTCCACTTCCTTCCTACCATACAGAAGCAGACCAGGCAAAACTCTTTAGCTGTATTAGTCAGGGTTCTCCAGAGAAAAAGAACCAACAGGAGATATACAGAGTACATATTTAATATATATTATACACTCATTATATACTATATATTTTTATATATATAAACAGATTTATTATAAGGAATTGGCTGACACAATTACGAAGGCTTACAAGTCCCAAGACCTGTAGTCGGCAAGCTAGAGCACCAGGAAAGCCAGTGGCGTAGTTCCAGTTCAAGTTCAAAGGCCTGAAAATTAAAAGAGCCAATGGTAAAAGTTCAAGCCGAGTCTGAGTCCAAAAGTAGGAGAAGATTGATGTCCCAGGTGGAAGACAGTAAAGCCAAGAGAAAGAATTCTTGCTTACTCATCCTTTTATTCTATCCAGACCTTCAACGGATTGGATGAGGGCCAAGTAATTAAGGAAGGCAATCTGCATTACTTAGTCTACCAATTCAAAGGTTAATCTCATGTAAAAACACCCTCACAGACATACCCAGAATGATGTTTGATCAAATATCTGGGCACTCCATGGCCCAGTCAAGTTGACACATAAAATTAACTATCACAGAAGCTAAGTCATTTCAGTTCAGGGGGAGTATTGTATAGAGAGCTCCATTTCCACCTGCAGTACAAACCACCTTCTCTAATCCAGCTTTCCTAGTAAAGCTCAAAGTAGAATAATATGGCTGACACTCCACTTTTATCTTCACATGAGAACTGTGTCTCTAAAGTTGGTCAAAACCCATGGTAGAGGAGGGTTTGCTTAACTGTCAAGCAGTCTTATATGACAGTTACTGATGTTTATTTTTCCTAATTTCTTCTGATCCTTCCCTCCCACTTTCTGACTAGAGGGCTCAAGAGAGGCTTCCCTGTTTGCTCTGATTTTCTGTTGGTTTCCAGCCCACTTTGAAATTTGTCCAGCCCTCTGTGGCCCAGTTAGAATCTAGCTACATTTTCTGCAGTTAGTCTGGGGATAAACAGACACCCAAACAATAAAATGCCCATCCAATGATGTTCTATCAGCCACCATCTTGCTTTCTAAACCTGAGAGAGTGTAACAAGAGACATTGGCCTTCTATTTGGTAATTTTCTGTACTAAAATGAGTCCAATACCACAGAATATCTCTTTGACTTCAGGCACTGAATATATGCCCACTTTCCCTCAAAACTTAAAAAAAAAATACTTAAAAGAACTGATGCTATACAATAAAAAAAATACACATCATCTATTAAATATTCTCATCAAAAGTTTTTTATGTTAATCTATTAGTTAAACCTCTAGTCTTAACTTCCAGCTTGCAGGAAATAACAAGGACTAGAGGAACAAGTTAGATGTTCCATGAGAAAATAGTTAGACAAATCAAGAATCTATAAGACAATCAGGCTGGACTCTTCAAAGAGTTGAAGTGCTGAAAAACTAACAAGACATAACAACCAAATGCAATGTGTGAATTTAGCCTGGAAACCGATTCAAAAAAAAAGAAAAGAGAAGAAGTAATAGGTTCCTTTATAGGCTTCATTTTGGGATAATAGTGGAAATTTGTATATGAACTATAGGTTAAACGTATAGTATTGTATATAAACTATAGGTTAAATAAAGATATTATGAAATCACTGTTAACTTTGCAAGGTAAGATAATTATAAAGAGAAAGTCCTTATTCTTAGGAGAAATATGCAGAACTATTTAGGGCCAAAGTGTTAAAAAATTTACAAATTACCTTCAAATTGCATGCCCCCCCCAAAAAAATACATAAAGATAAAATAAATATGGCAAAATCTTAGTTAGCAATTGTTGAATCTACATGCAAGATCTATAGGTGTTCAATATACTGTTCTTCAAACTTCTATATGTTTGAAATTTTTCATAATAAAAAATTGAAAAAATACTTAGAAGGAGCCCAGTTTTTATCTGAATGTTCTGGCCACCTACACACTGAATTGGAACAAAACAGTTTAGCAGGGTATTTAGTAGTAATAATACAAATACATGGAGCTTGCATACTCTAGTCTTGGTGAAGCTTCACACAGGGAGCTCACTCTCCTTCCTGTTGGGTCCACAGCACATTGCTTCTATCTCTTCCCAGCCCTGATGTGATCCTGCCCTGTGAACAAGGGGATGTTTACACAGCTATCCCTCATAGAATCTCCAGTCACCTTTGGATGGAAGCTCTCCCATTCATCTTCGATTCTCCCATAGCTTAGCCCATAGTCAGAGGTGCTCAATAAATAGCCGTCAGATGAGTCAGGAAGTGCTTATCCCTTCTTTCAACATGTTGAAATGCCAATTGGGGGCAAGAACAGAGGCTCATTATGACATCGTAGTATAAATTCAGCCCCTTTCCTAACTTTTCAAAATAAAATTTATGAAGATCCTCCTCATCTCACAATCAACATCTTATGAACTGAATGTTTGTGTCTCCCTCAAATTCATAAGTTGAAATCCTAACCCCTAAGATAATGGTATTAGGAGGTGGGGCCTATGGGAGGTGATTAGGTCCTGAGGGTAGAGCTCTCATGAATGGGATTAGTGCCCTTATAAGATGTCCCAGAGAGCTGCCTCTCCCCTTCTGCCATGTGAAGACACAGTCGTTTAAGAACCATGAAGCAGACCCTCAACAGACACTGAATCTGCCAGAACCTTGATCTTGGATGTCCCAGTCTCCAAAACTGTGAGAAATAAATGTTTGTTGATTAAGCCACGCAGTTTATGTATTTTTGTTACAGCAGCCTGAATTGACTAAGACATAACCCAATATTCTGCCCAGAGCATTATCACCTCCATCCTAGTTTTTGAGATCATCTGGAGGAACTGAGAAAGCAGAATATGGAGTCTACTAGAAATACCATGATCCATGTATTATTTTCCCCTCAGCCTTTTAAATTGGACCATCATATCCACAAACTAACCCCAGAGCAGTGTTTTCCAAAGTGCAGTCTCGATTGAAACTTACAGATTTCTTAGTCCCTTACTCAGTGATTCTGACTCAGTCTGGAGTGGGACCTGGATATCTCTTTCTCTTAACTTTTCCCAGGTGATTCTGATGTGTAGCCAGGTTTAAGAACTACTGTCCCAAATAGCAACCATTTGTTCTAGGTGATCACTCATACACCAACACACACACACACACACACACACACACACAGAGTTTCCTTCTGATTTGATTATGCTTACTTCCCCCTCCCCGGTCTCATTTTTGCTTCGTGACTCAATTTTGACACCACCCAACTCTTTGGGTCATCCTCCTGCCTGCCCTTCCTTGTTGGACCTTGGGCACGTCTGTGCATTTGGTAGCTTTTCTCACTCCTCTGTTTCTCCCCCAGGGCCTTGGAAACTCCCCACTCTGCCTTCTTGGCTCTGTAAAGCAATTCAGGTCCCAAACACCCCTCCTATACCCCAAGGAGAGGAAGGAATTCAGGTAGAGCCCATTAATGGCCTAACCAAAACTACAATGCCAAAGCACAGGACTACAGGCAAGCCTGAGAGAGCAGGGGGCAGAGAGCTACCTCCTGCTACTTTCTATGAAGCCCAAGGGGCCCCTCCCACCACTCTTCAGTAGTTTAAACACAATCCCAGTTTGATTTTTTTTTTATTACACAGGTAATACATGAATGTAATCTCACAGTGCAATAATTTAAAACAACACTGATAAGCTAAAGCCTAAACACCCCATTTCCAGTCCCCTCTCAGAAGTAACTGATAACAAAGCAGTTTGGTGTACATTTTTTCACATCTTTTTGCACATACATATATTAAGTTAAATAAGTGCTTCTCAAGTCAGAGGATTTTGCCCCCCAGAGAACATCTGGCAATATCTGGAGATATGTTTGGTTATCACAACTGGGAAGTGACACCAGCACCTAGTGGTTAGAGGTCAGTAATGCTGCTAAACATCCTGTAACGCATGGGACAGCCTCTCACAACAAAGAATTATCTGGCCCAATATCTCACTAGTGCCATGGTTGAGAAACCCTGAGTTAAACTACGTGAAACTGCCCGTGTCCAATCAATTCTGACCTTTAAAAAGGCAATTTTGTATGGTACAACCTAATGTATTTATACACATGTGGAAACATAGTTTTGTTTGTGGCTGTTTTACATAAATGCATTAGACCATATGTCTTATTCTGCAACTATCTTTTTTCCTTTAACAATATGCCTAGAAGATTCTCCATGTCAGGAACGAGAGCTCCATCTGATTCTTTTCTAGCTGCTGTAAGATATTTATAACTGAGAAGGCTCCGTGTGGTCCTTTAACCACTCCTTTTCAGAGGGGTGTTGGATATTTCCAGTTCTTCGCTGTTATAAACCATGCTGCAGCAAGTACCCTGACTCATTCTCTTCTCCCCACATTGGCCAGGTCTCACGTCTGGCTGAGAACGGGGGACACCAAGGACCAGAGAGGAAGGGGCTGGGCTTCGGGGGAGGGCAGGGATCATGCTCTCCTGGAGGTGCTGCTTCCTCCCTTGGCCCTCCTCAAGACTAGTTGCCACCAGCTCACAAAACTGCCTGCTCCCTGCACAGCAGTGGCCATTTCATGCCATGAGTGTTTACAACGGAGCAGTGTGAATTCTGAAACCTGTTTGTTAGACTTTCCACTCTGTTACATTCTCATGGGGTGAGTAAAGGGCTCAGGGAGTGATTTACACCATTTGCTTGCCCTCCAGTCCTCTCCCAGGGCTGCTAGGAGTTTCCGTCTCACCTCTTTGAAATCTACTCAAATGTCAACACATCACTCAGCAAAACAAATCCCCCATATTTTCTAAGCATGTAGCATCATTATATCCAAAGAACAAGAGCCAGAAGAAACTATTGCTTTTCCACAAATGGTTTAAGAGCATTAATTATCATGGAAAACTACATACGGACTGTTCAGAGACAAAAAGACACCCCTCCCCACGTGTTCCAAGAGAATAGCGTATTGTCATCTGAAAGAGTAATTTATTTCCACATAATTGGCTCTATAAAGGGCATCTTTGGTGTCTAACTCCCTAAATAACTCAGGGCCTACTGTTGCCAGAACTGACCCCACATGGGAAGGAGAGGTGTAATTAATTGACTCATTGATGATGAATGCATACCAGCTTTCCTTTGCTGCCACTCTTCCAGGAGAAAATTGGCCAGCCCTGTGACTCTATTTCCGAGGACCTACTTCATTTAAAATAAATAAAGAAATCTGGATGACAAGCAAGAAGCTGGTAGTTAATGGAAGACCCCTAGAGGCCACACCTTCCCTGTGTGTTCTGTCCATCTCAGAAGACTGTCTGAGAGAGGAACTTTGCTCGTCTCTCAGCAGTAAGGGCTGTAATACACAGTAGTAGATGTCTGCTTTCGTGTGTGTGTGTGAGGAAGACCAGCCCTGGGCTAACATCCAATGCCAATCATCCCCTTTTTTGCTGGGGAAGACTGGCCCTGGGCTAACATCCGTGCCCATCTTCCTCCACTTTACATGGGACGCCACACAGCGTGGCCTGACAAGCGGTGCCTCGACGCGCGACCGAGATGCAAACCTGCGAACCCCGGGCTGCCGCAGCAGAGCGCATGCACTTAACTGCTGCGCCACTGGGCCGGCCCCTGCTTTTTTTTTTTTTAGTTTCCTTGTTTATTTAATGACTTAGGTACCCAACAGAGTAGGCAGGAAGGGAAGAGGGGAGGGAGTAATGGAAGGGAAGAAAAGAAAACCCATAAAAGCACTTTAAGTGGCCCTACCCCTCCGCGTGGCATAAAGGCTACCTATCTTAGATCACAACCAACCAATGTGTTTTAATGAGCAAAGACTATGATATAACACAAGCTGCAAACATTTTTTTCTGGTTATTTGTGAACATCCTATTGTGTCCTTTTAGTTGTTATCGAGATCAAATTCATGGACAGGAGTAACTCAATAACTTAGGAACCAAGTTCTTCATTCATCCCACACCATTTTTTTAAGCAAGGTTAGATACCAGGCACTCCCTCATTTTCCTCTTTTTCCCTGTTTCTCTGTCAAAACCATCCTGTCTTTTGTGCCCCATTCTCTCAGCCTTGTAGACAATTGAATTCACATTTAGAAAATTGTGCTGCCCATACATTCTATGGATGAATTATATTCACCAATTCCAAGTTATATTATTCCAAGGGGGGCATATATTGGTGTCTTTAACAAGACACACTGGTAAATCCTTTATTATTATCCTGTTATTCTATTTCCAAAGTCATCGTTCTAGTCCCCTCACAACTCTGACTTTCTCAGGTCCATGATGACTGGGTTGAACTTTTAGCTTTTATGCATTTCCTTACGTATTCTGGAAAATCCCAGCGTGATCTCAGGATCTCCAGAAGCAGCAGATGGGGTCTTCAATGTAAAGATTATAACTAGAACTTTTCAGGACCTTCTAAAATAATGACAACCTCCAACGACAAGCCTCCAGATGATTCGTAGTTCGTGTCTCAGTTGATACCTACAGTAACCCAATGAGAAAAATGTCCATGGAGAGGTCATTCACAACCTGCTTCAAGAAGTTTACTTAGATGTATTATTATTTACACTCTATAGATGAGAAAATTGGGGGTCAGGGGTAAGTATCCACCTTCATGCAACCCCATCAATGACACAAATGCTCACTGAGCACCAAATTTACAATTCTTTTTTGTCAATACTGATTCAGTTCAAAAGATGTGCAATTTGAGGAATCAAGGAGGTAAGGAAGTAAGGCATGCATGAGCTGCACGTCAGTGCATTCAGTTCCATATTGATGATAATGCTCTGGAAACCCATACAGTTGGGTTTCAAGGGTTCTTGGGTGCTCACCTTGGCAAGATCTCCAACCCTCAATGGTTTCAAAGACCTGGACTCTTAGCAGATGCCCCAAATCCTTGATATAGCCATCATTATCTCTCTCTAGCAAAAGCTCGCAAACGTGGGCTGCACATGAGAATCACCTTGGGAGCTTACAACAAATAGAAATGTCCAGTTCCCAAGAGATTCTTCTTTAGTTAATCTGGCATAGGGCCCTGGCATCAGTATCAGTTAAAAGCCCCTCAGGTGATTCTCATGGTCAGCCAGGGCTGAGAACCATTGGCTTACAGGCCTCCTCGGCCTACAACTGCCATTAATGGTCAGGAATGCTCCTACTATCTCTTCTCTGCCTCTTCTGGGACCTATCCTCTCAAGTTCCCTCTGACAATTCCTTCTATGAAAGCCTTTCAAAACTGTCCTCTCAACATCCTTTCCAGCTAACAAATAGGAGCTTTTTCACAGGGAGCAGGGAGTAGCGAGAGGACTGTGGACAAAGGGAAATTCTGAATTATTATTTATTACTGAAAATTTATTTAGTACCCACAATGTGCTGAAATAAAGGATTCTGAGATTGCCTTATCTGGTTTTCAGCTGCTATGAACACAGTTAGTCATGGGGTTTTATATTTCTCTATTTAACTGTCTGTGAAGTTAATAGGTAGATGCAATGCTGGAGTTGAGCTGGTTCAACTCTGAACTCAATATACAGCTTCTAAAGAAAAGAGCAGTTGTTGCCTCTAAGATTGCAAAAATCCAATTAAGCATCACTTTCCCCTGCTGCTAGATAGACTTAGACCCTGAAAGTAATGTTGACAACACCACATGAACATCCAGGACAATCACCATGCCCCTCTTACTGAAATCACACCCCAGCCAGCAATTAAACAAAATGCAAGAATTTTAATGCAACCCCCGGGCTTTTTGTTGTCAAACAAAATACTATGAGAGGCAGGGGGTGATGAGGGCCAGACAATAAATCAGAAAAGAAAAATGTACCATTATTCTGTTTTCTTTTTCAAAGAAGAAGCATTCAAGGTCAGCAAAACAGATTACACAGATATTTTCCCAAAAGATGTGTCTTTTGGGATCCACTGCCCCAGCCCGTGTGCCCCTCTATGCTTTCTCCACTGTAATTAAGATATATGTGCTTTTCTGGGCTTTGGGAGTTGCTGACAGACAGCTCAGCTGCCAACAAAGTGTAAATTGCCAAAGGCAGATGCTCAATGTTAGATGGTGCCCCGGGCAATGCCAGGCTGTGCAGCTATACCTGGGACCTAGGCAGACTACAAAGCAGGATGTTAAATTAGATAGTTTTAAGACACATAAAAACTGGTGTTTGATTTAAACTGCTGTCTTTCCTTTAAAAGATAGGCATGAAAGGGTATTCCCAAGACTAAGCAACTTCATCTAGTTCTTGCCACTTGCCCCACCAAGCCCTAAGAGTCAAACCCCCAAACCTCCTCTGGGAACTCTTTCCTCTACAGACTGATTTAGGATGGGCCTGGTTCCATTTCTGCTTCAAAGCATAAGCCTGACTCCTCACATTGTGAGTAAAAGAAGACAGAGTGGCCATGATGGGCTGAATTAGGTTCCTCCAAAATTTGTATGTTGAAGCCATACATATGTTGAAGCCCAGTACCTCAGAAAGGATTGTGTTTAGAGATAGGGCCTGTAAAGAAGTAGTTACACTAAAATGAAGCCATTAGAGTGGGCCCTAACCCAATCTGACTAGTGTCCTTATAAGAAGAGGAAATTTGGACACATAAAAGAGACACCAGGGATACACGCATATAGAGGAAAGGCTATGTGAGGACACAGCGAGAAGCGAGCCCCCTGGAAGCCAAGGAGAGAGGCATCAGGAGAAACCCAACCTTGATCTTGGACTTCTAGCCTTGAGAACTGTGAGAAAATAAATTTCTGTTGTTTAAGCCATCCAGTTCGTGGTATTTTGTTATGGCAGCCCTAGCAAACTAATACTGTGGCCCCTATACTTATGTAATTGAACATTGTATTGACATACGAATCAGAGAATATTAATCTTTTGTTGTTGTTGAGGAAAACTGAGTGAGTCCTCTCCACCTGACCACTCTGAACTATGCAAACAGCATTGAGCTTTGGCATCTAAGCCAAGGAAAAACTTCAAGAGTGTTGGCTATGAGGCGAGCTGGCATTCCCACAATGAATTCTTGAGTCACACCTGCTCATAAATATCATAAAGAATCCCAGCTAGCCTTGGAAAGTATTCTTGGGTATTTGCTAGACCTTGAAGGATCCAAACTTCATCGTGAAAGTGACAGCTATTTCACAGACCAGGGCAATGCTCCATTTGGGCTAGTTGGGGCTGGGGAGGAGTCCCATAATCCTCATCTTATCAGTAGTTAAAAGTGAGACATAGCCGATTGTTTCTGAGAACTTTAAGATGAAGTTCCCTCAGAAGAGTCTGTTGTCATCCCTTGAACTCAAGAACAGCTGGGGGAGTGGGCAGTTGCCGCCCAGTGCTGTGGAGGACTGACACCCAGCACACACGTGACCAGGGGGCCTGAGGGAGAAATCTCCCAGAGACCTGTTGCACATAAGTCCATCCAGACCCTGTCTCCAGAAGGGGTACCTCACCTCAGACCCTAAAGTCACTTCTACAATACTAAAATTTCTTACAGGGGCCGGCCTGGTGGCATAGCGGTTAAGTTTGTGCACTCTGCTTCAGCGGCCCAGTTCGCCAGCTCGGATTCTGGGCATGGACATACACATGGTTCATCAAGCCATGCTGAGGCAGTGTCCCACACAGAGCAACTAGAAGGATGTACATCTATGACATACAACTATCTACTGGGGCTTTGGGGAGAAAAAAGGAAAAACGGAGGAAGATTGGGAACAGATGTTAGCTCAGGGCCAATCTTCCTCAAAATAAAAATAGATAAAAGTTTCTTATAAAACTATTATCTTGTAGGACAAAGCCACAAGTGATAGAAGGTGCCATCTGACTCAAACTTGTCTATATTTAACAACCAGAAAGTATCTGCCAGTCAAATGTAAGTTCTAGTGACCTCTGCTCCAGTGCTGGAGTGGGATAAGAAGGGAGTGGTGGGAGTGTTGAGGGGGTCCTACATCAGCCTGAGTGAGGCACACACAGCTCACCAGAGAGTCATTACCATATTTAATCTCTCAAAGTATTACTTCACCAGATTTTCACAAAAGCTCCCTGACTCCCTATAATGAACTTCTTTGATGCTACAAGTCACAAAACAAAGAATTCACCACATTCACAGCTAAGCCAACTTCCTGCCATTCATGGTCCCTTGGGGGTCTCTTATATAAGCTACCTTCTCCACCTGTCAGGGACTTCTTTTCAATTTAAACAACATCTACTGCTTAGAGTTTTCTACATTAAATTACAGTAAAATACAAGCTGGCCTCATTCTGTTCTCCAATTTCTCTCTTCACTTTTCCTTGGATTTCCATTATAGCTTTAAATATTATTATTCTTAGTTTTAACCAGTCTTCAATTTGTCATCACTTCTAAACTTTAGTTTTCAGTTTCTGGACTCCACATTTCTGGCTACCCCTTAGAAAGAGAAAAATGAACCTTTAAATGCATCAAAGAGGTCCTATTTGAAGGATCCTTGGAGATCACTTTAAAAGGTCATTTTGTGCTGTGCACATTCGCTCACACACACAACTATACGTGCCCTATTTGCCAACTTTGAAAATTGGCTTCTCTGTATACAAGGGTTCTTTAAAGAAGAACCCCTTTGTATTATGTTCTGTGAAGAAAAAGTGTTTTCCTCTTTAGCCTTCTTGGAAATCAGTTCTCCTGAGAACACTTAACTGGGGGAGGGGGTACAGCTAAATTCTTTGAAACACTTTTTTACTGGTTTATCATTTCTTTTTGATTCAAGTTCCCTTTGTTTGCTTGTTGATTCTCCACTACTATACACTTTCATAATTACTAGCATAGAGTATGGCAGTGGCAAAGAGAGAAATATCTCTACTGTCAAGCAAATGTATTTCGTCACCCACTTGATTGGATTTAATCTTATGTCACTTAAGCAGCCTGACAAATCCTTGTCAAAGTTGGATGGTTTTTCTTAGAAGATACATCCTTGGTTTCTAAGGATCTCTGTCCCTTGATCTCCCCAATAAACCATCTTCCTTCCCAAACAAAGCTGTATCATCCAAAGTATAGCTTGTCGGTGTAACTAGACATACATAAAAATATATGTATTTTATTTCCTGGACTTTATCACGTTAGTAAGGAACAGCTTTCCTATTTATCTGAAATATGCAAAATCTTCACTCTGCTTTTCCTAAACATTTCATGGTAGTGATAATTCAAATAAATGGCAAGATTTATCTCACTTGAGAATTACAAAAAAAGCCAGTGGGAGAAGTACTATTATGATCATTCTATATTAAGTAACTGAGGGGTCAAAAAAGGGAATTCACTTTCCCAGGGTAGTGAAGTCAGAATCCAAATCCAAGCAATGGTACCAAAGCCTGTATTCTTTAATTCTGGCTTGAACACCATGATTGTGGAGGGCAGGATGTTTAAGTGATCAGATCAACCAACTACTGATAGAAGCTTAGGGGTTGTCTGAACACCCAACACAACATCCACTCAAGGCAACCCAAAAGAAGCATGACTGGAGGGTAACTGGACAAAGAAACTGAAACTCAGTAATTGCATTGAGCTCTGTGAAGAAAGAATATGCTGACAAAAAGAGGGCTGTCACATTTGCTCTTTATCTATAAAAAGAAGTCCAAAAGAAAAACATTATCAGTGTGTAGCCAGCACTATCCAGAGGAGAGATTGCCCAGACCAGGCCTAGATCCCCAAGAGTTTATGAACATCAGCATGGCAGGCAGATTCCATAGTGGAAATGGGAACAGGCAGATGCCTCCAGACCAGCCTGGGAGCACGTCACACCAGATATGACCACCCTAGCACCATCCCAGAGACAGGCAGGGATCCTCCTGGAGGAGTGAAATCCTCCTCAGGAAACCAAGGCCAGGAGTGGTTGGGTGAGTATCCCAGGTGCTGTGAGAAGCACTAGGCATATATTATCTCATTTAATCATTTCGACAACCTGATGAAGTATTATTATCCCCAAACTAGGGTGTGCCTACCTAAGTTCACACAGGTAAGAAATGGCTGCAACTCTGTACTTGAGGTAAATGTATTGACTTTTTGGGTGGATTGTTTGTGTGTATCTATAGGCAGAGAAATAGAGAATCCTGTGCCCCCAGATCTGCTTGTTTGAGAGAATCCTGCAGAATCCTGCAGTATTCAAGAAACCCAGCCCAGGACTCCCTGCTCAGTTCTACAGGGGATCAACGTGAGACTTAGTCTCCAGAAGAAGCCAGAGAAGTTCGTATTCTACAAACAAGAGACTTAACAGAAAGACCAACCTGACTTAAGTCACATTTGTGCTGATCTAGACCTTTCTGTAGATGATTTGGGAAGTTTTAAAAATACTGAGGTCTGCCCCCACCAACCAGAGATTCTAATTTAATTGATGCAGGGTGTGGCCAGAGCATGGGGGATGTATTAAAGCTCCCCTGTGGTTCTAATGTGCCCCTATGGGTGAGAAATGCAAGGAGTCATTCAGATTCCTTCATCAAGGACAAGATAGGCCTCCAGAAGCTGAGAGACAATGTCCTCAGCTGAGGGGCTCCAGCAGCTGGAAGGGGAGAGAATGGGATAGGGCAGGGAGCTAAGCTGGTCAAGAATGAAAGGTTCATACCCCAGAGCTCTTATTTTCCTTCCCTCCAAAAATCTTAACAGGTGTGGCAAGAAATATTGATTAAGCAGAGATATGTTTGCCTACCAAATTGACAAAGCTGTATGATACTATCCATTGACATTGGTGAGAAAACAGTGGTGAGGGCCCCCTCATTTACTGCATATTGAAGTCAAACTCTACAGCCTTTAGGGAAGGAGACTTGCCAACCCATATCAAGAGCCTTAACAATGCCTGTAGCCTTTCTGTATGCATAAAAAAGAGGTAAGGAAAGATATGCACCAAATTAACAGTGGTTTTCTCCGGGTTGTAGCATTTCAGGTGAATCTTATTTCCTTCTATATTCATATATCTCTATGTTTTCTGTCTTTTACACAATGAGCATGTATTGCTTTTGAGGAAAAAAATGTAAAAATAACATTTTATTAAAAGTTTGACATCTATGACATGACTTTTATATTCATGTATTTCCCACCATTTCTTCCCCACCTCTCCAATTTTGCTTCTTTGGGCTTATAAATCATATCCCGCCAGACATAACTGTATATTAATCCCTGTAGAACTAAGCTTGGAGCCCTGGGCTATGTTTCTCAAATACCGCAAGATTCTCTCAAACAAACAGATTTGGGGACACGGAATTTCTCCATTTCTCTGCCTACAGATACACATACAAAAATAGAAAGAAAAAAAAGTCAGCACATTTCAAAATGCCTTGTTCAAAAGGATTGCTTCATTCTGAAGTCCAAACGTCCACTAAGAGCATGAGCTCTGGAGTCAGAAGTCTTGTTGGAATCCAAGCGGTGTGAACTCAGGCAAATTAATATCTTTGTGCCTCAGTTTCCTAAAATATAAAGTGAGGTTGAGAAGAAAAGCTACCCCAGGGGCCAGAGATGATTTGCGTTGAGTTTAGTGAGTTTCAGCCCTTGTGCTGCCACTTGAGAGCTGTGTGACCTGGGACATGCCTCAGTCTCTCTGAGCTTCAGATTCCTCATTAATAAAATCAAGATGACAATAATAAACCTGCTCCTCCCACCTTAGTGTGAGCACCAGCTGAAACCTTGTATGAAAACTGTAGAGGGCTGTGCAAATGTCAATTATTTTTACAGAAGTTTCTATTTCATTCTGTCACATCTGATCCGGTCATCCCCCTCCCGTGACTGTATGAGAGCTGAGAACAGGGCTGTGCTGCTTGCGTTGTTAGGAAAGCAAAGAGGCCCAGAGCCTTCAACTCCCCCTCATCACTGTCAAAACAAAGGAGTGACTCTGGCAGCATTTCAACCCCATGATGTCTGCTGTGCCCCAGGAACCTGGCAAGGCACCGCCATCCAGTCACGCCCCTGGGGTGACTGCTGAACTTTGTGGATTTTAAATAGAAACCCACGTGGTTCTGCCAAGACAAGCCACGCCACCATAGCAGGCATGGATATAACTCTGCAACACTTGAGATTTTTTAAATGTCACATTTCTATAGCTTTCTAAATCAAATATAAACTGCTCTGAATGCTCACCCACCAGGTGCTGGCAGGAATTCAATCTCAGTCACTATAGCATTGCCCTACTGCCCTCTCTGGGATCTTACAAGAGTCTCCAACTAACAGGGCACCCAATGCAAAGGTCACGGGCCTCTGCCCCCTGAAGCTGCAGTCAAGCCCTAGACCTCTAAAGCTTTGAGCTGGATTGTGTTCTACGTGGATTCAGGGAGACTCCTGGCCTAGGTGTTGTGGAATATAAGACCACAGACTCAGCATTGTAAACAAACTGTCATTTTTTCAAAGATCGCTGTGCAAGAAGGCAAGAAGATCAGCAGACCTCACAGCCAGCAGCTGGGCAACCACCACACTCAGTTCCTTAACAGAGCAAAATTATAGACTTTCTCTTGCATCATGGTACCAGCCTAATATCTGCTGAAGAATTGCCTGTAGTCAGCAGAGGAAGAGCTTGGCCACTCAAGTGAGAGGAAGGTGACAGGATACTCAGATGAGGGGAAGAGGTGCCTTCTGATCATACCTCAGTAACCTATAAAAGGGCTATTTGTAAGGGGTGCTGATAGTGTGAATTTGAAGGAGGACACAGTGTTTGTCCAGTAAGACATTCAGGATCCGCCATTTTATTGAAACTAACATTTTCTCTATCAGTTTATGTAACAAGAGGTTTTGTCTACAGGGAGTGGGACAAACAAAAATCCTCTAATGGTCAGTTCCTGAAGGAAACTTCATAATGTTTCCCCAGATTCAAGAGGGCATAATTAAGTTGTGCCAAAGTGGAGATTTGAGTTATGTACTGGCCTCCTGTTTCCCTGACTTTCTTTCTCATCAGCCACCTTCCCCAAGCAGCTACAAATCAGACTATGCTACTCTCCTACTTAAAACCTACCAGTGCGGGCCGGCCCCGTGGCTTAGCAGTTAAGTGCGCGCGCTCCGCTGCTGGCGGCCCGGGTTCAGATCCCGGGTGCGCACGGACACACCGCTTCTCCAGCCATGCTGAGGCCGCTTCCCACGTACAGCAACTAGCAGGATGTGCAACTATGACATACAACTATCTACTGGGGCTTTGGGGGGACAAAAAGGAGGAGGATTGGCAATAGATGTTAGCTCAGAGCTGGTCTTCCTCAGCAAAAAGAGGAGGATTAGCATGGATGTTAGCTCAGGGCTGATCTTCCTCACAGAAAAAAAAAAAAAAAAAACCCTACCAGTGGTCTCCCACACAGTTATAATAAAATCCAAATCTTTTCCATGAGGTGGTCCCTGTTACCTCTCTGAGTTTATCTCCTATTGTTCTCTTTCCCTCAACCCCATTCACTTTGTTCCAGATACTCCTCCCTCCTTGCTGTTCCTACAACACCCAGGCATGTGCTGCCTCAGGGCCTTTGGATTTGTTGTGCCCTCTGCCTAGAATGTTCTTCCCCCAGATATCTGCATGGTTTCTACCTTACTTCAGTCAGATCTTTATTCAAATGTCACCTTCTCAGTGAGGACTTCCCTCATCACCCTTTTTAAAATATCAACCAACACAGACACGCATGCATATATATACTCTCTAACCCCCTTCCACACTTTATGTCTCCACAAGGTGCTTACCACTGACTAACATACTATATATCCTACTTATGAATCTTTTTTGTTGTCTATTTTGTTCACTATTATATTCTCAGTACCTACCATAGTACCTAGCATATAGTAGGTGCTTAACAAATATTTATCGCATGAATGAATGACTTCGTGTGACTGTCTCCTCATCATTCAGGTCTCAACTCCAAGGTTGTCTCCTCTAAGAGTTATTCCCAACCATGCCTACTTAAAGATGCTCAACCTACCCACATACACTATTTTGTATTCTTTTTAGCACTTATCAGAACCTGGATTATCTTGTTTGTTTGCTTACAGATTTATAGTCTGTATCTCAACCTTAAAATGGGAGCTTCCTGAGGACGGGGTTCTGTCTATCTTGTTTACAGCTATCTCCTTGGCACCTAGAATAATTCTGGGCATGTTGGAATGCTCAATAAATATATTATGAATGAATGAATGAATGGCCAAATGAAAAAGACATGAGCAGCTGAACAAATTGGCCTTCCAAATGAAGTTGTTGGAGGTAAACCAATACACTTTTAGGAGAACCAAATTTCATAGTCACATTTCAATTATATTCATAGCAAATTTATAAATTAAGAAATGGAAGGTTCCCCTCCATGGGCTCCATTCCTCTAATAAGTAAATTTCAGTAATTGGACTATATATGGAATGATAGACTCTTCTGGTTTAAACAAAAATAAAAACCCTCATGGACCTTATATTATAGCAAAGAAGATAGACAGTAAGCAAATAACCACGTGTGGTGAATATGTGCATGGGGCTTATAAGCATACAACATAGGGCTCAATTGGGTTGGGAGGCAGGTGTGGTTGTAGCAGACATCCCTTTGAAAGAGATATTTTAAATATTTGTGCTGAGACCTGGAGTAGCTGTTAAGGGGAATCGCGGAAGAGGGTTGGGAAAAGAACGTTGCCAGCAGAGGGGGCAGCATGCAAAGCCCTGGGGAGGGAGAGAGCCCTCCATGTTAGATTCAGAGGGCAGCAGGTGCAGCAGGAGAGGTAGGCAGGGCTGCATCATGCAGGGCCTTGTTGGTTATGGCAAGGATTTGAGATGTTATCCAATATACAATGGGAAGCCTCTGGAGGGATTTAAATAGAAGAGTGTCGATAAAAGATCATCTACCTGCAGGAAAGATTGAGAATGGATGGGAAGAGGGTAACACTAATGTCAGCAGTTAGGAGGCTGAGGCAGTGATCTAGGAGGAGGACAACCCTGGACAAGGACTGCAGCAGTGGGACGGAGAGAAACAGGGAGATTCAAGAGATATTTCAGAAAAAAAATGAACAGAACTTGGTGACTGACAGGTGATAGAAAGTAAAGAGAATAAAGGGGCAAAGAAGACTTGACATTTCTTCCTTGTGCAACATGGTGGGTGTTGTTATTTACTGAGATCAGGATACTGGGAGGAGAATCAGATTTGAAGGAATATATGGTAAACTCAATTTGGGCCAAGTGTGTAAGGCATCCAAGTAGAGAAGCCAAATATGCAGTTGGATAAACAGGGTTGGAGCTCAGATAAAAGTCTGAGCTCAGGGCCGGCCCAGTGGCGCAAGCGGTTAGGTGCGCTGCGCTCCGCTGCGGCAGCCCGGGATCGCTGGTTCGGATCCTGGGTGTGCACCAACGCACCGCTTGGCAAGCCATGCTGTGGCGGTGTCCCATATAAAGTGGAGGAAGGTGGGCATGGATGTTAGCCCAGGGCCTTCCTCAGCAAAAAGAGGAGGATTGGCAGATGTTAGCTCAGGGCCAATCTTCCTCACCAAAAAAAAAAAAGTCTGGGCTCTATTGTCTCCTAGATGGCAAGATTAAGCTTAATAGATTCTAAGTGCCAGTATTAATCCAACAATCAGTAACTTGGCCTTTAGCTCATGAAGGAAAGTGCCATAAGCTTTCCTAAAAGCAAAGAGGCTTAAAGTCCTTAACATGTCCTCCCATGTGCCTCATGACAATCAGGCAATGATCTATCCTGGGTTCTCTAACAGTAGAGATAATTCCTTAGCAAACCAAAGATCAACAGGTTGTTGTGGAATAATAGTAGCTTCTATTTATTGAACCAATATTATGTGACATGCCCTATGCATTTGTAATATGGGGATAATTACTTTTAGTAGTTGTTGATATAGCTCTCAGATGGTGTTACCTACCTTTTTGTTGTTGTTGTTGTGCATGATCTCACTCAGTCCTCAAGACAACACTGAAGTACTCATGATGATCATCCTTATTTTACACCACAGCATATGGTCCTATGGAGCTCAGGGCCAAAAACAAGTCCATTTATCACTTATGTTGTCAAACCCTCCCACACCTAGAGCTAGCCCTGGTGGTCTAGTGGTTCAGATTCTGAACTCTCGATGCCGCCTGGGTTCGTTTCCTGGTCAGGGAACCACACCACCCGTCTGTCAGTTGTCATACTGTGATGGCTGCATGTTGCTGTGATGCTGAAAACTATGCCACTGGTATTTCAAATACCAGCAGAGTCACCCATGGTAGACAGGTTTCAGCAGAGCATCTAGACTAAGAGGGACTAGGAAAAAGGACCTGGCCATCCACTTCCAAAAAAGTTGGCCATGAAAACCCTATGAATAGCAGCAGAGCATTGTCTGATATAGCGCTGGAAGGTGAGAGGATGGTGCAAAACACCAGGCAGGGTTCTGCTCTACTCTACACAGGCTCACTAAGAGTTGGAATCGACTCAACAGCACAAACAACCCACACCTAGAGACATTATAGGCTGACAGAAAATATTCTCCATACCTCATCACAGCAGTGGGAGAGAGTGTCACTTCCTTGGTAGGTAACCTTGAGCAAGTGACTTATTTTAACCTTTGTTTTACTCATGTGTTCAATAGGGCTAACAGTGGTATTACTTCATATCAATAATGGCTAACCATTATATAGGGCTTGATATAGATCAGGCACTGCTCTAAGCACAACCCCGTGGAAGAGGCTCAGTAGGACCTATTATTACTCTCACATTACAGAAGAGTAAATGAGGCACAGAGAGTTAAGTAACTTACCCAAGGTCACACGGCTTGTTATAACAGAACTAAGACTCAAACCCAAGCAATCTGAGAATGTCTCACCACCAAGTCATACAGCTTCCTCATGCTGTGAGGACTAAATGAGATGATGCATATAAAGGATTTCTAGCACAGCACCTGGTACATAGTAAGTGCTTAGTTAATGCTTTGCCATTAGTTTTATTGTAATCATCATCATCATTTAAACACTGAAGAAGACAGCATTTAAAACTGAGGCATAATAGCACAACTCAAAAGAGCAGACTTCCAACCATTTTAGAATTGTCTTATAAAAAAAGAAACACTATTTGCAAGACAGGATCTTAAAGCCCATCCTAGAGTGATAGCACTTTTTTAAGCGTCCCATTTACGCAAGCAGTTCGATAAATGCCAGGGAAGCTGAATAGCACTACAGACCAACCGTTGAGGGAATACTCCCACAAAAGCCCCCAAAATCATTTGGAACACAGTCAGCAGGGGATCATCAGTGCACTCATCCTTTCGATCTCTGCCTCCGGACCTGACGAAATTACCACATCCTTTTTAAAAAGGAGAAGAAAATAAAAGTAATTAGAAAAGCCTTACATTGCAATGAGAAGCCTGCCTTTAATGCTAAACTCAGTCGGAAGTGGTAAGAAGGAATGTGAGGCTGTGAGTGGAGGTTTTGATGCTCTTCCCACAGCAGTCTCCTCCTCAAAACCTAATGAAACCATCTCAGAGGGGCATCCCCCGACAACCCCATTTAAAGCAAGTCCCCCACTCATCCTGTTTTCCTCCATCATGCAATGCAATCCATGATGTAATTATATCATGTAACTTGTTTGCTTCTTGTCACACACACCTCTGTAGAAAAGCCCATATCCCCAACGTCTACTAGATGTTCAATAAATGTTTGTTGGATAAAGGAGATAGAAATTCCAATCTCTGTTCACACCTCATCTCTGAAAAACATTTAAGGGTGTCTAAATATACAATCCACAGCAATCACTACAAAAATTCCCTTTCCTCTCCTACTCTCTAGCACAGTGTTGTCCAATAGAAATATACTGCTAGCCACTTGTGTAATTTCTTTCTTTCTTTTTTTTTTTTTTTGGTGAGGAAGATTGGCCCTGAGCTAACATCTGTGCCAATCTTCCTCTACTTTGTATATGGGACGCCACCACAGCATGGGTTGATGAGCAGTGTGTAGGTCTGTGCCTGGAATCCAAACCCACAAACCCCGGGCCACTGAAGCAGAGCGTGCACACTTAACTACTACACCACTGGGCTGGCCGCCCACTCATGTAATTTCAAATTTTCTAGTAGTCACATTTAAAAAGGAAACAAACAAAATTAACTTTAATAATGTATTTTATTTAACTTAATATATCCTAAATATTACCAACAAATAATCAATATTTAAAAGTTATTAATGAGATCTTCCACATTCTTCTCTTTGATACTAAGTCTTCAAAATCCAATGTATAGTTTATCTTCACAGCACACCTCAATTTGGACTAGCCACATTTCAAGTGCTCCGTAGGCACACGTGGCCAGTGGCTGCCATATTGGACACTGCAGCTCTAGTACCTTAAAACTCTCAAGAGCCTCTCTTTCTTATCTCAGGAAAGCTCTCTCTCTCTCTGCACTTGCTGTTCCCTCTGCCTGGAAATTTTCCTCCTTCCCCAATAGGCACCTTCTCATTGTTCAGATCTTCAACCTGATTATTTATTACCTATCTGTTGTTTAATAGCTGTCACTTTCCATTAGAACATAATCCCCATGAGGCAAGGACCTGATGGTACCCCCAGAGGCTAACACAGTGCCTGACATATTATAGGCCCTCAATGAGTATCTGTGAATGAATGAATGAACGAACAAATCCATTAGGTCCCATCCCTTCCCTCCTTTGCACCAAGCCTTCCTAGAGGACACAGACTGACCCTACTCTAGCGTTCCCCTGGGGAATGTGAATCATGTTAGGCCCCAGCTGCTTTTGTGAAGGGTCTTAATCATTTTTGGGCCATGAAGCCCTCAGCAGTCTGTGACACCCATGGACCCTGTCTCAAAATAATGTTTTTAAATGCATTAAATAAAATTCACAGAATTACAAAGGAAACTAATTATATGTAATTACAGTTGGCAATTTTTTCTTAAAATTATGTATGGTAATATAGCACTCTATAATGCATAAAATAGCAAGATGTAGCAGTGAGTAATATCTTCCCTAATTTTGAAGCAGTAGTAAGTGTACATGCTATATTGAGAGATCTGTCAAACTATAATGTGACGCGAAAACTTTTGTAATTCTGTGGCTGACAAAGTGTTAGGTGCTGCTGTATTACTCTATTCCTAATTGAAGAAAATGCTACCCTTCAGTTAGAAGTTAGGGAAAATAGAGAGGAATTTTTTTCCCATCCAAGTTCACAGACACCTTCGAATTCTATTCACTTAGTACCCATTGACCCCAGGTTAAGGGCCCTTATTTTAGTGTGAGAATCCAATCTCTCAACTTTGTCCTTTTTTTCCTCAGAGTGAAGAATTGAAAAGATAATTACAAAATGTTTCAGTGCTCCTTTTCCACTGCAGCCTGGGGGCAGGGGACGGGGGTAGGGGGTGCTGATGCATTAAAAATAAAGACATTCTGTCCGGGCATCATACACACTAGTCAGAAGCATGAACTTTAGACTCACACTAGCCTGACTCTGTCACTGCCGAACTCTGTGGCCCAGGGCAAATAGCCTCTCTGACTCTCAGTTGCTTCACCTATAAGACAGGTGAGACTTTCTACTCACAGGATGGGCAGCAGGATGAAATACAATAATGAGCTTACCAAAAACCAGGCACCACGTGTGCATTCAGTGGATGTTACCTGGAGTGTTGTTGCTGCTTCTATTGGCCCATCTCTGCCTCACTCCTTTTCTCTAATAACAGCTCCGGTGTCCAGCAGATCCTCCACGCTAAGTTTCCCGAAGTTGTCTAGTCAGCACCGCCTGCCATCTTTGCTCTGCATTCAGGTCAGGCTTCTTCACTGGCTCCTGACATGCTGCATGTTCTGGTGGAAAGGGACTGGAATTATCCAGGCCTGAACTAGCATCTCGGAAGTCTGTAGATCGGTGAGGTTGGTCAAGTTATTTTACCCGTAAGGGCCTCACATTAATACGGTAAGTAATAGGGCTCCCTCACAGAGCCACAATGAGGATTAAGTGAACACACAGTTTTGCTTAACAAATGTTAGTCGTCTTTCTTAGACTTTTCTTCAAATGGAAATTAAGTACTAAGAGGAGCATTCAGGTAGAGCAAAAGTTGTTGAGAGAAGGAAATAGAACAAGAAAATAGGCTTTCACAAAAAGTTCATTTCACTTTCATTAATTCTAATCTTTTTTCTGACTTTAAGTTTCCTAGCCACAAGCCTCCAACCAAACACCTACATTTCAAAAGATGAGATTCTCCAATAAGAAGATAAGCAGCCCTCTGTCCCTACCCCAGATATGATGAGGGCCAGATTGTGCCGCTGGCAAGTGGAATAGTGGCTTTGTTATAGGGGAGAAAAAGGGAACTCCTGTTGCTCCTACATGTGGCCAGAAACATCCCCATGAGCAGTGTGACCCACCCTGAGCTGTCCTGTAACCCAGGGATTTTTTTAAGGGTTTCCGTGTAGAAGTATAAGGTGGAGAGTATAAATTGAGAGTATAAATTGAGGCTGGCTCTTAGGGGCCAATTTCAGTACTGTGAGCATTCCCCAACTATAACCACTACCTCCCCACCCCACCTCTCCATTCCCAAAGTATTGGGAGAAACAACGCGTTCTTAGGACAAGTGTGGGCTTGGAGTGAGACAGGCCTGGATTTATATCCCAGGTTAGTCCCTTACCACCTGGATGGACTTCAGCAAGTCAATTTTTCTCCAAGCCTCAATCCTCCTCATCCATGAAATAGAGAAAATACCGCTGTTATGGAGGTACTGTGAGGGCTACAGAGTCCGTAGATAAAGCACCTGGCACACAGTAGGTGTTCAGGAAACAGCAAACACTATAATGTGGTATAAACCACAAGAGTTGAAAAGAGGAGCACAGTCTGAAAATGGAGGTGAGAGAAATTAAAATATAAGGAAAGGAAGCAAGAAATCAAATGAGAGACCCGATTGCTGAAGGAATTTCAGCTTGTTCAGTGCTGCTGTGAAATAAATGATAATGTAAGGATGATTAGAATGTAATTTTAAGTAATACAAAAACGACTTATCCATGAGCACAGCACAGAGGAAGAGCTGAGAACTGATGTGCGCAGGAGGTCAATCATGGATATCATTCCCAGCCTCTGAACAGGTCTCCTGCACACATCACATCTCACGACAGGCCAGTCTCGCCCTCCCTGTGCACATCCTTGCTCGCCAAGAGACTTGGGAGGGAAAGTCCCTCTGCTTCACAAAGTGATGACAACAATTAAAATGTAAGAAAAAAAATGACTGAATTGTCACTATTTCTTTGGCGACCAGGTTATTTTTAACTTTTCAATTTTCCTTCCTTGACTCTTGGGATCCTTGTAACCAGTGACAGTCGAAAGCCCTAAGCATACATGAAATTCATTAATTGCTTATTACTTAATTCCACTTCCAAGTTCTCTTTTCCCTTGGAGATAGAAATAGGAAGATATCAGTGCCAAATGGCAAAGAGAAGGCTTGATTTTGCTGTCATATTCCACCCAGAGTCCAGGAAGCTCTCTGTTCTCAATGAATAATATTTCTTCTTTCTTCGTTTTTTTGCCTACTCCCTACCTCGTCCCTATCCCTTCAGTCACACTCCCTACTCTCCTCCCAAGACAGCTATGTCACCTATCAGGATTCTGTGAAGGAGAACCAGGCCTAGGACCCACAGTAACAAAAAAGGGAAGACGGAGAGGTGACATCAGCTCCTGCCATGTGCAAGGCATCATCCTAGACGCTAGGGGAAATGATACTGATGGCCCACCAGATACTTGCAGTCTACTTGTTCTACACAATGAAGTCAAATGTCTTTGCTTAACTCAGAACACAAGGCCCCCATAATCTGCCCCCAACCCTCACTCCTAGCCCCATCTTTCACCTCTTTTGCCACGACCACGCAGACTAACTAGTCACTCACCACTAACTCCAGGTCCTGGTCCTTTACATGGAGCTACATTTGAAAATATGGGATGAAGCTGAGTTCGAATCCAGCACGACCATGTAAAGCTGTGTGACTTGGGCAAATTTCTTAACCTCTCTGGACCTTGGTTTCCATATTTGCAAAATGTGGATGATAATACATTTTTTATAGGATCACAAGAAGATTAAATGAGATGACACATGGCAAGTGCCTGATATGTGAATGACAGAAAATTCCCACTGGATGCCCACCCCTCCCCACTAGACTAGATTTGGGTAGGAACAAGGGAGGAAGAAAGAAGCTCCCTGTCGAAAAAGTTTTTCTCCCATATTAATATACCAATAAGAGGTTCACTTGTGTCAACAATCTCTCATTACAAATGCAAATCACCTCTGTGAGCATTAAGCTTATCGAGTCCCATCTTTGTATAAATTATTTAAATCAGATCAGTACCTTCCAGAGTTTGAGATTTCAATGTTGTGATTACGATGCAGAAGATCAAGGTTATTTTAAAAACCTTTTTAGGAAGGAAAAGGATGGTAAGGAAGAACTTTGGACACTCAGAACACAGAAAGTGGGTGGCTGAAGGTCAGGGTTGGGTTGAGGGAAAGGAAAATAGAAGAATAGTACAGGGTAGAAGAAGGACAAGGATCCTGAAAGGGAAGCAGAAGGCCATTACATACAAATGTGTCCCACATTGTCACTGTGCCTTCGGCTCTGGTGGCAGCTGGAATGTCACTGACAATCATCCAGCTGCTGCCTTTGGCATACTCGCAGTGGATTGAGACATCAAGAGGCATTTGTCAGGCTGCCTTGTCAGCCTGCCTCGGTTCAGCCAGACTTCTTAGTACATTCTCTTTCCGCTCCTGTCCAACCCAGGTATCTCCCACACAAAACCCTTCCCTCCCCCCTGGCTGAGACGATCAAGAAAGGATGGGAAGAGAAATGAGGGAAAGGACGGAAAGGGATGAACAGACATAAAAGTAGATCAGAATCCTGCTTCCTCTACCACTCCTCCTGCATGAGTACAATACTTCCAACCAAAGGACTGCAAGAATTTGTTCCTCGCCACTGCCCACATTCTCCGCAGCATCTTACACATATACGGCATTTCATATGTTTTCAAACCATTTGATTTTCATAACAGATGTGTGAACAGATTGTGAGCAGAGCAGGTAGGAGTATCCCCATTTAAAATAATGAGGAGACTATGGTCCAAAAATGTTGGCCTTTCCCCAAATTCCAATTGCCAGTTAGGAAAGAGGCTACTTTGGGACCAGAGTCTCTTGACTCTACCCTCCAAGACAGTGGGTCAGGACTCAAATTTTACACTAGGCCTTTAAATCACTATGTCACGGGAACCAGGGTGGGACATCTCTGCTGTGTGAGGCCGTGGGCAGGAACGGAAGAGCTGCAAGTTTCAAATCCTGCCTCTACCAGTGACTACCCATGAGACTTTTAAGACCTTCACCATTCAGTCCTTGATTTTTCTCATCTGTCAAATGAGGCAGTGTGGACAACCATCTGACTCTCAAGTATACGTAGGATAAATACTTTTATCTATTTCACAACTGTGCCTTTGTACAATCTCCTTCATCGACCATATATGACATCCTATCAAATGTTCTGAGACTCTGCAAGAGCTAAAATAACCTTAAATATGGGCAGCATTGCTAGAAACCCACAGTGAGGCCCATCTGCCTTGTCTTCCCATACAGGGCTCTGTCTCACAGCCACCACCCACCATCACCTCTAAAGAGGCAGGGAATTTTGGGTCTAAGATGCCATAACAAGGTCTAGAAAACTGGCATGCTCTAGGTGAACACGTCCATTTAGCCCTGCAGGGAGAAATGTTGCAAGAGGGCCATACTGGGGCCTCTAAAGCATAGGCCCAGGACAGCGGCCCAATGGTTCAGGTCTAAGGGCAGTTTTGCCTATCATTATTCACCCTTCTCCTCTTCCAAATATCTGCTCCCCATTCCTGTTGCTGGCAAAGCCCATTCATTAAGACTTCTTCACTTGTAATGCAGATAAGGATAAAGAAGGCACTTTGTGTCCTATTGTAATGATTCTCAACCTGGCTTTCATACGAATTCTCTCATTACCTTGAAGGGAAAGGCATGGAATTCTCAAAAATCATTTTTACCACTTAAAATTAATCTTAACTTAAAAGATAAAATGCTTATTCACAATAGCCAAAAGGTGAAAATAACCCAAATGTCCACCAACAGATGAATGGATAAACAAAATGTGGTATATACATACAATGGAATATTATTTAGCCATAAAAAGGAATGAAATTTTGATACATGCTACAACATGGGTGAATCTTGAAGACATTATGCTAAGCGAAATAAACTAGACACAAAAGGATAAATATTGTACGATTCCAGTATAGGAAGTACTTAGACTAAGTAAATTCATAGAGACAGAAAGTAGAATAATGGTTATCAGGGGCTAGGAGGAGGGGGAATGTAGAGTTATTGTTTAATGTGTATAGAGTTTCTGCTTGGGATGATGAAAAAGTTCTAGAAATGCATAGTGGTGATGGTAGCATAACAGTGTGAATGTACTTAATGCTACTGAATTGTACACTTTAAATGATTCAAACGGTAAATATTATGTTATGTATATTTTGTCACAATAAAAAAAAAAAAAGATAAAATGCTACTGAGCACCCTCAAGGTTTTCTGGAGGGGAATGATAAAGAAGAAAGAATAGAGAGCCCGAAATCAAATTTCCAAAAACAGTGTCATCTCCAAAAAGACTGGGGATAGTTCTCTAAGGGAAGCTGTATATTTCAACATCACCAAGTGTCACAATTGTTCTTTGCCCTCTTCACTTGTACCTTGTCTTTTATCAGAGGAGTTTGCATTTAAATAAATTGGTTCTTCCTCCTTAGCTGTTCTGTACAACACCCAGATTAAAAACCACCCCAATGCCCATGCTAAACTCAACATTGTTGCTAAATCAATCCTAGACTACAGAGCCAAAACTCTTCACCAACACACTTCGTTAGAATTATCCATGGGGTGGGGTTCTTACTAATTTTCAGCTTTTATGGCTTTTAAAATTAAATGAACCCTGTGTACCCACGCTCATTCTCAATAGGTACAGAAATTTCCACTGGCACTCAGAAAATGATGACACATTACAGATGCGACTGCTGAAGCAATTCTCCCTTTGTTACTTTAAAATGGCCACACACCATTTTTAGCCAGGTCTTTATTGCTAGAGTGCCATTGTCTAATAATTTTTATCTCAATTATCTGGGCAGCTGCCTGAATTCTTATCTTCCCTTTGTCAGTGGAAATATGACATGATTGGAGGAGTTAGATATGACAAGAATTGGTTCAGAAAACTTTCATAAAACTGTCTGATTTCTCTCTTCCATAAGCACCTCACGCCCATCTCTCCTCTATATTCACTGTCTTAAACTTTTCCTCAAGGTGTGGCTCACAGACCTGAAACAGCATCACCCAGGAGCCTTGTTAGAAATGCAGCCACATCTAGGGCACCCCAGACCCGTTGAATAAGATTCCCTGTTGCACCACGTTTCCTAAGGTCTTCATACACACGATAAAGTTTAAAAAGCCCTGTGCTGTTTTCCTGTAACTACTGTAACAGATTACCACAAACTTGGTTGCTTAAAACAACTAATTTAATCTCTCCCAGTTCTGGAGGCCAGATGTCCAAAATCTGTTTCACTGGGCTGAAATCAAGTTGTTGGCAGGGCCACGCTCCTTCCAGAGGCTCAGGGAAGAATCGGTTCCTTGCTTCTTTCAGCTTCTGGTGGCTGCTGGCGTTCCTTGGCTGTGGCCAATCTCTGCCTCCATCTTCTCACCACTTTCTCCTCTACGTGCATGTCAAACCTCTCTCTGCTCTGACTCTTATAAGGACGTTTGTGACGGCATAATCCACAATAATCTCCTCATCTCAGGATCCTTAATTTAAATCACATCTGCAAAGAACCTTTTCCAAATAAACTAACATTTACAGGTTCCAGGCATTAGGATGTGGATATCTTTTGGGGAGTAATTTTCCCATCTGTCACAGCCCTACATCTACAAAGTTTTATTTTCACATGCTAATTGGGATATGACCAAACTACATAAGTGATCTGTATAAATACCATCTATAAATATAAATTTAACAAAAGACCATCCTTCAAAACCTATTTTCAGCAAAGAAGCATTGAAGTTGCAAAGACTGCTCTGTGAGCCAAACCCAAGGACTCTGACGTTTCCGCCTATTAGCAACTCACAAACATAGCGCTTGCCCACCTGGGAAGCCTGTCAAACACTCGAATTTCTCTGCTCCACCCCAGGCCTGTGGGATCCAAGTCACCAAGGAAGGGTCTGGGAATTTGTATTTTTAACAGGCACACTCTGGTAATTCTACCAGTAATTCTAACCATCAGACACATTTGAGAAACACTGCTTAGACCAGCAGTCCTCATCCCTCATTGCACATTACAACCATTTGGGGAAATTTTTAAAAATAAGTTTATTACAACCATTTGGGGAAATATTTAAAAATAAGTCCCAGGTCCACCCAAACCAAATCAATCTGATTCTCTTGAGGTGGGTATTTTCCAAAGCTCCCTAGATGATTCTAAATGTGCAGCCAGGCTTAAGAACCACTGATTTTACCTCTCCAGGGGAAGTTAAATGAGTAAGAGGGAATTTAACAGACCCAGGCAAGCCACCCATTAAACTAAGCCTATCTGGGCTGCTGCCCTTTTCAGAAGATACGCTGAAGGGCCCCTCTTCACATGATGGGCCATGCCTGTGAAGCACTAGGCAATTATGAAGGTGCTTCAGAAAATCAGCGCCACAGGAGTTCCCACCCCAGCCCTGAGAGCCCATGCACAAATGACATTCGCCACGCACTCATGAGCACTCTGCAACAAAGAATAAAGCCATGCCAAAGCAATCCTCTCACTCACCCCAAATCCCATCCTTCTTTATGAAGAGGAGCTTATTTTCTTCTCTCTTCTCCACCTCCTTTCCCAATCTCCACCACCCCACACACGCTTTCTTCTAGCCCCATAATACCAAAGTAATAAGGTTAAAGAAAAAAAATTTTAATGTTTAATAAATCAAAATGTTCCCTACTCCCATGGCTTTAAATATCTGAACAGTTTACGTTTTTGGTCTTTCCCACAGAGGGGTGTTATGTAGCTGAAGAGCCCAGAGGTGAAAAGGCAACAATTCAAGCCAACAGTTCTGCAAGAAACTAGCAGAACAGGGAACAGGGCACCAGAAGGAGAGAGTAGCTCTTGCTATAGGGAAGAATTTGTGCTCATTGAAAAACTGTGCATTTTCTGTAACTCTTCTGCATTATCTGATTCTGATTTTATGGGAACTAGTCTTCAACTCTGTACCGTGTAGAGAACTGGTAGCAAAGCAAAATAATCCTTGTCTATAGACAAGCAAATTCTGTCCTATCCAGTAGAGGTTCAATTGACTTGCCTCCCCTCTCAGTGGAAAAAAGTTTTGCCTCCATTTGCACATTCATATCAACTTTCCTTTATTCCATATAAATTTGTGCTTTTTAAATTTTTTCTTTGAATCAGTTATAGCATCGTGAATTCAATAAAATCTTCAATGTATGTTCATTTTTATAGCTCTATAAGAGTCATGATTTTACCCTTTTTTGAAAATTATCTTTTAACACTGCTCATGACCATTTTAGATACCAAGGAGGACAAGACCCACCGAGACTGCTGAAGCTTTTAGATTAACCCTAAAACAATCAGGTGAGGGTCAAGAGAGCTTGCCTTTGGGAGTGAGCCTTCCAGAGTATTCCAGGCACCTAGGCCCCTAACTAATCCTCTCCTGGTTCCTTCTTATCCAGCCAAGGGAGAAATTAACCACCTAGGACTGTATGCTGTTCTCCACCTATGAGGCTGAATTCGGGTGCAGAACGCATCAGAGTGAGGGATTCTTTTCCCTGGGTCTCTGAGAAGAAATTCTGACTTCTCAAACTCAAATTCTGACCTCTCCCACAAGGGGCTGTGGAGCTATTTATAGGTGACCACCCCAATGTGTGCGTTTAGAAAGGGCATCAGGAACAATTGTCAGTGGTGTTTTCTCCAAGTCCCCAAGAACAGTAAAGGTAATGTGAGGGTGGCAAGTTTTCCCAACTGAAAGAAAACTAGCTATGGGGAAAATTATAGAACTATCCTAAGTGCATGACGTTACCTAGGTAAGTTGTGATATTTAAGCATGGTTCTATTTATCTTGTGATGGTCAAAATTGCAAATATTTCATCAAGATAGAAAATTTTAAACCACCTTTACCTTGTCCAAGTAATCTGTGCCCCCACAACATTTTAGTAATGATATATCTATAGTTGCTTTGACCTCGATTCTCCCAAAGTCTCTGAAGTTAATTTTGCTGCTTTCACCACGATTCTCTACCCTGGGCCTGGCCATCACCCCAATTAGCTTTACCTCCAAAGTCAGTATTTCAATCATCTAGCTCTACAACAACAATCTCTGTTTCTAGTTGGTTAAAATACTCCCCCAACACTTTTTCTTCAACCTCATTGGTGTAACTACTATCTAGTCCTTCATCTTCTCCCTATCCATTGGGACATCCCTCTGTCTTTCCCTAACTGTTACCTCACTCCTGTCTTCTCTTTCCTCCCTGTGTGTCTTTGATTCCATTACCCATTATTTTAAATAATATTTTTGCAAATATCATATACTTCCTTGCCCCTTTGTCTTTAAATCCCACTTATCTGGGAAAATCCACAACCCAGATGAAACCAACTAGCACTTTCTCCAGGCCAGCACTTGGGTATCTGAGGGCTGCTGGGGAAACCCTACAGCAAGACCAATTGGTTCTACTATAAATTATTTAAGGCCAACCTCAACCAGATCCTCAACTTGAACCCATAACCTCATTACATGGCTATAGAAATTTCCCTTCCCTGTCACACAGCTATTTCAAACATTCTCTCTTCTCCTCTCACCTCTGACTCCATCAAATCCCTCCCTTCCTCTCAGCAAAGAATCCAATGTTACAGAAGAAACAGGATTCTTCAGATGGGAATGCCCTCAACCTCCTGCTATAAACCTTTATACTCACTACAACTTCATGTATCCTCTACTCCTGTCAGTGGAGGCTAGTCGTTCTGCTCTGGATCCGTCCCCTCCTGCCTCCTTAGGGACTGCATACAGTCAGCCACTGCTCTGCTCATCCTTATCTTTGGCCTCTCCAAATCTACTGGATCCTTCTCATCCACAGGTAAATATTCTTAAGTTTCTCCATTATTTAAAAACAGAAATAAAACCTTCATCAATTTACATTTCCCTCTCCAGATACTACTCTCTCCTTCTCCTCTTCACAGCCAAACTTCTTCCAACCCTCTCTTCCTTTGACTTACCCCAGACTCCTAATTTATCTACTGTGTTTATGCTCTTTCTCAGCTCACTTAGCTCCTCACCCTTCTTTTCTCAGCCTTTAACTGTAGAACTTCCTCAAGGCTTGGTCTCCTGCAACCTTCTCTCCTCACTCTATATTCTGTCTATGCCCATGACTCTAGGGGCCAACTACATATGGATGACTTCCTAATTTGGACCTCCAGCCCTGCCCCCACATGAGCTCAAACCCCAAAATCAAACTCTGTATCATCCCTCTTCAAAAATTCGGTCTTCTTCCAGTGTTCTCTATCTCAATGACTGGTACCACTACCAATTTGGTTAGAGCCATCCCTGATATCTCCTTCCCTTTCAGCCTACCTATCCATTTCATCACCAAGTCCTGCATTTTTGTTTCCTCTTTACATGTCAAATGAGTCCATATCTTTTCTTATCTATTGCCATCTCTAGTCCAAGCTGCCACCATGCCTTGCTTGGACTCCTGCTTGATGACCAAGCACTCCCTACAATATAAGCGGCTCATGGACAGGCACTTTTGAAGTAAATCGCTCAAATGTGAAAGGCCTAAATGAAAGAAGTCTTAATGGATTGACCACTGTGAAAAAAAGTCTACTTTTTCAACAAATACTTTCGTCTTTCTACTCTGGCCTAGGCATTGTGTTACGTAATAGAGACAAGATGATCAGAGAGTCCCTCCTCAAAAAGTTCACAATCTAGAAGGTGGTGGAAGCACTCAGTGAACGACAATAATACAAAACAGAATACAAAAATTTCCATGAGTAAAATGGTCGTCCTCCCTGCCCCACATGGCAGGCGTATTTCAAAGAAAGGAGAAATCACATTCAGTTGGACATTTAGGAGATGCTTCATGAAGGAGATGGTGTCAACATATGGAGACAGGGTGTACGGGCAGTAAGCAAATTCTAGGAGGAGGTAACCTTCTAAGCAAAGAAATAGAAGCCAGAAAGTACAGGAAAAAATAATCCATCCTGGCTAAGCACAGACTAATGAGAGATGGAGCTGGAATGGAAGAGTCCCTGGAAGTCCACTGTGAGAAATTCACTGGGATATGGGAAAAGCTTCAAATACAGAATGCCTCTTCCTAAGTGGCTTTGCTTTAGTTGAAACTTACTTTTTTAGTTACTTACCTAAGATGAAGCAAAGCTTTAGGTCTACACCACTCCATGCAGATTAAGAATGAATAGAGAAGAATCTTGTTGATGACATATATGCAATTAGTTCCCCATAGTTCCTCACAGTGTGCTTAAAAAGGACATGTGCCTGCAACTTCTGCATTCTGAGTTAGATCTACACAGTATTTGTACTGGTCCCCAAGAATCCAATTATAACACCTAACAGGTCAACATTGCCCACTCCTTCACATAAATAACTGTGATTGGCTTCTACCATTGCTCTTTCCCAGAGGAAAGAAAATACATTAAACTTCTCGTTTAAAGGAGCCTCAGGAACATGGACTGATGTAGTGTCCGAGTCATCTATATTCAGAATAGAAGAGACACTCACAGCAATCAGGACAGAATAGAGCAGTATATTTGAGTCTCCCGGGTAGTATTTCTTATTATTCTAATCCCTGGTCCAAAAAAAGGGGCTGGGGGATGCATACAAAGAAATAAATTATGGTACAGTAGAGAGAGAAGTGGGGGAGGTAGGCAACTAGAGAGCAATGTGCCACCACATCCCCTCCCTCACCAGTGGCAGACATAACCAATCAGTCATAACATTCTTTTCCACAGAACCCAGCAATAATTCAAACTATTTCTGAACTTTCACTCCAAGTAATAACTATTAAACAATCCAAGTTGGTCCACAAAAAGAAATCTTCTATTCTCAGAATAGTGGAAAAGAAATTAGAGTCTGTAGACCTAGGTTCAAGCCTGAACTCAGACTATTACCAGTTATGTGACTGTGGGCAAATCCACAACTCTCTAAACCACAATTTTCTGCAACTTTGAATAGAGATAACGACTTTGCCACGGTTGCGGCAAGACTCAAAGTGCCAATGTGTCAAAAAGCACTTTGAACACTATAGGGCTCTTTCGAGGTGAGACGTTCTCCAGATGGGAGATGTTACTACTCGCCACTTCCAGAACGCTCCATGTGCCCAGAGCACATTCCTCGGCATTGGTCAGCTGTCTGCAGGGTCATACGTGAAAAGAAGCCAGCAGGAGTAACTCAGTAACTCTCTATTGTTCTTTTTGTTCTTTTCATCTGTCCTTCCCCGTCCCAAGCAGACAGCATGTGGACCAGCCAGATTTCTGTCTTTAGTACAATTATCCTGACAGTTCAGAATGGCTCCTGTCCAGCCCTACAGTTCATGGACCTAAGGTCTTGTAGCCTGCCTGCCCAAAGCTTCTGGCACTGCCCACACAGGTGTTAGCCAGTCAGTCCTTAGGGATTTGTAACACAAATGCAAATTGCAACCACAGCTGTAACTAAAGAAAACCATTTACAACAGATTAAACAATTAGCTCCTGAGTAAAAATTTTTATATGGTTTTATTTTGCATTTTGTGATGACACAGAGCAATCAAGGTGCTCTGTGCAGATGGGACCCTGCTAAGTTAATAAGGGACAGGGCTCATCTGAAAAGGACAATGTGGCTGGAAGTCCTGGAGGTTTACTCAGTAGCCTAGAGTTAGATGCCATCAAAAGCTAGAAGTTGGAATAACGATGTCCTTGCAGAGACAGAAACACCATGAAGGATATGCCAAGAGCATCCAAGGAGCAACAACCACAAATGTAGGAGTCCTGTTCATGTTCCCAGTATGGGCAACACACAGTTTCTTGCCATTTTTATTCTGTGATGTGGAGAATGAATTATAAGTGCAACTGAGGATGCAGAGAGACTGATTTAGGAGATTATTGGAATAATCCAGATGCAAGATGATGGTAGTTTGCATCAGGGCAGGGTAGGGGAGAGGTGTCTGGAATGGAGATTATTTCAGAAGTAGAATTGGCCAGAATTGTTGATGGATCAGATGGAGGGGATGAATGAAAGGAAGAAACTGAGAATTGAGAACAGCTCCAATGTTTTTGGCTTGAGCAACTGGGTGAGCGGAAGCAGCCTTTTTTTTTTTTTTTTTGTGGGGAAGATCAGCCCTGAGCTAACATCCATGCTGATCCTCCTCTTTTTTTTGCTGAGGAAGACCGGCTCTGGGCTAACATCTATTGCCAATCCTCCTCCCTTCCCCCCCGCCATAGTCCCAGTAGATAGTTGTATGTCATAGTTGCACATCTTTCTAGTTGCTGTATGTGGGACACGGCCTCAGCATGGCCGGAGAAGCAGTGCATCGGTGCGCGCCTGGGATCCGAACCCGGGCCACCAGTAGCAGAGCGTGTGCACTTAACCGCTAAGCCACGGGGCCGGCCCGCAGCCTTTCCTGAAATAAGGAAGAACAGGGCGGGTGGGACTGATAATCTACAGTTCTATCCTGGGCACTGAGAAGTCTTTTTCTTTCTGACACCAAGTATGTGATATCTTTTCCAACACCACTTCTCCAACTCTCCGACACCAAGTAGGTGTCCTACAATTCATTTTAATTCTGACAATAATTACCCAGAGTTAGCTTCAGACTCCACGGGGCTCAGTCCCACAAGACTGCCTTCACTTCAGATACCAGTCCCAGGTATCAGGTCACCTATACTTCTGACCAACCAGCTATAAATCAAGGGTTCCCACCACCTCCTCCTCAGGTTCAATAATTTGCTAAAACAGCTCACAGAACTCAGGAAGCCACTTTACTTACAATTATTAGCTTATTATAAAGGATACAAATAAGCAGCCAGATGAGGAGGTACATAGGGCAAAGTCTGGAAGAGTTCCAAGCCTAGGAGTTTCTGTCCCCACGGAGTTGGGATATGCCACCCTCCCAGCACATGGACATGTTTACCAACTTAGAAGCTCTCCTAATTCCATTATTTAGGAGTTTTTATGCAGGTTTCATTAAGTAGGCGTGATTGATTAAATCACTGACCATTGATGATCACCTCAATCTCCAGCCCCTCGCCCCTCCCTGGAGGTTTGGAGGTGGGGCTGAAAGTGCCAAACTTCTGATCAATGTTTGTCTTCCTGGTGACCAGATCCCATCCTGAAGCTATTTAAGGACCCACCAGGAGTTGCCTCATTACAACAAAGACTCTCCTAACACCCTTATTACTCAGGAAATTTCAAAGGTTATAGGAAACTTGCCTGGGGTGTGGCACATGCCAGGCCCAGCAAGGAGGCCAGAGTGACCAGAGGTGACCCACTGAGAAGTGATAGCCTCTGCTCAGAATTCCAGCGATGGCCATTGTTGGGATGGCCCGTTTGGCCTGCATCCTAAGCTACTACTTTTCAGATGTATATTGTTTTAATTCCCCAGCTGTATTCTAATTACTTATCTGCTAATTAACTCATTGGGAGCAAAGCCCAGAATATTTTTGTACTGCCATTCCAGTCCCAACCAAGGGCCTCAGAGATGGAGGGGCAATTGTCATCTAGAACCTGACCAGACGCCCAAACGCACACACAAATAAGTAGATTGTCAATTTGTCCAACTTACTGAAATATTAGTCTCTTGCCCAAGTTTCCTCATCTCCACAATATGACTAAATTATTTGAAATTTATTTGCATTGAGCAGTGTTTACTCTTGGGAATTCACTTTTAACATGACAATCTCTACCAAGCTTGGCTTTTCTGAAATTCCTTCAGTGAGGATACTGCTTCCATTGGCTGCATCAACAGCTAACCTGACCCTGGCAAGCACGAACCTAAATCTCATGCACCTGAATGCTTTAGCATGCAGCATGCTTTATTAGCAACACATGTTTTCTCTGCAGATCATAAACACCTGCTGTTCCAAGGACCATAATTTGAGGAGCAGGCTTCCAGAGGGCTAGAAATACATGTGGAGCAAGTTAGAGAAAAATCATTAGTCTTCATAATTGCTCTGTGAACAAAGAATAGGCACTTCAGTGACAATAATCACTACCATGTATTGAGCATTTACTGTCAGCCGTGTACTGTACTAAGTGCTTCACTTACCTCAGCTGATTAAGTTAAAGCTTCACAATATCCTGCAAGGTAGATATTAGCCCCATATTACAGATGAAGAAAAGCCATCTCAGAGAAGTTAAGTCATTGGCCCAAGGTCACACAGCTACTGAGGGGTAGAGCTAGAATTTAAACCCAGACCAACCAGTAGTGAAAACAGCACACCAAATCTATATGCAACAAAGATCCAACAAGTGATTTCATTCTGACACTCAAGGCAAAGTTCTTTTTGCAGAAGTAGAAGGTTTGTCCTTACTGACAGCCATGAAAAGCTAGAGCTCTCTAATCCCCAAGACGAGAGAGAGGCATGCTGAGCACCTGGACTCTTCCACAGGAGCGAATTGACAGACAAGTTGCATTTGGTCCTCAGTGCTGGAGCCTTTCCCCACAAATTAGCTGTGGGTGCTCAGTGTTGATGGCTGAGAGCAATTACACCACATACAGCAGATGGGAGCATACGGTGCCAGCCAAAATGAATCGATGTGTCACTGCAGCAAGGTTCTTGGATAAGATTTAGAAAATGTTGTCAAACAATGATTATAATATTATCAGGGGAATGGGGCCAGCAATTACATCTTTCAGCCAATAATTTATAGCACTTTTTTTTTTACCCTTATCCAGTGGCCATTGTTTTGGCTCCAGTTTACAGCTGGAGAAATAGAGGTACAAAGAACGTAGTTTGCCCCAATTTACAAAGTAAGTCATTACATAAGGCAGAACTTGTGAGGTTTTGAGAGAGCATAATATATTCCCTTTTCCTGCCTGGGTCTTGAACCAATTAAGAAATAAAATAGAGGCAGAGATGGAGCACAAAATACCATCTTTATTACAGATAAAGCTAGTTCAGCCTGGCTAACTCCCTCACAATCAACTCAAGGACAGACAACCTTAGGGGAAGGCAAAGCTGGCTGACTCCCTGACCCTCCAGTGGCATGGACAGAGGAGGAAGGAAAAATTCCCTGCTCTCAAAACATTGGCTAGATAGATTAGCTCCCCAGTTGAAAAATACGGACCAGAGGCTTATGTCAGCCAACCAGGTAACTCACTTCATCCACATGGGAGTCAGTCTATTTAAGGGTGTCACTCTCCCCTGTGATTTTTCTTATCAAGGTCTCTGGGTCCAACTATATTGCTGTAACTGGGAGAAGGCCTTCCTCTGAAGGGAATAGATGTTACCATTGCCAATCATCCTGGGAAAAGGTTGACCCAGGCAAGAAATTAGGATTCAGGGAGACAAGCCCTAGGTTGAGATGAGGACAAAAATCCCTTCTTTCTAGGGCTGGAGGTGGTATCAGAGCAAAAGGTCCTGTCTCCAGGGATGACACAAAAGAAAGTGTACATACTGCCACCTTGGCTTACTCCTTGGACTCAGGTTTCCAGGCCACTCTTTGTCAAAGCTGCATGTCTCTACATAGGCATAGGCCCACCCTCAGCACCCAAGCAAGAACAGTAAACAAAAATCTCCCCGAGTGCTGGGCAGTACAAAAGGCCGTTACAACACTGAGGAGATACCGGCAGCCTGAATATCGCATTTGGCTGCCACAGATCCACAGGCCAAGCCTCACCAGCTCTGAGCATCACCCTTTCTCTTTAGTCTCTGACCCTCAGCCTGTTGCCAAGTCCCCAGCCAAGAGCTCACATCCCAAATCTCCTTCTCCAGGATCCTTTCAAAGGAAAAAACATTTTATGTTTCCCTCCTAATCAAAATATTCTGCTATCTCACCCAACTGAAGATGGCATTCATTTTCACAGTTTACTTTAGACATTTACTGTAAACAGAAGCAGTTTAGCTTCTGGCTGCATTCAACTTTTCCACTCCAGAATAGGTTCTTGCCTTTATCTTACATAACCAGATGGCCTACTGAAGTGTTACTTTGTTGTTAAAAGAGCAATCTGGGGGGCCGGACCCGTGGCTTAGGGGTTAAGTGCATGCGCTCCACTACTGGCGGCCCGGGTTTGGATCCCAGGCGCACGCACCTACGCACTGCTTGTCCGGCCATGCTGAGGCGGCGTCCCACATACAGCAACTAGAAGGATGTGCAACTATGACATACAACTATCTACTGGGGCTTTGGGGAGAAAAAGGGAAAAAAAAAAACGGAGGAGGATTGGCATGGATGTTAGCTCAGGGCTGATCTTCCTCACCAAAAAAAAAAAAAAAAAGAGCAATCTGCCCTCAAAAGTCAAGTTAGACTTCCATCTCTAGAAAAACAGAAAAATTGCTGGCAATTTTTAAATAGTTATTGCCCAGTTCCATCCCAGCTACTGCTTCTAGCCCTCAAGGTTTCAAAACATATTGGGAGTCCTATCTAGTGCCATTACAAAAATTCCAGTGCTATATCAAAGTAGAGTACAGACACAGATGTTTTCCTGTTTCCCTCTGACCTTAACAGAATCTTCATATTTTTAGAGCTCTATCTGTCAACATTTTTTTCTGCCCCAATACACCCAAGGAAAATAATAAACTCTGTCAGTAACAGCACCTCACAGACTCTAGCAATGATTCCTATTTTGGGGGTGGAGTACACAGACCTTATAGAAACATAGCAAAATCTTTGAGAAGAGAACGTTTATGTAGTTGGAAAAGGTAATTATAATACCCCTCCCCCAAATAAGAATAAATTCTTCGGAGGCACTAATTTACCTATTTGTTTTTCCCCTCAGCCATTCTTTAACTCAGCTGGATGTGTTTATTACAAACCTCTTCATTCCTTCAAAAGTCTAAGTCCTTGGGTCACATTAATGTCTGCTTTCATTTTTCCTTATTCTCTGCCCAACAAGTTGTTAATATCTAAGGTCCAGCAGGAGCCCTAAGGAGAGTCCTAATGCTCATCTCATTAAAACTGAATTTTATATGTGTTAAGAGCAGAAACACTGCCTCAAAACACAATGATATCTGATTCCTTCTACATTCTCCTTAGCGTTACAGGTGTCCTAAAAAATAGCGTGCATTTGTTAAGAACTTGGAAGAGTGCCGCCCTACCAAATTTACTGCCAACTTAAAGCCTCCCTGTGGTTTTTCACCTTTGGTTTTCACAATGATACAGTTGTACCAGGAGTACTCCTTCTTTAAGCAAGACCAATACATGGAAATTATAACATAAAAGAAAAATGAATGTATATTCACTTTATAAAATAATTTACCCATTGAGTTTCTTTACTAGCAAGTTTCCCTGGTGCTTTTGAAAATGATTCAATTTATTTGAAATTTTGATTTAAACACACTTGGGGAGATAGCCTTATAACGTAAAGGGAGATATACCTACACCCATAAAGAAAATTCTTCCTCACAAATTCACCACCCATTCTCTATGCATTCTATACATTTATTTACATATTTGTTATAGTCATGTATATCCCAATATACACAGAACATGAATAACTGCACAAACATAATTGCTGGCTGTTAGTTGGGTGCTTGCTGCAACAAAACCTCTGTTTTTCACATCACATCGGAAAAGACAGAGCTGAAATGACAGTTTTCAGAATAAACACTTTTAAGTGTCTGATTAGGTGAGTTAGGAGTTAGGCATCTCAGGTGCCAGAAGGTTCTGCCCTAACGTTTACTCACTCCTAGAGAAAACAACTGTGTTGAGTCACAGGCAGAAAGATAAGAAACACACTTTAAGTCTGCAAATTAAGTTAGTCTCTCGTTTTGCAACTGTATTCACTTCTGACAGCCTTGATAGACAAATATTTCAGGGGAAACTGTACACAAAGAAAATAAATTGCCATTTGGCACTTTTCATGCCTGGCACCCTTGAAGAAAAAACAACCCCATCCTTATTCTGCACACAGCACTTCCTGCTGCTTTGTTCTTTATTTAGTTCTCTTTAAAGTTCAGCAGCATTTTAATTCTTTCTCAAATTCTCCAAAATTCTAAACCACTTCATACGTGACAGAATTTTGAATAAATCCTCAAGTTCTCAAAATATAAATAACATCCTGAACCACAACTGAAAGCAGCAGCCGGGGCTTTGTCAGGATCCCTTTCTCCTCTGGCCCAACTTGATACCCCTGGCCCTCACCATCCCTCCTTCCCCACTGACCACAGCCGCCTGCTACCTCACATACACTTGGGGCCTCCCAGTCACATGACCCAGGTCTCTATTGCTTCTCTTGTCGTGGCATGCATATTAGCCTCGTCACCCTCTCCTCCTTCCCAACAGAATCTTCACTTTTTTTTCAAGTATCCACTCCTCCACACAATCATGTGCTTCAAGAAAGCTAACCCCATGCCCTGCTGCAGAGGGTGGATCTGGTTAGTCTGAGCAAATCAGGACATAGTGCTCTCCTGGCAACCACTGTGACGTGAGTTGGTCCAATCAGACTAAAGGGAAAGACTTGTAGCTCATGGTTGGAAAATAAGTTCTCTCACTCTCCCTTCCCTCTTTCGGACATGAATAAGGAAACATGAGGCCCCAGTTGACAGTGGCAGCCATCTTGTGACCATAGGAGAAACCACCTTTAATGTGAAATTGATGTGGAAATATCTGGAATGGATTCTTGATGTCATCATTGAGCCACTAATCATGCCTCCCCTGGAGACCACCTGACTTCTGAACTTCTTTCTTGCAGGACTTCTCAGAGGCTTTAATATTCCAAAATACACTATAATCTTTCAAGAAGGGACTGTGGTATACTGTCTTTTCCAAACGTATTTGAACAAATAGCCCTATCTCTCTCAAAGACTAGTGTTCAATGGAACCCAGCTTGGGAAACATGCACTATAGTCATTTTAAGGTTCTCTGGGGCCAAAAATGTCTCCTGAGAAGTTAGAAATCACCAGCCACTGAAGAGCTGGGGGTAAAAAACACACAGCATAAACCTTTAAACCCAAGATTCTCTGCTTGAGATACACACTCTGTGTTGGCCATTTGGACACAATCATCTAATAATTTCTTTCTTTTTCCAAATCAAGTCAATATGCATTTATTAAAATATATATTTACTTCATCCACAAATATTTTATATGGCATGATTCCTCTGCCTAAGACACTAAAATGCCAACTACAACAAGCCTTCTTTCTTCTGCCTGACTTTCAAAGTCATCCTGATCTGACCCTTCCCTAGTTGCCCATTTCTCACAACTCTCCAATCTAGCCTGCAGCCCAGGCTCATTACCCACTCCCATCCTGAGTCGTCACCTCAGATCCCAACCACAGCAGCCTTATCCTTCTCCCACTCCTTTTCAGGACTAGAATTTCAGATGAAATTTAATTACACATTTAATTATATAAGCAATACATTAATACATTCTCCTTTAAAAACTTAAATTCTAGGCTAACATTTCCTTCGATAACCCCAATTCTGGTTCTTCTCCTGCCTCTCCAGAGGTTATCATGGAGTTGATGTACAACTTTCCACATCTTTTCCTGGGCATTTATATATTTATATATGTCTATGAACTCACAGAACATATGGGGCCATATTACATTCTACTCCCACCCTCTGTCCTCACTCTGATTACTGACAGCTTTAGGATCCTGGAAGCTAGGAGAGCTATTAGCTACCAGAAACTGAGAACAGGGAGAAGAAAAGTATAACCTAACCTCTCAGAAAAAACTGACGGTACACAGCACCCACTGTTCCACAGAAAATGCCATGTTCTCAAAAAGGCAAAAACCAGACAGCAGGGCCTTCTCACAAGCAGACGTAGAGGAGAAGAGAAAAGGAGCTATGGGATATTAGGAGCAAGGCTGTCAGGCTCCCTGAAGAAGCCTTACTACTTTCATCAGACATCACATAGCAGCAATGGCTTGAGGTAGACAACACTCCAACCCTCACCAACACCATGAAGGCCAGCTCTTCACTGTGATCCTCTTCTCACAGTTGGGAGGCCCAAGCCACGCTGTGCTCCACCAGCTCCTCTCCACTTCCCACCCCTTCTGTCTGAGAAGCTGGAAAGGCTGCCATTTTGGATTTGGACAGCTACATCCCAAAAGTTTAAGCCATGGGAGAGTAGTGTAAAAAAAGAGGACCCACTCACGTTTAAAGTGGGTTTGCCTGTTCCTAGCCTGCTCTTCATCAGGATAGCCAAGACTGTTCTCTTCTGAGTTTGACAGAAACACACAAAGGACAAGCATGTTAGCAGTGGCATGTTCTTCCCCAGGATCTAAGAGAGAACATAACTGGAGCCTGAGGTGGCAGGGACCCCACTGTGAAGTGGCAGTACAAGAGGAGAGGGCACTGAGCAGGACTTACATACATCTGCAATCTCACTGGGTTCCTGTCACCTCCCTCCCCTGCCCGTCCACTCCACTTTCCCTCTCATTTCCAAAACTGGGCCTTTGGTTATGGAACCTCTTTTGTTAATATCCACTAGATTGACTTGAATAAAATAATAAAATGGCCAGATATAAACCTAAACATTCCAATGAAGATGACCTCACTGGATTCACATCTCATTCAGAGCGGCAAATCCCTGTGTGAAGCCAGCAGGGTGGGTGAGAGGGAGCCTCACCTGGTTCAGGAGGTGCTTTCAATTGACTGTAATCCTTAACCCTGGCTCATGACCCAGAATAGAGGCATGGCTCCTCTCTTCTGGTCATCTATGATCTCTTCTTTTTCATACAGAAAAATGCAGGGCGAATAATAATACATTATATGTTTGGAATTATGCCCAGCATAATCTCTGCCTTCCTCCCTGACTTCACATCATCCCTCTCTTCTCTCACCCACTCTGCCCCCTCTCTGTTCCACCAACAGGCCATACTCCATCCCATCTTAGGCCCTTGCACATGCTGTTCCCTCTGCCTAGAATGCTCTTGCCCCTGGTCTCTGTATGGCTGTCACTGTCATTCATCTTAAATGTCTTGTCTTGCCCTAAATGTTACTTCCTAAGAGAAGCCTTCTTTGAACATCTAATCCAATGTAGTCACATCTTCCTATCTTAGTTTTCTACATAGCATTTATCAATATCTAATGGTTTTCTTTTCTTTTCTTTTTTCTTTTTCCTTTTGTCCTTTTGTTTTTTAACTGTCTGTCTTCTAGACTGGAATAGGAATGGGGTACCATCTTTTCTGCCCTAGCATCCCAGATACCTGAAAACAGTGCCTAGCATATAGAAGTGCCCAATAAATAAATATTAAATGAATAAATCCTCATACCTGCAACTTCACATATAAGCCCCTACATGCTCCTCCCTCTCTCTCTAAGCTTGTTTCCCATCCTTCCCTCCAATTCATGCTTTGTTCCAACCAGACTCATCTACTTAAAGTTCTCCATTCATCCATGCTGTTTCATCTTCCACTTCTTTCCACATACTGTTCCCTCCCCTGCTGTTCCCACCCCTAGCCTCAAATCCTACCTTTTCCACCTAGCCGAATCCTCCCTGACCTTCAACTGTTGGGCAAAGCATCACTTTCTTCAGAAAGAGTCCTCACCTACCTCCTACCACCCTCAGCCAGGCCACAAGTTCCTCCTCTGTGCTGGGAATTCTGTGCTTGCATCTATCAAAATATTTCTATCACTGTTCTGGTTATGTGCCTGCTCACCCTCATTTACTCCCTTGGATGTTGAGGTCGTGAATTGGGAACATGTTAGTTTCTATACACCTGCAGCCTACCTACAGGTGGGTACTCAATAAATGGCTGCTAAGTGAATGAATAGGAAATATCCAAATATTTCTAAAAGGAAAGAAAGAAGAACAATAGGAAGAAAGATAGAAGGAGGGAATGAGGAATCAATTCTAGATGTGGTTAAGTATACTTATAGAGTAGACACTGATACTCCCATCCATCTGGCTAGAGTTTTACATATATGTAAATTAGACAACCCTAACGTTGCTCCTAATAAGACGTGGTACTTTCTTTCACTGGACACAGGCAGCTCTTGTAGGTTAGTATGATAATGGACTGAGACCAGAGCTGGGGCTTAGAATTATAATTCACACATATACACAAACACACACGTTGGAAGCTATAACCTACATTATATAATTTCCTTCTCTTAAAGAGAGAAGTATGCATACGATCCATTTCATTCTACTCATAAAATTTATAAAGGGAGCAAAAGGATATGTGAGGTTCCTTCCCAGGTCTGTGATACCTTACACAGGTTCTAACCAAAGCTGTTTCCTTTCTATCCTCTTTTATTTCCTGGCGGTATGAAGGATATGGGCTGGGGTAGAGAAAAAGGGTCTCCCAACGTCAAGCTCTGCTCCTATGACACAAGTTCCCTGTACTTGACCCTCTGAAACTTATAATTAGCCCAATTTTTCTTCTTTGTGTCCTAAGAGAAAAAAAGGAAATTATAAATTACATTTATATAAAAAAGGAAATTATAATTTATAAGTTACAGGTCCCATAGAAAACAACATCTTTCAAAGAAGATGGGATTAATACTGATGCAACACTTAGCCACATGAGAGGAATATAAAGCAAGGAGACAGATTTCCCAAGATTCATACAGCCCTATTAGTTTCATTTCTGAAATCATACCTCATATGTCAAAAGTCTCCAGCAGGGAGAACTGGTCACCTAGAGGCAGAATATCCTCACTTCTCAAATAACCAAATACTTGCGGGGCCAGCCCCGTGGCTTAGTGGTTAAGTGCACGCGCTCCGTTGCTGGCGGCCCGGCTGCTGGCAGCCCGGGTTTGGATCCTGGGCACGCACCGACGCACCGCTTCTCCGGCCATGCTGAGGCCGCGTCCCACACACAGCAACTAGAAGGATGTGCATCTATGACATACAACTATCTACTGGGGCTTTGGGGGAAAAAAATAAATAAATAAAATCAAATACTTGCATTCACTATGGCAAGAAAGTATACCATGTACCGGGCATCCCTTTCCCCTAGAGCTATCCGGTGGTGGGACATGGGGAGGCCAGGAGGAGCACCAAGTCGAAGCGTAAATAGGGCACATCTTCCTAAAGTTCAGTTTTACTGAGAGATTTGGAGGGGGAAATGATGTGAAAGAATAGAAAGTAATTTAGAACATAATTTGGTATAAAAATAAAGTTGAAAATATTATAATGCCTAATGTAAAGTGTCCATGAGTTTTAAAGATTAAACGAAAAGCAAAAAAAAATTGCTGCAGGCAGTTTCAGGTTCTGACTTCAGCCCCCATTTTCCCCATCCCCAACCCAGCTGGTGGTCACTCGCCTTTGCCTTGGGGTATTTTACAGTGAAAAGGTTTAAGAGGCAATGATTCTCTATAGATTTTCAGAATATTGGATAGGAGATGAAACTAAAAGGGATGTTCATGTATACTTTAAGCATGTAGAAAATTCATCTAATCAGGACATAGCATCTCTCCATTCTAGTCTGTCCTCCTTTTTTTCTGCTGTACCACAGTACCCGCCCCACCCCCCACAAAAAAGAAGCCCATGCACATATTCTCACTTCCCCCAAGCAGTCTCAATCAGCAAAGCTTTATTTGCATTGATAATAATGAACATTACACATGGACATATTTATCTATCCCCACATCTAACAATCACTGGGCTGGGCACCTCTGAAGATACGAAGATGAGTGTATGAGTGTGACGATATCCCTATCCTGGAGAAATTCACAAGCATGTGAGGGATCTAGAAATCAATTTTTAAAGGACTTTAGAATGTGATAACTCCATTAAGAAAGCCACCAAGTGCTGCAGGAACAAAGAGAGAAGAGATTCTCTGCTCCTCACGGGAAGGATTGTCAGGGAAGATTTCTCAGATGAAGCAGCATTCAGGGCTCCACACTTAGGGCCTTTGCAGCAGCAAAGTGAGACTCCATCTGGGTGGAATCCAGATGTGCTCTGGAAACTCCTCTGTCCAGCTGGCTTCTTCCTCACACCTCTCCCGCGCCCCCGCCCTAAGTGTCTACATTGCCGCACTTCACACAACAGCCCAAATATACTTTCCTACTCTTTAAAGTATATTATCATTGCACCATTGGTTGAGCACCTGTCTTATGAAAGGCCGCCCTTGCGTAGCTTTTATCTAACGTTTAATATTCCCAACAACCATATTTTGTTATTCCTACTTCACTCAGAGGAGGTTGAAGCTCAAAGAGGTTGTTTCAAATCTAGATTAGTCTATACTCTCTAACGCACCCACTATCTCCCTTGGTTATAAAGCCTCCCTTGACTGCAGGTATTTGACATGGCTATTTTTATGAATGAAATACCGGTATCAAGCCTGGCTAGTAAAAAGTTTCAGGAAGGTGGGGCCAGCCCGGTGGCAAAGTGGTTAAGTTCGTGCACTTCACTTCGGCGGCTCAGGGTTCACAGATTCGGATCCCAGGCACAAACCTACACACCACTTATCAAGCCATGCTGTGGCGGTGTCCCATATAAAGTAGAGGAAGATGGGCATGGATGTTAGCCCAGGGCCAATCTTCCTCAGCAAAAAGAAGAGGATTGGCAACAGATGTTAACTCAGGGCTAATCTTCCTCACACACACAAAAAAAGTTTCAGGAAGGAGAGGGTCATTTTTTGATGACAAAATTACGGATTTTTTAAAAATTTTCTTTTAAATGTTTCAAAAAAAATGTTGTTTTAGTCTGAGCTTATATTACTTATAAAATGGAAATTACGCATTATTTATTTATTTCTACTGAAAGGAGAAATGCCATGCTTAAGAAGATAACAGAGAAACCCAATTACAAGATGGGTGGGGAGGGGGAGACACAGAATAAGAGAAAGAAAAATGAGCAGCCAGAGACGTGAAGTGAGGAAGCTTAGAGGAAAAGGTTACACAGTCCAATCTCGATGTCCTTTGAAATTTTAAAGGCCCAGAAACATTGTCCGGAAAATACTGATCTAAAATCAGGAGGCATCAGACTGCAAACTGAGCCTGGGAAATGTCAGAGAAGCAAGGCTCTCAGGCCCTATATGCAAAAGGCTCAACCAAGCAACCTCTGGTGAACAGAGCTCCCGTGTTCACAACACACAGTTGTGACCAAGAGGGAGGCCAGCAAGGGGGTCCTGCTCCATAATCAGACGCGGATAAAGAGCTTTCACTTGTGTTGTCAGCTCCCCTGAGCTTGGATGCCAAGCTAAACTGACAGTATGATGCCCCAACCCCTGCCAGGCACAGGGTGAGATTAGCACTGCCCGCAGAGCTAGGATCTGTGCCCAGGCCAAACTGGGGTGCCAGAAGTCAACAAGCCAGGGGGAAAAACATAAAAACACCCTCCCCTTGTCAAATCCCTGCCTTCCCTAGGGTGCCCTGAGGATGATAAGGGGCAGCACTTCCACTGCCACTTTGTCAAGGAGCATTTCTCAGAGCGGCTCTGTCAAGAGGCTGAGACAGAGCTTTCTGCCAGAGTCCTCCTCCTCCTGACCCAAGTGGCTGCAAGAAAGCATCTCTAGCTAAAGACTCATCAACAAGGAAGCTAAATTTGACATCGTCAACTCCTCTTTGATTTCCACTCTACTTCTGTGCGGTCTTTTTTAAAATTCATGTGCGTTCGTTAAATGCTCGCTTAGATCTATTACACGTTGAAGATGAAAAAAATCAGTAACCCAAACAGGCCTCATCATTTCTTTTTTCTGTAGCTGTCACATCAAAGGGCTGGTGAATTTGGTCATAGGTGCCATTTTCCAGGAGCTGGTTATCACAAAGGAAAAGGATTTTATTTATTTAAGGTGAAAAAATACAAGCCAGCAAATAGACCAATTTATATTTCTTGGAAGCAGCGAATGCCAGGAGCTGGATGCAGATAAGATTATGTGAACTAAAAGTGTAGCAGGGATAGCCTATCTCCCAGCCCATTTCTAATATTCCATTTAGTGATAAAGAATTGCCAATTAAAGAAAACCTCAACCTTGTGTCTGTCAAAAGCAGGAGTCAGTAGTCACACTGAAAAACTCAGATGAGAGGTATCAGCAACATTCCAGGAAGCAAGGTGAGAGAAAAAGAATTATATATATATATGTATAAACATATGTACGGCATCAGAGGGGTAATCCTGCTAGTAAAAACCATTGCAGAACTCTGAGGTATAATTAATCCCTGCTCCTGTAACCTCAGCAAAACAATGACTGTTCTCCACCCAAACCCTGAAGAGCCTATCAAAATGAGATAGGAAAAAAAAAGATCTAGTTCTCCTGGTCAGGTGTTAGATGTGGATGGAGAAGAGAGACACGCCACAGATGCAGAGTTCTCCTGCACTGCAAGGGGGTCCTCTACCCCTTGCAGCTTCTGATCATCCCTTTGGTGGCAGTCATATAGGAACATTTTCATGTTTCTAGGAACGCTTCTTATACAGAAGGTGAAACGCATCCTTCTCGACAGTCATGGCCCTGGGAAAACGAGCCTTTGCTGTCAGATCTGCCCATGAACTGGGATCCTTTGTGCTGTCACTCTGCCCAGGGTCCTGCATATGGCCTGCATCTCTCTCCTTACACTCTAAGTGACTCTCCCTGTACTAGTCACTGCTTCCCAGGGAACAGTCAGTTGTATTCTCTTCTCTTTTTCTGTATGCTTCTATCTAGCTCACTTTCCCACCTCTCACAAAGGATGCACTACAGGAAGGCAATAGTACAAAAAAACCTCACTGCAACCCAGCATTTCCCCCAAGAAGCAGTTATTCTAGAACGTAGGTAGGGCCACCTTTGCCCACAATATAGTGGAAGTTGCCTATGTGGTATAATTTTGAGGTTGTAGCTGTGTTAACTCAAACTAGCCTAGCATGGAGTCTAAAATTCTACCATGAGTGATTAATTTCTACAATACAACATAGTCAAATGTACCCTTATAAAATTCCACAAATAGAGAACGCTCAAAGCATTATCAGTGTGCAGCAATTGATTTTCTCAGCTATGCTGGATGACTATGTGGGAATCTGGCAGAGGAAGAACCAGGAACCTCTTAGAACTTCTACTGCAACCCAGTAAATCCCTGGTCCAGCCCAGCCCCTTCTAATTGGTCTGCCCTGGTACTCAGAGGTCCATGAGATAAAGCTGTAAATCTGATGCAACATCAACTTTTTTTAAGTTTTATCTTTAAATACAATACTAAATTCTCTTCAGCTTTGCATGCCCATTGTTGTTCATTACCGGGCTTTAGCTCCCAACCATTTCCCATCTAAAACCAGTGGTGCCATTCCTGGAAAACTTCATTCTCCTTCCAGCCACTTCCTAACAAGTATTTTTACTCTTTCTGTCTCTCTTCCCCTCTTCTTCCCAACCTGTGCCCCTCCTTCCTTCTACTACCCATCCCCTAAACTTCCCCCGCTTTATTTGACAGGACAGGGATGAGTTCAATTGTCACACATATCATGTGAAGCTTCATCCCAAATGAATTTCCAGTGCGTTAAGAGAAACTTGGAGTTAACACTTCTTGTGATTGAGCTGATGAAAACCCAGATTTTAAGAGTCTGGAAACGTGGCAGATTATAAGACTGTAGCAATTTACTGACTGCAAAAGGCTTGCATCGAACCCTTCTGGTAAGGAGATACAGTGGAAAGAGCACAAGCTTTGGAGGCTGCTGGACCTGGGAGGCAGAAACAACTAGATTCAAATCCTGGCTCCACCACTTAATAGCTATACAACTTTGGGCATATTGTTCAATCTTTCTGAGTCTCATTTTTCTCATCTCTAAAATGGGAATCAAAAAATCTCTTTCAAAGTTGTGAATATCAAATGAGGCAATAAATGTAAAGCAATGTAATAAACGTAAGTGGAAGCTTTTTTAAAAAAATTCACTCTCTTCTTCCTGATCAAAGCATCAGTGGTTTCTTTTGATTTTGAGAGTGGAGAGCTTAGTTTCCAATTCCATTTCTAGGATCCTGCGACTTCGGTTGAAAATGTAGCTTACTATATGGACACTGGTATCGCATGCTGTAATCAGCTGAAATCAATGTCAAATGAAAAATCAGATGATAATTCCTGCTCAGGCTCTGTATCACACCTCTCCCTATCTTTATTTCGAGAAAAGTCTACTTGAGTGATTAAAACCAGCTAAAAATCACCTCCTCTCTGAAGCCATTCAAAGATTGTAATTGAATGCCCTTTGTCCTCACTAGGCAATGTGGATAAAACAGTGAGCAAAACAGATATGAGCACTGCCCTCCAGGAGTAATTACACATTTACCAATATGCCTCTTCCATTAGACTCCAGAGTTAGAGCCAAATATTCTTTATTCCAAGCTTGGCATATAGGTGTTCAAAAAAAAAATTTGTTGAATGAATGAATGATTGGTTGAATTCAACACTTTATAAAAGTTATGCTTTTTTTAAAGAGAAGTCAAGTATAGTTTAACTATGTTTTTTTACTTTTAAAAATTAGTATGTTTATCCCTAATATATCTCTAGTTGATTGGCTACTGTCTTAGTCTGCTCGGACTGTCATAACAAAATACCATAGACTGAGTGGCTTAAACTACAGGAATTTATTTCTCACGGTTTTGGAGGATGATTAGACCAAAAGCAAGGTGCAGCCAACTCAGTTCCCTGGTGAAGGATCTCTTTCTTTTGCAGATGGCCACCTCTGGCTGTGTCCTCACATGGCAGGAGAGAGAAAGAGAGCTCTGGTCTCACTTCCTCTTCTTATAAGGACACTAATCCCATCACGGAGGGGCCCATCCTTATGACCTCATCTAAACCTAATTACCTCCCAAAGGCTCCACCTCCAAATACCATCACATTGGGGGTTTGGCCCTCAACATATGAATTTGGAGGGAGACACAAATATTCAGTCCATAACAGCGGCAATCTTTCATAATTTACCCAATAGAGGACAAATGAAGTTTCCAGGGGAGCTATTTTTCAAAATATTAGTTTGTTTTAAATAAGTTTTTAAAAGAAAGAAAGGTTCCCAGGGGCAAAAATCACATTTCACGGAAAAAAACAGTCCGTGAAATAGGAATGGTGGATCCTAACACCAGCTCTATAACAAACTATGTTGGACTTTGATTAAGACAGTTCACCTCCTTGTTCCTAAGAGGGAAGGAGCTGGACTGAGTAACCCTTGGGTCCCTCTCCAGTTCTGCCATGCTAGGAATCTCATGGTAGTAGCCACCTTAAACATTACTTTTTAATTTGAGAGTCCCTATTGTTTCCTCTCGTCACCAATCTCTGATACAGATCAAACAGAATCTCACAAATGAAAATGATAGCTGTTTTCACTCAAGACTGTGCCATCCATCAGAGAAGAATTTGCCCTCCATTTCCCCTCCCCAACATGTGTTGCCAGGTCTCTGATTAAAGCACCCCGAGTCCTACAGAGGCAATCTGCACTCACCTATTTGGTGAAAAGACAAAAACAGAAACCAAATGGAAATTCTTTCAGAGGGTACCTTCAACTTGAAAAAAATACCTAATTCCACTTACATAAGAGATACTCCTTAGGAGTTTGTAAATGTCTATATTCAAGCCTAGTATATTAAAAAACAACACCACCACCAAAACCATATAACATCTGAATTTTTAAAAAGACTGAGGCTGATGTAGTGCTGCTGCTGACATGCACTGTATTTTCTATTTTGATTTCTGCAAATCTATAATTGTGGTCAAAAAAGATGTACCCACAGAATCCTCAAAGAACAGAAAGCTCCAGTTGAAGACCTACTATACAGAATGTTTGAGAGGAAGTCAAGATGGCTGCGTAGGCAGACTCTGAACTCACCTCCTCCCGTGGACACAGCCAATTTACAACTACTCGTGGAAAAATTACCCCTGAGACAGAACTGAAAACTGGATAAGAGGAACTCCTGCAACAACGGACAATCCTCACTGAGGTAGAAGAGGCAGAAACTCCCTTCTGGAGAGGAAAAACGCCGCCTTCACAAGCCGCAGCGCCTCACGGCTGCCGGGAGCAGCGCACAGGTACGCAGCCCTCCCTGGAGGAGCAGGCCCTGAGCCGGGGAGCGCCCCCACTGGGGGCATTCTGTGGACCAAGCACAATCGAGAGGAGTGGCATAATATCTGACTTTGCCTGCTACTAAAACATTGGGGAGTACCCCCAGAAAAGCTGGTTCACAAAGAAATTAAAACTGGCTCTTAAGGGGCACACGCAAACTCACCAGTTTCAGAAAGCAACCTAAAATCACCAGAAAGAAAGGTGCACACTGCTTTGGTGAAAAGAGACTCACCTAATAGGCCCTGTGTGCATCTCGGTGAGAGGTGAGACCTCTCCAGGAACTGAGACATTGGAAGTGACCATTGTTGTGGCCTGGTGTGGGCATGCTGATACAGACGCCATTGGAGTTCTCCCTGTGGCCTGCTAGCCCAGGTCTGCCCCACCCACTAGAGCACTGATTTAATCCAGCTCAGCCAGGGCAGGCAGCCCACCCTAGAGACTGGCCCCACCCAACAACAAGGCCTCAGGCAACTTGTGGGCCTGCATAGATTGGTGACTGGATTTTCTGCAGCCTGGCAACTGAGCCAACTTCAGTGGGGCAGGGCATGCACAAGGAGCGGGTGGAGAGTGTGGGGCGGTGGTGGAGTGTGTGGGGCTCCCGCCTGGAGAGACTGGGTCGGCTTCGGGAGGTCGGGGCACACACACGGGGCAGGACTGTGTTGACTGTGTGTGCGGACCTGTGGGCGGCAGGGCTTGTCAGCTGCAGAAGACTTGTGCTTCTCAAAGACCCACATAGGGGGTTTGCCCCACCTTCCAAAGCCTGAAACAATTGGGTGCTCCCATGCCTGAGGCCAGCCCCAACCAGCTGCAATCCTCAGAGAGATGACAAGAGACCTAAAGGCTGGAGGCTTATAGCAATTGTAAGGCCCTGAGCCTAACAACCTGCCACGCAGGGGGCCTACTCACTTAAAAGAAATACTGCAACACAAATGTGGTATTAGAACTTGCAGCCAACTGTGCTGGGGCTCCCCACACCTGATAAAGAGACTGAAGGGCCCACAACAACTACAAGCAGCTGAGCATTATAACACCTCGCCAGGAGCATAACTCGGCCTCCCTGGGCACCTACAGGGAGAGCAAACAGGCCACAACAGAAGGACACACATAGCCCACATAGGGGTCACCCCTGGAACATTGAGAACTGAGGGAAGCACACTGCAGGCCTCCTAAGCCATCACTTACATAAGGTCACCTATCCAAGAGCAGGAGACGTAGCTGACCTACCTAATGTGTAGACACAAGCACAGGGAAAGAGGCAAAATGAGGAGGCAAAGGAATATATTCCAAGTAAGGGAACAGGAAAAAACCCCAGAAAAGGAAATAAGAGAAACAGAAATGAGCAACTTACCCAACAGAGAGTTCAAACTAAGAGTGGTAAGGATGCGCACTGATCTGGGGAGAAGAATAGATGAACTCAGTGAGAATGTCAACAAAGAAATGGAAGATATAAAAAAGAACCAATCAGAAATGAAGAACACAGGGCCGGCCCCGTGGCTTAGCGGTTAAGTGCATGCGCTCCGCTGCTGGCGGCCCGGGTTCGGATCCCGGGCGCGCACCACTTCTCCGGCTATGCTGGGGCCGCGTCCCACATACAGCAACTGGAAGGATGTGCAGCTATGACATACAACTATCTACTGGGGCTTTGGGGGGAAAAAAATAAAAATAAATAAAATCTTTAAAAAAAAAAAAAAAAAAGAAATGAAGAACACAATACTGGAAATGAAAAATTCACTAGAGGGACTCAAAAGCAGAGTAGAGGATACAGAAGAATGGATCTGTGAGCTGGACGAAAGACTAGAAGAAATTACCCAAGCTGAACAGGTAAAAGAGAAAAGAAATAAAAAGAGTGAGGACAGTCTAAGGGACCTCTGGGACAACATCAAGTGCACTAACATCCGTGTTATAGGTGTCCCGGAAGGAGAAGAGCGAGACAAAGAGACAGATAATCTATTTCAAGAAATAATAGATGAAAACTTCCCTAACCTAAGGAAGGAAACAGACATCCAGCTACAGGAAGCACAGAGAGCCCCAAACAAGATAAACCCAAAGAGGCCCACACCAAGACACATCATAATCAAAAAGTCTAGAATTAAAGATAAAGAGAGAATCCTAAAAGCCGCAAGACAAAGTGAAGTTACACACAAAGGAAACCCCATAAGGCTATCAGCTGACTTCTCAGCAGAAACCTTACAGGCTAGAAGAGAATGGCATGATATATTTAAAGTGCTAAAAGGAAAAATCTTACAGCCAAGAATACTCTACCCAGCAAGGTTATCATTCAAAATGGAAGGAGAGATCAAAAATTTCCCAGACAAGCAAAAATTAAAGGAGTTTGTCACCAAGAAACCAGTGCTACAAGAAATGTTAAAGGGACTGATTTAAGGGGAAAAGAGAAGATCACAAATAGGAAAAATTATCTATTTCCATGATAAGAACGTAATGGATACAAATGCACAAAAAAGAGGTTAGATATGATATCAAAAATATAAAGGAGGGAGGAGGGGAGTTAAAGAGTAGAGCTTTCAGACAGAGGTCAAACTAAAGAGACCATCAATTCTGTATAGAAGAAGAAAAGAACAGAGAAGGACTACTAAAACACTGAGAAAAGAAAGCTAAAAAATGGCAGTAAGTACATACTTATCAATAGCTACTTTAAACGCCAATGGACTAAATGCTCCAATTAAAAGGCATAGGGTGGCTGATTGGATAAAACAACAAGACCCATATATATGCTGCATACAAGAGACACACTTCAGACCTAAAGACACTCATAAATTGAAAGTGAAGGGATGGAAAAAGATACTCCACGCAAATGGCAATGAAAAGAAAGCTGGGGTAGCAGTACTCATATCAGACAAAATAGACTTTAAAACAAAAACTGTAAAAAGAGACAAAGAAGGGCATTACATAATGATCAAGGGAACAATCCAACAGGAGGATATAACACTTGTAAATATCTATGCACCCAAGGTAGGTGCACCTAAATATATAAAGCAATTATTAACAGACATAAAAACAGAAATAGACAGTAACACAATAATAGTAGGGGACTTTAACACTCCACTTACACTAATGGATAGATCATCCAAACAGAAGATCAATAAGGAAACATTGGCCTTAAATGACACACTAGAACAGATGGACCTAGTAGATATATACAGAGCATTCCATCCAAAAACCGAAGAATACATGTTCTTTTCAAATGCACATGGAACATTCTCCAGGATTGATCACATATTAGGCCACAAAACAAGTCTCCATAAATTTAAGAAGATTGAAATAATACCAAGCATCTTTTCTGACCACAACATTATGAAACTAGAAATCAACTATAGGAAGAAAATCAGAAAAGCCACAAATACATGGAGATTAAACAAAATGCTACTGAACAACGAATGGGTCAACGAAGAAATCAAAGAAGAAATCAAAAAAATACCTGGAGATAAATGAAAATGAAAATACAACATGCCAGAATGTATGGGATACAGCAAAAGCGGTTCTAAGAGGGAAGTTTATAGCAATACAGGCCTATCTCAACAAACAAGAAAAATCTCAAATAAACAATCTAACAATGCACCCAAAGGAACTGGAAAAAGAAGAACAAACAAAGCCTAAAATCAGTAGAAGAAGGGAAATAATAAAAATCATGGCAGAAAAAAATGAAAGAGAGACCAAAAAAAAAAAAAAATAGAAAAAATTTATAAAACCAAGAGCTGGTTCTTTGAAAAGATCAACAAAATTGACAAACCTTTAGCTAGACTCACCAAGAAAAAAAGAAAGTAGGCACAAACAAGTAAAATCAGAAATTAAAGAGGAGAAATTACAACAGACACCTCAGAAATACAAAAGATTATAAGAGAATACTATGAAAAGCTATATGCCAACCAATTTGACAATCTGGAAGAAATGGATAAATTCTTAGAATCATACAACCTTCCAAAACTGGAGCAAGAAGAAGTAGAGAATTTGAATAGACCAATCACCAGTGAGGAGATCGAAACAGTAATCAAAAATAAAAGTCCAGGACCAGACGGCTTCCCTGGTGAATTCTACCAAACATTCAAAGAAGACTTAATACCTACCCTTCTCAAACTCTTCCAAAAAATTGAGGAAGGGGGGGAAGCTCCCTAACTCATTCTACGAAGCCAACATTACCATGATACCAAAACCAGACAAGGACAACACAAAAAAAGAAAATTACAGGCCAGTATCACTGATGAACATTGATGCAAAAATCCTCAACAAAATAGTAGCAAATCGCAGACAACAATATGTTAAAAAGATTAAACACCATGATCAAGTGGGATTTATTCCCAGTATGCACGGATGGTTCAACATTCGCAAATCTATCAACGTAATAAACCACATTAATAAAATGAAGAATAAAAATCACATGATCATCTCAATAGATGCAGATAAACAATTTGACAAGATACAGCATCCATTTATGATAAAAACTCTGAATAAAATGGGTATAGAAGGAAAGTACCTCAACATAATAATGGTCATATATGACAAACGCACAGCTAATATCATCCTCAATGGTGAAAAACTGAAAGCTATTCCTCTAAGAACAGGAACCAGACAAGGATGCCCACTGTCACCACTCCTATTTAACATACTACTGGAAGTCCTGGCCAGAGCAATCAGGCAAGAAAAAGAAATAAAAGGGATCCAAATTGGAAAGGAAGAAGTGAAACTCTCACTATTTGCAGATGACATGATTTTACATATAGGAAACCCTAAAGAATCCACCAAAAATCTTTCAGAAGTAATAAACGAATACAGTAAAGTTGCATGATACAAAATCAACATACAAAACTCAGTTGCATTTCTATACACTAACAACAAAGTAGCAGAAAGAGAAATTAAGAATACAATCCCATTTACAATTGCAACAAAAAGAATAAAATACCTAGGAATAAACTTAACTAAAGAGGTGAAAGAGCTGTACATGGAAAACTATAAAACATTGCTGAAAGAAATTGAAGAAGACACAAAAGAAATGGAAAGATATTCCGTGCACTTGGATTGGAAGAATTAACATAGTTAAGATGTCCATACTTCCTAAAGCAATCTATAGATTCAATGCAATCCCTATCAAAGTTCCAACAACAATTTTTCACAGAAATAGAACAAAGAATCCTAAAATTTATATGGAACAACAAAAGACCCCGAATAGCTAAAGGAATCCTGAGAAAAAAGAACAAAGCTGGAGGTATCACACTCCCTGATTTCAAAATATACTACAAAGCTATAGTAACCAAAACAGCATGGTACTGGCACAAAAACAGACACACAGATCAATGGAATAGAATCAAAAGCCCTGAAGTAAACCCACATATCTATGGACAGCTAATCCTCAACAAAGGAGCCAAGAACATACAATGGAGAAAAGAAAGTCTCTTCAACAAATGGCGTTGGGAAAACTGGATAGCCACATGCAAAAAAGTGAAAGTAGACCCTTACCTTACACCATACACAAAAATTAACTCCAAATGGATTAAAGATTTGAATGTAAGACCTGAAACTATGAAACTTCTAGCAGAAAACATAGGCAGTATGCTCTTCAACATTGGTCTTAACAACATATTTTCAAGCACCATGTCTGACCGGGCAACAGAAACAATAGAAAAAATAAACAAATGGGACTACATCAAACTAAAAAGCTCCGCACAGCAAAGGAAACCATCAACAAAACGAAAAGACAACCTAACAATTGGGAGAAGATATTTGCAAACCATACATCTGATAAGGGCTTAATCTCCAAAATATATAAAGAACTCACACATCTCAACAACAAAAAAACTACCAACCCAATTAAAAAATGGGCAAAAGACCTGAACAGATATTTCTCCAAAGAAGATATACAGATGGCCAACAGACACATGAAAAGATGTTCAAAATCATTAACTATCAGGGAAATGCAAATCAAAACTACAATGAGATATCACCTCATGCCCGTCAGAATGGCTATAATTAACAAGACGGGAAACAACATGTGTTGGAGAGGATGTAGAGAGAAGGGAACTCTCATACACTGCTGGTGGGAGTGCAAACTGGTGCAGCCACTATGGAAAACAGTATGGAGATTTCTCAAAAAATCAAGGATAGAACTACCATATGATCCAGCTATTCCTCTGCTGGGTATTTATCCAAAGAACTTGAAAACATCAATGCGTGAAGATACATGCACCCCTGTGTTCATTGCAGCGTTATTCACGATAGCCAAGACTTGGAAGCAACCTAAGTGCCCATCAAGGGACGAATGGATAAAGAAGATGTGGTATATATACACAATGGAATACTACTCAGCCATAAGAAACGATGAAATCCAAACATTTGTGACAACATGGATGGACATTGAGGGTATTATGCAAAGTGAAATAAGTCAGAGGGAGAAGGTCAAATATCTTATGATTTCCTTCATTGTGTAGTAGATAATAACAACAATAAACAAACACATAGAGACAGAAATTGGATTGGTGGTTACCAGAGGGGAAGGAGGGAGGGAGGAGGGCTAAAGGGATAATTCGGCACATGTGTGTGGTGATGGTTTGTAATTAGTATTTGGGTGGTGAACATGATGTAATCTATGCAGAAATAGAAGTATAATGATGTACACCTGAAATTTATACAATGTTATAAACCAATGTTACTGCAATAAACAAAAACTTAAAAAAATAATAATAAAAAAATAAAAAATAATTATGCTTCTAAAAAAAAATCATGTCATCTACAAATAGAAACAAAATACTTCTTCCTTTCCAATTCTGTTGCCTTTTATTTCTTTTTCTTGTCCAATTACTCTGGCTAAGAGTCCCCATACTATGTTGAATAGGAGTGGTGAGAGTGGGCACCCTTGTCTTTTCTTGACCTTAGAGGAAAAGTTTTCAACCTTTCACCATTGAGTATGACTTTGTCTGTGAGCTTGTCATATATAACCTCTATTATGTTGAGGTATGTTTCTTCTATATCTAATTTAAGAGTTTTTATCATGAATGGATGTTGAGTTTTGTCCAATGCTTTTCCTGTGTCTCTTGAGATGATCACATGATTTCTTTCTTTCATTCTACTAATGTGATGTATCACATTTATTGATTTGTGTATGTTGAACTATCCTTGCATCCCAGGGATAAATCACACTTGATCATGGTGAATGATCCTTTTAATGTGCTGCCGTATTCAGTTTGCCAGTGTTTTTTTTTCAGAGTTTTTGCATCTATATTCATCAGGGATAATGGTCTATAATTTTCTTTTCTTGTAATGTTCTTATCTGGTTTTGATATGAGGATAATGCTGGCCCCATAAAATGAATATGGGAGTGTCCCCACCTCTTCAATTTTTTGGAAAAGTTTAGGGAGGATTCGCATTAATTCTTCTTTAAATGTTTGGTAACATTCACCAGTGATGCCATCTATTCCTGGGCTTTTCTTCATTGGGATATTGTTAATTACTGATTCAATCTCCTTACTGATAATTGGTCTCTTCAGATTTTCTATTTCTCCCTGATTCAGTCTGGGTAGGTTGTATATTTCTAGGAATTTTTCCATTTCTTCTAGGTTATCTGGTTTGTTGGCATATAGTTGGTCATAGTAGCCTCTTGTTATCCTTTCTATTTCTGTGGTATCAGTTGTAATGTTATGGAGATATTCTACACATTTAAAAGAGTATATGTATGTATACATTTTTTATTCTTTTCCTTACAGAAATGGTAATATACTATAAATGCTCTTCTGCTTCTTGATTTTAACTTAACAAATTAACTTGAAGGTCAATCAACATCAATACATAAACAGTATCCTCACTTTTTTCAGATGTTCATCGTTTTCCATTGCATGGATATATCATAATTATTTACCCAGTCCCTTCTTGTACAATTAGGTTGTTTGCAGGCTTTTTCTGTTACAAACTAAGCTGCAGTGAATAGCCTTGTGCATGCATTATTTCATACATGCAACACTTACCTATTTTTGTCCATTGCACAGGCATGACATTTGCACATTACAGAATTTGTTCTTGGGCCTTCAGAATGAATCCTACACAATTCTCTCCATGTGCCTACTTTCTTGACATTCCATTATTTTTATTCTTTGCTTTCATCTCTATTCTAATCACTTGCCTCTTTTAACTAGCATTGTCAACATTCTGTTTTGCAATTAAGAAACATGATGAGGTTAATAATGTTCATATGTGACCTCAAAAGTAGGTGCAAACACAGCAAACATGCTGAAGACTGACAAGTAACGTAGTGACTGCACATGACCACTGCTGCCATCATCTCTTTGTTGAAGGAGGGCAGAGATGATATGTATTGGTTCTGGAGTGTAGCTTTGTTCCTGATCTGTGACTTTGGGTAAAACTGTGGGTAAAGGAGCATTACAGCAATAACAAAGACCATGAATTCTTCATGATAGAGCCTCTAAATCCTCAGAGGCTATCTATGTTTGGCTTATAGGTGATTTTAATGAATAAAGTCCTCTCGGTTCTCTCCCCAGAAGATTAAGCATAACACATAATAAAGCTAGAACTAAACACTAATAACAGCCAGACTGATGCTTTATAGTGAAGGTGAGGCATCTAAACTATAAAAACGTAAAATAACATTCTAAGACCATTTAATGTAGAAGAAATAGCCCTATATAAGTAAACTGCTCCTGAGGGCGCCATTTACCATATTAGAACACAAATAGCTGATGAACTAGAGTCACTAAAATACTAAATTATGGTTACTCTGCTCTTTTTAAGAAAGCAGAAAAAAAGGGGAGGGTTGTCTACATATAAAAAGGTAGGGAATATCTTGAGAAAGATTTTCATATTACATATCTCATTTAATCACCAATCACTTTGGGGTAGCCATTATCATTATCATGTTACAGACGAGATTGAGAGAAGCTAAGTAATTTACACAGGGTTGCCCAACTACTCAAATGCAGGTCTAACCGATTCCAAAGTCTTTGTTTTTTACACTGTATCACCACGTCTCTCTTGCTGTGCTCACTGTTACATTGAGGATTAAAGGGCTGTGAGCCAACCCAGGAACCCAATCCCTGTTCATAACATCATTTCTGTGGGAAGAATGGGTGACCAGTGTAAAGCAACCTACATGTGAGTTTTAAAAACCTAACTTATTCATTCCTTGGGTTCTTCCTATAGTACGTTTGTTACCACCTAAAGTCCTACCTAGCACAATGCAGGTAAGAGAAAAGATTCCATAAATATTTGTTGGGTCTTAAGCCAATTTCCTATGACTTAATATTGTCCATTTAGATTCGTATTTTAGGTAAATCCTTATAATTTTCTAATATTTGGTGGAAATGTTCTTTTTTATGGAAATAAGACATCTTTGTCAATTATGTATTATACACAGTGGATAAAAGCATTTTCTTTCGCACATCTATTGGCAGAAGTTTCTCTCCTAGAATAGTGCCAGATACATAGTAGGTGCTTAAAAAATTGCCAGTGAATGAATGCATAAATTAATGAATTCATGTGTGGCTTACAAAAGGCAACTCAACTTTGCCAATTTGGTTTGCCTGGGGGATCAGAATCTGGAAGTAGACCACTTTCCTAAAAATCAATTCATTGAATGAGCAATTTGCCAATGTTACAGCAAAACTGAAACAAACTGGTGAATTGATTATCTGACAAATTAATCATTTGGTAAATTGATGTTGGCAAACTAGTTAATAGGTAAATTAAATTGACAAATTGTTTTTAAAGCACTTCTTGAGCAACGACTGAGCCTTGCATTTTAAAAACAGGGATCTAGCCTGGACTGTCTCTGTGGCAATATATACCTGATCAAGTATTTGTCAAAGTCCATCTAAGTTCTCCTCTCCCTCACCTAGGTGACCCTTCCCTTCTCCTTTTTGTGTCCTTTTACTCCTCTAGCTACTGCCTCCTGTCACAATCAATTTCCTTCTCTCTTATCTCTGGCGTATGCTTCCATCATTCCCATCAAGCCTACAGCTCTGGGCACAATGGTGAATGTTTTTTTTCCTTTCTGCTTTTACTCCTTCTCACTCTAGTTCTACCCTAATCCTCCATCCACATTGTGGCCTATTTGAGGCAAAAATTTGGTAAGAAAAAAAAATGTGTGTTTCAATAGAAAACTATGCATTGTCTAGAAGATATCCCTCCAGGACATGTGATTCTAGCCTTTCATTGTTAAGCACTGTCTACATACAGCGTGCTCTGCCCGATTATCTGATTCTAGGCCTGTGCTTTGTCTTTATTTTACAACTCCGTATAAATATGTCTGTTCTTTGAATTCCCTTTTGAACTGGTTATGACATCTGCCTACTTCTCTCACTGAATGAGTTAAATAAAATCTTTAACATACATTCATTTTTGTATGTATACGAGAACCATGATTTTATCTTTTTTTTTTGAAAATTTTCTGTTAACATATTCCTTTTTCCACTAGCTTACTTACATTTACACAGTATTAAGAGTATCATCACTGAAATGGGAATAGGGGGTAAAACCTGTGTGCTATTGTCTATGGTCTTGAATAGCCATTACAAGACAAAGTACCTTGGTTCACTGGTGACCTTTGACCAATTACTCCTAGTGTTCATGGTGTCTTCTTTGCCTTTACTTTTTTTTTTTTTTTTGGTAAGGAAGATTGGCCCTGGGCTAACATCTGTTGCCAACCTTCCTCTTTTTGCTTGAGGAAGATTGTCGCTGAGCTAACATCTGTGCCAATCCTCCTCTATTTTGCATGTAGGATGCCACCACAGCATGGGTTGATGAGCAGTGTGTAGGTCCACGCCTGGTATCTGAACCCGCAAACCCCGGGCCACAGAAGCGGAGTGCGCAAACTTAAGCACTACACCAGCAGGCTGGCCCCTGCCTTTACTTTTTACCATAATGAAAATATTTGCAAATAGTCGAATAGTTGAATAGTTACTTTTAACAGCTTTGTTGATACAGAATTTATATACCATAAAGTTCATCCATTTAAAGTATATAATTCAGTGGTTTTTTAGCACATTCACAGAGTTATACAACCATCACCACAAACAATTTTAGAACATTCTCATCACTCCATGTGAATTATCAGTCACTCCCCATTTATCCACAACTCCTCGAGCCCCTGGCAACCACTAACCTACTTTCTATCTCTATGGATTTCTCTATTCCAGTATTTCATATAAATGGAATCATACAATATTTAGTCTTTTGTAACTGGCTTCTTTCACTTAGCATAATGTTTTCAAGGTTAGTCCACATTGTAGCAGGTATCAGTACTTCATTTCTTTTTATAAACAAATTACCAAATCATATTCCATTATATGGATATACCACATTTTATATATCCATTCAGTAGTTGATGGACATTTGGGTTGTTCTTCTTTTTAGCAGTTATGAATAATGCTAATATGAACATTCTGTACAAGCTTTTATGTGGACATGTGTTTTTATTTTTCTTGGGTATTTGCCTAGGCTGGGTCATATAGTAACTCTGTGTTGAACCTTGTTAGGAACTGCCAGATTGTTTTCCAAGGTGGCTGCACCATTGCACATCCCTACCAGCAATGTAGAAGGGTTCCAATTTCTCCACATCTCTGTCAACACTTGTTATTGTCTTTTGTACTGTAACGATTCTGGTAGGCGTGCCATGATTTATGTTTTACAATTTACATAATTGATTTAATTTTCTTGTGACCATTTTTTTAATTGTGACTACAATTTTTTAAATCCCCTCTGGGAAGTTTTTGGGGAGAGAGTAGAATATACGTGCTATGGTACTCATTCATGACTACTCATCCTCCTATCTTTCCTACTCCCTTCCTGGTTATCCATGAAGATATTACCATTCTCCACTACCATTATCTATGGAGGCTCCATGTTATATAACTTAATGTAAGAGGGTGAGAGAAGGGAGTTGGTCTTATGCTCATTCTTAACACCATTTTGGAACCATATAATTGTCACATATATTTGATTTCTTTGCATAGAAGCCATTCTTGTGTATCGTCTTCATCAAATCACTGCTGCTATTGCTTACCACCATGTGGGAAATACTGTTAGTTATACACGTGTATCCATTCTTTCTTACTTCCTTTATTAATAGAATACTCAGTTTCAGCTGGACACATGATCACCAGGTAAAGAACACACTCTCAGTCTCCCTTGCAGCTAGGTATGGCCATGTGACTAGAGGTTATGTGTACAACTTTTGAAATATTCTCTTAAAAGGAAAGGATATATGCTTCCCTTTTCTTTTTTCCCTCTTCCTCACATGTGAACCTGGGGGTAGTGAGCCATCTTTGAATGTATAGATGAACATGCTTAGTCTAGGGATGGCTAAGCAGCAAGAGAGGAGATTGAGTCCCTGACACTATGGAACTACTATGCTAGCTCTAAACTATTTATGTTCAGACTGCTATGTCAGAGAGAACAAACTTTTGTCCTATTTAAATCATTGTTACTTTGGTCTATTTTATGGCAGCCACATCTGGACCCCAAGTAATATATGCTATTACCATAACTCCCCCAACCACTTCCTGGCCCACTTCTAAACTTCCTAGGTAATGGTTTTGCTCACCATTCCATCCTTTATAGACATCTCTAGTGATCACACATCCACCCCTGTTGATGAGATCCTTTAATATTGAGATTTCTCAGCCTCTCTTATTCAAAATAACCTGCCTTTCATATCAGTACAGTACCAGTGTATGCCAACCTTGATCAGATCCTCAGTACTTCTTATATTGTTTTTATTTCTGTCTTCTTTAGCATACTCCTGAAAACAGCATTTCCCCTTTTGTGATAGGTTGTTTTTCTCTCTTTTTTCACTCTTAAATTTCTCAAAAGAGCAACCTACAAATGATATCCCCATTTCTCTCAGTATGTTCTCTATATTAGTCATGGCTCTTCAGAGAAACAGTATATATTTTTTTTCCTCAGAGAAACAGAATAAATATTTACATATATACACAAATATACATAAATATATCCATACAGAGAATGAGATTTTTCAAGAATTAGCTCACACAAAAGCTGGCAAGTCCTAAATCTGCAGGGTAGGCTGGCAGGTTGGAGACCCAGGTAAGAGTTGATGCTGCAGTTTGAGTCTGAAGACAGTCAGCCAGCAGAATTCTCTCTTCTTCCGAGGATGGTCAGCCTTTTTTAAATTAAGGCCTCCAAGTGATTAGATGAGGCTGTCCCACATTACAGAAAGTAATCTGCATTACTTAAAGTCTACTGATTTAAATGTTAACCTCACCTAAAAAATAACTTCACAGAAACATCTACAATGACACTTGACCAAATATCTGGGTACCATGGCCTAGCCAATTTGACATAAAATTAATCATCACACTCTACCCCCTTATTTCCATGAAATCTCACTTCTGTTCCTTCAGCTCTACATAAATTGTGCCCCTAATCCTAGAATTAAGTTGCAGACTATGAATCCTAAATGCATCCAAAGTTTTAGGTGTTTGCCATGTTATCTTTTTTCTGGTGAGAGAGTCCATCAAATTCTCGAGAGATGAAAAAGCACCATCCTAATCACTAAACCCCATGGTCTTTCCCACTCCTCTCCCTCGATCTCTCTGTGACCTCTTGCCCTGCCCATAGTTGTTTAAGAAGCTAACAAAACCTTCAATTTGATTTCTGTCACTTGCAACCAAAAAAGTCCTGACTAACCCTCCTAGGCTTAGTTCTTAGTCCACTGATCCTCTTGCTACACATTTTCTCTGAGAGATTTTATCTACTCTCATAGCTATAATATCTCTGGGGTAGTAGTTTAGAAAGATCTTGGGTATGGAAGCTTTTGGACCTAAGTTTAAGCCCAACTCTGCTAATTAGCACCTGGGCAAATTTACTTTACCTCTCTGAGTCCCCAGTTTCCTCATCTATAAAACAGGGCAATAAAATATACTTTGAGTAAATCAACAGACTTAAGTGAGTCTAGAACATGGTAAGCTTGCAATAAATAAGGGTTCTCTCTCCACCTTCCTTTTCTAAGCAAATGACTCCCAAGACCAGCCCTTTAGTTCTCATTTCTCTATCCACACTCAAGTTCAGCCTCTCTCTCTGCCTGTCAATTATTTTCATTAATACATTATGCCGTTACAATATGTTGAACCCGCCTAAAGGTGAGACCCATGTCCTCCTCAAAATCACTTCCTCCTCCTGATCTTACTATCTCTCTTCATGGTATCACTGTTCTCCAGAGTGAACTTTGATTCCTTTCTCTCTCTCAACTTCCTGATCAACCAGACACCATGATCTCTCATTTTGTACTTTGGAATGTGTCCCTTACCTTTCATTTCCATGACACCATCATAATTTACATCCTAATCACCTCAAGCCTGAACTGTTATCTCTTGAGTCTTTTCTCTGCCTCTAGACTGTCTCCACTCCAATCTATCCAAGGCCAGGTTATACTTTCTTTGACCACGTTGCTACTCCTTTAAAATGGGACCTCAAAGACTGTGGGATAAAGAACAGACTCCCAAGCCTGGTATTTAAGATATGCATGATCTGATTCCAACTCATAATCTTCTTTCACAAACCTTCTACTTCAATCAAATTGGTTTTTAACGTATCCCTAAACACATCTGGTGTTCTCCACCTCTCCACACTGCAATACTGTTCCTATCATTCCAACCTTCATGAACCCTTCCCACTACTATTTATCCACCCCACCTCTACCCTTTGAAACCCATCTAAAATACAATCTATGCAGGGAGTGATGTCAGCCTCATTGCAGAGTGAGTTTTTCCCTTTGTCTGTCCCCTCTAAGTTACAACTAAACAAACATTCATTAACCAACAGAGGATTCCCTACACAGCATAAAAGGACACTTGAGAGATCCACACAGCCATACATCTGAAGATGAGTGGACTGGATCCCCAGGAAGAAGTGGAACTAGGTGAGTGATCCCCTCCCCCTCCCTGGCAGCAGCGATCTAGGGCGTGGATTCTCACACAGTGGCCAGTGCAACTGTAAGTGGAGGCAGGGGCAGCCAGGCCGTGTGGGAATGCTTTCAGCGTGGTAGCCCAGTCCGCAGGAGTGTCCACTGTGCTGGGGTGGCCCCACTCATGGGAACACTTCCCACCAAGTAGCAGTAGCTCAGGCCCCTCAGAGGCACCCCCCCGAACTGCCCACAAGCACAGCACCGGCTCATGAGAAAAAAAAGTGCCCCTCCTGCCTAGCGCAGCAACTCAGCCAGTCCCTGCTGAGCACAGCGGCCCCATCTGCATGAGAGTGCCCCACCTGAGCACAGAGACCTTGCCCACGTGAATGCAACCTGGCAAGCAGCTGCGGCCAGTCCACAGAAATGCAGAGTGGCCCTACCAGCATAACTACCAGCAAACGGGGCGAGATCAGAAAACACAGTTCCTCCCCCACCCCACCAGTGGTGGCAGGTAGAATCTGTGACCTGATACTACCACAAATGTGCTGGCAAAGGATCAATTCATCAAACACCATAAAGAACTACAGTAGCACTTCAGAGCAGAAGGAAAATGATGATTGTCCAGAAACCAATCTGAAGTCACAGAAGTTTACAATTTAAATGACAGAGAATCCAAAATAGTTGTCATAAAGAAATTCAATGAGCTACAATAAAACTCAGAGAGACAATTCAAGGAGCTCAGGAATAAAATTAATGAGCAGAAGGAATACCTCACCAAAGAGATTGAAGCCCTTAAAAAAAAAACTATACAGAAATTCCGGATGTGAAGAACACAATTAATGAGATAAAAAATAATCTAGAAACCATAAAAAGTAGAGCTGACCTTATGGATGACAGAATTAGTGAATTAAAAGATAGAAATATAGAAATGCTTAAGGTGGAGGAGGAGAGAGAATTGAGATTTTTAAAGAATGAAGAAATTCTTTGAGAAATACCCAATTCAATTAGGAAAAGCAACATAAGGATTATAGGTATTCCAGAGGGAGAACAGAGGGAGAAAAGAGCAGGGAGCTTGTTCAAAGAAATAATAGTTGAGAACTTCCCAAACCTGGGGAAGGACCTGGACTTACAGGTACATGAAACAACATGTTCTCCTACTTACTCCTAACTACTTCAATGCAAAAAAGACCTTCTCCAAGGCATATAATAGTAAAACTGGCAAAAGTCAATGACAAAGAAAAAATACTAAGAGCAGCAAGGCAGAAGAAAATGACCCACAAAGAAACCCCTATCAGGCTTTCAGCAGATTTCTCAGCAGAAACCCTACAGGCTAGGAGAGAGTGGAATGATATATTCAAAATACTGAAAGACAAAAACATGCAACCAAGAATACTCTATCCAGCAAAACCATCCTTCAGATATGATGGAGAAATAAAAACTTCCCCAGATAAACAAAAGCTGAGAGAGTTCATTACCACTAGATGTGGCACCTATGAGAAATCATTGCCACTTACAAGAAATGATGAAGGAAGCCCTCCTACCTGAAACAAAAAGGCAAAGATTTACAAAGCTTTGAGCAAGGAGATAAATAGACAGACAAATTGCAGCTCTCTATCAGAACAGGTTAGCAAACACTTAATCATAATATAAAAGATAAAGGGAAAGAAAGAATCAAAAATAACTATAAACACTTCAATTTAGTCACAAACTCACAACACAAAAAAGAACAATTTGTGACAACAATAACTCAGAAGGGGAAGAGGAAACGGAGGGAATCTGCTTTGGCTAAGGAGATAAGAGACTATCAGAAAATGGACTATCTCATCTACGAGATCTCTTATACACACCTCACAGTAACCACTAAACAAAAATCAGAATAAAGACACAAATGATAAATAATGAGAAAACCGTCATAGAAAATCACCAAACTGAAATGGCAGTCAGAAATACATGGGATGAGAAAAAAGAGAAATATAGAACAACTGGAAAATAAGAGTAAAATGGCAGTATTAAGCCTTCATATATCAATGATCACTCTAAATGTAAATGGATTGAATTGTCCAATCAAAAGACACAGAGTGGCTGGGTGGATTAAAAAACAAGAACCAACAATATGCTGCCTCCAGGAAACATATCTTGGCTCTAAAGACAAACACAGGATCAGAGTGAAGGGATGGAATACAATACTTCAAGCAAATGGCAAACAAGAGAAAGCAGGTGTTGCCATACTTACATCATACAAAGCCAACTTCAACATAAAAAAGGGAAGGAGAGACAAAGAGGGGCAGTATATAATGAAAAAAGTGACATTCCACTGAGAGGACATGATACTTATGAATATATATGCACCTAACACAGGAGCACCAAAGTATATAAAGCAACTATTAACAGACCTAAAGGGAGAAATTAACAGCAACACTATAATAGTAGGGGACCTCAACATCCCACTTACATCAATGGATAGATCATCCAAATAGAAAGTCAACAAGGAAACAGTGGAATTAAAGGAAAAACTAGACCAGACCAGATGGGCTTAATAGATACACATAGAACACTTCATCCAAAAACAGCAGAATACACATTCTTCTCAAGTGCACATGGAACATTTTCAAAGACAGACCATATGTCAGGAAACAAGGCAAGCCTCAATAAATTTAAGGAGACTGAAATCATATCAAGCATCTTTTCTGACCATAATGCTATAAAACTAGAAATCAGCTACAGGAAAAAAGCTGAGAAAGTCACAAATATGTGCAGAAAGGAAAGTCTCTTCAATAAATGACATTGGGAAAACTGGACAGCCACACGCAAAAGAACAAAAGCAGACCATTATCTTACACCATACACAAGAATTAACTCAAAATGGATTAAAGACTTGTATGTAAGACCTGAAACCATAAAACTCCAAGAAGAAAATATAAGCAGTACACTCTTTGACATTGGTCTTAGGAGCATCTTTTCAAGTACCATGTCGACTCAGGCAAGGGAAACAAAAGAAAAAAAAAACAAATGGAAATGCATCAGACTAAACAGCTTCTGCAGGGCAAAGGAAACCATCAACAAAATGAAAAGACAACCCACCAACTGGGAGAAAATATTTGCAAATCATATATCCAACAAGGGCTTAATCTCTAAAACATATAAAGAACTCATACAACTCAACAACAAAAAAGAAACAACTCAACCAAAAAATGGGCAGAGGATATGAACAAACATTCTTCCAGAGAAGATATACAGATGGCCAACAGGCACATGAAAAGATGCTCAATGTCACTAATTATTAGGGAAATGCAAATCAAAACTACAATGAGATATCACCTTACCCCTATCAGAATGGCTATAATTAACAAAACAAAAAATAACAAATGTTGGAGAGGATGTAGAGAAAAGGGAACCCACATACTCTGCTGGTAGGAATGCAAACTGGTGCAGCCACTATGGAAAACAGTATGGAGATTTCTCAAAAAATTAAAAATAGAAATACCACACAACCTAGCTAACCCACCACTGGGTATTTATCCAAGGAACATGAAATCAACAATTCAAACAGATTTATGCACCCCTATGTTCACTGCAGTAGTATCCATAATACCCAAGACAAGGAAGCAACCCAAGTGCCCTTCAGCTGATGAATGGATAAAGAAGCTGTGGAACATATATACAATGGAATACTACCCAGCCATAAAAAAAGACAAAGTTTTGCCATTTACAATAACATGGATGAAACTTGAGGATATTATGTTAAGTGAAATAAGCCAGACAGAGAAAGACAAACACTGTATGATTTCACTCATACGTGGAAGATAAACAAACACATGGATAAGGAGAACAGATTAGTGGTTACCAGAGGGGAAAGGGGGAAGGGGGTGGGCAAAAAGGGTAAAGGGGTACATATGTATGGTGACAGATAAAAACTAGGCTACTGGTGGTGAGCACAATGCAGTCTATACAGAAACTGATATATAATAATGTACACTTGAAATTACACAATGTTATAAACCAATATGACCTCAATAATTTTTAGAAATAAATAAATAAATAAAAATAAAATACAATCTACTCTGTAGAGGCATCCTGGATGACCCAACACAAAGTAATCTCTTAATCCTCTAAAGTCCATTTAGCCTCATCTTAATTGTATTCATCAAGGGTCCAGTAGGAAACAGATGACACACTATAATTAGGAAAATTTGAAGAGAGTTTAATTAAAGAACTAATTAGGAAAACAAATCAACAGTCAAGAGTCAAGACCTTCATGTTGAGGAATATAGCCAGTCACCAGCACCCATGCAGGGAGGAAGACTGGTAGAGTAATAACCCAAACTTACTCTCCTTCCTCCCTCTGATTCCTCCCAGTGCTCTCCATAGTCTGAACTAAACCAGAAACCAGAGGTTAGGGAAGCCCATTTATACAGTCAACTTCCATGGCACAGAGCAAGGAGTGGAAGAGTGGAGAGTGAATCTGAAGGAATAAAGACAAGATAATTAGTGTAGTAGACTACAAATTCTCTAGTCCCTCGTATGAAATTATAGCAAAAGTATTTTTAAACAATTACTTTGAAATGCATCAAAAAACAAAATGGATTAGAGGGATGGATAGATAAAGCAAGTGTAGTAACATGTCAATTGTAAAATTTAGAGTTGGGCATATCGGTGTTTACTGCAAAATTCAACTTTATTGTATGATTGAAAATATTCATAATTAAATATTAGGGGTAAAAAGGGAAAAATGGTTTAAAAGAAGCAGTGAAACTTTCCTACTACAGTCATGTGCTGCATAATGATGTTTTGGTTAACGACAGACTGCGTATATGACGGTGGTCCCATAAGATTAGTACCATATAGCCTAGGTGTGTAGTAGGCTATACCATCTAGGTTTGTGGAAGTACACTGATGTTCACACAACAACAAAATCACCTAATGACACATTTCTTAGAACATATCCCCATCGTTAAGCAATGCATGACTGTATACACTCAACTATCTTTTACCTCCATACTCTTTATATTTTAAGTGTAGCTTCATATTTCAGCTTGTCATAACCAGGCTGCTGAAATCTCATGAGTAAAGTAATTTTCAAAGGGTCAAGAAACAAAATGTTCCACATGTTGTTGTTGTTGTCACTGTTGTTGCTTTTTAACATTATATTTTAAATGTGTAAATGCTTCTTCCATAATGGATATTCTGTCCCAATTGCATTAGCTTTCCTCTAGTCTTCAGGAGAGAGAAAGAGATAAGAGAGAGAGAAAAATCATCTAAAAAAGAGTGGTCTGAGGGTGAACAAGAATTCAGAACATAGACTACTCATAAGATGGAGTTTGCATTATGAGTTGCCTTTCACCCTCAATGTTTGCAAAGTTATCACCATCAAAAATCAATTATTAGGGGTCAGCCCGATGATATAGCGGTTAAGTTCACATGCTCCACTTCGGTGGCCCAGGGTTCGTGGGTTTGGATCCCGGGTGTGGACCTATGCACCACTTATGAAGCCATGCTGTGGCAGGTGTCCAACATATAAAGTAGAGGAAGATGGGCACTGATGTTAGCCCAGGGCCAATCTTCCTCAGCAAAAAGAGGAGGATTGGCAACAGATGCTAGCTCAGAGCTAATCTTCCTCACCAAAAAAAAAAAAAAATCAATTATTAAATGCTTTTATGCCCCCTCAAGGCCAGTGTCTAGAAAAGACTGATAGTCTATGAAAATCCAATCGCTATTTTCTGCTGCATAGATGTCCATTTTGCAATTCCAAGTAGTATTACAGCACAGATTGTAGGGAAAAAATGTTAAAGAGATCACTCTCTGCCTTCCTCTTTCATGTCAGGGCAAAAAAAGATATTGGTTTTGCATAATACTGTGGTCACAATACATTTATGTCTCTAATGAGGAAATAATTTTATGTGTTGCTACATGTCTGTCCTCTCCAATGAGGACAAGAACCATGCACATCCTGTTCTACTTAGTGTCTCCAGCATCTGCATACTGCGAGGCACATGGTAGGGAGATGCCTGATAAATCTTTTGGGATGTATTTGAATACACAAGACCCCAAAGACAGGGAGAGGCAGCATGGTGCAATGGAGAATGGAGAAATTAAGGAAAAATCTCACTAGGCATGCACAGGGAGTAGTGTGTCCCCTGTGAGGCCAGCTGTCTTACCAGCCAGCTAACCAGGCAGCATTCTCTCCATACTGGCTGACTAAGCCTCTTTCTGTTTGACATATCTGGTTTTAAGAGAGATTAAAACAGTCAATCAAATTATAGTCAACCATTTCAGACCTAGGAGCCATTCTGTCTCTTAGATGACAGCACTCATTTCTGCTCTGGTCTAGTATATTTTAAACTTGAACTTTAACCTCAGGGGGCAATATTTTCCCTTAGTTTCTAAGTTTTTGTGTTGAAACTATTTTATCAGTTATGTGGCCACAGGAGATGACTTTCCCGGGTTTTACTTCTTCATTTGTAAAACAAGGATTATTATATTACATCACTGGGTCATTGTCTGAGTTTAATAGAGATAATATATTAAAAAGTCTCTCCATATATGTCAGGGATTTTTATCTTTATGACCTTCAGATTTTTCACCCACTTCTGCTCCAATGCCCCTTCTTTAAACCCCACAGGAAATATCAGAGTATGTCTCTCCTCTTTGACAGAGGTGGGAAAATTGGGCCATCTGCCCTGAAGGGCCTTAGGTCTCTGACATCCATTCCTCATGTTTATCTCTGTGCTACCTATAATCCAGATGCATTTCACGCACACCTTTAGTTATGGCCATAAGTGGATATCCCCAATTTCTCATGTGAAGGGAAGAATTTGTAACTATGAAAAACATGATAGAACTGTCAAAAGTATACTAACTCAGCTACATAAATTGTGAAATATAATGAGTTGTATCTGTTCTAAGACTGCCTAAAAATCAAAAGTTTTTCATTAATATAAGAGAAAAACAAATACTACAAATGTTTAAATTGTTCTGCTTCTCAAAGTCTTACCACAACCATTTCTAAGGACTGTCTCCAGTAGCTAATGCAGTGTGGTTAGGGAGAGGAGCACTGCAGAATGCAAGAGATACTCAGGTCCTGGGATGTGGGAGTAACTTTGAGAGCACAAAATAGCTTTTTTGTTGTGCTTATTAAATAAGCATTTCCAATTCCTATCATAAACAAAGTGAAAATTTCTCTAATATATAATGAGCTACTAAAAATCAAAGAGAAAAAGACCAATAACATCCAATCAAAAAAATGGGCAAAGGATATGAACAGACTGTTCGCAGAAAAAGAAATGCAAATGGCCTTTAAACATGTGTATGTGTGTGTGTAAAGCTCAGCCTCATTTATAGTAACACAAATGAAATGCAAACTAAAACAGTTCTCATATATCAGATTGACAAAAATATAAAAATCTGACTACACTGTTGGTGAAGCTGTAGGGAAATGGGAACAACCCTTAAGAATGGAATTGGGCAATATCTAACCAAATTATAGATGTATTTAACTTTTGACCAAGAAATCCCACTTCTAGGAATTTATCCTATACACATATACCAGCATGAGTATAAAATGACACAAAAACAAGGGGTTTTTTTCTCTCCAGAGAAAAAATTCTCATCTCTTGCCTAGGGCAAAGAATCCTCCAGAAGAGAGTTTTCTGCTCAGAGGTAGTAAGTCAACAATTCTACGTACTGACTTCAAACCAGTCCCCCAACCTCCTTTCCGCCCTGCTTCACCCCTGCCCCCCATAACATCTCCTACTTCTGCCACTATTCAGGGTTCTGGGCGGCAAAGCAGCTCTCTTATTGTATCTTCACATGGAGCACTTCAGGTTGTGGCTTTCTCTCTCCGCTAAGTGTCACCACTGCTTCATCTACTTTTTTTCTTTTAATTTATGGGACCTCAAGAACACAGAATTAGGTTCATCATAATCTTTGGGTCATGATACACTGTCATCATTGATCCAAGAATGGCCTTTTTTTTTTTAGGAATACAGTGAGCACCTGTGAACCTACCGTTCCACCAAAGAACTAGAACATTAGCAATAAATTACACCTACCTATATGATCCTCCCCATCCCAGCCCCTTGACTCCTTCCCAGAGATAATGACTATCTTGAATTTGTGTTTATCATTTGTTGCTATTTTAAAAGTTATATCTAATACATATGCAGGCCTGAACAATATATTGTCTGTGTTCAGTTGCCCTGTTTTTAAACTTTGTTTAAGAAAAATAGTATCAAACCGATATAGTCTTCTGGAACATGCTTTTTAAATTCAGAGTCACGTAACTAAGTTCATTTATAGTTTTGCATGTACCTAAGTTCATTAATTTTTATTGCTTTATTATACACCGTTGTGTGACTGTACCACATTTGTCCATTTGCCTGTCAATGGGCATTTAGGTTTTTTCTAGTACCGATATAAATATTCTTGAACACGTCTCCAACATTTAATGTTATCAGACTTCTTCACATTTTGCCAGTTGAATGGTTTAAAACAGTTTCTCATTATGTCTCAATTTACATTTCCTTGATTACTCACGTGGCTGAATAGAAATATAGACCATATGTATTTCCTCTTCTATGAAATGCCTTTTGCCCATTTTTCTGTTGGGTTGTTTCTCCTTTTCTTATTGATCTTAGGCATTCTCTCCATATATTCTTAATTCTAATCCTTTGCCATTTATAGAAGTCACAAATATCCTGTCATAACTTGCCATTTCATTTTCTATAAGGTGGTTTTTGACAGAGGTTTTACATTTTTTTCATGTAGTCACAGCCATCAATCTAATCCTAATAACTAGCACTATTTGTATCTTGTTTAACAAATCATTCCAAACCTATATTTTCTACAAAGTGTTTTAAAGTTTTATTTTCTATTTTTAAGTTCTTACTGTGTCTGGAGTTCATTTTTGTGTGCGATGTGAAGTAGAGACTAAATTTCATTTTTTTCCTTATGGTTAAATAACTTTTCCAGCTCTATTTAATAAAAAGTCCCTCCTTTATCCACTGATCTTAAATACCACCTTTCTTTTATCAAAGTTCCATATTTGCATGGGTCTTTTTCTGAGCTCTCTTCTCTTCCATTGGCCAATGCATCCAGGCACTGATATCCACCGAAATAACTCATAATAAGTCCTGACAACTGGTAAGACAAGAGTCTCATCCTAATTTTTTTTTTTGTCAGAAGTTCATTAGCTACTTGTGGCCCTTCATTCTTCAATATAAATTTCAGAATTAATTTTTCAAGGTACACATACAAAAAAATATCTATTGTAATTTTAACTGGAGTTAAAGAAAATCTATAACTCTATTTGGGGAGAATTGGTATCTCTAAAATATTAAATCTTCCTATATATAAATAGTGTATATCTTTCCATTAATTTAAGTCTTCAACATCTTTCAGTAAATTTTTACACAAACAGGTCTCCCACATCTGTTTTTTTTTAAGAACAGGTCTCCCACATCTTTTTTTTTTAAGATTTTATTTATTTATTTATTTTTCCCCCCAAAGCCCCAGCAGATTGTTGTATGTCATAGTTGCACATCTTTCTAGTTGCTGTATGTGGGACGCGGCCTCAGCATGGCCGGAGAAGTGGTGCGTCAGTACGCGCTTGGGATCCGAACCCGGGCCGCCAGCAGCGGAGCACGTGCACTTAACCGCTAAGCCACGGGGCCGGCCCTCCCACATCTTTTGTTACATTTATTCTTGTGTTTTGTTATAAATATTTTTTGCTATTTGTTGATAGTGTAGAAAAAATGCAATTGACATTTATAGGTTTCCTTTTTCTAATTTACCTCAATGCATCCATTTTAAGTTTACAGTTTAATGAATTTTGACAAGTTTATACAGTTTTATATATTTTTGAGTTTGACAAATAAATACAGAATGTATTGTACTACCAACACATTCAAGATACAGAGAATATCCATCACCAAAAATTCCCTTGTGCCCCTTGCCAACCAATCCCCACTCTCCCCACCCTAGCCAACTAGTGATATGCTTTCTACCATATAAATTAAATTTGTGATTTCTAGAGTTTCAAATAAATGGAATCATATAGTATTTATTCTGTTGTGTCTGGCTTCTTTCAATCAGCATAATTTTTTAGATTAATCCATGTTGTTGTGTTACAGGAGTTCTTTAATTTTTTTTTTAATTATTAGGGCCGGCCCGGTGGCGCAAGCGGTTAAGTGCGCGCGCTCCACTGCAGCGGCCCGGGGTTCGCTGGTTCGGATCCCGGGCGCGCACCGACGCACTGCTTGGCAAGCCATGCTGTGGCGGCGTCCCATATAAAGTGGAGGAAGATGGGCACAGATGTTAGCCCAGGGCCGTCTTCCTCAGCAAAAAAAGAGGAGGATTGGTGGATGTTAGCACAGGGCTGATCTCCTCACAAAAAAAAAAAAAAAAAAAATTATTATTACCACTGAATTGTATTCCATTCTATGGAATATAATACAACAAAGTGTAGATTCATTCACCTGTTGATGGACATTTCTGTTGTTTTCAATATTTGGCTATTATGAATAAAGCAGTTAGGAGCATTCTTGTAAAAATCTTTCCTGGGTATTTTTTTTCCCATTTCTCTCAAGTAAATATCTAGGAGTTCATGGTTTGTATGGTAAGTGTATGTGTAACTATATAAGAAACTGCTAGCCTATTTTTCAAAGAGGCTGCAAAATTGTACATTCCCAGCAGCTCCACATCCTTGCCAGTATGTTGTATTGTCAGTCTTTTGAATTAGAATCCTTTCTAATTGATGTATAACAGTATCTCACTGTGGTTTTAACTTGCATTTCCCTGATGACTAATGATACTGAGCATCTTTCTGGTGCATAGATCTCATTTGTCTATTTTCTTTTGTGAAATATCTTTCTAACTATTTTGCCCCTTTTAAAAAATTTCTGGGTTGTCTTATCTTCTTAACATTGAGTTGTAATTGTTCTTTGTATATTTTGGATACAAGTCATTTTCAGGTAGATGTATTGTGAATATTTTCTCCTAGTATGTGGTTTGCCTGTTACTTTTCTTAATGTTATCTTTCAAAGAGAAGTTTTTTAACGTGATGAAGTCCATTTTATCAATATTCTTAATAGTCCATGCTTTTTCATGTTCTACCTAAGAAATTTTTGCCTGTCCCAAGGTTATAAGATGAAAGATTTTCTATGTTTTCCACCAGAAGTTTTAGAGTTTTCACTTTTATATTTGTCTGTGATCCCTTGAGTTAATTTTGGTGTGTGGCAAGAGATAATGGTTAAGGTTCATTTTTTTTCCCCAAATGATATCCAATTGTTCCAGCACCACTTTTTGAAAAGATTGCCTCTCCTGATACAGTTACCTTGGCACTTCTATCAAAAGACAATTGACCAAAATGTGCGTCTCTTTCTACACTCTTATTGTAGTAATTTTGAATAGAATTAAAATCAATTTGGAAATAATGGACATCTTAACAATATTGACTCTTCAGATCCACAATCATGGCATCTCTCTCCATTATTTAGGTATTTTAAAAATCCTCTAATCAGTGCTGTATAGTTTTCAAGTGTACAGGTTCTGCACATCTTTTAAGTATTGTAAGTTTTGATACTATTATAAGTAGTATTGTTTAATTTGAATTTCCCATTGTTGATAGTATATAGAAATAGCATTAATTTTTGCCTGTTGACCTTTGATCCTGAAACTTCAATAAACTCATTAGTTCTAGTAGCTTTCTCTGTAGATGCCACCACATTTTTGACATAGACAATCATGTTGTCTCTAATTAAAGATAATTTTACTTCTTTCACAATGTGTAAGCCTTCTATATCTTTTCTTGTCTTATTGCACTAGATAGAACTTCCAGTGTAATGTGAAATAGAAGTGGTGACAGTAGACATCTTTGCTTTGCTCCCAAACTCAGGAGCAAAATATTCATCATTAAGAATGCTTTTCTAGAGGCCAGCCCTGTGGCATAGCAGTTAAGCATGCATGCTCCGCTGCTGGCAGCCCGGGTTTGGATCCCGGGAGCTCACCAATGCACTGCTTGTCAGGCCATGTTGTGGTGGCGTCCCATATAAAGTGGAGGAAGATAGGCACAGATGTTAGTCCAGGGCCAGTCTTCCTCAGCAAAAAGAGGAGGATTGGTATGGATGTTAGCTCAGGGCTGATCTTTGTCACAAAAAAAAAAAAAAAAAAAAAAAATGCTTTTCTAATGCCCTTAACCTGATTGAAGAAGTCCATTTCTAATCCTAGTATGCCATAAGTTATTATGAATGGATGTTGAATTAGGTCAAGGAATTTTTTTCTGTATCTACTGATGATCATATGGTTTTCCTTTTTGAGTCAGTTAATATGGCTAATTATGTTGATAGATTTTCAAATGTTAAACCAACCTAGAGTTCCTGTGATAATCACCACTTGGTCATGATACATTATCCTTTTTATATATTGCTGGATTTGATTTGCTAGTATTTTGTTAAAGATTTTTTTTTTTTAAGTTTTTTTTTTCCCCCCAAAGCCCCAGTAGATAGTTGTATGTTATACATCCTTCTAGTTGCTGTATGTGGGTTGTGGCCTCAGCACGGCCAGAGAAGTGGTGCGTCAGTGCGCACCCGGGATCCGAACCCTAGCCGCCAGCAGCGGAGCGCACGCACTTAACTGCTAAGCCACTGGGCCGGCCCATTTTGTTAAAGATTTTTGAATCTATGTTCCTGAGGGTTACTGATCTGTAGTTTTCATTGATTCTATTTCATTGATTTCCACTCTTTATTATATCCTTCCTTCTACTTCTTTTGGGGTTATTTGTCCTTCTTTTCCTAGATTCTTAAAGTGGAAGCTTAGATCACTGATTTTAGACACTTCTTCTTTTCTAATATAGGCATTTAAAGCTGTAAATTTCCCTGTGAACACTGCTTTAGCTGCATTCTGCAAATTTTGACATTATGTTTTCATTCAGTTCAAAATGCTTTCTAATTTCCCTTGTGATTTCTTCTTTGAAGTGTAGATTATTTGAAAGTGTATTAATTTCTCAATATTAAGGGAATTTTCCAGATAGTTGTGTATTTTTATTCCTAATTCAACTTAATCATGGGCAGAAAATATATTCTGTATGATTTTAATTTCATTTCTTTAAATTTGTTTAAATTGTTAATCTTTTCAAAAAGACAGCTCTTGGTTTCATTGAGCTTTTCTGTTGTCTTTTTAGTCTCTATTTCATTTATTTTCACCCTGATCTTTGGTATTTCCTTCCTTTACTAACTTTGGGCTTAGTTTGTTCTTCTTTGTCTAGTTCCTTGAGATGTCAAGTTAGGTTGTTTGAGATCTTTTTTTTCTCTTATCGTAGGCATTTATCACTATGAACTTTCTTCTTAGGACTGCTTTTGCTGCAGGCCATATGTTTTGGTATGTTGTACTTCCATTTTCATTTGTCTCGATATTTTTTAATTTTTCTTTTGATTTCTTTTTTGACCCATTGGTTGTTCAGTAGCATGTTTTAACCTCCACATATGTGTGAGTTTTCCAGTTTTCTTCTTATCATTGATTTCTAGTTGCATACCATGTGGACAAACTTGTCTATTTCTTTCCATTTGATCTGCTTCTGCTTTGTGTTTTTTGAATCTCTGTTATTAGGTGCATACACATTTAGAATTGTTAGGCCTTCTTGGTGAATAAAGTCCTTTATCATTATATAATGTTCCTTTTATCCTTTGTAATATTCGTTATTCTGAAATCTACTTTGTCATATTAAAATAATCAATCTAGCTTTCTTTTTATTAGAATTTGTATGATATGTTTTTTTCCATCTTTTCACTTTTTATCTATCTATGTCTTCATATTTAAAATGCATTTCCTGTAAACAGCATATAGTTGGTTTCACGGCTCTGATAATTTCTGCCTTTTAATGGGAATGTTTACACCTCTTACATTTAATGTTAAAAAAGGAACATATTACAATATCAGTATGGTATATTTAAACCAATCATCTTATTAAGTCTAAAAATCTTATTTTTTTAATTTGTTCATCCCTTTTTTACTATTTTCCTGTCCTTTTTTGGAATATTTTTTATGATCCATTTTATCTCTACTATTGGCTTATTATCCACCCTACCACCTACTTTTGTAAATAAAATTTTATGGAAACACAGTCATGCCCATTCATTTACATATTGTGTGTGGCTGTTTTCATGCTCTCTTCCTCCTTACTCCCTCTATCCCTCCTTCCCCTCAATCTTACCTTTTTACTCTATTTTTAAGATAAATTTTACAAGGTAAAGTTACTTCCTATCTCTCCTGCAGCATCTCCTAGATCTTTTTCTTTCCTTGAGTACTTCCATCAAAAGCGTTTTCAATGCAGTGCTTCATGTGGCAAATTCTATATATGAATAAAAATTTGCATAGAAGTAATATTCTAGGTTCAAATTCTTTTACCTCAATACTTTAAAAATATAACTCCATTGTCTCCTTGCCTTCAGTGTTGCTGTTAAGACACCAGAAGCCAATTAGACTTTTATTAATTTGTAGATGAGTTGGCTTCCTTTTCTCTGAAAATCTTAAAAAAAATTTTAACCTTAAATTTCTTTTTTTTTTTTTTTTTTTTTTGCTGAGGAAGACTGGCCCCAGGCCAACATCCATGACCATCTTCCTCCACTTTATATGGGATGCTGCCACAGCATGGCCTGAGAAGCGGTGCATCGGTGCACGCCCGGGATCCAAACCAGCGAACCCCGGGCCGCCGCAGCGGAGCGCATGCACTTAACCACTTGCATCACTGGGCCAGCCCCTTAAATTTCTTAAATCTAGATATGCTCTTTTCCTTCTCCTGATTGGTACTCTATGGGCATTTTTGATGTGACGTAATTCGGGTTTTGTTTTGTTTTTGAATTCTGAGAAATATATTTTCACTAATTCCTCAACTGTTTCCTCCTATCCATTTTTATTTCTGTTTCTGAAACTCCATTATTGACGCTAGCATTTTCACCTCCCATATCTCAAGTTTTCCTTCTAGGAGTGTCCCTCGATCTAACCTTATTACTTACCAATTCATTCTTTAGCTCTACCCCCTTTTTACTTATCCCATCTATTGTGTTATTTCAACTATTTACACTTCTTATACCTTATACATCTAGATACTTCTTTCAGGAAGATGCAGCATTTAGGAGAAAGCCACTTTCCTTGATTATAACATTTATTTAATGTTCACTTTGTATTTTTAAATACTCTTCAAAACTTGAAAGCATTTGCTTTTGCTTTACACCATTCCAAAACTTCCATAATAGCTTACATCTGTGTAGCAAAATACCAAGCACTTTCAAAGACACTATCATAATTCCTTCAATAGGCCTGAAAGGCAAATATTATTTTATCTCAATTGAACAGGTAAGGAAGTGGAAACCCAGATAGAAAAAGTACTTATTATAAATTGTCATTTATAATGAGAAATACATATACTTGGTCTTTGTCCGATTTCTGGCACAGAGCTCCTAAAACCCTTGGAATTTCCTAATAAGAGCCATAAAGGTGATTTGATATCATAACCTTTTTCAGCCACACCGAAGTTTATGTTAATGAGGTAACTTCTAGAAAGTCAGGGGAACTAACCATGAGATTGGAGGGTTGGAACTTTCCATCCCAGCCCCCTGACCTCCCAGCAGAGGAGAGGGGCTGGAGTTCAATTGATGGTCAATGGCCAAAGATTTAATCAATCATGCATATGTAACGAAGCCTCCATAAAAACCCAAAAAGACTGGGTTCAGAGAGCTTCCAGGTTGATGAACATGTGGGGATTTGGGGATAGTGGTGCACTTGGAGAGAGCATGGAAGCTCTGCAGCCACTTCCCACATACTTTGCCCTATGCATCTCTTCCACCTGGCTGTTCCTGAGTTATCCTTTTACAATAAACTGGTAATCTAGTAAGTAAACTGGTTTCCTGAGTTCTGTGAGCTGCTCTAGAAAATTAATCAAACCCAAGGAGAGGGTCATGGGAACCTCTGATTTATAGCCAGTTGGTTAGAAGCACAGGTAACAACCTGGACTTGCGATTGGCATCTGAAGTGGGGGCAGTCTTGTGGGATGGAACCATTAACCTGTAGAATCTGATGCTATCTCCAGGTAGATAGTGTCAGAATTGAGTTGAACTGTAGGACACCTAACTGGTGTCAGAGAATTGCTTGGTGTTTTGGGGAAAAAAAAACACACATTGGAATTGGAACCAGAATCATACATAGTAATGGAGTAGTTTGGCCTGAAACCCAACTCCTGTGACCCCAAATCCAGTGCTAATTCAGATACATGCATCTGAAATAATAATTATCTATCACAAATCTTTGGTTTAGAATTCATTATGATAATTGATATTCTTTAAATTTTGAATACTTTTTAAGTTATTTTTTATTTTTTGTGAGGAAGATTAGCCCTGAGCTAACATCCATGCCAATCCTCCTCTTTTTGCTGAGGAAGACTGGCCCTGGGCTAACATCTGTGCCTATCTTCCTCCACTTTATATGGGACACCGCCACAGCATGGCCTGACAAGCAGTGCATCAGTGCACGCCTGGGATCTGAACCCGGGCCGCCAGCAGTGGAGCACGCGCACTTAACCGCTACGCCATGGGGCCGGCCCCTAAGTTATTTTAATTATAACAGTAAATATAATCATACTACAGAAAATATAGAAACTTAAGTAAAAGAAAAAATTACTATTAAAATCATTATCCTAATACAACCTTATCATTTTCCCTTTAACACTGTATTACAATACAGAGAGACTTCTTGAATACACTTAGAGAAAACACATTTAGCAAATAAGTACAAGAGAGTCAGTAGGAAAATCATCTACCCCCAGTTCAAATTCCTATGTTCTGATTACTGATGCTATCTGGCTCTCTCTGCTCCTGAGCTCTAGATCTTTGTACCTTCTCTTTGACAAATTAGATCTGTTTGTTTTTATTTCTTTTTTTTTTTTTTAAAGATTTTATTTATTTATTTTCCCCCCAAAGCCCCAGTACATAGTTGCATGTCATAGCTGCACATCCTTCTAGTTGCTGTATGTGGGATGCGGCCTCAGCATGGCCGGAGGAGTGGTGCCTCGGTGCGCACCCGGGATCCGAACCCGGGCCGCCGGCAGCGAAGCGCATGCACTTAACCGCTAAGCCACGGGGCCGGCCTGTTTGTTTTTATTTCTAATCTCAGATTCTTGGTTTTCACCTAGAAACTGAATATCTTAAATCTCTAGCCTGTGATGGCAAAAGTACTTGGGCTCATGGGAAAGAATGCCATGTTATACTAAAGGATCTGCCATGGAGCAAGAGGGTAGCATTATAGTCTTTGCTAATCTTGTCCTGGACCTTAATATTTAAGTTGCCTCTAATTTGAGTAATTTTGGATTTTGAACTTTTAAGTTAATGATTAGACTTCTGTTCCACCTTCTAAGTCCAGTCTACCCAAGTAACTTAACCCAGTTATCTCTTCCTACTTTCCAGAGTGAACTAAACAAACAATATTCATGAACTTAAGTGACCCCTGGTATATTTACTTAAAAGAATACTTTAAAGCCATTTTTTAAAAAGGTTTGTGCACACTTTATAATAATATGAACAAGTAGTTTTGGTATAATTTTAACCAGACAAAAATATTTGCAATTTGCTTTTTCGGAGAGGACTGTCGCTGTGCTTTGGTGTTGCTTGTGTGTGCTGGAGATTTCAAATAACTTGATTTGGGGAGAGAAGAACCTCACCAAACTTTTTGGCAGTTGATGCTTAATGCTTTTAGATCCTTTATTTGGCAGAGAGAGTTGGTAAAGTGATTAATATACTATTTTTGGAAGACAAGCATGGACAATATGAAAATCTTTTAAGTTGGGAGCGTTTGGCTCCTTTAAAAACTGCCCTTTAGAGTAAATCAGAGGGGAACAGGAGGTTAAAAAGGCAAATTCTAATGTGTAGCCCCAGAACCAAACCTTAAGAACTGGTAGAGTAATAGTATGTTCCATTGGCCAGGTGCCCATTGAAATTTATGACTTCCGGAAGACACTGAGTATGGGCAGGTCTGTTAAGACAGTGTGGTCTTTTGACCTAGGAGCCCCAGAGACCCTAAGACCCATTCAGAGTGCCTGTGAGTTGAAAACTTGTTGTAATGACAAAGATATTACTTGACCTTTTTTACCTTTCTCAAGAAAAGTAGATTTTATAACTATATAACTGAACAGAAAGCAGAAGCCCATGGGAAAGATGTCTTTTATTTAAGAAATCCATGTCAGTTTCTAAAGTATTTATGAAACATAATAAAGATGATTTTGCAAAAAAAAAAGGGCCGGCCCCGTGGCTTAGCGGTTAAGTGCGCGTGCTCCACTGCTGGCAGGCCAGGTTCGGATCCCGGGCGCGCACCAACGCACCGCCTCTCCGGCCATGCTGAGGCCACGTCCCACACACAGCAACTAGAAGGATGTGCAGCTATGACATACAACTATCTACTGGGGTTTTGGGGGGAAAAATAAATAAATAAAATTATAAAAAATATATATATATATATAGTTGCAATTTTGCATATTTGCATATTTATGCAAATATCTGCATAATGTTGCATAAAAATATGCAATATTATGATAGATTTTTTTAAGCCTGTGCATGGAGAAAAAAATAGAATGGAAAACACTAAAATGTGAAAAACTATTTTTTTAAGTGGATGAAATGTGGTATTTCATTTCCTCTTATTTCTACTTTTCTGTGTTTTCCAATGTGTGTATATATTTAGTAATAAAAAATAAACATTATGAAAAATATAACTTTAAGAAGCAACAAACAATTCTAAGGTATAATTTAATACCTCTCATTTATTAATTTTTAAAAAGAAATACATAAATAATTAAAGTTTCCTTTGTCAATTCAGACAAAATCCTAACATTGTCAAAAGTTCTACCCAGAAGTTGATTCTCAACTTCCAGGTTGCCATGGTCTTCAAAGGTCCTTAATTTTCTTAATTCCTAGAGGCCAGTTGTCTTTTCGTCTCGGCACCAATTGGTCTCTTTACCCTTGCTGTGTAGGCAATATTATCTTAATATAGAACACAGCTCATTAGCGTACCACAAAACCTTCACAGGTGTGTCACCATACATACAAACCTTATTTTTGCTACAAGAATACATACTGTTACAATAATGTGTATTAGCCTTATGGGTTATGTGAGAGATTAGTACAGAGAAAATACAACTGGTTGTAAAATTACTTGTAAGAGACATGATGGAGCATCTAGCCAGTGCCAAAAAAAACTTCATGATTTGCTAGAACATGTAAGAACTGAATGCCTCAGAGTATGCAAAAGAACGTAGACAAAAAAGTCAACACTCTCCAATAGTAACAGTGAAGAATACAATAATTGTGAAATGCATTTTCTATTTCCCAAAACTTTTTTAAGAAAAAAAAGACATCCATCTTCTAAATCCCTCAAATGATCTGCCAAAACTTCTACCCTTCAAACGTATATAACACACAAAAAGTTTGGGAACACTGAGGTGCGTAACACTTCTTTCTAATCTCTCCACATGTAATGCCTCTGTTCCTTTTCTCTCAAACTGATAATAAAGAACGAAAGCAAAAACTATTTAGCATATCTACTGTGTCTGTTTTCCCTCAAATTGAGAGAGATTTCCTTCAGATCGGTGTGAGAGTTAATAAACTCACTTTAGTTTCTTACTCAAACCAGAACTGGCAATTTTGTATTCTATATAACAGTTACTTATTTGCTCTATATTGATGGTACCTGGCAATGGCTTTTGCCTGAAAAATGAGCTTCAATTGCAATCTCTTCTATTAAAGAGATCATATCTCCTAGAATAGAGGATTTTGATTAAAAAAAAAATTAAACATACACAGAAATGAAAACTTACTTCTTAACATGCCGAGTGAATCTTTCTGCCAGTCATTCAAGAAAATATTTACACTTGAAAATAACAAGCTTCTAATTTACTAAAGTACTTAATAATTTATGGTTTGATACCTAAGATGAGAACATTTTATTTCCTATACAGAAGCTATCCTTCCCTCTCACTTCAAGAAAATAATGAGAAGAAATACATTTTAACTCTCTCAAGAATGTAAGGGCAGTGAAAAGACTCATGCAAAAATAGTGGAGTTGCACTTCATTTATGACGCCTCTACCAGGAAAGAGTCTTAGTCGGTTTGCTGACCCCAAGACTGATTCACTTTTGCTGGGAGACACCACTTTAAGGATTAAAGGCGCTTAACAAGCGAGTTTATCACATTTTTTTCACAGATATGCCTTGTCTCAACAACCATACTAAAGACCTTATAGAACAAAGACTCAGATCTTTTAGTGTCTTCAGCATCTATCCTGGTGTCCCACACATAATTTCATGATGATAAATGTGATCCTTGCCAAAAAGCTAATCTCTCATGCCTCACTTTCCTTCCTCCTCTGTAAAAGAGGAATAATACTTGTACTTTATAGGGTTGTTGTGAAGATTAAGTGAGATAATGTAGATGAAATGCCTAGCACCCACTCCATCTCGTGCACTGTGGCAACTGATTCTACATAGCCTTTAATTATGAAACAAAATAACATTTCCAGACTTCAGAAATTTTTAACACAAAAGGAAGTGTGAATTGAAAGCAGTAGATTAACAACCAAAGTACATTTTAATATCAACTGTTTTACCAGGCTCTGAGGGTTTACTTAACTACATTAAAGTCATCTATGGCTACACTGGCTCAGATTTTTACTCTGAATGTGCTACCCTTATGTTAGAACAAACCACATCCCTTCCCAACTTCAAAAAATACAATGAAATAATTTTGTCAAGCTCATTAATTAGTAAAAAATCAAATTTAAAACAATCTCAAAGCATGACATTAAACTCTATGAAACAGAAAGAAAAAGATCATTTGATCATTTAGTGGGGCATAAAGTTTATTGCTTGCTTTAAAGAAAAAGCTGAAAATTCTTATAGCAACCCAAAAGAAATTATCCAGGTTTTCGTACTAAAGTAAATTGTCATCACATATTTATCTGCTATGGCTGATACTCATGTTGGGGTTGAAAAGGATATAGCGGAAATAAAATTTTGTGAATTATACATCAGATTGCAGAAGATGATGCAAGCCATGACTCAGGCAACTACAATAATCATGATCAAAATTATGCTTGCATTTTTCATATACAGTTTGTCACAGCAAGTGTAATTTGCAGTTACCAGTTGATTACCATAAACGGAGCTGATATCAAATAAAAATGAATCATGATATTCAAGGAAAAGGAAATAAATGTTAAAAAATTAATCTGCATATTTTTGGCCAGTTATAAAAACATGATGGTAATAACCTAAGTCTGTACCTTAGCATGAAGTTGTTGAAGAATATTTTATGTTCGCAGAATACCTGTTGTAAATAGCAATTTAATTCTTTCAGCAGTAACTAATCTTTCTCTAAATGAACTAGCAATGGTTTAAAAAGGGGAGGAGGAAAGAGGAGAGAGGAGAGAAAGCAGGAGGGAGAAGGTATGCAAGACAGATATGCAATATAGACATTACTTACCTTTCAAGGAAATGAAGGACAATAAAGGCCTTCGAAGTTCCAGCCTGGGTTAATATATAATGGCTCTTTCTTGTCAAGTACAATTGAAAGAATAAATGTAAAAGCAGATACAGTGATGATAAAACAAAACGTCTGTCAATAATTTAATTCTTAAGCTACGTAATTTTGTGGTCATGTTTCTCTGGAATTTGCCCTTCCTGTAAATAAGAGTTCTTCAAAAAACAATAACTCTGATGTTTGTTCTTGTCTTCTCCCTTGATGAATCTTTCCACCATCCTATCAGAAATTCAAAAGCATGACACTTAATTCTTTGAGAAAGACATTTCTTTTACCTATACTAAAATTCTCCCAAGAACCTTTACTCTCAATAGCTTCATTTTATGAAAAAAACTATGTTTCATAGACAGCTTATCAGCTCTCCTTAAAAAAAAAAAAAAAAAGACTTTAAATTGGAAAATCCTTCCCCCTGGTTATTCCAGTAGACAGTTTAATTTACTTGAACATACTATTGAATTCTTGCCTCCATGATTTTATTCTCTGGTATGTAGAAACAAATTGATAGTTGATGACATCTAATGTAGAGAGAAACTGAGGATTCCTTTTAGGAGATGAAGAGAAAGTTTATCGATTAAAATGGATTTCTACATAGTTAGGCTCCATTTTCCTTTAAAAATGACTATATTCTTCTTTGCAACTAAAAATAGAAAAGTATTTTCACCTAGGAGCAATTTTAAAACTGCAAGATATTTAAAGTTGATCCTTTTACCATTAAAAGAAAATAAAAATGGAACAAGCATACTTCTTAAAGAGTAGATTTACCAATTCCTACAAAATAGCCTACAGTAAAAGTTTCAGGTCATTCTTTACATTTATTCATTCAACAAATATTTACTGAATGTCTGTCATTGTGCTACCCAAACCTTAGGGAGTTCATGTTTAAAGAAATACAGATATTAATCAAATAATTATACTAAAGAAAAATTATAGTTGTGATGAGTTCTCACTTTACCAAAAAAGTCTGAACATTTCCATTTCCATGACTAATTTAAACTTTCTTAAAATTATTTGAAACAGCTGGTAACATAAACATATTTGCTGCATAAGCCCAAACTTTTGATCTGGAGGCTGTGGAGTAAGAAAGTCAAGTTCCAGGTAAGAGAAATGGTGGCAAAGACTTTTTGGACAATAAAATAGATACATAACCTAAATTACTTTAGATCTTAATGACAGAAATTTACTGTACCCTCACCCAAATAAACAAAACAAGTCTGATTGCATTTAGAAGTTACCTTTACTAAAACCTTCCTCTCCCATGCTTATCCCAGTATGCTATGGGTCCAGAGCTACACCTGGTGGCCATACACAAACTTACAAGAAACTGTTCAAACCTTTTAATGGAAATTTAAGTTACTCCTCTGTTAATCAAAAATAAGCATCTCTCAAGAAATGGCACCTGATTACTTGATAGCTGAGGGAATTTTAAACTTTTAATGAAAAACAAATATAAAAAGACTAAGGTAGATAGTTATAAAGTATAACAACATGCTAATGGTAGAATTTAAGTAATGATATACGGATATTCACTATAAAATTCTTTTAACTTTGCTGTACGTTGGGAATGTTCATAATAAAAATTGAAAAATGAAGGATTTTAAAAAATGTTTCATCACCCATATTTTTACCACAAACAACTTTTTAGGGATTATTTCCCTTATGTATGAACACGTGTATCTTCATCATTCATGCTTGTCTAACAGTCTATTCATTGATGTACAATGAATTATAAAACAACTTACTTGTTCCACATTTATTCCAGTTGAGCATTTACATAAGTGTATTCTTGTTTCTGTTAAATCATGTTCCTAAGACATATTTTTAAGACTGATACCATTAGGATCAAAGAAGATAATCATTTTTATAGCTTTTGAGACATATGATCAAACTGCTTTCTACCAACTTCACACTGCTTTCGTAAATGGAAACCTGCACCAATTTACCCAATATCACAGGACCTAGCCATTTGAAAATTTTGCTGCTTTACAAGCATGAAAATATTATCCAGAGGTAATTCATACTTTGAATTTTGAAAAAAATTTTACATATTTAGTTTTGCTTTTATCTACTGGAATCTTAATAATTTTCTTGTAAATTTGAATAATCACTTTATATGTTATAACTATTAACCCATTGTCTCCTAAACTCATGCAAATTTTTCTGGTCAGCTGTCATCCTTTAGTTATTTTCATTGTGGTGATTTTTATATATTCTAATCTGTCAATCTCGCCTTTCATGATTTCTTCAATGCATTCAAAATCAAGAAATATTCTATTTCTCCACAAACATGACAAATATTCTAAATTTTTTTTTTGTTTTAATCTATACACATTCAATTCAGAGAGTAAGGCTCCCTTTAAGAAGATTAGAGGGAAATAAATAACAAAAATGTGACTGGTAAAATTGAGACTTCATTCTCCCAGAGCACTATTTCTAAATGTGGTCCTTCCAGAAAAGCTGCATCAGAGATACTTAAGGGTACTTATTATAAATGTAGATTCCCAAGTCCCATCTCTGATGTACTGAGGCAGAATCTCTCGGTATGGACACTGGGAAACTTATATTTATAAAAAGACAACCAGGTTTATGCAGATTTAGGCTTGAAAATAACAAACCAGGAGAAAGACTTTAGGCGAGTCACATACAGTGGAATTAGTAGAAGATAAGAGAGCAACATTAAGATGCGTGACAGTCAGGAGTCACTCAAATATTTACTGAACGAATACAGACATGTGTTTTTTCCTTATAGAAGAGCTTTTTGAGGTATAATTCACATACTAAAAAATTAACCCTTTAAAAGAGCAAACAAGGGGCCAGGCCAGCGGCATAGCATTTAAGTTCACGCATTCCCCTTCAGCGTCCCAGAGCTCCCCGGTTCCGACCCTGGGCGCAGACCTACTCACCACTCACCAAGCCATGCTGAGGTGGCATTCCACATAGAAGAGCTACAACTCTACAACTATGATAAACAACTATGTACTGGGGCTTTGGGGAGAAAAAAGAAAAAGAGGAGTATTGGCAACAGATGTTAACTCAGGGCCAATCTTCCTCAAAAAAAAAAAGCAAACAATTCAGTGGTTTTAGTATATTCCGAGTCGTGAAACCATCACCACTATCTAATTAGAGAACATTTCCATCACAGCAAAAAGAAATCCCACATCCCTTAGCAGTCATACCCCCTACCCGCTACCCCCAGCCCCAGGAATCACTAATCTACTTTCTATCTCTATAACAGATTTACCCATTCTGGACATTTCATAATGCCCAAATATGAAATGTTCAGATAAATGAAATCATACAGTATGCAGTCTTTTGTGACTGACTTCTTTTGCTTAGCATACTGTTTTCAAGGTTGATCCGTGTTGTAGCATATATTAGTACTTCATTCTTTTTTATTGCCAAATAACATTCCATTGTAGGGATATACCACATTATGTTTATCCATTCATCAGCAGATGGACATTTGGATTGTTTCCACTTTTTGGCTATTATGAACATGCTGCTATGAATATTCATGTATAAGGTTTTTGTGTGAATCTAAGTTTTCATGACTATTGGGTAATTAGTCAGGAGTTAAACTGCCAGGTCATCTGGTAACTCCATGTTTAACATTTTAAGGAACTGCCAAAGTGTTTTCTAAAGCAGCTGCACCATTATACATTTCCACCAGCAGTTGACAATTTCTCCTCATTCTCCCCATTTGTCATTATAAATTGTAGCCATCCTAGTGGGTGTGAAGTGTTATTTCATTGTAGTTTTAATTTGCATTTCCCTAATGTCTAATGATGTTGAGCATTTTCTCATGTGTTTATTGGCCATTTGCATATCTTCTTTGGAGAAATGTCTCTTCAGAGCCTTTGCCCATTTTTAAATTGGTTTGTCCTTTTCATTATTGCGTTGTAAGAGTTCTTTATACTAAATACAAGTCCTTTAGCAGATACATGATTTGAAAATATTTCTCCCATTCTGTGGGTTGTCTTGTTACTTTCTTGAGTGTCCTTTGAAGCACAAAAATTTGTAATCTAATAAATTCCATTATATCTAATTTTTCTTCTCTTGCTTATGCTTTTGGCATCATTTCTAAAAAAACTTTGCCTAACCCAAGCTCACAGAGATTTTTTCCTGTTTTCCTCTGAGTTTTTATAGTATCAGCTTTACATTTAGGTCTATGAACCATTTTGAGTTAATTTTTGATATGGTGTGAGACAGAGGTCCAACTTCATTCTTTTACATGTGAATATCCAGTTGTCCCAGGATCATTTGTTGAAAAGACTTCTTTCTTTACTGAATTGTCCTGGTACCCTTGTCAAAAATCAACTGACTATATATGTAAGGATTTATTTACATATGTGTAAATAAAAATAAATCAGGAACTCTAAATCCTATTCCATGGATCTATATTTCTATCCTTATACTAGCACCCATACTGTCTTGATTATCATTGCTTTATAATAAGTTTTGAAATTAGGAGTGAGTCCTCCTATTTTGTTCTCATTGAATATTGTTTTGGCTATTCTGTGTCCATTCCATTTCCACATGAATTTTAGGATCAGCTTGTCAATTTCTGTAAAAACAGAAGCAGAGATTTTGATAGAGATTGTGTTGAAATCTCTAAATGATTGGGGAAAATTACCATCTTAACAATATTAAGTCTTCCAATCCATTAACATTTCTTTCAATTTACTTAGGTTGTCTTTACTTCCTTTCACCAATGTTTTGTAGCTTTAGTGTACAAGTCTTACACTTCTTTTGTTAAATTTATTCCTCATTATTTTATTTTTGATGCTACTGTAAATGGAATTGCTCTCAATTTTGTTATAGAAATTCCTAGGGTATAGAAATGCAATTTATTTTTGTGTAATGATCTTTTATCTGCAACCATGCTGAACTTAGTTCTAAAAGTTTTTTAACAGGTTTCTTAAGGTTTTCTATACACAAGATCATGTCATCTGCAAAAAGACAGGTTTACATCTTCTTTTCCAATTTGGATGCCTTTTATTTCTTTTTCTCATCTAATTGCCCTGGCTAGAACCAATAGTACAATATTGAATAGAAGTGCCAGGAGTGGACATCCTTGTCTTGTTCCTTATCTTAAGGGAAAGCATTCATTTACCATTAAGCATGATGTTAGCTGTGGGTTATTTATATACTGTTTATCAGGTTGAGGAATTTCCTAAGAATAGTTTGTTGAGTGTTCTTATCATGAAAGGATTTTGGATTTTGTCAAATGCTTTTTTTCTGCATCTCCTTATTCTACTAATACAGTATATTACATTATTTTCAAATATTAAGCCAGGTTTGCATTCATAAATCCCGGTTGTTCATGGTATAACCCTTTTTAAATGTTGCTAGATTTGGTTTGCTAGTATTTTGCTGAGGAATTTTGCATTTATATTCATAAGAGATATTAATCTATAGTTTTCTTTTATTGTGATGTCTTTGTCCTTGGTATCAGGGTAATACTGGCCTCATAGAATTAGTTGGGAAACATTCCTTCCTCTTCTACTTTTGGAAGAACTTGTGAAGGAACAGTATTTACCTCTTCTTTAAACGTTTGGTAGAATTCACCAAGTCATCTTAACCTCAGTTTTTCTTTGTAAGAATTTTCTAATTACAAATTCTCTCTTTCCTCATTATAGGTCTATCTGGATTTTCTACTTCTTCTTGTGTTGGTTTCATAGGTTTGTGTCTTTCGGGGAACTTGTCCATCTTGTCTAGATTATCTAATTTGCTGGCATACAGTTGTTCATAGTATTCCCTTACAATGCTTTTTAATTCTGTAAGGTCTGTAGTGAAGTCCTTCTCTCATTCCTGATTTTAATAATTGGAGTCTTCTTTTTTTCTTGGTCAGTCTAGCTGAAGTTTCTCAATTTTGTTGATGTTTTCAAAGAATCAACTTTTGGTCTCCCTGATTTTCTCCATTGTTTTTCTATTCTTTATTTCTGTTCTCAACTTATTTCCTTCCGTCTGCTTGCTTTGGGTTTAATTTGCTCATCTGTTTCTGGTTTCTTAACTAGATAAAAACTAAGAGTAGGTAGGTTATTGATTGACATCTTCCTTCTTTTTTAATATAGGCATTTACAGCTATAAATTTCCCTCTAAACACTCCTTTGGCTGCATCCTGTAAGTTTTGGTATGTTGTGTTTTCATTTTCATTCACTTCAAAGTATTTTCTAATTTATGCTATTTCCTTCTTTGACCCATTGGCTATTTAGGAATGTGTTTTTTTAATTTCCATATATTTGTGAATTTTCTAAATTTCCTTCTGATGTTGATTTCCAATTTCATTCCGTTGTGGTTGGGAAACATACTTCTTATGATTTAAACCCGTATAAATTTCTGGAGGCTTGTTTTATGACTTCACATATGGTTTATCCTGGAGAATGTTCCATGTGCACTTGAGAAGAATGTGTATTCTGCTGTTTTGGGGTATAGTGTTCTACAGATGACCCTTGAGTTAATAACACTATTCATGTCTTCTATATGCTTGTTGATCTGTCAACCTAGCTGTTATATCCAATATTAGACACAAGGTAATAAAATTTCCAACTGTTATTGTTGAATTGTCTATTTCTCCCTTCAATTCTGTCAGTTTTTGCTCCATGTAGTTGGGACTCTGTTGTTAGGTGAATACATGCACTCATCTTCCTGATGGAGTGACCCTTTTGTCACTATAAAATGTTGTTCTTTATCTTACTAATAATTTTTGTCTTAAATTCTATTTTGTCTGATATTAGCCTACCCACTACAGTTCTTTTGGGTACTGTTTGCATGGTATATCATGTTTTCCCATCTCTATACTTTCAAGCTATTTGTATCTTTGAACTTAAATTGGGTCTCTCTCTTTTTTTTAATTCTCATTATTTAATCAACATGCAAAACATATATATGGGTAAAATAATATTGATAATCAGTATGTGCAGTTTTCCACCTCAGGTACAGGAAAGGAAAAGCATACACTTTTCATAGGATTTAAGTCTGTTGGTTAAAAAAGCAAAGAATAAAGCCAGGTTTCCATTCTGACAAAATGACAACAAAAACACACATAGAAGTAGATCCAGTAGTTCAAAGGACTCCAAACCTTAGAAGGTTCACATGTAGTAGTGCTAAACTACACTGATAGACAAAGAAATATGTGCTCATTGTTAATACTGACCCATTTAATTTAGTGTGAAACTTAGGATCTTGCCTGATTTCTTTTTTCTTTTAATCAAGGGAACTCTACCCACTAAGTGTATAATGTCTTAAGAAGAGAGCATGACACTTGAACTTATTCATTTTTACCAGTCATATTTGCATCAGAAACTTTGCCCTGCTTCCTCACAATCTTTCTCTGGGTCTGCCAAATATTCCCTGGCCTCTGAGAACTCTCATGCCATCTCTGATGTGCCAACATAAAAACACTCTCTTTGCATATATGAGGTCAAACTTGTGGTCCAGGAGGGCTCAGGCCTCCACATTTGCTGTGGTGCTGCTCAGCATGCAGACAGCTCACTGGACTTTAGCCAGGTCCACTCTTGGCATCACTGTGGGTTCTGCTTGTTGATGCCCACCTTGAAACCAGTTGGAAACCCATCTACAAACTGAACCGAGTTCCTTGGTTTCATGACTGCAATTGCTGCATTCATATCCTTAGGGACCACATCCTCTCTGTATAGTAGGCAGCAGACCATGTACTTCCCAAGTTAAGTATCACACTTTACCAGATGGTTGGAGAACTCAAAGCAAGCAGTGGTGATGTCTGACACGGAGAGCTGTTCGTGGTAGGTTTTGTCAGCAGAGATGAGGGTAAAGGTTGTCATAGGGAAATGTATCTTCAGATAAGGTACTAAGTTGGTCTGGAATTCAATCCACATTCAAGGGCCCTTCAAACCAGAGGGAAGCAGTAACGGAAGACCTATCAGCCTATTAATGCCGGCTTAAGCGCGGCATTCTATACCAAGTATACCGTGGCTTATGTGATAGATGGCCTCGTTGTCCACCATGAACATACAGTCTGAGTGCTCTATGGTGCAATGGGTGGTAACGAGGGAGTTGTAAGGCTCTACTACAGCAGTGGAGATTCTGGCGGCTGGGCATACAGAGAACTCTAATTTAGTCTTCCTGCTATATTCTATTGAGAGCCACTCCATTAAGAGAGATGTAAATCCTGATTAAAAGCCTCCTCCAAAGCTTCAAAAAATCAAAAATCCTGAAGTCCATGAAGTTCTGCCAGCTTTCAGATCATCTCTAGTTCAAGGTCAATAATCTCTGACCCCCCAGCATATTGACCTCAGGTGTAGTTGTTTGCAGCATGCTCTGTCCCGCTAACAAGCTGCTCTGGATGGAAGAATGAATGGTACTTTCCTGTATGAATCTCATCTACAACACTTGGTTGTAGGTCTGGGAAGAGTGCTCTGGGCACACACTTCCCAGCTCTTGTCTCACAAAAGAAAGTATCGAAAGATGCCTTCATACACTCTATTTTAGCATTTTCCAACTGATCCTTTTTACTGTTAAGAATGATGCCATCTGGCTGGACTTCATATTCCAGGCAATAGAGTTTCCAGGAAGCATCCCCAATCTGGATGCCAGCTTGGCCAATGTGAACGGAAAGGCACTCCCTTATGCTGATCTGAAGGCATCAACATAGCCCTGTGGTAATGACTCTAAATTGTGTCTCTTACAGGTAGCTGTCTTGACATGAATACGCCATGTTTGGCCGCTCCATTGACCTACAGCCACCAGCACAAAAAAGAAATATAAAAGCTGCTTTCTGTGTGGTGGGAACCGGCCTTTTCCCAGGAACTGGCCTTTCTCCCACGGAGAGAGTTGCAAGTTGTAACATTTCAAGCCTCTTGGAGCGTCGTAGCACGGGATGGACTGGCCATCTGTGCCGGGCTAGGACGATAACCAAAGAGAACAATACACGTACACAACTACTGGGCTGGGACGTTAGCCAGGGGTTTCAGTGCACGTACACCACTGATAACCATTTTGTGCATGGGAACACTAAATGCTTGCTCTGCAAACTCTGTGATTGCTTACTCTGGAAATTACTGATGGTATAAAAACTGCTGGAGACTGAGACCCGGGGAGAGTTCCACCTGTGGAAGGGACACCTTGCCCAGGACGTGTGATCCTTGCCCACCCGCGTTGATTGACAGGGCTTTCCCGGCAGTGGGGCGTGGATGTTGTGAGTAACTGATTTGATGTGAAGTAATTGATTTGATATGAAGTAATTGATTTGATGTGTTCTCTTTTCAGTCAACCTGGTGTTTCTCTTTCCGGTTGATTTGTGTCATTTCTCTTCAGCCGATGTGGGTGTTTTCCCTTTCCAGTCGGGCTGATGTTTTTCCCTCTTAATATTTGATCTGTTTGCAGACTGTCGCCTTCACTATCCTCTATATAATAAAATATACCTTCAGTCCATTTGTTTGGAGTGGAAAGTGTCTTTTACGTCTCCGATCGAATCCCCGAACCTCTCATAACAGTAGCACATAATTTGATATTTTTAAATGTATTTTTCCAGTTTCTATCCTTTGAGTGGTAAGTTTAATACATTTGTATTTAATATAATTACTACAGTAGGATTTACATCTTTCATTTTGCTATTTCTTTTCTGTTTGTTGGACATCTTTTTTGTCTCTCTGTATCTCCATTACTGTCTTTAGTATTAGATATTTCTAGTGTACCATTTCCTTGATGTTTCCTTTACCATATTTTTTATTTCCTTAATGGTTGCCCTGGTAATTAAAATATTAACTTAAAACAATCTAGTTTGGATTAATACCAACTTAATTTTAAAGGCAAACAAAAACTTTGCCCCAATATATCTCCATTTGCTCCCCTCTCCTTTGTGCTATTATTGTCATACAAATTGTATCTTTATACATTATAAGCCCAATATAGTTCTATAATGTTTTATGCAGTTTCCTTTTAAATCAGATGGAAAAGAGTTACAAACTAAAATACATTTATACTTTTTGTATTTACCTATATAGTTACCTTTGTCAGTGCTCTTTATTTTTTTGTGTGGATTAAAGTTACTGTCTAATGTGCTTTGATTTCAGCCTGAAAGACCCCCCTTTACTGTTTTTTTGTAGGGCAGGTGTTCTCGTAACAAATTTTCCCAGATTTTGCTTATCTAGGAATGTCTTAATGTCATGAATTAAAGTCTTAATATCTCCTTCATTTTTGCTAGATATAGAATTCTTGATTGACAGGGTTGTTTTTCCCTTTCAGCACTCTGAATACGTCATCCAACTGAATTCTAGCCTCCATTACCTCTGATGAAAAATCAAGCTGTTAATCTTATTGAGGATGCCTTGTACTCAATGAGTCATCTCTCTCTTGCTACTGTCAAAATTCCCTCTTGGGCTTTAGCTTTCAATAGTTTGATTATGATGTGTCTAGTTATGGATCTGAGTTTATCCTACTTGGAGTTTGCTGAGCTTCTTGAATACGCAGATTCATGTTTTTCATCAAATTTGAAAATTTTTTCAGCCATTATTTCTGCAAATATTCTTTCTGCCCCTTTCTCTCCTCTCCTTCTGGGACTCGCATTATACTGTTGGAACACTTGATGGTGTCCCACAGGCCTCTTAGTCGCTTCAGTTTTCTTCTTTTTTTTTTTTTCTGTTCCTCAATCTAGATAATCTCAATTGACCTATCTTTAAGTTCACCAAAAATGTCAATTCAAATCTGCTGTTGAACTCCTCGAATGAATTTTTCACTTCAGTTATTATACTTTTAAGTTCCCTAATTTCTATTTGGTTCTTTCTTATAAATTTTCTTTGTTGATACTCTCTATTTGGTGAGACACTATTCTCATACTTTCCTGTAATTCTTTAGTTATGGTTGCCTTTAGTTTTTGAACATATTTACAATAGTTGATATAAAGTCTTTGTGTACTAAGTTCAACTTCTAGGCTTCCTCTGGGACAGTTTTTATTGATTGCTTATTTTTTCTTGCATATGGACCTTACTTTCCTGTTTCTTTGCATGTCTCACTCTTTTTGTTTGTTTTGCTCAAAACTAGACATTTTAAATAGAACAATTCCCAACTTTCAAAATCAGACTTCCCCCTCTCAACCCAGAGTTTGCTGTTACTGCTAGTTGTTGTTGCTGATGATGATGATGTTTGCTTAGGGACTTTCCTGGACTAATTCTGTGAAGTCTGTACTCTTCTCATGCACAGCTTAGCTTAGTTGTCAGCTAATAATTGGACAGATGTAACCTAAAACGCCTGGAACCGGTCTCCCAACCTTTGCTAAGAAGCTGTGTGTATCTGGGGGCATACCTTCAATGCTCTAGCAGTTTACAACTCTAGCCCTCACATTCTGTTTTTCAGAACCTTCAAGTCAACCAACGAAAGATTAGGGCCCTTGCACGTCTTTCCTGGGCACGCACACAGCCCTGAATATGTGCATGGCCTTCTATAACCCCTGTGAACACTATGCACTCTATGAACATCATTCCCAGATTTTCCTATTAAACTGTTTTCCCCAACAGGTATCGCCACATCAGGCAGCTGCAATGTAAAACAACTGCCATGATTTTTTTCAACAAATCCCCTGGGGAAAGAGTTTTTCCCACTGAGCAAGCTCTGAGTCACGTCAAATAAAGACAGGCCCTATGAATGGGGCTTTTCCAGCGAGCTGTCAAGCAAGTCAAATAGTGACAATTCTCTGGCAATGGGGCTTTTTGAGGAGCTCAAAACATTCTGCCACTTCCACTGGCTGTTAGGCTACTGGTTTTCACAGCTAACATGACTGTGAGGCTGCTGGTTTATAAGGCCCACTGCAGAGCTGGAGAGAGAGACGGGAGTAAGAAAAGTTAAAACACGACAAAGCTTGCAAGTCTTACCAAGATGCAGCTGTTTTTCTAGAATAAATGCTCTTCAAATTGCTGCAAGTCCTTGATTAATTCCCCAGAGTTGTGAAAAAGTTAATTTTGACAATTTTTGCCAATGTTCTTGTTGCTTTTATGGCAGAGTAGGTTTTCAGAGGTCCTTACTTTGCCATTCCAGAACTGCTTCCAAATGTAGTTTTTTAAATAATTTTATTTATTTATTTTTTTCCCCCAAAGCCCCCGCAGATAGTTGTATGTCACAGCTGCACATCCTTCTAGTTGCTGTATGTGGGACGCGGCCTCAGCATGGCCGGAGAAGCGGTGCGTTGGTGCGCGCCCAGGATCCGAACCCGGGCCACCAGCAGCGGAGCACGTGCACTTAACCGCTAACCCACGGGGCCAGCCCCAAATGTAGTTTTAATGGAAAAAGATACGGTTATACCAAGAACTAAGAAAAGATAAAGCGAGAGAAGTCAAGACGGCAGTGTAAGCAGACTCTGAACTCACCTCCTCCCGCAGACACAGCTAGTTTACAACTACTCATGGAAAAATTACCCGAGACAGAACTGAAAACTGGATAAGAGGAACTCCTGCAACAAAGGACAATCCTAATTGAGGTGGAAGAGACAGAAACTCCCTTTTGGAGAGAAAAAAACGCTGCCTTCACAAGCCGCAGTGCTTCACAGCTGCCGGGGAGCAGCCCAAAGGTATGCAGCCCTCCCTGGAGGAGCGGGGCCCTGAGCCGGCGAGCACCCCCGCTGTAGGCATATTGTGGACCCAGCACAATCGAGACTAGTGGCATAATATCTGACTTTCCCTGCTACTAAAACATTGGTGAGTACCCCCAGAAAAGCTGGTTCACAAAGAAATTAAAGCCGGCTCATAAAGGGCCCACGCCCAAACTCACCCGTTTTCAGAAAGCAACCTAAAATCACCATAAATGATAAAGCATGTCATTTTCTGAGTTAAAAGAGAGATGCTAAGGGAAACTTAACAAATGTTGACATTTAAACACACACTGAAATGACTTAGCACTGATACTATGAAATGGACCAGAGGCTTCCCATAAATTTCATTAAAGTAACAGTTTATACTCTTAATTCTCTCTTTTCCAATACCCTGATCTAAAACAGGACAATTTTCTTTGCCTCAATTATTTTAGTGAAATGTGCCATCCTTGACTATTTCCTTATCTTCATTATTTCCCTGCCCAAATCATCCTCTCTAGTTAGCTATTTTATTCTAAAACAAACAAGACTGCATGATTCAGCTGCTCATATGATTATAATAGAGTCTCCTCTTATACAGCAACTCATGATCCTCTATGATCTGTCCCTAAAATACTTTTCCAAGCTTATTTCTCAGCTCCCCTATGAATGTCCTATACACCAGCCAAATTCTAGCTCTTTTCCAAATATATATTCTTTGAGCTCTCTTAATTTCCTTGGCCTGGAATATCTCTTAGTTCCCAACAAGTGGAATTCTACTGTTCCTTTAAAATGGGCCCAATGTCTATTCCTCAGCCTCATCATTCCTCTCTTCCCTTCCTCTTCTTTGTGGTGACATACATTATTTCTCTTCTTATAGCTTATTACATACTTCATCATTTTTAGAGTGTCCAGGGCGCAGTGAACACACTTGTTTGCCTTTGCATTCCCCTTACGTATACACATATTTCAAGAAACATTTGTGGCATTGAAGAGATACTTAGGAATTTGTCTCTTTTCACTATACATTAATATTTGCCATTTTAAAGCAAGAAATAAAAATAAATACTATCTTAGTATGTCACAAAATCTGATTCTCATCCTAGTTTCACAAGACAGAAGTTGCTAGGTATTATGTGAAAAAAGGGTCTCATTATCAATTTTGGCAAATGCTGGGCTAAATAAAACTAAACAGGTTTCTTTTCTAGAGAACTTTTTAGAATCTTCACCATCTAATATGCATGATCAATCTCCAATTTAGCATTCATTATTTTACAAACAACTAATTGCAGAATTATTTTTGTGCTGAACATCCCAAGGGAGAAGGGTTCAGCAGAACACATTTGGAAAATGCTGGTCTAATTCTTTATTTAAAATAGTGAATATAAATAAAGTAATTCCCTTTAATTATTCAAATTCACTTTAAACCTAACTGCTGTGTCTTTATTACTTAATCAGCTGAAGTTAAGTTCTACTATAAAACAGGAAACCTAAAAAGTAACAATGGCTTAAATGTGTGGCAATGGTTCTCTTTAGAATGCATTAGAATGACTTAAAGCACTTGTTAAAACACAGATTGCCAGGCTCCATCCTCAGAGATTCTTATTTAAGTAAGCCTGGTGTGGAGCCAATAATTTGCATTTCTCATAAGTTCCCAGGTGATGCTGAGGCTGCTGGTACAGAGATCACACTGTGATGTGATGGTTTATTCTCTCAAATGACCCTCAAATAATCTCTCAAATAATGAAATCCTGAAACTAGTACAGAAGCTCCAGAATGATTAGGGACACCAGCTCCTTCTAATTTGCTGCTCCATCACACTAGTTCATAGGTTTCATCCTCAAGGTCTCCTCACGAACCAAGGAGGCTGCTCAATTTCTTTCATGTTAGTTTCCAGGCAAAAGAAAAGGGCTAAAGGCAAAAGGGCACGTCTCCTAGCTAAGTCAGCTCCTTTTAAGGAGTTTATTTGCAAGAACTTAGTCAAAAGACCTCAACCAACAGAGAAAATGGCAAACGTAGTCTTTTAGCCAAGTACACTGCCACCTCAAATAGAATTGGAATCTATCACTAAGGAAGAAAGAAAGACTGGATTTTGAACAGGCAACTAGAGACTCTCTACCATACTACTTTAGTCTACATATACTTCAATCACCAAGTCCAACTGATTTGTCTCCTAATTATTTCATAAATTCGTCCCATATGTTTCATCACTATTTCTACTTCCCTAGATCCTGTTTTCATCATTTCTCATCTACTTTACTATATTAGCCTTCTAACCAGTCTCCCTTCCTCCTATCCTGGTGGTAAGTGGAAGATGCATTTTGAGGGAGCTAAAGCTGTTTATAATTCTTCAATGACTCCACATTTCCTAAAAAATTTTTAGGTATCACCATTTTATTATTTCATACAAAGCCCTCATCTACCTACATGACTATTCTCTGCCTCCTTTTAAACACAGCAAACTGCTTCTCCCTTCAGCGCTTTCATCATGCTTTCTTTGCTAATTAAGATACTCTTGCCCCTCCTTCACTCCTTTACCTTTACTACTTATCTTTTAAGATTTAACTAAGGTAGCACCTCCCCCAGAAAGCTTTCCCTGACACCCCTCTTCTACAGGATGAGTATCCCTCCTGTGTAATCCCATAAAGCTCTGTCCAGAGCTATCAACAGGTATTCTATATTATATTATGAAGATCTGTTTATATCTCTTTCTCAATAGATGGTGTGCTTTGCAAGTATAAGGATCATGTTTTATTTATCTTTATATCCCCAGAACTGGGTACAAAGCAGATGCCAACAATCATTTGTTCATCAAAAAGTATCACCCTTCATCATCAGCTGGCCAACGTACTGAAAATCTGTATAAGATCTGTCCAACAATCTAATAACCTTTTCTATTACAAGTATCATAGCCTAATTATGCAACTTCAAAAAGTAACTATAGACAGAAAATCCTTCCTTAACAACTCCAGTTAAATGAAATTTCAAAGTATACAACTTTTTGCATAGCCAAAAGTCTTTTATTTTTCACAAGTGGAATACCAAAGATACAACCCAACTAGCTCCAGAAAATTTCCAGATTTTTTTCTGTCTATTTAACTAAACTAAAGTTTTCAAAAGGAACATCTGCAACAACAAAAGAATACTAATCTATCAATCAAAGTTGGCTTCACTATTTGTCGTCTTTTCCTTATATTTATCCAAGTTCTTCACCTTGAATTCTTCTTCCTCTTTATATTGAGTATATTCAGTATCTTCTTCTGGGTTTGGAGCTGCTTTCCCCTTTGGTAACAAGAAACATTCAGCATTCAAAACTTGCTCAGCAGTCACTGAACTTCTACAATAGATCAAGCTACAGAGGAGGGATTTGACATTATCATCCTACAAGGAAAAAAAGATGTTACAAAACAAAAATAAAATCAAAACAAACAGAAGGACAAACCTATAACAAGGAAGGAGGATCCAAATTCAAAAACACTTTTAATCAATGATACAGAGTTAAAATCAACTTTTCCTATTTAGATTTTTAAAGATTTCTACAAAATTCAATTAGTTTTTGTTAAAATTTCAGTAATAAAAAAAATGGATTTGAATTACGGGGAAAAAATGTAAAAGGAAAAAGAATAACAGCTGAACTACCTCAAAAACTACAAGTGAAATTCCAAAAAAGGACATTTCATGACTTCCCCTTTTCCCTCTTTTTTAGGGCACTAGTCAGAATTTGACAATATGAAAATTTTACACTGAATCTCCTGTCTGGAAGGGTAAGCTCCTTCTGTTTCTGGTTTCAGTTTTGAAATAATCTCCTCGACCACTATCATCATCATTATAGGAGCCGGTATTTATTATATGCCACTATTTCAAAGAACGTTATTTGTATTATCATACTTAAACAACACTATATAATGTTGCTCTTCCATTATTTCCACCTCCCAAAGCAAGTGGGTATGCCTTTTTTTTGGTCCCCCATGATCTGACTCCAATCAGAGAACATTTCACATTTAATAAATTTCACCTGTATATTGCTAGTATTCTCATAAGAATCTAAGATGCTTAAGATCAGAAATATTAGTTTATAAAAATAAAATAAAATAAAATAAAACTGTATTCATTTACCAAAAAAAGAAATATTAGTTTATCACTTCATCCCCAAAAACTATCATAGTATCAGGGATATATAGCAGATATTCGGTAAATATTTGCTAAATGAATAAATTCTCACGTCCATACTGCACTCTACAGAGTATGTTTTTAAAAACAGTTAAAGGTAGTACCTTCAGTAGGTATAAACTTAACTAAAAAATGCAAAATCTAAATGAGAAAAAATAGCACATGCTCTTGAAAACCACAAAAGTAGATTTAGAACAAGTAGAAGATCATACCATGTTCTTGGACAAAAAGACTCTCATCATAAATGTGTCAATTTTCCCTAAGTTAATACACAAATTTTTCATGATTCCTACAAAATACAGTTTTTTTCCCTCTTCGAACTAGATAACTTTACTGTAAAGATCTTTCAGAAGAATAATAAGCAAGAAGACACATGAAGGTTCTGATAAAAAAATAGCAATGAGAAAGGAACTAGCTCTTCCAAGTATTAAAATATACTATAATAAGTCTGTTAATTAAAAGAATATGGCATTGGAACATGAATAGACAAACCACTGGAACAAAATAGAAAAATTAAAAATATACTCCTGCATAAATGAAATTTTAGTACACGAAATGGTAGCATTTCCGATGGAGGGAGGGGATAACTTGTTATTTTATTTTATTTTATTTTATTTTTACTTTTGTGAGGAAGATCAGCCCTGAGCTAACATCCATGCTAATCCTCCTCTTTTTGCTGAGGAAGACCGGCTCTGGGCTAACATCTACTGCCAATCCTCCTTTTTTTTTTTTTCCCTAAAGCCCCAGTAGATAGTTGTATGTCACAGTTGCACATCCTTCTAGTTGCTGTATGTGGGACGCAGCCTCACCATGGCCGGAGAAGTGGTGCATTGGTGCGCGCCCGGGACCCGAACCCGGGCCGCCAGTAACGGAGCATGCGCACTCAACTGCTAAGCCACAGTGCCAGCCCGGGGATAAATTTTTAATAAAAAGTATTGGGACAAATGGATGCCCAGTGGAAAAAGATAAGATCAGATCTATCCCTCACACCAAATACCAAGATAATTGCAAATCTATCAAAAATCTAGATGTAAAAAAAAAAAAGTACTAGGAAAAAACAGTTTAATTACTCAATAACCAAAACTAACTTTAGACAAAAAAATTCTCCCTTAAGCTTTTCCCTCTTGTCGATTATAAAATTTTATAAAACCATAAAACACAGTTAAGAAACAAATAGAAAAGTAATCTCTAAAAGTCAAAACTAAAATGAAACAAATGAACTTAACTATCAGGTGACATAATCACATAGAAAATAATTATTACAAGTGACTTTAAAACAAGTATTTCTGATTGTACAATCTTAGTGTGATAAAGATCTAGTGAGATATATCCCAAAGTCAAAGAAATACCTTCAAAGAATTGTTAAACTGCATTCAATAACCCTACTGTTTCTAATAATATCATTGTTATTTTCAAGTTACATTTTATTTCAAAATTACCTTTATTGTAGGATAAAGCAATTATGTAATTGTTAATATCATAAGAACTAAGATTATTAGTGTAAAAAGTAAGAGAAGATTTGAATATAAAATTAAGTAAAAGCCTCTAATCTTGAATTTGGATTTGGAAATACCTATATAATGTCTGTATTCATTTTTCTTTTTTTAAAAAAAAGAATGCACTTCCTATCGAAAAGACCCAATAACAATGAGCAACCTTTGCACCCATATCTTTATCTCTAAATTTCCTACTAGGGGCTGGCACGGTGGCGTAGCAGTTAAGTTCGCACATTTCCACTTTGGTGGCCTGGGGTTCGCCAGTTCAGATCCTGGGCACGGCCCTACTCACCGCTCATCAAGCCATGCAGAGGTGGCGTCCCATATAGAAGAGCTACAACTCTACAACTATGATATACAACTATGTACTGGGGCTTTGGGTAGATAAAAGAAAAAAAAAAGAGGAAGATCAGCAACAGATATTAGCACAGGGCCAATCTTCCTCAAAAAAAATAAATATGCAAATCAGAAGAGACGTGAGAGATATATTAATCCAATACATGTGGATCTTGCTGAGATCCTGATTTGAAAAAAATACATATAAAAATATATTTGAAGGGCCAGCCCAGTGGCATAGCGGTTAAGTCTGCATGTTCCACTTTGGTGGCCCAGGGTTCACAGGTTTGGATCCCGGGTATGGACTTACGCTCCACTTATCAAGCCAAATATAAAGTGGAGGAGGACGGGCACAGATGTCAGCCCAGGGCCAATCTTCCCCAGCAAAAAGAGGAGTACTGGCAAAAGATGTTAGCTCAGGGCTAATCTTCCTCACACACACACACAAAAAAATATATATATATTTGAGAAGATTAGGAAACTTAAACATGACATTAAAAGAACTGTTGGGGGGGCCGGCCCCGTGGCTTAGCAGTTAAGTGCGCGCGCTCCGCTGCTGGTGGCCCGGGTTCGGATCCCGGGCGCTCACCGACGCACCGCTTCTCCAGCCATGCTGAGGCCGCATCCCACGTACAGCAACTAGAAGGATGTGCAGCTATGACATACAACTATCTACTGGGGCTTTGGGGGGAAAAATAAATAAAGAAATTAAAAAAAAAAAAACAAAGAACTGTTGGGAATGTAAAGTGGTGCAGCCACTATGGAAAACAATATGGAGTTTCCGCAAAAAATTGAAAACAGAACTACCATATGATCCAGCAATTCCACTTCTGGGTATTTATCCAAAGAAAACAAAAACAACTGGCTCAAAAAGATATATGAACCCCCATGTTCATTTCAGTATTATTTACAACAGCCAAGATATGGAAACAACCTAACTGTCTACAGATGGATGAATGAATAAAGAAAATGTGGTATACATACACAATGGAGTACTACTCAGCCATGAAAAAGAATTAAATCTTGCTATTTGCAACAACACGGATGGACCTTGAGGGCATTATGTTAAGCAAAATAAGTCAAAGACAGTGCTGCACAATCTCACCTATATGTGGAATCCAAATAAATAAATAAAAACCTAGCTCATAGAATCAGAGAACAGATTGGTAGTTGCCAAAGGCAGGGGATAGGGGATGGAAGAAATGGGTGATGGGGGTGAAAAGGTACAAACTTCCAGTTATAAAATAAGTCATGAGGATGTAATGTACAACATGGTGACTATAGTTAATAACACTGTATTGCATATTTGAAAATTGCTGAGAGTAGATCTCCAAAGTTCTCACCCCAAGAAAAGAAATTTTTTTGTAACAATGTATGGTGACAGATGTTAACAAGACTTATTGTGGCGATCATTTCACAATGTATACAAATATCAAATCATTATGCTGTACACCCGAAACCAATATAATGATATATGTCAATTATACCTCAATAAAAAAATTGTTAATTGTGTAAGGTGTGATGATGGCATAATAATTTAAATGCAAACTAAACCTAAAACAAGTAGAAGGAAGTTTATAACAAAGATTAGAAAGTAATGAAATAGAGAATAGAATAACAATAGAGAAAATCAATGAAACCAAAAGCTGGTTCTCCGGGGAAAAAAGTAACAAAATTGACAAAACTTACCTAGATTAACCAAGAAAAAAAAGATTGAAGATTCAAGTTACTAGAATCTAAAATGAAAGAGGGACATTACTACTGACTTGACAGAAATAAAAAATGATTATAAAGGAAAATATGAGCAATTGTATCCCAACAAATTAAATAACTTACATGAAATGGAGAAAGTCTTTAAAAGACACAAACTACTATTTTTTGGCTCAATAAGAAACAGATGATCTGAATGGACTTATAAAAAATGAGAAGAGTGAATTCATGATCAAAAAACTACCCAGAAAGAAAAGCCTAGGTCCACACGGCTTCACTGCTTAACTCTACCAAATATTTAATGAACAATTAATACCAATTCTTCAAAAACTCTTCCGAAAAAAAGAAGCGAATACTTCCTAAATCATTACATGAAGCCAGTATTAACCTGAAATGAAAACCAGACAAAGATATCATAAAAAAATAAAACTACAGACCAATATCCATTATGAATATAAATTCAGAATCCTTAACAAAATACTAGCAAACTGAATCCAGCAACATTTTTAAAAGATTATACACCATGACCTCATGAGATTTATCCCAGGAATGCAACATCGTAAAGTTAGTTAATGTACTATATCATATCAATAGGATGAAAAACAAAAATCATATGATCACATAAATTGATGTAGAAAAAATCCAACACACTTTCATCAGTAAAAATTAAATTTAAAAAAAACACTTAACAAACAGAATGGAAAAGAACAGAATGTGATGGAATAGAGGAAAATATTCTTAACCTAATAAAGCGTATCTATGCAAAACCTATAGCTAACAAAGCATTTAATGGTGAAAGACTGGATGATTTCCTCCTAAGATCTGGAACAAGGAAAGGATGTCCACTCTCCCACTTCTATTTAACATTGTACAGGAGGTTCCAGCCACTTAGGCAAGAAAAATAAATGAAAGGCATCCAGACTGAAAATGAAGAAGTAAAACTATCTCTATTTGCAGATGACATGATCTTACACATAGAAAACTCTACGGAATCCACTAAAAAACTCTTAGAACTAATAAACAACTTCAGAAAGGTTGCAGAATACAACATCTATGTACAAAAATCAACTGTATTTTTATAAACTTGCAATGAACAACATAAAAATGAAATTAAGAAAATATTCCATTCACGATAGCATCAGAAACAATAAAATACTTAGGAATAAATTTAACAAAGTGCAAAACCTACACTCTGAAAACCAAAAAATATGCTTGAAAGAAATTAAATATCTAAATAAATGGAAAAAATATTCCATGTTCATGGATCAGAAGACTTAACATTGCCAAGATAGCAATAAATACTCCCCAAACTGATCTACAGATTGAACGCAATCCTTATCAGAATCTGACATGAGGGCCGGTCCCATGGCTTAACAGTTAAGTGAGCGCACTCTGCTGCTGGCAGCCTGGGTTCGGATCCCGGGCGTGCACTGACGCGCTGCTTCTCTGGCCATGCTGGGGCCGTGTCCCACATACAGCAACTGGAAGGACGTGCAGCTATGACATACAACTATCTACTGGGGCTTTGGGGGAAAATAAATAAATAAATAAAATTTAAAAAAAAAAAAAAGAAGAAGAATCTGACATGAATTCTTTGTAAAATTCACAAGCTGATACTAAAATTCATATGGAGGAAAGTGACATCAGCAATATGGCAGAATAGGAGGTCCTAGCCCTCGTCCACCTACAAAAACATTGATTTAACCAACCATTCACAGATGAAAATACCTTTATGGGAGCTCTAAAATTCAGCTAAGAAGTTAAAGCACCCTAGTAGAGTACAAAATCTGAGAACAGTGGCATGGAAAATGGTAAGAACAGTTCCACTTTACCAGTCACCTCTCCCCCAAGCTGGCACAGCTCAGGGCAAAGAGAGCCCCCCCTCAGTCTGATTTCTCTCAAGGCAGAGAGAGTGAAGTAAGCATCCAGATTCCCCAGCCCTTCAGGGTGCTGCCCAAAAGGCCCTCTTCTGTCTTGACTCACCCAGAAAGCTGAGGGAATCAGCGTGGCTGGATCACCTAGGGGTAGCTAAGAACAAAGAAAAGGCACAGGGGCTCTTAGCAAATGGTGCATGGATCTCAACAACCAGCCCAAGGACCCTGCCAGCTGGCCCACCCGACAGACCCCATCAGCCAGCTGGCCCACACACAGACCCCGCAAGCTGGCCAACACATGCACAAACTCTGCCAGCCAGCCCACTCATGGACCCCCACCAGCCACCCAGCTGGCCTGACCACAGTCCTGACAGCTAAGCCAACTATGAACTCTGGAAGCTGGCCCATGTGTGTCCCTACAGATGGCGCCCTGTATGCCCTCACAGACAGCACAGATCTCAGCAGCTAGCTCAACTCTGCAGAATTGGGAGAAGGCAACTCTGAGACTACTCCATCAGGAGGGAGGGAGAGTCGTGGCGCTTACACCTATCATCCTGGCACACCGGTACACTGGCCTAAGGAAAAGGAGCAGGCAACTCTCAATATTCGGCATGGCTCTGCTGAGTAGGGAGAAGGTATACACTCAGACATCTTCAGGAAGGAGGGAGAGAAGTGGAGTTTTCATCCAATGCCCTGGCATTTCAGGACACTGTGCTAGGAAAAAGGAGTAGGCAAATCTCAGCACGTGACATGGCTCTGTGGGATCAAGAGAAAGCACATAACCCTAAGACTTCTAACTCCAGGAGCAACCATGAGGATTGAGCAGGCACATCATAGAAAAGAACTGAGAGACCCCCTAGAATCTCTAGCCAGGCCGAGTGGTAAAGATCTTTCCTTCCCAAAGCCAGTCGAAAAACACTGGAAAATATGATCGCTTCTTCAAATACACAGACACTAACATAAAGCTACGAGAAACAGGAAGAATCAGAGAAATAAGAAAACACCAAAGGAATAAAATAAACCTTCAGTAACTTGCTCCAAAGAAACACAGATGTATGAACTGCCTGACAAAGAAATGGAAATAATCATCTTAAAGAAGCTCAGTGAGCTAAAAGAGAAGACGGACAAACAAATAAATCAGGAAACCAATACACCAACAAATGACAAATTCAACAGACAGAAACCAAAAAACAAAATGGCAAATTCTGAAACTGAAGACTACAAAGACCAAAATACAAGAATTTCAACAGAAAGCTTCAACAACAAACTCAATTTAGCAGAATAATCAGAGAATATGAAGATAGATCACTTGAAATTATCCAGTTGGGGGGAAAAAAAGAAAAAAGAATGAAGAAAGTCAATGGGACTTATGGTACACCATCAAAAAACCCAATATACACATATTATGGGAATCCTAGAAGGAGCAGAGAAAGTGAAAGAAGCAGAAAGCTTATTTATAGAAATAACGGCTGAAAATTCCCAAATCTGCTGGAGAGAGAAATGTAAATCCAGATTTACAAAAGCTCAAAGGACCCCAAATAAGCTGAACCAAGAAAAGACTATAAACAAGACACATTATAATCAAATCGTCAAAAGTTAAGGACAAAGAGAGCATTTTAAAAGCATCAAGAGAAAAGCAACTTGTCAAATACACGGGAACCCCCATAAGACTATCAAGATATTTCTTACCAGAAACCTTGCAGGTCATGAGAGAAGGGGATAATACATTCAAAGCGCTGAAAGAAAAAAACTTCCAACCAAGAATGCTATATCTGACAAAACGGTCTTTTAAAAATGAAGGAGAGAGAAACATTTACCCAGACAAATAAAAACTGAGGGAGTTCATCACCACTAGACCTACCCTAGAAGAAGTGCTAATAAGCATTCTTCAAGTTGAAACGAAAGGACACTAAACAAAAACACAAAGGCTTATGGAAGTATAAATCTCACTGGAAAAGGTAAATATATAGACCCTAAATACAGAATAATGTAATATTGTAAAGGTGTTGCATTAATCACTTTTAACCTTACCATAAAAGTCAAAAGACAAAAGTATTAAAAACAACTATGGGACTGACATCAGCATCATGGCAGAGTGAGTTGTTCCCATTGTCTCTCCCCTGTAAGTTACAACAAATTGGACATTCACTGACCAAAAAACGACTCCCTACAAAGCACAACAGAACACTAGTGACAGATCCATACATCTATACATCTGAAGGTGGGTGGTCTGGACCTTCAGGAGGCAGTGGAACTAGGGGAGCAGCCCAACCTCCCTCACTCCAAAACACAGATCCTCACACCATTGCACAGTGGTGGCAATCCGAAACGTGGATCCTCACACTGGCACACATGCCAGCGAACAGAGGCTGCAGGGGTAGACAGAGCACTCACAGCTTAGCCCCTGCCCCCCACCATGGATGTGGGTGGCACACACGTCCTGAGGATTCAGGACACAGAACGGAGCTGGTGACCCAGCCCCCTCCTCCGCCCCTGCCAGTGGCATCACTCTTTCCAGCAAGGGGGACAGCATCCAAAACGCAGATTTCCCCAGCAGGGACAGGGTGCCCCAGCCTGAGATTCCAATAAGTACAATGGCACATGCCAGGAACCAGAGGCTGCAGAACCAGCAACAACATTCGTGGCTTATCCCCTGCCCCTCCCCCCGCAGTGGCAGGACCCACCTTCAACCTGAGGCTTCAGGGACCACAGCAGAACCAGTGACCCAAGTCCCAGTGGTGGCACCCCTAACACCAGCCCTACCAGCAGCATGAGTTGCATACAAGACCCTGGGCCCCAGCAGCAAGAGCGACACCTGTGACCCAGTGCCCCTGGCAGCAGTGCTGCCAGCACCCCCAGATAACATGGGAGCAGCAGCACAGGTGGTGCACGGGGCAGCAGCACCTAAGCCCAAGGAGAGCCAGTGCAGGAACACAAGAACCAGGCTACCCTGGAAGCAGCAGAGGTGCTCACAGCCTGGTGACGCTTGTGGCAACAACTGAGACTGTAGTGACATCATAAGAAGCAAGGCACCATCAATCTCAGAGGAACAAGCAGCACAAGGAGGGCACTGACAATGCCCTAACAGAGGCAATGGAGGGTGAAAAGCATAGGCTCTCAAATACAACCATAAGCAGCTCAGAATCAAAGTAACTAATCCTCATCCAAATAAGAAATGTGTTTACTACCATAAATGCATCAGCAAAGGATCAATTCATCAAGTATCATGAAGGACTACAGTTAACACTGCAGAACAGAAAGAAAATGACAACTCACCAGAAACCAAAATGAAACTCACAGAAGATTACGACCTAACTGACAGAGCATTCAAAATAGTTGTCATGAAGAAACTCAACACCTTACAAGAAAACTCAGAAACACAGTTCAATGAGCTCAAGAATAAAATTAATGAACAGGAGTACTACACAAAAGAGCTTGAAACTCTAAAAAAAAACCCAAAAATTCTAGAGATGAATAACACAATTAATGAGATGAAAAATAAAATAGCGTTGAAAATAGAGCAGACTGTATGGAAGAGAAAATTAGTGAGTTTGAAGATAGAAATCTAGAAATGATTCAGGTGGAAGAGGAGAGCACTAAGATTTTTTAAAAACAAAGAAACTCTAAAAGAAATACCTGACAAGTAGGAAAAGCAACATGAGGATAACAGGTACTCTAGAAGTAGAAGAGAAGGAGAAAAGAGCAGAGAGCTTATTGAAAGAAATAATAGCTGAGAAATTCCCAAACCTGGGGAAGGAACTGGTTGAAGTTAACAGAACTCCTAATTATCTCAATGCAAAAAGACCTTCTCCAAGAATTATATTAAAACTGTCAAAAGTCGATGACAAAGAACGAATATTCAGGGCAGGCAGAGAGAAAAAAATAACTTAAAAAGAACCCCCATCAGTCTATCAGCAGATTTCTCAGCAGAAACTCTACAGGCTAAGAGAGTGTGGAATGATATATTCAAAGTATCAAAAAACAAAAACTATCAGCCAATAATACTCTATCCAGCAAAGTCATCCTTCAGATATGAAGGAGAAATAAAGGCTTTCCCAGACAAACAACAGCTGAATGAGTTCATCCCACTAGACCAGCCTTACAAGAAATGCTGAAAAGAGCCCTCCAACCTGAAACAAAAAGGCAAAGGTATACAAAGCTGTAAGCAAGGTGATAAATAAGCAGACAGAATCAGAAAATTCAACTCTATATCAGAATAGATTAGTAAACATTAAATTATAACATAAAGGCTAAAGAAAAAGAAAGCATCAAAAATAACTATAATCACTTCATGTTGGTAACAAACACACAATACAAAGAAGGATAATTTGTGACAACAAAAACATAGAAGGGGAAGAGGCAAGGGATGGAACCTGCATAGGCTAATGGAGATAAGATGCTATCTGTAGAAAAAGGACTATCTCATCTATGAGATCTTTTATACAAACCTCATGGTAACCACAAAACAAAAAATCAGAGCAGTGTCAAAAAACATTAAAAAAGAGGAAACTGAGAAAAACATCACAGAAAACCACCAAACTGAAATGGCAGAAAGAAATACAAGGAAAATGAAATGATGGAAACATAGAACAACCAGAAAACAAAAGATAAAATGGCAGTATTAAGCCCTCATATGTCAATAATCATCTGAATGTAAATGGACTGAATTCTCCAATCAAAAGACACAGAGTGGCTGGATGGATTACAAGACAAGACCCAACAATATGCTACCTCCAAGAGACCCATCTCAGCTCTAAAGACAAACAGGCTCAGAGTTAAGAAATAGGAGATGATACTCCAAACAAATGGCAACCAAAAGAAAGTGAGTATAACCATACATATATCAGACAAAAGACTTCCAGCAAAAAAAGATAAACAAGGGGCAAAGACAGATATTACATAATGACAAAAGGTATATTCCACCAATAAGACATAACACTTATTAATATACATGCACCTTACATAGGAGCACCAAAGTACATAAAGCAACTATTAACAGACCTAAAGGGAGAAACTGACAGCAACACAATAATAGTACAGAACTTTAACAACACACTTACATCGATGGACAGATCATCCAGACAGAGTCAACAAGGAAATGGTAGCCTTAAATGAAACACTAGACGAGATGGACTTAATAGATATATACAGAACACTCCATCCAAAAGCAGCAGAATACACATTCTCCTTATGTGCACATGGAACATTCTCAAAGATGCACCACATGTTGGGCAACAAAACAAGCCTCAATAAAGCTTAGAAGATTGAAATAATTCAAGCATCTTTTCTGATCACAATGGTATGAAACTAGAAATCAACTACAAGAAAAAAGCTGGGAAAGTCACAAATATGTGGAGATTAAACAACATGCTACTGAACAACTACTGGATCAATGAAGAAATCAAAGGAGAAATAAAAAAACACCTGGAGACAAATGAAAATGAAAACATAACACACCAAAACTTATGGGATGCAGCAAAGAGGTACTAAGAGGGAAGTTTATAGCAATACAGGCCTACCTCAACAAACAAGAAAAATCTCAAATAAACAATCTTAACACTATATCTAAAAGAACTAGAAAAAGAAGAACAAAGTCCAAAGTCAGTAAAAGGAAGGAAATACTAAAAATCAGAGCATAAATAAATGAAATACAGACTAAAAAAACAATAGAAAGGATCAATGAAACTAAGAACTGGTTCTTTGAAAAGATGAACAAAACCAACAAACCCTCAGCCAGACTTACTAAGAAAAAAGAGAGGACTCAAATAAATAAATCAGAAGTGAAAGAGGAGAAATTACAATGGATACCACAGAAATACAAAAGATTATAAGAGAATACTATGAAAAGCTATACACCAACAAACTGGATAACCTAGAAAAAATAGATAAATTCTTAGAATCATATAATCTCCCAAAACTGAATCAAGAAGAAAGAGAGAATCTGAACAGACCAATCACAAGTAAAGATGTTGAAACAGTAATCAAAAACCTTCCAAAAAACACAAGTCCAGGACCAGATGACTTCTCTGGGGAATTCTATCAAAACTTCAAAGAAGATTTAATATCTATCCTTCTCAAACTCTTCCAAAAAACTGAAGAGGATGGGACCTTCCTAACTCATTCTGTGAGGCCAACATTACCCTGATACCAAAACCAGACAAGGATGACACTAAAAAAGAAAATTACAGGCCAATAACACCGATGAACATAGATGCAAAAATCCTAACATATTAGCAAATTGAATACAATACAAGGAAAGGATCATTCACCACAATCAAGTGTGATTCATTACAGGGAAGCAGGGATGCTTTAACATCCACAGATCAATCAATGTGCTATACTACATTAACAAAATGAAGAATAAAAATCACAAGATCATCTCAAAAGACACCGAGAAAGCATGTGACAAGATTCAACGTCCATTTATGATAAAAACTCTCAATAAAATGGGTGTAGAAGGAAAGTACCTCAACATAATAAAGGCCATATATGACAAATCCACACCTAACATCATACTCCATGGTGAAAAGCTGAAAGCTATCCCTCTAAGAACAGGAACAAGACAAGGACGCCCACTCTCATAGTATTCAACATAACACTGGAAGTCCTAGCCAGAGCAATTATGCTAAAAAAAACAAATAAAAGGGATCCAAATTGGAAAGAAAGAAGTAAAACTGTCACTATTTGCAGATGACATGATTTTAAATAGAGAAAACTGTAAAGAATCCACCAAAAAACTATTAGAAATAATAAACAAATACAGTATGGTTGCCAGGTACAAAATCAACATTTAAAAATCAGCTGCATTTCTATACACTAACAATAAACTACAAGAAAGAGAAATGAAGAATACAATCCCATTTACAATCATAACAAAAAGAACAGAGTACCTAGGAATAAATTTAACCAAGGAGGTGAAAGATATGTACACTGAAAACCATAAAACACTGTTGAAAGAAATCAAAGACGACACAAAGAAATGCAAAGATATTCCTTGCTCAGGGACTGGAAGAATTAACATAGTTAAAATGTCCATACTTCCTATGGGACTACATCAAACTAAAAAGCTTCTGCACAGCAAAGGAAACCATCAACAAAACGAAAAGACAACCTAACAATTGGGAGAAGATATTTGCAAACCATACATCTGATAAGGGCTTAATCTCCTAAATATACAAAGAACTGATGCATCTCAACAACAAAAAAACTAACAACCCAATTAAAAAATGGGCAAAAGACCTGAACAGACATTTTTCCAAAGAAGATATACAGATGGCCAACAGATACATGAAAAGATGTTCAAAATCATTAACTATCAGGGAAATGCAAATCAAAACTACAATGAGATATCATCTCACGCCTGTCAGAATGGCTATAATTAACAAGACAGGAAACAACATGTGTTGGAGAGGATGTGAAGAGAAAGGAACTCTCATACACGGCTGGTGGGAGTGCAAACTGGTGCAGCCACTATGGAAAACAGTATGGAGATTCCTCAAAAAATCAAGGATAGAACTACCATATGATCCAGCTATTCCACTGCTGGGTATTTATCCAAAGAACTTGAAAACATCAATGCGTAAAGATACATGCACCCTTGTGTTCATTGCAGCGTTATTCACAATAGCCAAGACTTGGAAGCAACCTAAGTGCCCATCAAGGGACGAATGGATAAAGAAGATGTGGTATATATACACAATGGAATACTATTCAGCCATAAGAAACGATGAAATCCAGCCATTTGTGACAACATGGATGGACATTGAGGGAATTATGCAAAGTGAAATAAGTCAGAGGGAGAAGGTCAAATACCGTATGATTTCTTTCATTAAGTAGTAGATAATAACAACAATAAACAAACACATAGAGACAGAGATTGGATTGGTGGTTACCAGAGGGGAAGGGGGGAGGGAGAAGGGCGAAAGGGATAATTCGGTGTGCTGATGGGTTGTAATTAGTATTTTGGTGGTGAACATGATGTAATCTATGCAGAAATAGAAGTATAATGATGTACACCTGAAATTTATACAATGTTATAAACCAATGTTACTGCAATAAACAAAAAATTAAAAAAAAAATGTCCATACTTCCTAAAGCAATCTACAGATTCAGTGCAATCCCTATCAAAGTTCCAATGACATTTTTCATGGAAATTAAATACAGAATCCTAAAATTTATACGGAACAACAAAAGACCCCAAAAAGCCAAAGCAGTTCTGAGAAAAATCAACAAAGCTGGAGGTATCACACTCCCAGAATTCAAAATATACTACAAAGCTATAGTAATTAAAACAGCATAGTACTCGCAGAAAAACAGACACATAGATCAATGGAATGGAACTGAAAGCCCAGAAATAAACTCACACATCTATGGACAGCTAATTCTCAAACAATAGCCAAGAACATATAACGGAGAAAGTAAAGTCTCTTCAATAAATGGTGTTAGGAAAACAGGACAGCCACATGCAAAACAATGAAAGTAGACCATTATCTTACCCCATAATCCATAAAAATTAACTCAAAATGGATTAAAGACTTGAATGTAAGAACTGAACCAATAAAACTCCTAGAAGAAAACACAGGCAGTATGCTCTTTGACACCAGTCTAGCAGTATCTTTTTTAAAACAATGTAAATAAACAAATAAACAATCCAAATAAATAAACAAATGGGACTATATTAAACTAAAAAGCTTCTGCATGACAAAGGAAATATCAACAAAACGAAAAGACAACCCATCAACTGGGAGAAAACATTTGAAAATCATATATTCAATAAGGGGTTAATTTCCAAAATACATAAAGAACTTATACAACTCAACAACAAACAAAACGAGCAACTCGATCAAAAAATGGGCAGAGGATATGAACAGATATTCTTCCAAAGAAGATATACAGAAGGTCAACAAGTACACGAAAAGATGTTCAACATCACTAAGTATCAGGGAAATGCAAATCAAAATTACAATGAGATATCACCTCACACGCATCAGAGTGGCTATTACTAAAAAGCCAAGAAATAACAAGTGTTGGACAGGATGTGGAGAAAAGGGAACCCTCATACACTGCTGGTGGGAATGTAAACTGATGCAGCCACTTATGAAAACAGTATGGAGCTTCCTCAAAAAATTAAAAATAGAAATACCATATGATTCAGCTATCCCACTACCGGGTATTTATCCAAAGAACTTGAAATCAATAATCCAAAGAGATTTATGCATCCCTCTGTTCATCGCAACATTATTCACAATAGTCAAGACATGGAAGCAACCCAAGTACTCACCAATGAATGAACGGATAAAGATGGGCTATATATACACAATGGAATACTACTCAGTGATAAAAAAGACAAAATTATGCCATTTGTGACAACATGGATGGACCTTGAGGGTATCACGCTAAATGCCATTAAGTCTTAAAAAAGGAGGAAATTCTGCCATTTGCAACAACATGGATAAACCTGGAGTACACTATGGTAAGTGAAATAAGCCAGACACAGAACAACCAATACTGTATGATCCTACTTTATGAGGAACCTAAAATAATCAAACTCATAGAAGCAGAGAGTAGAATGGTGGTTACCAGGAACTGAGGGGATGAGGAAAGGGGAAGTACTGGTATAAGGGATGAAAGTTTCAGTTATGCAAAATGAATAAGTTCTACAGATCTACCGTACAGCACAGTGCCTACAGTTAACAATACTTTATTGTGTACAGTCATGTGTCACTTAACGACGAGTTTACATTCTGAGAAATGCACCATTAGGTGATTTCATCACTGTGCAAACATCACAGAATGTACTTACACAAACCTAGATCTTATAGTCTAGTACACACCCAGGCAATATGGTACTAATCTTATGAGGCCACTGTCCTATATGTGGTCCATTGTTGACCAAAAAGTTGTTATGCAGCACATAACTGTTTTTAAATATTACTAAGAGGGTAGATCTTATGTTCCCTGCAGGACATTTGGTCCTGTCCAAAACGTTCATCAGACTTTTGGTCCATAACATAAAGCCTTATGTTAAGGGTGCTTATCAAATACATAAATAAATAAATAAAAATAAGGCAACAGGGAAAAAAATTCATATAGAATTGCAAGAGACAGAGAATAGCCAAAATAATCCTGAAAAAAACAGAACAAATCAAGAGAACTCACATTTCCCAATTTCAAATCTTAATACGAAGCAACAGTAATCAAGACTGTGGTGCCAGCACAAGGACAGGCATATATATCAATGGAATACAACTGAGAATCCAGAAATAAACCTATGTATTTATAGTCATCTGATTTCAATAAAGGTGCCAACACCATTCAACAGAGAAAGAATAGGCTTTTCAACAAATGGTACTGGGATAACTGGATGACCACACGCAAAGGAATGAATTTGAAATCTTACCTCACACAACATACAAAATTTAACTCCAAAGAACTAAATGTAAGAGTTGTAACTATAAAATTTCTTCTCTTAGAAGAAAACACAGGGGTAAATCTTCATGACTTTGAATTTAGCAAAGAACTCTTAGAAATGACACCAAAACTAAGGAAATATGGAAAAAATAGATAAATTGGACTTCATCAAAATTAAAAACTTTTGTGCTTCAAAGGACACCATCAAGAAAGTAAAAATGCAACCCACAGAATGGGAGAAAATATTTGTAAATCATGTATCTAATAAAGGACTTGCATCTAGAAAAAAGGAAATCTTACAACTCAGTAATATAAAAACAACCCAATTTAAAAGTGAGCAAAGGTTATGAATAGACATTTCTCCAAGGAAGATATACAAATGGTCAATTAGCAAATGAAAGATGTTCAACATCATTAGTCATCACAGAAATGCAAATCAAAACTACAGTGAGATACCACTTCACACCCACTAGGATGGCTACAATCAAAGCTAGGTAACAACAAGTTTTTGGAGAAGATAAGCAGCACTTGGAACCTTGACAAACTGCTGGGGGAAATGTAAATGGTGCAGCCACGCTGGGAAACAGTCTAGGAGTTCCTCAAACAGCTAAACACAGAGCTACTATTTGATCCAGTAATTCCACTCCTAGGTACATACCCAAGAGAAATGAAATACATGTCCACACAAATACTTTTATACAAATATTTATAGCAGCATTATTCATAATAGCTAAAAGGTAGAAACAATCAACAGAAGAAAGGATAAGTAAAATGTGGTAAATCCATACAATGGAATATTATTTTGTCATAAAAAGGAATGAGATACTGGTACATGTTACAACTTGGATGAATCTTGAAAACATTATGCTAAGTGAAAAAGCCAGTCATAAAAGTTTACATATTATATGATTCCATTAATATGAATGTCCAGAGTAAGGAAATCCAGAGAGACAGAAAGCAGATTAGTGGTGTTTAGGACTGAGGTGGGGGGATAAGGACATAGAGGGGTAATAGCTAAAAAGTATGGAGTTTCTTTTTGAGGTGATGAAAATGTTCTAAAACTGACAGTAGTGATGGTTGCACATTATCTGTGAACACACTAAAAACCGTTGAATTGTATACTTTAAAAGGGTGAATTGTAAGGTATTTATTTCTCAATGAAGCTGTTTAAAAATGATTCTAAAACTTTACTGAAAGACATGTCATATTTCTTATAATGTAACACATTAAAACACTAAGGAATTAAAATACAGCCAATAAAACTATGAACCATGATAAAAAGACTTCAACTGTGAGAAACATCCCAATTTCAGAGATAATAAATTATTAAAAATCACAATAATACTGTACTTCATATTTGAAAGTTGCTGAGAGTAGATCTTAAAAGTTCTCATCAGAAGAAAAAAAAACTGTGTTACTATATATGGTGATAGATGTTAACTAGACTTATTGTGGTGATCATTTTGCAATGTCAATTAAAAAAATAAAAAAGTCAAGTTTTGCTACATGATATATGTACCTTTGAATATAATTAAAACAACTCATAAAATTGCTTAAAACAAAAATAATAAAATCTATCTCATAATCAATGCAATATAATAAAAAGTAAAATAATAATAATGTCCTAAATAAATGGAAAGGTATTATTTTCCCAACCATAAAAACAGTGTATCATTAAGACAGCAATTCTCCTTCAAATTAACCTATAAATTCAATATACTTCCAAAGTCTCAACAATGTCTTTCAGAGGATTTAACAAGTTGTTGCTAAAATTCATATGGAAGAATAAAGCGACAGGAATAGCCAAGACAAAGGTGAAGAAAAACATAAGGGAGGAAAGCCAAAGCTCTCTATAAAGATACAGTATTTAAAACAGTGTAGTGCCAGCACAGGGATCAATAAACAAGCCAAAGAAACAGAATAGAGCCCAAAACAGATTCATGAGTACATGGAAACTTTGCATAGCATACAGCAGCATTATTAATCAGTGGGGAAAGACTATCGAATAAATGATGCTGTGTCAACCTGTCTACATATAAAAAGATAAAATTAGATCCTTACTCCATATCATACACAAAAATGGATTCCAGAGGAATTAAAAACATAGGAGGAAAGTGGAAGAAAAAGGCAGGTCCAAAAAATGGCAAATGAGGAACACTCAGAAAAAATATAATAAAGCAAAATTCATTCATTCATTCAAAAATATTTATTAAGGTCCTATTATGTGTCAAGCACTGCTACAGACACTGGGAATCAATAATGCATAACACAAAGTCCCTGTCCTTATTGAGCTTATGAACCAAATATAAATTTAAAAAAAAAAACAATGAAACAGTCTATTTTTAAAAGGATAGATACATACATAGACTTTTCTGGAAAGATTCACAGGAAAATAGCAATAATACTGGAATAAACTTGGGGAGCTGAGGGACACTGATAAAGAGATTACTTTTTACACTATTGATAAAGAGATTACTTTTTACACTATTGATAAAGAGATTACTTTTTACACTATGTGCTTCCGTTTGTAACTTCTGAATTTTGCATCATACATATTTTATGTAAAGGAACACCTATTTGTAGGAACTAATCTTAGAATAAACATAAGAGTTGTACAATAGTGAAATGGGTTGCTCTGAACTTAAAGGTCCTTATGCAGAGGCTGAAGGCCATCTGTTGGAGATGTTACTGAAGAAATTCTTCTGAGGGCTAGAGACCAGTGAATTAATTATCCTCTAATACCTCTTTCAATTGCATGTTTCTGTAATTCCTCTCTCTTTGTGGTATGGCCCCTGTAACGCCCAGACGATAGTTCCCGCATTTGTTCGATAACTATGTGTGATCACAAAATGTAGGTAAAGACAACTCCATTCCCAGCATTAATGGCTGCCTCAGATAACAGAAGCTAATACTACATAAGCCAAGCATTCTTCTAATTTGATGTCCACAAGTAGCTACCTACATTAAATAGGCTCTTCTCGTATTTATTCACCTTCCTTATACATACACCCAGCACAGTGCCTAGCACATAGCTGACAGATTACAACCTGCAGTAAGCAGACTTCTAAGATGTCCCCCAGTGATCCCTACTTCCTAGTATGCATGTCCTATGTAATCCCTTCCCCTTGAGTGTGAGCTTAACCTAGTGAAATGCTTCTAACAAAGATAAAAAGCGATAGGATGTCACTTCTGTGAGTTGATTATGAAAAACTGTGACTTCTGTCTAGCTAAGAGACTTTGTGTTGCCTTCTCCTGTTTATACACTTTGATGACACAAGCTGCCATGATAGAAATATGGCAAAGAATTGAGGGCAACCTCTGGGCAACAACTAGAGAGGAAGTGAATTCTGCAAACAATCATGTGAGCTTGGAAGCAGATCCTCAGTCAAGCTTTAAGATGACTACAGCCCAGCTGACAACTTGATTGCAGCCTGTGAAAGACTCTAAAGCAGAGGACCCCAATAAGCTGTGCCTAGATTCCTGACTCACGAACTATAAAACAATAAACGTGTTAAATCACTAAATTTCAAGGTAATTTGTTACTGGATAATTTTTCTATCAAACTTGAAAGAGAAGGGTTTCCGGTGTTCACTTTGGGTAAAGGTGTAACCTCTAATGCGGCAGTACTGGCATTTTTCTAATGGCAAGAAATTTGTATCATATGCTTTTCAAAAGTGTAGAACATTATCAATCTTCTTTGTTATCCCATTCTACAGAGATAAACATTAAGTGTAATGAACAGTTCCATAATCTCCCAAAGCTGTCTCCAATGTTTTTCACTATTACCCAAGAAGTGCAGCAAACCTTCTTAATAATCATTTCTAATGTGTGTTTCTTAAAAACTAATTTCAGGGGATAGTAGTAGATATAAAATATTTCTGCAGCCAAGTAAGTAAAGGGACTATAGAGTTAAAAACTATATGTGTTCCTTCACTGCAGTCCAAACTATCAAAATGGCATGAGATCATGTCACCTGGAAGGAAGAAATAAAAACTATCTTTGTTCATGGATGACATGAATATCTATGTAGAAAATCTGAAAGCACTAGAAAAAAAACTCCTGGAACTAATAAGTGATTATAGCAAGGTTGCAGGATATAAGATTAATATACAAAAGTCAACCACTTTCCTATATACTAGCAATGAACAAATGGAACTTGAATTTAAAAACACAATACGTTAGCACCACAAAAAATGAAATACTAAGGTATAAATCTAACAAAATATGTACAAGATCTATATGAGGAAAACTACAAAACACTGATGAAAGAAATTAAAGAATTAAATAAATTCCATGTTCATGGATAAGAAGACTCAATATTGGCAAAATATCAATTCTTCCCAGCTTGATCTACAGATTCAGTGCAATCCCAATCAAAATCCCAGCAAGTTATTTTGTGGATATCAACAAACTGATTCTAAAGTTTACAGAGAGAGGCAAAAGACTCAGAATAGCCAACACAATATTGAAGGAGAAGAACAAGGTTGGAGGACTGACACTACCCAATTTCAAGACTTACTATAAAAATACAGTAATCAAGATTGTATGGTATTGGTAATAAACAAATAGGTCAATAGAACAAAACAGACCCACATAAATATAGTCAACTGATCTTCGACAAAGGGGAAAAGGCAATACAATGGAGAAGATGGTCTTTTCAACAAATGGTGCTGGAACAACTGGACATCCACACGCAAAAAAAATGAATCTAGATGCAGACCTTACACCCTTCACAAAAATTAACTCAAAATGCATCACAGATCTAAATGTAAAACGCAAAACCATAAAACTCCTACAAGATAACACAGGAGAAAATCTAGATGAACCAGGGTTTGGTGATGACTATCTAGATACGACACCAAAGGCACAATCCATGAAAGAAAGAACTGATGATGGACTTCATAAAAATTAAAAATTCCTGCTCTGCAAAAGACCCTGTCAAGAAAATAAAAAGACAAGCAACAGATTGTGAGAAAATATTTGCAAAAGACATATCTGATAAAGGACTGTTATTCAAAACATACAAAGAACTCTTAAAACTCAACAATAAGAAAACAACATGATTAAAAAATGGGCCAAAGACCTTGCCAGACACCTCACCAAAGGAGATATACAGATGGCAAATAAGCATGTGAAAAGATGCTCCACATCACATGTCAGCAGGGAAATGGAAATTAAAACAACGAGATACCACCTCACATCTAATGGATGGCCAAAAACCAGAACACTGACAATACCGAATGCTGGCAAGAATGTGGAGCAACAGCAACTCACATTCACCGTCAGTGGCAATGCAAAATGGTACAGCCACTTCGCAAAACACTTCTTACAAAACTAAACATACTCTTATCATACAATCTATCAATTGTGCTCCTTGGTATTGACCCAAGGAAATGAAAACTTACGTCCACACAAAAACCTAAACATGGATGTTTACTGGAGCTTTATTCATAATTGCCAAAACCTGGAAGCAACCAAAATGTCCTTGGTTGGATAAATAATGGATAAATAAACTGTGGTACATGCACATAACGGAATATTATTCAGCACTAAAAAAAGAAAAATGAGCTATCAAGACACGAAAAGACACGAAGGAATCTTAGACGCATATTACGAAGTGGGAAAAAAGTCAATCTGAAAAGGTTACATACTGTATGATTCCAAATATCTGACATTCTGGAAAAGGCAACACTATGGAGACAATAAACAGATCAGTGGTTACCAGGAGTTTGGGGAAGATGAGATGAATAGGCAGAGCACAGAGGATTTTTAGGGCAGTGAAAATACTATGTATGATACTATAATGGTAGATACATGTCATCATACTTTTGTCCAAACCCATAAGAATGTACAACACCAAGAGAGAACCCTAATGTAAACTATCTGGACTTCAGGCGATAATGAAGTGCCAATGTAGGTTCATCAATTGTAACAAATGTACCACTATGGTGAGGGATGCTGACAACAGATAGACTATGCATATGTGTGGGATGGAATATATGGGAAATTTCTGTACCTTCCTCTCAATTTTGCTGTGAACCTAAAACTGCTCTAAGAAAAATAAAGTCACAAAAACAGTTGTAAAATATAAAATATTTTCTTTTCAAAAAAATGAGAACTTTTAGAGCCTGATTATTATACTTTTATAGACTCATTTATTGCCATATTTGACCTCATAATATTTAGTCATACCAGACTATTCCATTTCTAAAGAATTTAATATTTTCATGTCTTAGTGCAGGCTATTGTCTTTACCTGAAATGCTCATCAACTCATTCTAACTCTCGTAAATTCCTAATTCAATCTGGAAGATTCACCTCAAATAACTACTTGGTGGCATTTTCGACCTACCTCTTCCCTCCTCCTTTCTCTGCAGAATTAAAAACTAGCTTCCTCCAAAGTATTTTCTTAATACTCTATTTATAGATCTTGGTTGTTTACTTGTTCACATTTCTAAATTATTAATTTCTTCAATGCTGCAATTCTAATAACCCAGCATCTAGTTCAATTCCTGGTATAGAATAGGTACTCAAAATATGTTGGCTGAATACACATATGAATGGCAAAGCAATCTGAATGACATAAATGTATGACAAAGAAAAGATACAGCTAGGTACTTACAAAAAATAGTAAAACATGAATTTTAGTATAATATGACCTTGGAAGATACAGCAAATATGATTTTTCCTTAACTATTACATAGATTATTTATATAATTGTGTGACAAACATACAATCCAGCAGTATTCTCTAGCAGTAATTCTCTGGCAGTGGTGTAAGTAGGGTACTTGAATTTTTTTCAATACTTCTTTATTGTGAATGCTATTTTGCATTCTTACAAAAATTAGAGGACATTTTCAGTCAAATATTTAAGTTTTATATTACTGCCCCACACCTATATCACGTTTCCATCAGTAAACGACAAAAAGGTCACATACCAAATGAAACTGATCCACTTTCGGGATTCCATCTTCATTTGTCTCAAATTGCTGATTTTGAACAGTGAGCTGTTACAGAAAATAAGAATGAATAAATTTCCAATGTACCAAAGTACCAATCCTATAGCAGAGTCAAATCTGGAACTCTTCAGATTCTAGTGAGAAGAACTTACTCAAAGAAAGCACATTAGCTCCTGCAAGACAAAAACACTTTCAGAATAATAACTACTTGTTTACAAGCAACCAAAAGAGCTCCTGGGGCTCCTAAAGTATCAATCCGAGTTGATACACACACTATAAGCACTTTTAATACTTCTTCGCCTTACAAGAAAATATATCTAAAACTTAGTAGCTTACATTATGTTGCTTTCACCAATACTCATATGTTAAGTACAAAGAAAATAAATTAGGCAAGTTGGCTTCCTCCCTAATACCTAACCTGTGTCCAAGAAATACATGTTAAACTTTTAAAAACTATTAAATATGGAGAATTCTTACATACACAAAGATATTCTGAATCCCACATATTCATCACCCAGCCCCAACAATCATCAACCAATGACCACTCTTGCCCTGTGCACAAACCCATATATATTATTTTTGAGACAAATACTATATATCTCATAATTTTCTCTGTAAATATTTTAGTACATATTTCTAAAAGATAAAGTCTTTTTATTTTTGACACAATCACAGTACCACACTAAAAAATTAATTATTCTTTAATATAAAATATCCAGTTTTCAAATTTTTCAACATCTCATATCATAAATTATTTTACTTTTATATAGTTTATTTAAATCCAGATCCAAATACGTTCCACACACTGTAATTTAAAACTGAACAGAAGGACTTCTGGTCTCTTTCTGCTCCTCACCACTAAGTACAACTATAAAGTTTGGAAATGACATAAAAGACAACCAAAGGAGATCTCTGAAAGGCCAAAGACGAAGGCAAGCTGGTTAGAGATCCCAGGACTAGAAGAACAACACAGTGACAGGGTGTCTTATGATGCACCCTCATCCAAAAAAGAAAGTGATCCAAACAGAATAAAGTCAAAGAAATTAATGAAAATTCTGAAAACTAAAAACAAAGGAAAAATCTTGAATGTAACCAAGGAGAAACAAAACGGTACCCACAGAGGAACACCAATTTCAATAACAGAGCATTTCTCACGTGAAACCACGGAGATCAGAAGGAAAGGGCACAACATTTTTCAACTGATGAAAGAAAAGAACTTTCAAACACAAATTCTATATCCAGTGAAACTATCCATCAGAATGAAGGTGAAATCAGGATGCTCTCATGAAGGAAAACTAAAAGAGTCTGTCACTAGAAGACATACTCTTAAAGAATTGCTAAAGGAAGCACTTCAAACAAAAAGGAAACGAATAATAAAGGAGCTTTGGAGCATCAAGAAGGAAGAAACAACAATGTAAAGAATAGAGGTATAAGTAAATACCAAAAACTATCCTTCTCATCATGAACTTCCTAAATCACATGCAATGACTGACACAAAAGTTATAACACTATCTGATGCTCAAGACAATAATATTTAAAAATGCGAGGGTAAAGGAACCTAAATGGAAGGCTTCTACATGTCACTCAAAGTGTTGAAACAATAAGTAGAATGTGACGAAACACATATGTTTATTCTAAAACCCAGACCAAGCACTAAGAAAACTACAGAGGAGAGGAAGTCAAGATGGTGGCGTAGGCAGACACAGAACTCACCTCCTCCCGTGGACACAGCCAATTTACAACTACTCATGGAAAAATTACCCCTGAGACAGAACTGAAAACTGGATAAGAGGAACTCCTGCAACAACGGACAATACTAATTGAGGTAGAAGAGGCAGAAACTCCCTTCTGGAGAGGAAAAACGCCGCCTTCACAAGCAGCAGCACCTCACTGCCGCCAGGGGAACAGCCCAAAGGTAGGCAGCCCTCCCAGGAGGCGCGGAACCCTGAGCCGGGGAGCGCCCCCGCTGTGGGCATTAAGTAGACCCAGCACAATCGAGAGGAGTGGCATAAGGTGTGACTTTGCCTGCTACTAAAACATTGGGGAGTACCCCCAGAAAAGCTGGTTTAAAAATAAATTAAAACTGGCTCCTAAAGGGCCCACGTGCAAACTCACCCGTTTCAGAAGGCAACCTAAAATCACCAGAAAGAAAGGTGCACAGTGCGTTGGTGAAAAGAGACTCACCTGATAGGCCCTGAGTGCATCTCGGTGAGAGATGAGACCTCTCCAGGGACTGGGACATTGGCGGCGGCCATTGTTGTGGCCTGGTGTGGGCATGCTGACACAGACGCCATTGGAGTTCTCCCTGTGGCCTGCAGGCCCAGGTCTGCCCCACCCACTAGAGCACCGATTTAATCCAGCTCAGCCAGGGCAGGCAGCCCAACCTAGAGACTGGCCCCACCCAACAACAAGCCCTAGGGCAACTTGTGGGCCTGCATAGATTGGTGACTAGATTCTCTGCAGCCTGGCAACTGAGCCGACTTCAGTGGGGCAGGTCTTGCACAAGGAGAGGGTGGAGAGTGTAGGGTGGTGGTGGAGCATGTGGAGCTCAGGCGTGGAGAGACTGGGTCGGCTTCGGGAGGTCGGGGCACGCACACGGGGCAGGAGTGTGTTGACTGTGTGTGTGGACCTGTGGGCAGTAGGGCTTGTCAGCTGCAGAAGACTTGTGCTTCTCAAAGACCCACATAGGGGGTTTGCCTCACCTTCCAAAGCCTGAAACAATTGGATGCTCCCGTGCCTGAGGCCAGCCCCCCCGCTGCAATTCTCAGAGAGCTGACAAGAGACCTAAAGGCTGGAGGCTGATAGCAACTGAAAGGCCCTGAGCCTAACAACCTGCCACGCTGGGGGCCCACTCACTTAAAAGAAATACTGCAACACAAATGTGGTATTAGAACTTGCAGCCAACTGTGCTGGGGCTCCCCACACCTGATAAAGAGACTGAAGGGCCCACAACAACTACAAGCAGCTGAGCATTACAACAGCTGGCCAGGAGCATAACTCGGCCTCCCTGGGCGCCTACAGGGAGAGCCAAGAGGCCACAACAGAAGGACACACGTAGCCCACATAGGGGTCACCCCTGGAACATTGAGAATTGAGGGGAGCACACTGCAGGCCTCCTAAGCCATCACTAACATAAGGTCACCTGTCCAAGAGCAGGAGACGTAGCTAACCTACCTAATACGTAGACACAAGCACAGGGAAAGAGGCAAAATGAGGAGGCAAGGGAATATATTACAAGTAAGGGAACAGGACAAAACCCCAGAAAAGGAACTAAGTGAAACAGAAATGAGCACCTACCTGACACAGAGCTCAAACAAAGAGTGTTAAGGATGCTCACTGATCTGGGGAGAACAGATGAACTCAGTGAGAATGTCAACAAAGAAATGGAAGATAAGATCCAATCAGAAATGAAGAATACAATACTGGAAATGAAAAATTCACTAGAGGGACTCAAAAGCAGAGTAGAGGATACAGAAGAACGGATCTGTGAGCTAGACGAAAGACTAGAAGAAATTACCCAAGGTGAACAGGTAAAAGAAAAAAGAATTAAAAAGAGTGAGGACAGTCTAGGGGACCTCTGGGACAACATCAAGCGCACTAACAATCCGTGTTATAGGTGTCCCGGAAGGAGAAGAGCGAGACAAAGGGGCAGAGAATCTATTTCAAGAAATAATAGATGAAAACTTCCCTAACCTAAGGAAGGAAACAGACATCCAGCTACAGGAAGCACAGAGAGCCCCAAATAAGATAAACTCAAAGAAGCCCACACCAAGACACATCATAATCAAAATGTCCAGAATTAAAGATAAAGAGAAAATCCTAAAAGCCACAAGAGAAAGTCAAGTTACATACAAAGGAAACCCCATAAGGCTATCAGCTGACTTCTCAGCAGAAACCTTACAGGCTAGAAGAGAATGGCATGATATATTTAAAGTGCTAAAAGGAAAAATCTTACAGCCAAGAATACTCTACCCAGCAAGGTTATCATTCAAAATGGAAGGAGAGATCAAAAATTTCCCAGACAAGCAAAAATTAAAGGAGTCTGTCACCAAGAAACCCGTGCTACAAGAAATGTTAAAGGGACTGATTTAAGGGGAAAAGAGAAGACCACAAATAGGAAAAATTCTCTATTTCCATGATAAGAACGTAATGGATACAAATGCACAAAAAAGAGGTCAGATATGATATCAGAAACATAAAAGAAGGGAGGAGGGGAGTTAAAGAGTAGAGCTTTCAGACAGAGGTCAAACTAAAGAGACCATCAATTCTGTATAAAAGAAGAAAGGAACAGAGAAGGACTACTAAAACACTGAGAAAAAAAAATTAATAAATGGCAGTAAGTACATACTTATCAATAGCTACTTTAAACGTCAATGGACTAAATGCTCCAATTAAAAGGCATAGCGTGGCTGACTGGATAAAACAACAAGACCCATATATATGCTGCATACAAGAGACACACTTCAGACCTAAAGACCCTCACAAACTGAAAGTGAAGGGATGGAAAAAGATACTCCATGCAAATGGCAATGAAAAGAAAGCTGGGGTAGCAGTACTCATACCAGACAAAATAGACTTTAAAACGAAAACTGTAAAAGGAGACAAAGATGAGCATTACATAATGATCAAGGGAACAATCCAACAAGAGGATAAAACACTTGTAAATATCTACGCACTCAATGTAGGTGCACCTAAATATATAAAGCAATTATTAACAGACATAAAAACAGAAATAGACAGTAACACAATAATAGTAGGGGACTTTAACACTCCACATACACCAACGGATGGATCATCCAAACAGAAGATAAATAAGGAAACACTGGCCTTAAATGATACACTAGAACAGATGGACCTAGTAGATATATACAGAGCATTCCATCCAAAAACCAAAGTATGCATGTTCTTTTCAAATGCACATGGAACATTCTCCAGGATTGATCACATATTAGGCCACAAAACAAGTCTCCATAAATTTAGGAAGATTGAAATAGTACCAAGCATCTTTTCTGACCACAACGGTATGAAACTGGAAATCAACTATAGGAAGAAAATCAGAAAAGCCACAAATACGTGGAGATTAAACAAAATGCTACTGAACAATGACTGGGTCAACGAAGAAATCAAAGAAGAAATCAAAAAATACCTGGAGAAGAATGAAAATGAAAATATGACATGCCACAATTTATGGGATACAGCAAAAGCAGTTCTAAGAGGGAAGTTTACAGCGATACAGGCCTATCTCAACAAACAAGAAAAATCTCAAATAAACAATCTAACAATGCACCTGAAGTTACTGGAAAAAGAAGAACAAACCAAGCCCAAAATCAGTAGAAGAAGGGAAATAATAAAAATCAGAGCAGAAATAAATGAAATAGAGACCAAAAAAACAATAGAAAAAATTAATAAAACCAAGAGCTGGTTCTTTGAAAAGATCAACAAAATTGACAAACCTTTAGCTCGACTCACCAAGAAAAAAAGAGAGAAGGCACAAGTAAGTAAAATCAGAAATGAAAGAGAAGAAATTACAACAGACACCTCAGAAATACAAAAGACTATAAGAGAATACTATGAAAAGCTATATGCCAACAAATTCGACAATCTGGAAGAAATGGATAAATTCTTAGAATCATACAACCTTCCAAAACTGGATCAATAAGTAGAGAATTTGAATAGACCAATCACCAGTGAGGAGATCGAAACAGTAATCAAAAATCTCCCCAAAAATAAAAGTCCAGGACCAGATGGCTTCCCTGGTGAATTCTACCAAACATTCAAAGAAGACTTAATACCTATCCTTCTCAAACTCTTCCAAAAAATTGAGGAAGGGAGAAAGCTCCCTAACTCATTCTACAAAGCCGACATTACCCTGATACCAAAACCAGACAAGGACAACACAAAAAAAGAAAATTACAGGCCAATATCACTGATGAACATCGATGCAAAAATTCTCAACAAAATACTAACAAATCGCATACAACAATACATTAAAAAGATTAAACATCATGATCAAGTGGGATTTATTCCCGGTGTGCACGGATGGTTCAACATTTGCAAATCAATAAACATAATAAATCACATTAATAAAATGAAGAATAAAAATCACATGATCATCTCAATAGATGCAGAGAAAGCATTTGACAAGATACAGCATCCATTTACGATAAAAACTCTGAATAAAATGGGTATAGAAGGAAAGTACCTCCACATAATAAAGACCATATATGAGAAACCCACAGCTAATATCATCCCCAATGGTGAAAAACTGAAAGCTATCCCTCTAAGAACAGGAACCAGACAAGGATGCCCACTGTCACCACTCCTATTTAACATAGCATGGGAAGGCCTAGCCAGAGCAATCAGGCAAGAGAAAGAAATAAAAGGGATCCAAATTGGAAAGGAAGAAGTGAAACTGTCACCATTTGCAGATGACATGATTCTATATATAGAAAACCCTAAAGAATTCACCAAAAAACTTTTAGAAGTAATAAACGAATATGGTAAAGTTGCAGGATACAAAATCAACATACAAAAATCAGTTGCATTTCTATACACTAACAATGAAGTAGCAGAAAGAGAAATTAAGAATACCATCCCATTTACAATTGCAACAAAAAGAATAAAATACCTAGGAATAAACCTAACTAAAGAGGTGAAAGAGCTGTACACGGAAAACTATAAAACATTGCTGAAAGAAACTGAAGAAAACACAAAGAAATGGAAAGATATTCCGTGCTCTTGGATTGGAACAATTAACATACTTAATATGTCCATAATTCCTAGAGCAATCTATAGATTCAATGCAATCTCTATCAAAGTTCCAACAACATTTTTCACAGAAATAGAACAAAGAATCCTAAAATTTATATGGAACCACAAAAGACCCCGAATAGTGAAAGGAATCCTGAGAAAAAAGAACAAAGCTGGAGGTATCACACTCCCTGATTTCAAAATATACTACAAAGCTATAGTAACCAAAACAGCATGGTACTGGCACAAAAACAGACACACAGATCAATGGAATAGAATCCAAAGCCCAGAAACAAACCCACACATCTATGGACAGCTAATCTTCGACAAAGGAGCCAAGAACATACAATGGAGAAAAGAAAGTCTCTTCAACAAATGGTGTTGGGAAAACTGGATAGCCACATGCAAGAAAATGAAAGTAGACCTTCACCTTACAGCATACACAAAAATTAACTCCGAATGGATTCAAGACTTGAATGTAAGACCGGAAACTATGAAACTTCTAGAAGAAAACATAGGCAGTACGCTCTTCGACATCGGTCTCAGCAACATATTTTCAAGCACCATGTCTAACCAGGCAAGAGAAACAATAGAAAAAATAAACAAATGGGACTACATCAAACTAAAAAGCTTCTGCACAGCAAAGGAAACCATCAACAAAACGAAAAGACAACCTAACAATTGGGAGAAGATATTTGCAAACCATACATCTGATAAGGGCTTAATCTTCTAAATATATAAAGAACTCATGCATCTCAACAACAAAAAAACTAACAACCCAATTAAAAAATGGGCAAAAGACCTGAACAGACATTTCTCCAAAGAAGATATACAGATGGCCAACAGATACATGGAAAGATGTTCAAAATCATTAACTATCAGGGAAATGCAAATCAAAACTACAATGAGATATCCCCTCACGCCCGTCAGAATGGCTATAATTAACAAGACAGGAAACAACATATGTTGGGGAGGATGCGGAGAGAAGGGAACTCTCATACACTGCTGGTGGGAGTGCAAACTGGTGCAGCCACCATGGAAAACAGTACGGAGATTCCTCAAAAAATCAAGGATAGAACTACCATATGATCCAGCTATTCCACTGTTGGGTATTTATCCAAAGAACTTGAAACACCAATGCGTAAAGATACATGCACCCCTGTGTTCACTGCAGCATTATTCACAATAGCCAAGACTTGGAAGCAACCTAAGTGCCCATCAAGGGACGAATGGATAAAGAAGATGTGGTATATATACACAATGGAATACTACTCAGCCATAAGAAACGATGAAATCCAGCCATTTGTGACAACATGGATGGACATTGAGGGTGTTATGCAAAGTGAAATAAGTCAGAGGGAGAAGGTCAAATACCATATGATCTCCCTCATTAAGTAGTAGTAGACAACAACAAACAAACACGTAGAGACAGCGATTGGATTGGTGGTTACCAGAGGGGAAGGGGGGAGGGAGGAGGGCAAAAGGGATAATTCTGCACACGTGTGTGGTGATGGGTTGTAATTAGCTTTTGGGTGGTGAACATGATGTAATCTATGCAGAACTAGAAGTATAATGATGTACACCTGAAATTTATACAATGTTATAAACCAATGTTACTGCAATATACAAAAAATTTTTTTAAAAAACCACATAAAGCATTTATGACAGAAAAAAAAAAACTACAGAAAGCAATACACTCAAATACACCATAAATAAACCAAGATGGACTCAAAAAACGTTCAAGTAACCCAAAGGAAGACAAGAAAAGAGAAATAAATGAACAAGAAACAGAAGAAACAAATAATAAAATGGTAGACTTAAACCTATCAATAAACACCTTAAGTGTAAATGGTCTAAATACCCCAGTTAAAAAGCAAAGATTAGCAGAGTGAAGAAAAAACACAATGAAACCATATGCCGTTTATAAGAAACAGACTTCAAATTCAACAACATAGCTTTAAAGTAAATGGATGGTAAAAAAAAACATACCATTCAAACTTTTTTTAAAAACACAGGAATGGCTGTATTAATATCAGAGAAAGTACATGTCAGAGCAAACAAAATTAGTACAAAGAGGAAGATTACATAACGATAAAAGGATCAAATACACCAGAAAGACAATATGTACACACCAAACAAGGCCTTAAGACACAATAAGCAAAAAATAATAGAGCTGAAAAGAGAAACAGACAAATTTACAATTATAGTTAGGAATTTCAACAGCCCTCTCTCAGCAACTGATAAAACTACTAGAAAGAAAATCAGTAGAGTTAAAGAAGATATGAAGAACACAATTAACCAAGAAGATCTAACTTATATATATAGAAAACTCCACCCAACAACAGCAGAATAAACATTTTTTTCAAGATCCCATGGAACATTCACCAACATAGACCATGTGCTAGCAATAAAACAAACCTCAACAAATGTGCAAGGACGACATCATACAGAATATGTTCTCTGGCCATAGTTCAATCAAACTAGAAATCAATACAGAACTACAACAAGAAAATCTCTAAACACATGGAAATTAAACATCACAGGTCTAAATAATTCATGGATCAAGGAAAAAGTCTCAACGACCAATTAAAACAAAGAACAGAATGAAATCGTAGGTCGGGTAAATCTAATTCTTGCGATTCCCAGCAGCATCCAGACAAACTCTTAAGAACCATCTGCTTCAAGTGTTACAGGCTGAAATAGATAACCTTTTCCCTAATATTTGTTACCCCAGACCTTCCAATGTATGTGAAAGCTTTAAATTCCCATATTAAAACCCTTGATAAGTACAATACATAAAGAGTGTGGCTTCCATTTTCCTGATTGAATCCTGACTAATAGAGTCCTCAAAACTATGTCTATCCTTCATCAAAGCCTTATCTTCTAAGCTTATGTTCTATAAGCTTCCTACTGACAAGCCAGTAAGAGATAAGATACTGAACTAGTACAAGAGTTCAAGAGAGAGAAGAGAAATTTAAAAATTCATAAAATAGTAAAAATGGCAAGACTGGTGATTAACTAGGGAGGGATGAGGGAGATGGAAGAGTCAAAGACTATAAGGTTCTTGGCTCACATGACCAGAAAAGACTAGAGAAGGCTGGGAGAAATAGCATAGTGGTAAAAAAATGAGCGCTCTGGAGGCAGACTAACTAGGTTTTAACCCTGGTTCTACCTCTTACCAGCCATGGGATCCTGAACAAATCACCTTATTTCTCTTTGTCTCAGTTTCCTCACCTATAAGGATACTGTAAGAATTAAACTGGTTAAATATTTGCCAAGTAACTGATCCCTAGGAAGAATTCAATAAGTGTTATCTATTTTTTTTTAAATTTCAGGTAACTTGGACATATGGTTAGCAATGTGAATGCTATCTTTTTTTTTATTTTTTATCGAGGTAATATTGATTCATAATATGATACATCATATCATACATAACATGAACATCATACTTTGACTTCTGTATGTAGTACATGGGTTTCACCACCAAAAGTCTAGTTGCCATCTCTCACTGTATAAATGTGCCGTTTTACTCTTTTCACCCTCTCCCCTCTCCTCTTCCCCTCTGGTAACCACCAATCTATTCTCTATGTCTGTGTTTGTTGTTGTTGTTGTTGTTTTATCTTCCACATGAGTAAAATCACACAGTATTTGGCATTCTCTGTCTGACTTATTTCGCTTAGCATAATACCCTCAAGGTCCATCCATGTTGTCACAAATGGCATGATTTCATCTTATTTTATGGCTGAGGAGTATTTCAGTGTGTACATACACCACATCTTCTTTATCCATTCATCCACCGATGAGCACTTAGGTTGTTTCCAAGTGTTGGCTATTATGAGTAACACTACAATGAACATAGGGGTGCATATCTTTTCGAATTAGCGTTTTCAAGATAAAATCATATGGTAGCTCTACTTCTAAATTTTTGAGGAATCTCCAGACTGTTTTCCACAGTGGCTACATCACTGTACTTTCCCACCAGCAGTATATAAGGGTTCCCTTTTCTCCACATCCTCTCCAACACTTGTCATTCCTTGTCTTTTTAATAACAGCCATTCTGACAGGCATGAGATGATATGTCATTGTGGTTTTGATTTGCATTTTCCTAACAATTACTGCTGTTGAACATCTTTTGTGTGCCTGTTGGCCCTCTGTATGTCTTCTTTGAAAAAATGTCTATTCAGATCCTCTGCCCACTTTTTGATTGACTTGTTCATTTTTTGTTTTGAATTGTATGCGTTTTTATATATTTTGTAAACTAACCCCTTATTGGACATATGATTTGTGAATATTTCCTCCCAATTGTTAGATTGTCTTTTTGTTTTGTTGATGGTTTCCTTTGTCACACAGAAGTTTTTTAGTTTAATGTAGTCCCATTTGCTTGTTTTTTCTTTTGTTTCCCTTGCCTGAGAAGACATGATATTCAAAAAGATACTGCTAAGATCAATGTCAAAGAGTGTACTGCCTATGTTTTCTTCCAGGAGTTTTATGGCTTCAGGTCTTACATTCAAGTCTTTAATCCATTTTGAGTTAATTTTTGTGTATTATGGGGTAAGATACCAGTCTACTTTCATTCTTTTGCATGTGGCTGTCTAGTTTTCCCAACACCATTTATTGAAGATACTTTCTTTCCTCCATCGTATGTTCTTGGCTATTGTGTCAAAAATTAGCTGTCCATAGATGTGTGGGTTTATTTCTAGGCTCTCAATTCTGTTCCATTGATTTGTGTGTCTGTTTTTCTGCCAATACTATGCTGTTTTAGTTACTACAGCTCTGTAGTATATTTTGAAATCAGGGAGTGTGATACCTCCAGCTTTGTTCTTTTTTCTCAGCATTGCTTTGGCTATTTGGGGTCTTTTCTTATTCCACATAAATTTTAGGATTCTTTGTTCTACTTCCATGAAAAATGTTGTTGGAACTTTGATACAGATTGCACTGAATCTGTAGATTGCTTTAGGAATTAAGAACATTTAAACTATGTTAATTATTCCAGCCCATGAGCACGGAATATCTTTCCATTTCTTTGTGTCTTAGCTTTCAACAATGTTTCATGGTTTTCAGTGTATAGGTCTTTCACTTCCTTGGTTAAATTTATTCCTAGGTATTCTATTCTTTTTGTTATGACTGTAAATGGGATTGTATTCTTTATTTCTCTTTCTGCTAACTTGTTGCCAGTGTAAAGAAACACAACTGACTTCTGTATGTTGATTTTGTACCCCAAAACTTCACTGTTTTTATTATTTCTAATAGTTTTTTGGTGGATTCTTCATGGTTTTCTATATTTAAGACCATATCATCTGCAAATAGTGACAGTTTTACTTCTTCCTTTCCAATTTGGATTTCTTTTCTTTCTTTTTCTTGCCTAATTTTTCTGGCTAGGACTTCCAATACTATGTTAAATAAGAGCGGTGAAAGTGGGCATCCTTGTCTTGTTCCCGTTCTTAAGGGATAGCTTTCAGTTTTTCACCATTCAGTATGATGTTAAGAGTTTGTCACATATGGTCTTTATTATGTTGAAGCACTTTCCTTCTATATCCATTTTATTGAGAGATTTTTTTTATCATAAATGGATGCTGTATCTTGTTGAATGCTTTCTCTGCATCTATTGAGATGATCATGTGATTTTATTCTTCACTGTTAATGTGGCATCTCACACTGATTGATTTGCAGATGTTGAAGTATCCTTGCATCCCTGGAATAAATCCCACTTGATCATGGTGTGTGATCCTCTTAATGTATTGTTGTATTCGATTTGCTAATATTTTGTTGAAAATTTTCCATCTATGTTCATCAGTGATATTGGCCTGTAATCTTTTTGTATTGTTCTTTTCTGGTTTTGATATCAGGATAATGTTGGCCTGGCCTCACAGAATGAGTTAGAAAGCATCCCCTCCTCTTCAATTTTCTGGAAGAGTTTGAGAAAGACAGGTACTAAATCTTCTTTGAATGTTTGGTAGAATTCACTGGGCAAGCCATCAGGTCCTAGGCTTGTGTTTTTTGCGAGGTTTTTGATTATTCTTTCAATGTCTTTACTACTGATCGGTCTATTGAGATGCTCTATTTCTTCTTGATCCAGTTTTGGAGGTTGTATAATTCTAAGAATTTATCCATTTCTTCTCTACTACCCCAGTTTGTTGGCATAATACATTTTCATAGTATTCTCTTATAATTCTTTGTATTTCTGCGGTATCCACTGTAATTTCTTCTCTTTCGTTTCTGAATTTTTATTTGAGTCTTCTCTCTTTTTCTCTTGGTGAATCTAGCTAAAGCTTTGCCAATTTTGTTTACCTTTTCAAAAAACCAGCTCTTGTTTCATTGATCCTTTCTATTATCTTTTTAGTCTCTATTTCATTTATTTTCACTCTTATTATTTCCCTCCTTCTACTAATTTTGAGCTTCAATTGTTCTCCTTTTTCTAGTACTTCTAGTTGTAATATTATATTGAGACTTTTCTGGTTTCTTGAGGTAAGCCTGTATTACTATAAACTGCCCTATTAGTACCACTTTTATTGTATACCATAGATTTGGATATGCTGTATTTTCATTTGTCTCTAGGTGTTTTCTGATTTCTCCTTTGATTTTTTTCATTGACCCAATAGTTGTTTAGTAGCATGTTGTTTAATCTCCACATATTTGTGACTTTTCCAGTTTTCTTCTTGTGGTTGATTTCCAGTTTCATACTGTTGTGGTCAGACAAAATGCTTCACATTATTTCAATCTTCTTAAATATACTGAGACTTGTTTTGTGGCCTAATATATGATCTATCCTGGAGAATGTTTCCTATGCATTTGAAAAGAATGCATATTCTGCAGTTTTGGGATAGAATGTCCTGTATATATCTATTAAGTCCATCTGGTCTAAGGTGTCATTTAAGGCCAATGTTTCCTTATCGATCTTGTGTCTGGATGATCTCTCCATTGATGTAAGTGGAGTGTTCAAGTCCCCTGCTATTATTGTTACTGCAATTTCTCCTTTTATGTCTTTTTAATATTTGTTTTATGTATTTAGGTGCTCCTATGTTGGGCACATAGATATTTGCAAGGGTTATGTCCTCTTCTTGGACTGTTCCCTTTATCATTATGTAATGCCCTTCTTTGTCTCGTTACAATTTTTGTAATAAACAAAAAAATACAATTTTTAAAGTCTATTTTGTCTCATGTAAGTATTGCTACCCCTGCTTTCTTTCCATTTCCATTTGCATGGAATGTCTTTTTGCATCTCCACTGTCAGTTTGTGGGTGTCTTGAGGTCTTAAGTGTCTCTCTTGTATACAGTATATATATGGGTCTTGCTTTTTGATCCACTCAGCCACACTACATCTTTTGATTGGAGCATTTAGTCCATTTACATTTACATTAACTATTGATAAGTATGTACTTATTGCCATTTTGTTACTTTTTTTCTGGATGTTTTGTAGCTCTTTTTTGTTCCTTTCTTCTCTTGCTCTCGTCCCTTGTGATGGCTTTCTTTAGTGTTATGTTTGGATTCCTTTTTCTTTATTTTTCACGTATTTATTACAGGTTTTTGGTTTGCAATCTATATTAAGTTGATGGTCTCTTACATTTGACCTTTTACTAAAAGCCCTTCACTTTTACTCTCTCCACCTAGTTTCATATTTTTGACATCATATTTTACCTCTTTCATTTTTGTGTATCCTTTAACCTCTTATCATAGATACAGATGACTAGTACGTTTGCCTTTTGACCTTCATACTAGCTTTATAGATAGTTCATCCACTACCTTTACTATATATTTGCCTTTGCCAGTGGTATTTTTTTCTTTGATAATTATCTTATTCCTATTTGTGGCCTTTTCTTGTCCACTTAAATAAGTCCCTTTAACATTTCTTGTAAGGCCAGTTTAGTGGTGGTTAACTCCTTTAGTTTTTGCTTGTCTGGAAAACTCTTTACCTCTCCTTCCATTCTGAATGATAACCTTGCCGGGTAGGTTGTAGGTTTTTTCCTTTCAGCACTTTGAATATATCATGCCACTCCCTTCTGGCCTGTAAGGTTTCCGCTGAAAAGTCAGCTGATAGCTTATGGGGTTTCCTTTTTATGTAACTTGTTGCTTTTCTCTTGCTGCTCTTAGGATTCTTTTTTTTTTTTTTTTTATAATTTTATTTATTAATTTTTTTTCCCCAAAGCCCCAGTGGATAGTTGTACGTCATAGTTGCACCTCCTTCTAGTTGCTGTATGTGGGACGCGGCCTCAGCATGGCCCGACAAGCGGTGCGTCGGTGCGCGCCCGGGATCCAAACCCGAGCCGCCAGCAGCGGAGTGCGCGCACTTAACCGCTAAGCCACAGGGCCGGCCCTCTCTATCTTTAATTCCTGACATTTTAATTAAAATGTGTCTTGGTGTGGGCCTCTTTGGATTCATCTTGTTTGGTTCTCTCTGTGCTTCCTGTACATGGATATCCATTTCCTTCTCCAGGTTAGGGAAATTTTCAGCTATTGTTTCTTCAAATAAGTTCTATGCCCCTTTGTCTTTCTCCTTTCCTTCTGGGACACATACAATGCAAATGTTTGTACACTTGATGTTGTCCTAGAGATACCTGAGACTGTCCTCTTTCTTTTTCTTTTCTCTGTTCAGCTTGGGTGATTTCCCCTACTCTTTCGTCTAGATCGTTAATCCATTCTTCTGTGTCATCTACCCCGCTGTTGATTCCCTCTAGTGAATTTTTCATTTCCATTATTGTATTCTTCAGCTCTTACTGGTTCTTTTTTATACTTCCTAATTCTTTTTTGAAGTTCTGTGTTCATCTCTTCTTCTCCCGAGTTCAGTGAGCATCCTTATGACCAGTTTCTACTCTTTATCAGGTGGATTATCTGTTTCATCTGGTTCTTTTTCTGAGAGTTTGTCCTGTTCTTTTACTTGGAACATATTCCTTTGTCTCCTCACGTTTGCCTACTTCTCTGTGCTTATTTCTACGTATTAGATAGATCGGCTACATCTCCCAATCTTGGAAATGTGGCCTTATGTAAACGTCTTATGGGGCCCAGCATGTGCTCCCCTCTCGTCACCCACACCAAATGCTCCAGGGGCGTTCCCTGTATGGGCTGCATGTGCCCCTCTGTTGTGGTGAGATTGCTATTGCTACAAGTGCACAGGTAGGCTGGGCTGGCCCCCAGGCTGGCTGGCAGTGAGGCCCAGCCATGTGTGGCTGGTATGGGCATGTTATTAGGCAGTGCAAGCCCCCAGCACGGCTGACTGCAAGGTCTGATATCACAACTACTCAGTTTTGCTGGTGAGTCAGGCCCCCAGTGCAGCTGGTTGCTGTGCCTGGGGGCACACAGTTGCTGTAGACCCCCAGTGTGGCTGGCTGCATGGGATGCAGTAGTGGGCACAGCAGACTTCCTGTGAGGCTAGCTTCACAGTGTGCGGCTGTTGCCAGCTTGCTTTTGGGTGGGGTAGGCCTTGGGCAAGAACTGGCTATGCAGCCCTGAGGTGCATAGCTGCCTCAAGAGCACCAATGAGCTGGGCAGGCCCCAGGCACACCAACCATTTCAGGCACTGGTAGGTGGGGACAGATCCCCTGTGTGGCTGATTCTGAGGCCCAGCAGCACAAGTCTGCTGTGGCTCACTGGTGGGCAGAGTTGGTCCTTGGGGCAGGCTGCCTGTTGCCTGGCTGTGCTCAATTGCTTCGGGTGCTCTAGTGGGCAGGGAAGACTCCTGCACTAACAAGCTAGAGGAAGCATTCCAGTGGTACCTGCCAGCATCCATGGCAGAACAGCTGAACTAGGTCAGAAGAATGGCTGCCGCCAGTGTCTCAGTCCCTAGGGGGTGGGCCCATCTGCCTCCTGCCTTTCCAGGATGTGCTCTGAGCTTAGTGAATGAGGGTCTTTTACCAATGGACTATGCACTTTCCTATCGGGTGTTTTTGTGCTGGTTTCCAGGTTGAGTGAGTCCATGCATAGGCCCTTTAAGAGCAAATTTTCCTTTCCCTTAAGTTATATAGTTTTACAGGGCATATTCCCTGTTAGTTTTCAAAGTCAGGTATTATGAGATCTCTCTTGTGCTGGATCTAAGGGCTAAGGTGCCTAATGTGGAGCTTGAATCCCCCACTCCTCCAGGAAAAGCTCCGTATCTTTGAGATTGCTCCCAATCATGAAGCGTCATGGCTAGGGTGTGGTTTTTTCCTAGCAGGGCTGTATCTCTGTCTCTTCCACCCCTATGTATGTTGTCCCTTGTTGTAAAGGTTCTTTTTATCCAGTTTACAGATCTCTCTTAGAGGAAATTGTTCCACAGGTAGTTGTGGGTTTGTTGTTTCCATGGAAAGAGGGGAGTTCAGGATGCTCCTACGCGGCCATCCTCCAAACTCTCCTGTGAATGCTATCTTTACAAGGGCCCCTAATCTTATTACCAAGAATAGCTGTAATTAAATGTTGACAATACTTGAATCTGGTTAAAAAGTATAAGTGGTTTTATCATTTGTTTTTGGTGTAAAACGTTCCACAACAACAATTAAGGCAATAGCTGTGTTTGTCCCAATTGGCCTGCTTTTATCTCAGGGATAATGGTTTCTATAACAGATTCGATTTCCTTTCTTATAATGGCTGGAAGAAATATTAGAGCTACCCCAGTGGCTCATTCACAGAAAATATATTCATCAGAGATGGGAAATAGGCTTGTTTTTACATACCAACTCTGATAAATCAGTATGGGTGCTGTTTTGAGGTCATACCTGAGCTCAATAAACCTTACCACGATCATTTTGCAGTGTCTGCTATAAGAAGGAATGGCAACACACATGTTGTGTGTTAGCAGCTCTAAACAGGTTTTTGTGGCATGCATTTTATAGTACTCTCACTCATGGTTCTACTTTATGTCCCCACCTTTTCTTTCTTTTCATATATTGTCAATTTATCATGTCTTGCTCTCTTTTAAAGTACCCCTATGAATTGCCTTATATCCTTTCTGGAACAAGACAAGGTATCCAATAAATTAAGGTAAAGTTAGCCAGCAGGAAGGTATGCATATACAAGGCGGCAACTCTGGCAAGAGAAACGGGTTACTGTCATAAATGTGGGAGCTGCCAACAAATAGGTGGTACTAGAAACTATGATAGTAAATAAGAACACCCAAGAAAAGACTGTACAGTGAAAACTTTAGTAGGATGTGGGCAAAATCCTCAGGGACACTAACACTGAATGGATATATAGTACAGAGAACTAAAAGAAATGCCCAATCACAAAGGTAAAAGAGCTTAGAAGGTGTTGTGTCATAGAAAACAATGACTAAAGGAACTACTGTGGATTTTTTTGTTTTGGTTTTTCAATACACCAGAATTAACCAGACTTTTAGGGTGAAGAAAAGGTGCAAAATAAAAAGAAATATACCAAAGATAGAATCAAGATAGAAGAATGTTTTGTAAAAGTGAGGTAGTAGAATAGAAGAGAGAATGGGGTCAGGGCCACATGTAGATGGCTTGCACTGGGGAAGGAAGGAGCACTTTAATTCTCTGAGATAGGTAGAAGACAGAAGACTGGGTAAAAAGATGACTAGTTTGTAAATAGAAGCACTGAAATTTTACGGAAAGCACATATGATCTCAGTTTTTTCAAGAAAATAAGAGGAAAAATCTATTGAAAAGAATGGTGATAGGATATAGGCAGGGGCTTGAGGAAAGCAGTAAAAGGTTTAAAGTAATTGTTGAGAGGAATATGAGAACGAGCTGACCATGGGTAAGTAAAAGGACTAAAAGAAAGCACTAAAGACCCAACAGAAATGAGACTGATGTGGTGGTGACATTCTGCAAAAGCCTTCAGCTCCCAAGGTATAAAAGCATTCAAGGGGTTCCAGCCGAAATGGAGTAGTCAATCCTAGTCCACACCAGTCTTCCTTCTTACAAAATCTGGACATAATACAACAAAAAAACAAACAAATACTCTGAAAATTAGAAAGAAGAAGGTGAAGTGGCTAGGAACCTTGAGACTTGAGAAATGACACAATGCTGAATTCCCTACATTTTCTTTTTGACTCTCCTATATCCCAGATGGGGTGTCAGAGAAGCCTGCAACCCAAAAACGTCAAGAGCCACAGACCAAAAAAGCCCCAAGAAAGCTCTGCTCCCTCTTAGCCAAAGGACTGAGAACATGGTGGTCTAGCAGAACACAAAACCTTTTTGGTAATATCCCCTATTCAGTCAAATACCAAGGAAAAATTGCCCCCATTCCACCCATAGTGTCAGTGGGGCTGAGTAGGGAGCTGGACTTCCACCCCACCCATCAACAAAAAGGCAAAACAAAGCAGTGCAAGGTGGTACCAGGCTGGTACTCTACCAAATGGGATACTGCCTGTGGGACTATGGGGGCTAACTTCCACTTGCACCCAGTGGCAACAAAGTGGAACAAAGTGGTGGGAGGCAGTACAAGTCAGCATTCTGTTTTTCCTTCTCCACTCCCTAAGTGTTAGCAGGACTGAGTGAGGAATGGAACTTCTACCCTTACCAGGTAGCAACAAGGCACAAGGAGGTGGAATAAGGTGATGGTGAAGCAGTAATAGTTCAACACTTTGCTCCTGCTGCTCCCCATTGTTAACAGTACTCATTGGAGAGATGAATTTCCACCCCTACTCACCAGCAACGAGAAGAGGCAAGGCAGTACAAGTCAGCATTCTGTTTTTGCTGGGGTGATGTCAGGAGAGACCAGTGGAGAGCTGAACATCTAACCCCATCTGAAACTTCACACTAAACCTAAACATGGTGACTGTCCACAAAAAATGAAGATTAAATTACATGTAGAGTCTCAGAACGTAATACCCAAAATGTTCAGGGTACAGCAGAAAGTCACATGTCAAACTATGAACCAAGAAAATCTCAACTTGAATGAGAACGAGACAATCAAAAGACACAGATGTAGAAATTATCTCACAAGGATTTTAAAGGAGCCATCATAACAATGCTTAGAGATAAATTATAAACACACATGAAACGAACAAAAAACAGAAAGCCTCAGCAAAGAAAAAGAAGACAGAAGACACAGAGAAAACCAAATGGGAATTTTAAAACTGAAAAATAACAACAGAAATTAAAAAAACTCATTGGATTGGCTCAATGGCAGAATGAATATGACACAGGAAAGCACCAATGAAACTGAAGATAGAAAATACCCAACTTGAACCCAGGAACCCATGGGACAATAACAAAAGAGCCCAAATTTGTATTATCAGAGTCCCAGGAAAAAAAGGAGAAAGAGTATAGGGCTAACAAAATATTTGAAGAAATAACTGCTGAACCAAATTTCACCAATTTGGTGAAACATACACACCTACAAATTGAAGAAGCTGAGTAAACCCTGAAGAGAGTAAACCCAAAGAAATCTGTGCAAAGACACATCATAATCAAACTTCAGAAAACTAAAGACAAAGAAAAATCTTGAAAACAGCTAGAGAGAAACATCACACTACCTGTAGAGGAAAACAGCAGCCAGCCTCTCTTATCCAGGGTTTCACTTTCCACAGTTTTAGTTACCCACAGTCAACTGTGGTCCAGAAGTAGATGATCCTCCTTCTGACATCGTCAGAAGGTCAATAGTAGCCTGACACTACATCACAATGCCTACCAATGCCTACATCATTCACCTCACTTCATCTCATCATGTAGGCACTTTATCATCTCACATCACCACAAGAAGAAGGAAGAGAACGGTACAATAACATATTTTGAGAGTGAGAGACCACATTCACATAACTTTTACTATAGTCTATTGTTACGATTGTTCTATTTTATTATTAGTTAGTGTTGTTAATCTCTTACTATGCCTAATTTATAAACTGTAAGTATGTATGTATAGGAAAAAACATAGTATATATAGGGTTTGGTACCATCTGTGGTTTCAGGTATCCACTAGGAGTCTTGGAACATATCCTCTGTGGATAAGGGGTGACTACTATGATTCAAACGATTCAAATGACAGTGGATTTCTCATAGAAACCATGAAGGTCCAAACAAAGTGGCACAACGTATTTCTAGTGCTGAAAGAAAAATAACTGTAAACCAAGAATTCTATATCTAGCAAAATATATCCTTCGAAAATGAAGGTGAAATCAAGATGCTCTCAGACGAATGGAAACTAAGAATTTGTCACCAACAGACTTATCTTAAAAGAATGGCTAAAGAAAGTTCTTAAAACAGAAAGGAAATGATAAAATGAAAAAAGAACAATGAAAAGAGTAAAAATATGGGTAAATATAATAAACTACCCTCAAAAATAACACACTTCCGGGGCCAGCCCAGTGGCGCAAACAGTTAGGTGCGCGCAAACAGTTAAGTGCGCGCACTCTGCTGCAGCGGCCCGGGGTTCGCCGGTTCGGATCCTGGGCGCGCACCGTCACACTGCTTGGCAACCCATGCTGTGGCAGCGTCCCACATAGAAAGGAGGAAGATGGGCATGGATGTTAGCCCAGGGCCAGTCTTCCTCAGCAAAAAGAGGAGGATTGGCAGATGTTAGCTCAGGGCTGATCTTCCTCACAAAAAAAATAAAAAAATAAAAATCTTAAAAAAAAAAAGAATGCTGGGAATCCAGCATCTATTAAAAAAAAAACAACACACTTTCAGGGGCCAGCCCGGTGGTGCAAGTGGTTAAGTACGCACGTTCCGCTGCGGTGGCCCGGGGTTTGCCAGTTCGGATCCCGGGCGCGCACTGACGCACCACTTGTCAGGCCATGCTGTGGTGGCATCCCATATAAAGCAGAGGAAGATGGGCATGGATGTTAGCCCAGGGCCAGTCTTCCTCAGCAAAAAAAGAGGAGGATTGGCAGATGTTAGCTCAGGGCTGATCTTCCTCACAAAAAGAAAAAAAATAACACACTTTCAAAGCTGAACTCCTCCAAGTTCTCTGCACTTGGATCCAATAAGAAAAGAATGATGAGTCTGTGGTTCTTGATTGGGTCTCAAAGCAAGTCCATAAATACATGGATTTCCTACACAGAGGAAGACAGTAGAGATGTTATCACCATGTTATAAAAAGACATAATAATGTCCTTAAATTAATAAATATAATGTTTGGTCACACTTTTGAGAAAAATCAACTATATATGTCATTTATAAAAGTTATTTACACATAGAAATAAAACCTTAAAAAAAAGAAAATGGGGGAAAAAATTTTTTAAATGCATATAAAGCAGGTCATAAAACATATCTAGAATTGAGGTTTGCCTCAAGGGGCTAAAAAGAAGAATAAGAGTAAAAGGGAATACAGGGTAGTCTGGATGTTCTATGGTAGGGTACAAGACTGAGTAAGGAAGGAAGAGAAGCTAGGAGGTTGCTGATAGACTGGGGAAAAAAGGGAGACAGTGGACAAAACATATTGGAGATTTAAGGGAAGTTATAGTAAAACAAGAAAACAGGAAGTTCTGTCCAGATAAAAATACACTGGATTGGATTCTATTTCTTTTGTAAAATAAAAATTACAGGGAATCATGAAATCCTCGTTTTAGAAGGTAAGTGAAATTGCCTGAAGGTATAGGTCTCAAGTTGTTAAGGAGGTCCAGAAAATGCAATGTTAGGTTGTTCAATGGGTGATCAATGTGACCACTAACATCTCTTAGAAATATATATATTAGGAGCTGGAATAAAAAGAAAAACCTTCAAGCAACGTTCCAGAGAAATGTACAAGGGGCCATCAATGAGAGATCAGTAGATGAACTCACCAGGGAAATATGGCACTCTTTATTGAAAAGAAAAAAAAAAAGCCTAAAGACTTCAGCACATAATTGTGGCTAAAATTTAAATGTTCATTCTGATACCATAAAAGCATGCATTCACTCAATTAATATTTGAGTGCCTACTCTGCACCAGGTTCAGTTCTAGGCATTGAGGATACTGTAGCAAATAAGACAGAGAGACTGCCCCCAAGGAGCTTACATTCTATTGGCAGAAGCAGACAATACTAAAGATGAATAAAATAAATGTATAGTATGTTAAGAGAAAATTAAAGCAGAGAAAGGGTTGCATTTTGGAGAAGGCCATGCTGAAAAAGTGTTATTTGAATAAAATAAAGGAGCCATTTACTTCTATTTTAAAATTATTCAGCTTCCTCACAGCAGCATCCACACACAAACACAATTTTTTTCAATGTAACATCAGAACTGCTCTAATTTTAAAACAATGGCTTCTAGAAAAGCCTTTAAGAATTTCATTATAACCTAAAAAAAAACTAAAGAATCTTAATACAAATGCCTTTGACATAAAATTACCTTCCAAATGTACCAATTAAAAGATATGGTTTATTGGGGCCGGCCTAGTGGTGTAGCAGTTAAGTTCACACACTCCACTTCAGTGGCCCGGGTTCTCAGATGCAGATCCCGGGCGTGGACTGACGCACTGCTTATCAAGCCATACTCTGGCCAGGTCCCATATAAAGTAGAGGAAGATAGGCACGGATGTTAGCCCAGGGCCAGTCTTCCTCAGCAAAAAGAGGAGGACTGGCAACGGATGTTAGCTCAGGGCTAATCTTCCTCACACACACAAAAAAAGATACAGTTTATTGCTGGAGGTGGAAGGATCACCAACACCTAAACACCAGAATTTTCTGTAGTTGAAGGCAGTCTTCAGAATATTTCTATCATTTAATCTGAGTCTCACAACAAAAATGATCTAAAATCAAAATATCTTACGATATTCGTATTCTAGAGTTTTAATACCAAATAAGCTGTTATTCTTATTTCTGATAATTCTAAAACTTTTAAAAGCCATAAAGTGACAGAAATCCACTCAGAGCCCTGGAAATAAGATCCTCTGATAATGGTTCCAGTTTAACTCTGAATACTGCCTTTTCAAGCATAGCCCTTGGGGTCTTGACTTTTTGCCATTTTATATATTTTATACTATGTGTTTTTGTTGTAACTTGCCTAATTCTTTGAGGAGAAAGATCAAAGTTTACACAACCTTTTGGACTAAACTAACTTTCTTATCAATAAAATAATTGTTTAAAAAAGAGAACTTGAACAACTAAAACACTTAGGTATAAAGTAGGTATAAAGTATTTAACAACAGATACATAAGATCTGTAAGCTCAAAGTAACAAAATGCTGATAAAAGAAATCAAAGAAGACCTAAATAAATGGAGTTCACGGATTAAAAAGACTCAACATAGTAAAGATGTCAATTCTCCACAAACAGATCTACAGATTAATGCAGTTTCAATCAAAATCACAGCAGCATTTTTTTATATATATAGACAAGCTATTTCTAAAATGTATACGGAAAAGCCAAGATACTCGAATAGCTAAAACAATTTGAAAAAGAAGAATCATACCAATCATACTGCCCAATTTTAAGACCTACTATAAAGATACAGTAATCAAGACAGTGTGGTATTGGTAAACTGAGAGATACATAGAACAATGGAACAGAATAAAAAGTCCAGAAACAGACTCACACAAATATGACCAACTCATTTTTTACAAAGGTGCAAAGGAAATTCAGTAGAGAATACAGTCTTTTTAACAAATGGTGTTGGAACAATTAATTGGACGTCCATATGCAGAAAACATGGAACTCAACATAAACCTCACTCCTTACACGAAAACTACATCAAAATAGATCCTAGTCGAAACGTAAAGCACCTAACTATAAAGCTTTCAGAAGAAAATATAAGAGAAAATCTACAGGACCTAGGGTTAGGCAAAGACTTCTTAGATACAATACCAAAAGCATGATCCATAAAAAAATAAATAAATAAACTGAATTTCACCAAAAGTAAAACCTTTTAGTCTGCAAAATACACTTTTAGGAGAATGTAAAGACAACCTACAGACTAGGAAAAATATTTGCAAATGACATCAGACAAGGGATCTGTATCTAGAGTATATTTTTAAATATTTTCAACACTATAGTAAGAAATCAAATTTAAAACTGTGCACAAGACTTGAACAGACACTTCACCAAAGAGGATATATGGACGGCAAGTAATAAACAAATAAAAAGATACTCAACGTCACTATCCATTAGAGAAATTTAAATTAATCACAATGAAACACTACTACAGACCTAAGAGAATGGCTAAAATAGAAAACAATGGCAATATGAGGTCTTAACAACAATGCAGAGCATCTAAAACTCTCATACATTGCTGGTGGGAACAGCCACTATGAAAAACAGTTTGGCAGTTCCTTATAAAGTTACACTATACAATTATAATCTGGGTATTTATTCTAGAGAAATAAAAACATATATTCACACACAAATCTACAAACAAATGTTCATAGCAGCTTTATTTGTAGTAGACAAAATCTGGATACAACCCAGATGTCCTTCAACAGGTAAAAAGATAAACTTGGTACATCTATACAGCAGAATACTGCTCAGCAACAAAAAGGAATGAACTTTAATATATTAATTGACTTGGATGAATCTCAAAGGCACTATGCTGAGAGAAAAAGATGGTCTCAAAAGGTTACATATGGGGGCCGGCCCCATGGCATAGTGGTTAAGTCTGACACGTTCCGCTTCAGCAGCCCAGGTTCATAGGTTCATACCTAAACCACTTGTCAGCCACGCTGTGGCGGCAACCACATATATAAAGTAGAGGAAGACTGGCATGGATGTTAACTCAAGGCTAATCTTCCTCAGCAAAAAAAAAAAAAAGGTTACATATGTATACCACTTACACGACATTCTTGAAAAGACAAAACTATAGTGATAGAGAAAAGATCAGCAGTTGCCAAGGGTTAAGGATTAGGGGGAGGATGTGTCTACAAAGTGAAAGCACACAGGATTTTTTTTGAGTTATGGAACTATGCTGTATCCTAATTGTGGTGATAATTATACTAATCTATACATATGTTAAAATTCATAGGACTGTATACCAAAAAACAGTAAACTGCACTACATGTTAAATTAAAAATTAAATTTTAAAAAGACCTTAATCAACATTCAAGAAGAGCAGGAATTCAGCATAACAATAGTATATTTACTCATAGAGCTCCTTACTACGATTTGATGAAGAAAGGAAATAGGTGGAATAAGACTGTTCCCATACTTAAATGATATTTTATGATAGTTCTGAGGATCATCAGAGTATCTGGGACGTTTACTTTCATCTCCCTGATAAAGAATAGATAACTGACGCAATAATGAAAATGATGCCAATTAAATCATTTCTATAGCTATGATGGTTCTATAAAACCAAACAACTTTAAATACACATGCCAGCATAAGGCTAAAACTTGTGAATAATTCATTAGGGGGTGGGGTTCCCATTGATTACCACTTGGGTAGGTATACTTTTTTTCTAACAGCTTTATTGAGGTACAACTGATGTACAATAAACTACACATATTTAAAATATGTAGCATGATTAGTTTTGATATATGTATACACCTATAAAATCATCACCACAATCAAACTAATGAACATAGTGATCACGTCAAAATATTTGCTCATGCCCCTTTGTAATACATCCCTCCCTTCCCTCCTACCCTGAAACCCCAGAGCATTGATGATCTCCTTTCTGTCATTAAAGATGAGTTTGTATTTTTTTAGAATTTCACATAAATAGAACCATAAAGTATGTACTCTTTGTTTCCTCTGGCTTCTTTCACTTGGCAGAATTATTTTAAGATTCCTTCCTATTATCATGTGTATTAATAGTTAATTCCTTTTTCTTGCTGGGTAGTATTCCAGTGGATATACAGCAGGCTGTTTATCCATTCAGCTATTGATGGACACTTGGGTTGTTCCTAGTTTTTGGCTATTACAAATAAAATATCTTTGAATATCTGTGTATAAGTCTTTTTGTGAACAGATGCTTTCGTTTCTCTTGGCTAAATACCTAGGAGTAAAATGGCTGGGTCATATGATAGGTATATGCTTAACCTTTTAACAAATTGCCAAACTGTTTTCCAAAGTGGCGGCTCCATTTACACTCCCTTCAGCAATATATCAGAGTTCTAGTTGCTATACATCTTAGCCAATACTTGGTATGGTCAGTCTTTTTACTTTTTGACATTATAGTGGGTGTGTAGTAGTATCTCGTTCTGGTTTTAAATTTGTATTTCCCTAATGACTAACGATGTTGAGAGCATCTTTTCACATGCTTATTTGCCATCTGGCCATCTAATTTGGTCAAGTGCCTATTTAAATATTCACCCATTTCTTTAATTGGGTTGTCTTCTTCATATTGAGTTGTAAGAGTTCTTTGAGATCTGGATATAAATATTTTGTGGATATATGTTTTGCAAATATTTTCTCCGAATCTGCGGGTGACTTTCATTTTCATAAGTGTCTTTTGAAAAGCAAAGTTTTAAATTTTGATGAAATCCAAATTTATTGATTTCTTCTTTTATACTTGATGCTTTCTGTGTTCTATTACAGGAAATCTTTGCCCAACTCAAAGTCAATAAGATTTTCTCCAGTGTTTTATTCTAGAGTTTCAGAAACTTAGGTTTTACATTTACGTCTAATACACATTTAATTTTTATACATTGTGCAAGGAATAAATCAACATATAGGTATCCAACTGTTATAGTATCATTTGTTGAAGACTATCTTTTCCCTCACAGAATTGCCTCGGCACTTCTGTCAAAACGCAGTTGACCACAAGGGGGGCCAGCCCGGTGGCATAGTGGTTAAGTTCGCACGCTCCGCTTCAGTGGCCCAGGGTTCATGGGTTCAGATCTCGAGCATGGACTTACACACCACTCATCAAGCCAAGCTGTGGTGGTGTCCCATATACAAAATAGAGGAAGACTGGCAACAGAGCTTAGCTCAGGGACCATCTTTCTCACCAAAAAAAAAAACAGCAGTTGACCATAAATGAATTGGTCTACTTCTATTGTCTCTATTCTGTTCCATTGACCTGTATTATCTAACCTTACACCAACATCACACTGTCTTGATTAACTGCAATTTTATTAAATTTTAAAATTAGGTAGTTTAAGTCCTCCAATTTTATTCTTTTTCAAAATTATTTAGCTATCCCAGACCCTATGTATTTTCACATAAACTACAGAATCTGATTGTGAATTACTGCAAAAACAAAAAAAAAAAAAAAAAAAAAAAAGCCTAGAAGGATTTTTGTTGAAAATGTATTGCATCTATAGACCAACTGGAGAAGAACTCATACCCACACAACATTGAGTATTCCAGTCCATGAACATGGTGCATCTCTCCATTTACTTATGGCTTCTTTAATTTCTCTCAACAATATTTTGTAGGTATCAGTGTATAGGTGTTGCACATCTTTTGTTAAATTTATCCCTAAAAATTCCTTTTTTTTTTTTTGTGAGGAGGATTGGCCCTGAGCTAACATCTGCCAATCCTCCTCCTTTTTTTGCTGAGGAAGACTGGCCCTGGGCTAACATCCATGCCCATCTTCCTCCACTTTATATGGGACGCCGCCACAGCATAGCTCGACAAGTGGTGCGTCAGTGCGTGCCTGGGATTCGAACCAGCGAACCCCGGGCCGCCGCAGCAGAGCGCACGCACTTAACGGCTTGCGCCACCAGGCCGGCCCCCAAAATTCCGTATTTTTGATATTTTCATAATTTTTTATTTCAATTTCCTATTGTTTGTTGCTAGTATATAGAAAATTAATTATTATGCTGATTTTGTATCCTGCAACCTTGCTAAACTTACTTGTTAGTTCTAGCTCTTATGTACATTCCTAAAGATTTTCTACATAATTAATCACATCACCTGCAAATAAAGACAGCTTTACTTCTTTTTTTTTTTTTTTGGTAAGGAAGATCAGCCCTGAGCTAACATCCATGCCAATCCTCCTCTTTTTGCCGAGGAAGACCAACCCTAAGCTAACATCTATTGCCAATCCTGCTCATTTTTTTGCCTTTTGCTCCCCCAAAGGCCCAGTAGATAGTTGTATGTCACAGTTGCACATCCTTCTAGCTGCTGTATGTGGGACGCCGACTCAGCATGGCCAGACAAGCAGTGCGTCAGCGCACACCCAGGATCCGAAGCTGGGCCGCCAGTAGCGGAGCACGCTCACTTAACCACTAAGACATGGGGCCAGCCCCCACAGCTTTACTTCTTTATTTTCAAACTGTATGCCTTTTATTTTTTTTTGTTGCCTTATTACACTGGCTAGAACTGGGATCACCAAACTATGGCCTGCATGCCAATTCCATCCCACTGCTTATTTTTGTGCAGCCTGCAAGCCAAGAGTGGTTTTCACATTTTTAAATGTTCAAAAGAAAACTATTTTGTATCAATATTATTTCATGATACACGAAAATTACATGAAATTCAAATTTCAATGTCCATAAATAAAGGTTTATTGGAAGACAGCCACCCGTTCATTTTGATACTGTCTATGGCTGCTTTCATGCTACAGCAGCAGAGACCATACGGCCCCCAAAGCCTAAAATATTTCCCATCTAGCCTTTTATAGAGAATTTTGCTAACCCCTTGGCTAGAACCTCCAGCACAAAGTTAAGCAGAAGTAAGAACAGATATCCTTTCCTTGTTCATACTTAATCCCTCATAATTCACAGGAAGAACGAGTTTAAACCAGGGATAAGAAATACCTATTTGGTTTACACTGAAAGCAGGAACACTTACTCAAGGCTCATTTAACATTTATTTTCGACACATGCATGAAATACTTCCAGATTAATATACGACAAAATCATCTTCACTGTTAATCTTGACTTTAATAAAACTAAGACAACAGCATAATATGTAAAATATATATCACGCCAATTTGTAGAAAGTGTGTAACAGGTGATAAGTATATCAACAGTTTATGATAACACTTAAAAAAGGGGGGGAAAAAACCAATTTTCTACTAAAAATCTACCACTGCTTTTCATCCAGAGTAATATGTTGAGGAAAACCACTATAAAATCATCACTTATATACTGTAACATATATATAAATGACTGACGTGTTTCAATAAAAAAATAACTTACCCACAATAAAAGGCAGCCGTAAGCATACAAGTCAGAACTTGGTGAAGCAGGTTTTCCCATTTTCAATTCAGGTGACATCAAACTCAAGTCACCTACCATCATGTTCACTGAGGCTCGCTGACTCTACAAAAACAATAGGTTAAATATTTTAGTGGCAACACAGTCGACGCGGCCTTCTGTGAAGTACTCTGCATTTAATCAACACAAAAAACAAATTCATTTGAAATATTTCACTCTCTCTTGCTTCCAAATAATTTTACCTAATTTCTGTTATTATAAATTGCTCTTAAAATCAGTCTCATAAAATTAACAGTGACACTTTGGTTACATTTCACATTGTAGACTCAAGCAGATTCAAAGCTAAAAACCACTGATTCTTTAAACATTTGGTACAATTTTTTTCTTTAAATAAATTTCATAACGGCAAGAGGCAGTGCTATTTTCCAATTCTCAAAATTCTAAATAACTTTTTTTTTGTGGTGAAGAAGATTGGCGCTGAGCTAACATCTGTTACCAATCTTCCTCTTTTTTGCTTGAGGAAGACTATCACTGAGCTACCACCTGTGCCAATCTTCCTCTATTTTGTATGTAGGAACCCACCACAGCATGGCTTGATGGGCAGTGTTTAGGTCCGTGCCCAGGATCCAAACCCGAGAACCGTGGGGCTGCTGAAGTGGAGCGTGCGAACTTAACCACTATACCCCTACGCCAACTCCCTAAACAACTTTTTAAAAAACTGAAAGTCTACAAAGTACCTTCTTTCCTCACTGACCGTATTTTAAGCACACATTTCTATGTGTCAACAGATGATCAGTGACAAGAACACGAACCCTGGATTCAGACAGACCTTGGCTACAATTCCCACTCTCCCACTTATTTGCTATGTGACCTTGGGCTTTAACTTCTTTGAGCCTAAATTAATTAATTTGTAAAACGGAAATAATATCTACGTACAGAGTTACTGTAAAGATAAAGGTAATTAGCACAATAATTACCTAGCACATATCAGTAAGTGTTAATTATCTCTTCTCCTCCTACTATCTTTATCCTTGCTTCTCAGAGTGTGGTCCAAAGACCAGTAGCTACAGCATTACCTGGGAGCTTGTTAGAAATACAGAAGCTCCATCCCAGAAACGCTGAATAAAAATCTGCATTTTAACAAGATCCCCAGCTGAATCACGTGCAGTATAAAGCCTGAAAAGCAATGGTCTTGACTAAAGACTACTTTTCAAATTTGTCTTCCAAGCTAATAATTCAATCTGAAAGTCACATGAAAAATGGAGCAAAAGGTAAGTTGAACCAATGTTTCAGAGTAAATAATCTTTTTCTTTTTTTTTTTTTTTTGTGAGGAAGATTAGCCCTGAGCTAACATCCAATGCCAATCCTCCTCTTTTTTGCTGAGGAAGATTATTGGCCCTGGGCTAACATCCGTGCCCACCTTCCTCTACTTTATATGGGACGCTGCCACAGCATGGCTTCACAGGCAATGTTTCCGTGCACGCCCGGGATCCAAACCTGCAAACCCCGGGCCTCCGAAGCAGAGCGCGCACGCTTAACCACTGTGCCACCGGGCCCGCCCCACAACGTAAATAATTTTAAATGAAGATTAAAACAATGTTTTGGCGGATAATAACAGCTGACAAATTAGTATAAAAGAGGAAGAATAAGTCTTGAAATAGTCATGATATCTATAGTTGTACAAATAGCATGCTCAAAAGGAAACTAACCAGGATCCCTAAGAGTTGAGAATGTTTTAAAACTCATAATTTAGTTATTTTTCTTAGGAGACTATCTTAATTTTCAGATAAATTAATATGATAAAATAAATGTCTCAGCAAATCTACTTTGTATAAATCCTTCATAATTCAACATTTCATTACAGTTTTACATTTTCATTTTCTCATCTTTTTGAGCTACCATATGAAAACCACTGAGACTAGATATACACAAGTGGCATTAGCCTATGACTTGTAGATGACCAAAGTATAAAGCATTACAACTTATATTAGTCAAAAGGGAACTGCTCAGACAATAAAAGGTTAGCAAGAATGCAGAGCAATTGGAATCCTCATACACTGCTGATGAAAACATAAAATGGTACAGCCACTTTGGAAAACAGTTTGGTTCCTCAAAAAGTGAAACAGAATTATCATATAACCCAACAATTCCACTCCCAAGAGAAAACATATGTCTACACAAAAACTTATACACTAATGGTCATAGCAGCATTATTCATAATAATCAAAAAATGGAAACTACTCAAGTGTCCATCAACAGATGAATGTAAAAACAAAATACGGCACATCCATACAATGAAATATTTGGGCATTTTTAAAAAGGAATGAAGTTCAGATGCATGCTACATAGATGAACCTTGAAAATTATGCTAAGTGAAATAAGCCAATCACAAAAGGCCACATATTGTATGATTCCATTTATAGGAAATGCCCAGATTAGGCAAATCCATAGAGACACAAAGTGGATTAGTGGTTTCCAAGGGGCTGAGTAGAGGAAGAAATGGGGAGTAAATCGGTATGGGGTTGCTTTCTAGTTTTTAATATTAAAAACTACTATTGAATTATACACATCATGATATGTGAATTATATCTCAATAAAGCTATTTTAAAAAAAAGAATTGCTCCCTTGTGATCATGTATATTTTGAGACTGCTCATTCTACCAAAAAGGAAAAAAAAGATCACAATATGCTCTTTAACAGCCTCATGTTTGCTATCTCTACAAACTGCCTGTTCTGAGGTAATACAGCACCAAATTAACAGCCAACGCAGTTGAACTAGCACTTAAACTAAATAGAAAAGTCCAAGTTCCCAGGTGTCTGAAAATGCTCATTCATCAAAAAATAGCAAAGTACATATATCTAAATTTAACTTACTGGAGGGGAGGGTACCAGCAGAAGGGGAGAGAGGAGATGGCCACCTAGTTTTCCTTGTGTATTTCCTAGTAATTAAATGTTTCTTGATAATGATTAAATAATTAATTAATGATTGTTATCAATGCCATTGACTGTAATGTCAGGTTGCTCCTAAGACTTATGGTTAAAAAACATAATGCACAAATTTAGTAACTCTTGTTCCAGCACCTAGCTGATAACAGAGAATTGCTTACACTACATGACACACCTTAACTGAAGGCAAAGACCTTATAATAAATTACCATATCATGTAAAAGTGCTGAACTACTGCCTAATAATATTAAATGAAGTCTAGAACCTATTTGTAAAACCACAAAATTTTACCACAGATTTGGTGAAGTCAAAATCTCCAACAATTCCTTGTTCACGGTTTAAAGCAAATACATTGTTCTGATGAAGTGATCCATGAATTATGTCAGCCTTGTGCAACGTATGCAGGCCCTGGGCAACACCTTTCATGACCTTTAAAGCTTCCTATAGATAAGTACACACAAAAGAAATCAGAAAGTAGGCAAATCATTTTAATACCTGAACCTTTTCTTTAATTAAAAGACTTTTCAAAAAGTGAGTAAAACTTCATCCAAATGAATCTTTAATAAGAATACAGCATAGAGAAAGAATTAAAGGTCAGAAGCCCTGACTACGTTAACTGGTGACATATATGACTTAGAGACTAGTCTCTAAGAAGACTTAGATTACAAATAATGACCACATACAGCACTGAAACAGTGTTACTGGTAAGAAGAATCAGAGCGTCTTTTATTGTTATTACTAATTCAAATTTACAAAAGAAATTAAAGCTGTCACTTAAGTGCTTAAAATACCAAGTGCTAGACTATGTAATTTACATACACCATAGCTTAACAGTTATAAGCATGGGCTTTGGTACCAAAAAGACCTAATTTCAAGTCCCAACTCTGCCTCTGGCTAAGGAACCCCGTGCAAGTCACCTAACCTCTGTAAGCCTCATTTTTCTCCTCTGTATATAAGAGGATAACATATCATAGGGTTGACGTCACAACTAAATACAATAAAATGAGTCAAAATTTTACATAGTATAAAGAATGTAGTATGCCCTCAATAAACATCAGGTGTTATTTTCTCACTTAATATCTCTATGGAAATACTGTTTTTTACTTACTTCTGAAGTTAAAGGCATACTGACTTGAATAGCACTCAGGTTTGCTCTAGGATAGTACGGGACCATCAGATAAGCCATAGGATCGGACTAAGAAGCAAAACAGAGAATGAGACTCAAAGTGAAAAATTCCTCAATACATTTTAGATTGTATAGGATAACTTTTCTTTTTTATTTTTTCAGTGAGAAAGATTGGCCCTGAGCTAACATCTGCTGCCAATCTTCCTCTTTTTGCTTGAGGAAGATTGTCGCTGAGCTAACATCTGTGCCAATCTTCCTCTATTCTGTATGTGGGAAGTCGCCACAGAGTGGCCTGATGAGCAGTGTGTAGGTCCACGCCCAGGATCCAAACTCGTGAACCCCGGGCCACCAAAGCAGAGCTTACAAACTTAACCACTACGCCACCGGGCCAGCCCCTGGGATAATTTTTTTTTATGTTAAAAGGGATGAGGGGCCAGCCCCATGGCTTGGCGGTTGGGTGCGCGCGCTCCGCTGCTGGCAGCCCGGGTTCGGATCCCGGGTGCACACCGATGCACCGCTTCTCCGGCCATGCTGAGGCCACGTCCCACATACAGCAACTGGAGGGCTGTGCAGCTATGACATGCAGCTATCTACTGGGGCTTTGGGGAAAATAAATAAATAAATAAATAAAGGGATGAGTTACTTCTCTAAAACTTGGAGCTAAAACTTATTTTAAATAAAATGTTTTCTGTAAGAGATTAGCATAAGAACTTTACCTTACACAAAAATAAGAATATTAATGGTAGTAACCCAGACTCTTCTTTAGCTTCTCTCCAAGCTCGGTGATAGGCGGCTGCTCTCTGAATCACCCTGGCTTCTGTGTCAACATCCACAGAATAGCCCTGTACCAAAAAAAAGAGGCATTGGTAATTCCAAGATTAAAAATCCCACTCTAATTATACATCATTCCAATTTAAACATAATGATTTTTTATATGTTAAATTATATCTACTTTTACTTTTTAATTGTGTAAGTACCTTTTCCATCTGCTTTGAATGCTATAACTTAGACAGGAGAGAACAATTCTACCCATAGCTTAATAAACATTCTACAACAGGAAGCTACTAAGGCCAAAATAATAATCCTATTATCATGATTAACAGTTTCCCAGATTAATGAAAAGAAGAAATAAAAGAATAGAAGACTGTGTTGGCAAAACAGTTGAGATTTCAAATAGAAATGTAAGAAAAACAAGAATTTTAAAAGGTTATTGGATAGAATGTAATAAGGTAAGGTCACCTGAAGAAAGGAAAACAAGTATATCCTATTAAAGACATACATTATTTAGGGAAATGAGGGAAACTTTAAATTCAAAATTAAATCTGGCCACAAATTGGAAGCATAATCATCATGCCAGTCAACTCTTATAAAACAGTGGGTTTTCACTCTCCTGAAAAGTAACACCACCACTCCCCTTTCTATTTCTGAATCAACTACAAGTCAGAAGAACTTAAACTTACCTTTAAAAGAATTATCTGCCCATGAACCTCAGAACATACCAAAGGACGCTTGCTGCTAAGTTCCTTCATGGGCTCAGCATCAAGAATATCCCGCTCCAAGCTCATAGTAAGAAGACCATCAGAGTTCTAGGCACAAGTTTTTGTTACAGTTGAAGAATCCAAACAATCCCAGAACTTTATTTATTTATTTTTTGTGAGGAAGATAAGCCCTGAGCTAACATCCAATGCCAATCCTCCTCTTTTTGCTGAGGAAGATTGGCCCTGGGCTAACATTCACGCCCATCTTCCTCTACTTTATACAGGACACTGCCACGGCATGGCTTCACAAGCGGTGCATCAGTGCGTGCCCGGGATCCGAACCCGCGAGCCCCAGGCCACCAAAGCTGAGTGTGCACACTTAACTGCTATGCCACCAGGCCGGCCCCTTATCCTAGCACTATTAAATCATCAACATAATTAGTTACATACTATTAGATGAATTGGACATCATCAAGCCTACTGGAAAAACCAATAAAATTAAAATATTTAAAGTTTCATATTTTTTTCTAGTTCCTAGCTCTTGAACTCCTCCCACTCGAAGTGTAATCACCATACATTTAATCACTGCTACAGTTCTAGAACAAATTCTGAAGATGACTGGGATTAACCACACATGCTTCCAAGGAACCTTGATATTACTTGGAAAACTTCATGTGTTTCCTAAAAATATTAAGATGATGACAAATAAAAAGGAGGTTGCAGAATGGGAATGAGAAGCCTAAAAATTATGACTACCATGAAGCAATTCTAATACCTCTGCCTCTGTTTGAAGTGGAATCCTCAAAAGTGAAAATGGCTTTCAAATATTTTAATGGTACTAGATATTTCTGCCTTTTAAAAGAAATAATTTTTTGCACTAAAACCTGACTATCAACATTTTAGATCAAGCTAAGTTTTATTGTGGTGTAGTTTTAGTAAGAGGGGCTGTTAAATTGTTTTCTGGCTCTTTATTTTTTAAGTGTTGTCAGTATATTTAAGTAACCCACAATATATAATCAACCCACAGGGGTTTCCTAAGCATACATCCCAGTTAAACATCTTAAATTAAAGGCGTCCATAAGCCATGATTCAAACCTTTTATCATCTTCCACAATAAAATACATTAGCATATTTTTTAAAATTAATTTCAAGTCCCATATAGCACCACAAATTCACTCAGCCATCCTACATGAAAGAATCTCTAATCTAGAGTTAAATAATTGCAAAGAAAACCCCATATTATCTTAAAGTCTAGTCTGGGAAGATTTTACAGTAATTGCTGTAACAATTTAAGGGACTTTAATCTTACATATTTATGAGCTCATAAGTCTATGTGAACATTTCTTTCTGTACTAGATTTAATATATTATCATGAACTTGATAATCTTAAAACATAAATATCTCAATCTAATCCCTCATCCCTAGCAGGCAATATAAAACACAGAGCTAACAGATTCTGCCCTGAGAGTCAGAATTTACCAATCTTGCTCTATACTACCCTTCTGTCTAATACACTGATCTTCCTGGCTTGAATCCTGCCTGCCTAGAAAACTACTCATGTCAACATCTCTACTTTAATCAACTTCTCCAGAATTTTTTCCCAGCCTGCTTTAACTTAAAAGATACATTCTACTTAAATTCCTCACGACTAGCAATGTACTGCTTTTGCTCTAACTCTTGGAACAGCTAAAACTGCTTTATCATTTCAAAAAATAAATACCCGTAATTCAAATAAATGCTATGCAATGTATTGAATGGGTATGAGGAAAAGAGAACACAGAGAAAAACAAGCAAATTAATACAAAAATTAAAACACACTATGTCAGTACTAAAGATAGTCTTGAGAAAAAGTTCTAATAATACTCAGAAACTACTCATCAGGAACATTTTTATAGTAAGGATATTATAAATTTAACACTGACATACAATTTTAACACCATCACTTTTCGACACTCTCTGCAGAGTAGTAATTCTCAGGGGAAACAAAGCTTACCATGTACTTAAGTAATCCTATTTCAGGATGAAGCAGAGGCAGCTCAGGGAACCATTTCTGTACCAAGTTATTCAGCTTCTCCTAAATTTTAAAAATATATTTTTATTGCAGATCAATATATGTTCAATTGTGACAGGCTGGACTTCAGGAAAAAATAACATACCAGTATCTCCCTTATTATATATCTAACAAGACATATAATCTAATGAGATATATAACAAGATACATAATCACTGATTTTGTCTTCTACTACAAGAAATATCAAATGAAAACCAAGAGTCATCTTGAATCTAAATTACCACCTTACTAAGAAAAACTAAATTACCAATTTTAAGCTTAGTATACATATATAAGCATAAAATCTTGCCTAAGAAGGTCAAAGTCCACACTCACTTCCAACCTAAATTGAAAAAGTGTGATGATACACCAATTTTAATCGTAAAATTGACATTATTCCTCAAAATATTAAGAACATAGTGACATTTTAAAATAACGGTTATTTCATCTAGGAAGGAAAAAATCATAAAATCCTTGAAAGAGAAAATAAATATGTAGCTTTACAAACACCACTTCAAAGCAAATGTGAAAACTGAAGATCCTAGAAAAGTCATTTATCATGTTTATTAAGTAAAACTTCTAGCCACTTGTCAAGTCACTTACTGCAAGATAGCTATTTTATCCAAGATTCATAAGGTGAATAGTGAAGTACACACAATCAGATGAGTTTGCTAAATAAAGCTTAACACTTAAAATGTCTATTATTCTCATAGTATTGTTATTTTTCAAAGCATTTTTTCTTACGGTACTTCTTCCCCACAACATTCTTAAAACATAAAATACAATATTCTTTCCATTTTAAAAAGAAAATATGCTGTTTCTCCCAAGGCCACAAAATTAGTGGTAGAATGAAGACTTAAACAAATAACTTCCCCCAAAAACCAGGTAGTTTTATTTTGTGATATTCTTCAACTAAATTATGCTTCCCCGTTAATGTTTTCTTCACAGTATTATGGTAAAATGATGTTCATATACATTTTAACAAAGGAAAAAATCTTTAAGCTTTATGTTAAACAGAAAACAAGCAGTATGCAAAAGTGAATTTGTGCTATGATCTCAATTCTTGTAGAAACAAGCAGAAAGAAGACTAAAAAGAAGTTAAGTCAAAAGTTAACAGTAGTTACTACTGTTACCACCAAGTGGGAAAGTTACAGATTTTTTTCTTCTTTATAATTTTCTGTAATTTCCACATTTGGTACAATAGTTATAAATTATTTTTGATATCAGAAATCAATTTCTAAATTCACATAAACATTACTATGCCAACGTAACTATGCCAATATAATCTCTAGTTTAGTGATTATAGTCCACTTCATAAAATGGATATTTGAATTCATTATCTAGAGTAAAAACTAATTCAAAACTTCAAAGAATCAAATACTTACATATTCCTCCTGCTCATGATAAATTTCCTGAAAGACACTATTGCGCAATTGAGTTATTTCTTGTTTTATTTTCTCAATTTCAGATCCATCATGGTCATCAGACTTTAATCAGAAAGAAAAAAGTGACCTTACAGGCTTATTAAAGTAGACTAACAAGTCTTCTTTGTAAGAATTAATGCAACTTCTATAGCAAATCACTCTGTCTGATTGCTATGTATCCTTCTGTAACCAGTACATAATAGACCCTCATGACACTTGCTGAATTAATATTTATTAGTTTATTCTAACACTGACTTTTCCAAAACCTACAAAAAGGAATTACAAAAAATAAAGACAAAATCAATTACATAGATTTTTCTGGTCTCTTAATTTCCTGTAGATTTTCTCTAAGATAAAGATGACCAACTGCCATCATAAAGTAAATTTCAAGAATAGGAACCAGAACTCAATTAAATTCTATGGAATTGTTTTCTACAGGAGATTTGGTTAAAAAAAAAAAATGAGTAAATATGTGATGTGTCTACTACAGGAAAGACAAGGTAGGCCTCACAAAGACTCCATAAGACTCCAATGATATAAGTCACCATTAAAAATACCTATGTTTTCAAAGTTAGATATATTTCTCCAAAAGATAAAAAATTAAACTAAAAACGACTCCATTCCCCACAGCCCAGAATAGGATAAAACTAGAAAAACCTTCAACTATTAAATTAGTTCCACTCTATGTCCAGTTAAAGTGCTCCAAAGAGGAAGAAAGCTAATTTAAGTTGGATTAAAACATAATGTAGATTCCCTCTGTACGTAAACTGAACGCTCAAGAGAACACAAAGAATTACCAGTTTATTCACAAAGGTTTAAGCCTAAAGAAGGAGGTTAGTCCAGATAAGAGTGTCCTAATTCTTCCAGTTCTGTTATTATATGAAAACAACTTAAAATATTTGCAAGAAATAGTATGCCCAGCCATTTAAAAGAGAGTTAACAAAGACATCATGATCTTAAAAATACTTTATGACTGGAGGCCGGCCCAGTGGCATAGCGGTTAAGTTTACACATTCTGCTTTGGTGGTCCAGGGGTTTTGGAACCCCAGGCGCGGACCTACACACTGCTCATCGAGCCATGCTGTGGCAGCATCCCATATACACAATGGAGAAAGATAGGCGGAGACATTAACTCAGGGCTAGTCTTCCTCAGCAAAAAGAGAAGGATTGGCAACAGACGTTAGCTCAGGGCCAATCTTCCTCACAAAAAAAATACTTTATGACAAAATTCTACCTTTGGAGGAGCACTCCATCACCTTGTATGTAGTAGGCTTGTATTATGATAAACATTATAATAGTCCAAACCAAAAGTTTTCAAAATTTTTCTAAAATGTTTATTCTAAAAGCCAAAGCAGCCATGTAAAATGAAAGAATATTTAATGACGTAGGAAAATGTTTATACTATTAACGTAATAACTTTATTTACATATACAGATAAAATACGAATAATGGTTCTTCTAGTTGAAAGAGTGTATTTATGCATTACTTTTATGAAGCAGAGCCCAAGTAAAATAAGGTACACACATAGAGTTCAATAAGAACTGTTTCCTTACTTCTTCCAAATTATTCTTTTCAACCAATTTCCATCTCAGTTGAGCTTTTAAGCTTTTCAGCGTCTTTTTAATGAACAGCAAGTGATCCACATTGGGGCTCTTATTTAAATATTCGATAATCTGCTTCTTAAACTGAGAGAAAGAGTTATTATATTTTCAAAACATAGACAATAACATTTATTGAACACTTACTGACCATTTATCATTTCTCTACTAAGATTCAACTAGTATTTACTGAGTTTAATAAAAAAAAATCCTACAATTTTCAACAAGATGATTCTACCAATTGATTTCTTAATTATCCACATTTCTATTTAGAATATCAGTTCCAGCAAAGTAGAAAAGGTAAAATAAATATTTCAAGCTGAGATGTACAGTGAGACATACTTTGCTAGAGACGATGCAAACTGGAATTTCTAGTGAGGATATAAACTGAAATTACCTTTCCCAAAAGTAGTTTGATAATACCTATCAAATTTTCAGAATGTTCATTCCTCTTAACTTAGGTAATTAACAATTTTTGGGACTCTATCTGAGGAAATACACACATAAAATTATACACAAAAATTATGTATAGTATTATTTATGGTAAAAACAAAAATGGAAGTAACCTTAACGTCTAACACAGACGAAGGTTAAACTATGCTGTATACAACTATACAAGGGATGATGTTTTAGTCACTCAAAACGACACAATAGAAGAATCATTAATTGTATAGGAAAACATTCATAATACACCATTAAATGAAGAAAACATTTTCAAGATAGCTTACAAAACGATGCAATGCACATAATATACATACATACATATACAAGTCACCATCCAAAAAGAAATATTCTGAAACTAGCAGTATCTCTTAGGCTAAGGGGACTATAATCAATGTTTTTATTTCTTCTTCTTATCTTTCCATATATAGCAAATTTTCTACTATAAACTTGTATAGGCAGAAATAAAATGATGATAAAAGTTTATGTTTTAAAGGACATAAGAAAATCAAAAATTTAGACAATCAAAAAACTCAATATATTTATATCAACAAAATCGCCTTTTCCACTGTAGGGTGAATTTAATTATATACCAGTCAACAATGGTCATAGTGTTTTTCTAGCAATAAATAATTTACCTCATCAGTGGTATTAAACTACTTGAGAAAAGTTTAAGTATTAAAAAACTCAAAGCATCAATATATGAGACCAATAAAATAAAGCATAATCCAACCTCAATACTATCCTGGTACTTGGATTGTACTGTGGCAATAAGCCTTTCCTCTGAACGGATCTTTTGTAGTACTTGACTATATGTATTTAAAATGATTTCCTTGTCTGCATCACCTTGCTCCTAAATGAAATCACACACATGTAATTATACACAAAGGAGTATCCAAAATAGTTAAAACCTTCAGTAACAATGGATAAACTTTAAAATGATGACTTGAACAAATTTCTCTATCCATTTCAATATATTTCTTAAACATTAATCTTTTTCTAGACAGAAGGGAGACTGATGTCAAAGATGTTCGTATGGGAAATTTTACTCCCATTACACTATTATTCCTAAAGCTGTTAGGAGTACAGCATTGAAGGAAATCAGCGATACAACTATGCTAAACATAAGAACTCAACAACAAACAGAACACTTTATTTTTAGAAATCACCTATTAACAACTACTTCTAAAATCAACTCTACAAAGCCATTTAAATAAGGACTATTTGACAACAGGGAAATACAGTAATGCATATCTGTATTTTTTAATGCCAATCTGAGCACTGTGAGGAAAATCACAAAAGGTAAAAAGAAACAAGTAAAATGACGAACATAACCACTGAGACTTTTTGGTAAGCAGCTTAAAAACTAGGAAAGAGTCCCAGTGAGAATACTGACATTATAAAATACTCTTTCAGGGAGCTACACTAATTTTTAACTTGACACAGCAATAGAGAATATACACAATAGAGAAAGGGAACTACTAATCAATCTTGTGATTCCGCTTCCAGAGCTCTCCTCGATTTTATTTCAAGTTTTCACAAACTCTAAAGAGTCTTTTCTTATCGCGTATGATGGACTCAAGAATCAAATGATATAGAAAGCTGATACACTCAGATTAAGAGGGGTTTTCCTAGAATTAAACATTAGATTTTATTTTTTTTAATGTGAAATGTCCTATTAAAATGAAAATACCACCCTGTGGAAGAATAAAACTCTGCTTTGTGTTTGGATTAGAACTTGACAGTGTTACTATTTCAAACAGACCTATAAGAGGAAAGTTAAGACCAATCTTAATACTTTCTAACTAGCAAGAGAAACCATATTGCTTCAAAGGAAGCAATAATAAAGAATATCAATACTCACAACCAGAGACATCTCCAGCTCTTTGCAGACACTTGACTCAGTCTTCTCTAGGATTTCATCAATACTACCAATTGTGTCTTCACAAGTCAGTGATTCTTCCGCAGATAGATCAAAAGCCTGATTTGCAAAAATAAAAACATGAAGTATCTCATTTAATTATTTCAATTAGTATTGTGTCCTTATACCCGGAGCAGGGCATTAGCCTACACATTAGGCAATGTGGGGGAAATAAGGATACACAAGAAAGATAAAGCACAACCCTCTTATGCACCAGAAAAGAAAAGGTACACATAGATTACACACCTAAAGAAAAGACAGATTTTTTTTTTAAACATAATTAGTGGTTAAGAGAGGTAAGAGGGCAATACAGAGGAAAAGTACAAGAAAAACCAGGGACAAGACCAAGATGTTTTTTGGGAATAGTAAAAGAGGCAGTCTGACTAAAAGCTGTAAAGAACGTTGAACGCTCAGGTGGCAAGTTTCTATCTGTTAGTTATTAGGCTGACAATGTCAGCTCTTGAACAAGGAAGGGATATGATTATATCTGGTACCTACTGATGACCTACCAGTATTTAGGAACCTGGAGATTAAAAGTTAAACCCAGATGTCTCCATCTCATTAGGAAAACCAAGATATTTTCTATCAGGAAATAGAAATAGACTTTATCTTAAGCTGCTGTTAAATAGAATGAAATCAGGGGCCCAGATTACAATACAAAACACAAAGGTCACAAGCAGTCACTTTGATTTCAGAGATTCAGATTTGTGATTATGGAGATCTCGATTGGGGAAGCAGATATGGAAATGAAAGAAAAGGATAACTGATAACCTAAATAGAAAGACAATTATGATCAATAATAAAAGAAGACAAAGAAATAACTTAGTTATGTTAATGTACCCGTAAGAAAGTACCAAAAATAAAGAGTTCTGGAAACAGCTGAAGATTAAATATTTTTTCTTTCCAAAACAAAACTAGAAATGAATATTTGGAAATCATTCAGAGTTAACATAAATGATACCATGGATGTCCCTGCCCTTGCTGAGAAAGCTGTAAAGTAGATAGCACAGAGAATCAACATCAAAATTAGGCCAAAATTTACTTAGGGTTCTAAATACACTATACAAAACCACATGCCCCCAAGCCTTTTGGAAAATTACACAGTGTTTTTACAATGATAAATAAGAACTAAAAAGAATGATATACAAAACATCTTTTCTAATATCTAATATCAACTGAGACTAATATTCCCCATTTATCTTTAAGATATCTAAAACTTAAAAGACAAACACTGTCAAACAACAATTCATTTTAAGCATGACTGCTTAGCCAACTAATGTTAAAACACATATATATGTCTTGCTAAAACAGAAAACAAAAAGAGGAAAGCTCTACTACCCTCTAAAGCACATGTATATATACATATCCTTATCTCTCTACACTATAGCTGTAAAATATACACTACACTCACAATAAACTCCAGTGATATTATCCTATACCTACAGCTTGATTGAAGTTCTTTCCATATACATCCTAAATAGAGAATATAAATATGTAAATCTCTCACTCCTCCACCTCATTCATTCTCATTCATTTTCATTCTTATTTTCTCTCAGAAAAGAAGTAAATTTTACTTGTGGAAAAGTTTTTTGAAAAAACATTCCCTGGTTTATGCTACAACACCACTGGGCAAGAGCTCTTATTACCTTTAAGGTGCTCTGGAACCATGCTACAAGACATTGCAGAGAAACCTCTGTTTCACTTCTAACACTGGTGAACTCCTCTCTTTTATCACACTTCCAGTCATAAAATTTCTTAAGTATTTCTTCAGAGTTTGTCCCTTCTTTGGCCTGTCCATATACTGCTTCTAAAGAGGTTGACAAATCCTGCAGAGATATATTTCTGTTTATTAAAATTTATTAACTTTATATTAGCATTCAAGCACTGTATTAGAATCCGAGACAGAAAAGTAGTATGCTGAACTCATATTCTTGAGAATTTTCTACATAAAACTTAGAATAATTAGACAGACATGAAAGCATAAAACTACCTAGAAGGTGATTTATTTGGACTATAATAGTAAAAGTTTATTAAGTTAATTAAGGTTACAAATAGAAAGCTTTATATTCTTAGGTTTTTAATTAGGTAGAAATTACTCTCCTTTCTCTGACTATGAATAAGAATTACTAATGTTTTGTCCTGACATGGAAGTTTCCAAGTTCTATTGCTACATACAAATAAACTACACATCAAAATACACAAATAATTCCAATTAAGGAAAAACACTAAACATATAAATGTACTTAAAAGCATTTTAAAAAGGACTGGAAGAGACAAGAGACATGAGAGCCCACTGGCTCTCTCCAGGAATCAGACTCTAGAAACGTCACAGAGACAAGAGGAAAACTTAATGATCTCAGAAATTTTTATCACAAAACTCTGAGAAACTCTTAGAAAGACAGAGGATGGTTGGTGTTTATCACTGAATGAATACAGTCACTGCAACTGGGAGAAGGCCTGTACCACGGCAGAGAATAACCTGTGGGAAAGAGAACTTTCTTCATATGCCTTTCTCTCTCCCTCACATTAGGCAGGAAAGCAGCAGCACGAGCAAGAGGCAACGGGTTTATACAAATACAGTATAGGAACCTAGATGAGGCAAAAACTGATATCCAGTACAGAAAAGCTGGACAGCCCCTAAGCGTTCTCTTTTCTTCCCTTTTCCCCTGAATACCTGGTAGCATTTATACTCAAGTGTGGTAAGTCCCTGGAAGAGAACAGTAGCTGAGGTAGAAGGACTGGGAGGTCCACTAAAGAGTAAGACACATAGCACAGAAGCCAACAGGGAGTAGTTGAGCCCAGACTACAACCCCAGAAGCTTGGAGAAACAACTCCATCCTATTCCCTAAACTCATCTGAAGTTTTTGAAGTTATGGTCCAGGCTTTCACTCCTCCCTAGGCCCCTCTACCACACTATCCCATACCTACACAACAGCACAGACTAAGATAGCTTATAGTTCTCCCAGGAAATATGAGATCCTGAAGAGAGGTATGGGGGATTGTGACATGTGTGAATAATATAAGCACTCTGAAAGAAATACAACAAACTAGGCCACCTTATAAAAAGGAAACAAAATCAGTGGTCAGGTAACAGTAAGAACTCAAAATAAGCATAACAAACATTCTCAACTAAAAGAAATAATATTGGAAACACAAAGCATAACCAAGTAGTTATAAAAAATAACCAAGTGAAGTTATGAAATACAAAAGAAATAATCTTTGAAATAAAGAGCACAATGGATTGGCTAAATGGCAGAAAAGATACAGCTAGAGAACCAATTAGTGAGCTACATAGTAAAATCAAAGATCCCTCCAAAAAGATAAAGAAAGGGATAAAAAGATAGAAAAAAAAATGGATGAACAATTAAAATACATAGACAAATAGAAGTTGTTTAAATATCCATCTAACAGAAGTTCCAGAAAGAGAGAAAAAGTAAATGGGGTAGGGGTCAGGGAACAGTATCTTAAGAAATAATTATCAAATATTTCCTAGAGTTAAAGAAAAATATAAAACCTCAGACTGAATTGACTCAGATTAAATCTAAACTTAAATACATTTCACTGCAATTTAGGAACAAAGTCAAGAGAAAATGTTAAAGCTTTCAGGGGGAAAAAAGATCACAGAAGAACAAAAACCAGACTGATATCAACAACTATGGAAATAAGATGACTATTATTATTGTCAAAGGTGTGAAGGAAAAATGGCCTTTGAACCTAATATTTTATAACCAACTAAACAACTGTTTAAAGTGTTTAAATGTAAGCAACTGTTTAAATGTTTAAATTGTTTAAATAAGAGAGCCTGAGATTTAATACCTCACAAAGTCAACGACACAAAGATCTCTTTGAAAGGACTCTTAGAAAAAATACTCCAGTACACAGAGAAAAACCAAAAGATATCCAATACCTTATGAAATAATAATGAAAAAATAACTCTATAAATTTTGTTATTTAATTGAGTTATGATATACAATATCCGTAACAATCTGTGACTAAAATCCTAGACAACAATTGTGGTTATTTGGTTAATTGGTTTTTGGGAGGGAGACAGAGACAAAGAAGGAAGAAACACCAAAGGCAAGTGAGAACATTCTAAGATGTTAGATAGGTAGAAAAGGAGAAAAAAGAAACCATGACAAACAAAAACACAAAATAATCACAGAAATAAGTTCTAATAAAACAATAATTATAGAGGCCAGCCCAGTGGCACAGTGGTTAAGTTTGCATGCTCCACTTCTGCTGCTTGGGGTTCGCAGGTTTGGATCCCAGGCACAGACCTACACACTGCTCATCAAGCTATGCTGTGGTGGCGTCCCACATACAAAATAGAGGAAAACTCGCACAGACGTTAACTCAGGGACAATCTTTCTCAAGCAAAAAGAGGAAGACTGGCAACAGGTGTTAGCTCAGGACCAATCTTCCTCACTAAAAAAAACCCAAAAAAGAAAACAATAATTATAAATATATAAATCAATTATGTTACCCCTCAAAAGACAGATTTACAGGTTGGATTCTTTTTCAAAATGATCCATTAGTGTGTTGTCTGAGAAAGACATTTAAAATAAAGGGAGGGGGGAAAAGATATACAAAGGAAATATTAACCAAAAACACAGGTGGGATAGGAATTTTAAAAGGAAACAAAATAAAATTTTATCCCAAAACACCTTAAGGGAAAAATAAGGTTACACAGTGGTTAAAGAAAACCCACAGTTTAAAATACTTAACACGGATGTTAGCCCAGGGCCAGTCTTCCTCAGCAAAAAGAGGGGGATTGGCAGATGTTTGCTCAGGGCTGGTCTTCCTCACAAAAATAAATAAATAAATAAATAAAAATAAAATAAAATAAAATACTTAACAATCATGAATACATTAACACCCAACAATACAGCACTGAAATATTTTGAACAACAATTTAAACAACTAGAATGTACAACAAAATATATTAACTAGAATATGTAACAAAAATATCTCAAAACTGATAAACTGATCAGACCAAAAATGAAGCAAAGATATAGAAGATTACAGGTTAAAATAATAGCTGTATATCAGGAATTGGAAACCAAGAAAACCAGAATATACTTTCTTTTTAAACCTATAAGGAACAGTCATGAAAAATCAACCATGTATTGTACGTCACGAAGTCTCCATAAATGCTGAGGAAACCAGAAATCATGAGCTTTTATTTCTTTGACTGACATTCATTATTGAAGTATAAGTTATATTTCTAAAGTCTGTGCAGAATATAAATAAAAGTAAAACTATTTCTCAGCAAAATAAAGGGAAGTTGAAAGAATACTCTGGTGACCTAGGGTAACAGTAGAAAGGGAGACAAACCAGATATGGCAAAAAGTCTTTTAAGATTAAACTTTAAAAAGAACTTTAAAGATGATGTTGGTTGCAGACCCTTAACCAATGTTTACTAACAGTTAATGAGAAGAAATAAACCTTTACAGGGTAAAGTGGAAGTTGCATTGTAGACAGGTACACTCTTCCTACACTGCTGCCCTTTTACATGCTTCATCATTCTGGAAGCACTTATACTATTTATGCAATTCCATTTAAGAAAATGTTTCAAACCAGAACTCTAATGGTTCCTGAACCATACGCAGTACCATCAAAACTACTACTTCATCCCGGTGGACAGAAATAGACAGTGCCCAGATGCCCCTGAATATCCTTTTCTCCAACTCTCTACCAAGCTCACTCCCTGCAGTCCAAAACAAGACAAGGATACCAGCTTAACACAGCTACTATTCAACTTAGTACTAGAGATACTGACTAAAGCAGTAAAAATTCAAAGGTACATAAAAGGTAGAAGGAGTAGAAGAGGGTTATTTTCAAATGATAGCACCACACAGAAAGCTCAAAGACTATCAACAGACAAATGAGAACTAAAAGAGAGTTCAACAGAGTTGCCAGAGAGACATCAATATATAAAAATCAACAGTATTCTTCTACACCATTGAAAATAACTAGGAAATGGAAAATAAGATAATATTCACAAAAGCAACCAAAAGTATAAATATCTTAGAGTTAAACGAAGAAAACGCATAAGGCCTTTTAGAGCAAAATTTTAAACATCATTAAAGGACAGTGGAAAAAAAAAGAACTGAATAAGTAGAGAGAAATATTATGTTAATAGGTGGAATGACAATACTGTCATGCTCATTTACTCCAAATTAAAGTCATTGCTGAGATGGCAAGATAGGGCTGAAGACAACGTTCTATAACACGGTGTAGCTATTGTACTCAAGCTCCTGATCACGGATCTTAAAAGCCCTATAATTCAAGGATCAGGGTCCCTCTCCCTAACTCTGACATGTGGCCCTACCAGATTTTCCACTAGAATGCAATGGGCAACAGGGACTCATATGCCTGCTACTGCTCCTATCTCTATGAATCTTTCCAATGAACACCGCTCTAGCAAGCCTGACGCGTCTGATCATTTTATCTTGTTTGCAGAATAGACACACTATAACACATTAAATATATTAACATAAAATTTTAATTCCATTCAAAAGAGATCAGAATTCTTCAAAGAGAAGAAAAATTTTGCAGCCATCAGTACTATCTGAAGTTTCAAGGTAAATGCTAATTTCACCTCTCAAATGATAAACATATTTTCAAATGATAAAAATATTTTCATGTATATTTAATATTGTTTTAAATTCCAACCTGCAATGTTTTCAAGCGTTTATTAAGAGGTAGCTCATCTACTTCCAGAATAAAATCTTCTACTGCCCTGCACAGCTTCTGTTGCACTTCATTTCTTTTGGCAATCAAAATATTCCCTTCATTCTGCAAGAAAGAAAAAAAGAATAGCCATCATTAACACATCAGGTGTTTTTTTTTTACACATTGACTTATACGAAAAAATTGATCTCTTTAAATTAGTAAAATTTAACATTATATTCTCCAAACATAGTAGCATTTAGAAGAAATATCTCTCTCCTTAGATTACCAAACTGACGCAGAGCTTTCTTTCCCTTAATTAGAAATAAGACATTTAAATTCAACAATCCTGCACTGCTAATCTTTATTTTTTTCCCATTATTTCTGCAACAATAAAATTTTTGCTTTTCTTAAGAAAACTATACAAGTTTCTATTATTAATTACCATTGCCTCCCTCCTACTCCCATCCCACCCTCATTGCCTTCACCTACTTATCCTTCAAGATTCAGTTAAAGTCCACCAGGATAACACCTCCAATTCACCCAAGAGGCTATGTTTGGAAATAACAATAGCTCCCCTTATCTGTGGTTTCACTTTCCGCAGTTTCATCTACCCATGATCAACCACTGTCCAGAAGCAAACGATCCTTCTTCTGACTTATTGTCAGAAGGCCAACAGTAGCCTAATGCTACGTCACAGTGCTTACATCACTCACCTCACTTCATCTCATCACCTAGGCATTTTATCATCTCATATCATCACAAGAAGAAAGGTGAGTATAGTATAATAAAATATTTTTAGAGAGAGAGACTACATTCACATAGCTTTTATTACAGTATACTGTTATAATTGTTCTATTATTAGTTATTGCTGTTAATAATCTCTTACTGTGCCTAATGTATACATTAAATTTTATCATAGGTATGTATGTATAGGAAAAAACATAGTATATACAGGGTTCAGTACTATCTGTGGTCTCAGGCATCTATGGAATGTATCCCCCATAGATAAGGGGGGCCTACTATAGGTATGTGAGAGATATCCAAGAATCCTATGCATTATCTCTATTATAGTACTTACCAAACTATATTGAAACTATCTATTTATATATCCAGCCTGTATGTAAGAAAAATAGAGAGACAGGATCACGACTTAAACAAATTTGTGTCTCCACTACCTATAACAGTGTCTGGCACATACACTTAATAGCTTGAATTTTAGGATATTCTTTTTTCTGCAAGCTCAACCAGCCCATTTTATAACTATAAAGACAAAAGAAAATAATCTCTTTCACTAAAAATATATATGGCAATCAAGTTAAGGAACTGTGTAAAATACATAAATGAAATAATAATACTAAGACCCGATTAAGTACAATAAGGGACATAAAATGGCAACTCTGAGTGGCAACTATAACTCTGAATTTATTCAATAACCTACTCTTCAGTCTGTCAAATGAACTAGGGCAATGAAGCCTAAATGTAAGTCCTTAAACATCAGCAATAGCAGAAACAAATATTCACTTTTTAAAAAATCACATTTCTTCTACTAGAATACCAAGCCCTACAGCTGCATTAAGTCCTCTCCCTCTCTGTCCTGAATCACTTCCCTATGCTCAAACTACAAACACAAAACAAAACAAAAATTAAAAAGCAGTTCTTTTTCATCTTATTACATGAAAATACATTATGAAGTATTGTAGTGTTGGCAGTACAGTTTAAATGGAAAGACAATATACTTTGCAGTCAGACCTAGGTTCAAATTCCATAGTAACATTTGAAACGATGTAATCTTGAGCACTTTCCTTAAACTCTGTGGGCCTGTTTCCTCATTTATAAAATGGATGCAAAAAGGCCCATTTTAAAAATTAGTGGAAAAAAGTTTATTAAGTACCTATAACATTGCCTGTGTTTCACAGCAATTCAAAAATTATTACTTCTGTCACTTATTTTCTTCCATAATCAGAAGTGACCAGATACAGTCCAATATGTAAAATAACGCAAATCTAATCCCTCTCCAAATTAAACATTCCTGGCATTTCCAAAGGCCAAGTTATCCTGTTCATTTTTCTCATTCAGAGCCAGTTAGGCTGCCAACTGGCCAACCCAGGTATGAATAGGGAATAAGACTTTCAGACAATCCCCAGAGGCAGAAACCACCAATACATAAAATGAGACAACTCCAAACACAAGCAGAGAGCTCACAGGTACTACGGAAAGCTATGACTGTCGTGAAACTTCATATGAAAACAAGGGATCTGTTCAGTTCAATATAATAAACTACAGAAAACTGTAAGAGGAAATAAATATGCTTGTACCTATGCTAATAAAGAATTCATATGAAATATTCCATTCTTCATACCCCTCCCCTAACCACAAATAACCACCTCTCAACAATGAGTGGCTTAGATAACATTTAATGGTAAGGCAGAGTCCAATATTGCAGCATAAAAGACACCACTCAGACAAGAAGACAAGCTCCACATTAGCAGATGTGCGAGTCACCCTGGCTTACAAGAGTCCCCACCAAGTATTTGTAGTTTATAGTTCCTCCCAATCCAGATATAATTTACCAATTAGGGTTTTATTTACCTAAACAATGTTGCCTAATAATATGGCTAAAATATCATTTTATCAAATTACCAAGGGAATTAACCAAAGGTCAAATTGTCATGTGAAAGGGGAGAAGATTTTAACTCTTTATCCACAATCACTATTTACCTATCCTACCTTTCTTACAAGGCAATAAAAGGAATCAAATCATTAATATGAAGATACTGTAAAAGTTAAAGTTTTCATGCAGCGTATCGTTACAATATCTGCAGTCCCTCTGCTTTCTCGAAAGAGAATATCTCCTTCTGTACAACAGATAAAAACTGTAATAGAGAAAAATTCTTGACCCACCGCATTTTGACAAGTTTGAATCTTCTCCTGAGCCAGGTAGTATTCTGCCCAAAGTATCTCTAATTCATTCAAAGAAGCTGGAGTAGTAAAGCACTCTTCATCCAATACCTGTATAGCATCTGAAAGGTCATTTCCAAAACGAACATTGATGCTAACACGTCTATTTAAAAAAAAAATGGCAAAAAGGAAAAGATCAAGACATTTGTAAGTTTGGTGTGAGAAAAAGTTACACTGAAATAGTAATGGTCTAAAGTTACTATTTACAAAACTGGTGCTATGAAAAGGTTCTTTTTAAAATTTTATATAAAATCGTAAATAACTGGAGTGACGTCAGCATCATGGCGGAGTGAGCTTCCCCCACTGAACTCTCCCCATCTAAGACACAACAAAAAGGACATTCATATTCCAACAGAAGCTATTCACACAACACGGGACGTCTGCAGTACCCAGGCAGCCGTACTTCCAAGGACTGAGGTGCTGGAATCCCCAGAGTAAGTGGAAGGAGGTAAGAGGAGCTCCCTTCCTTCCCCAAGGACTGCGACCCAGAGACTGAGACCACGCGGCTCTCAGAGGAGGGGGAGGGGGCGGCTCGCCGCATGAAAAACAGCACTGTCCAAGACCACTCACAGCCCAAGGGGATCCCCCTACGTAGCGAGTGGAACTGTTGCAAGGGTAGTTTCAACAAGCTAGCCCCTTGGGAGAGCAGAGAGTGACAGCAAGGCGAGAAACCTCTGAGATCGGGCAGGGGAAGGTAGGCGTCCCTCCCCGACCCGGCTCGCCTGCCTGACGCCTCAGCACAGTGGCGTTTCAGCTTGGCCCCGTCCCCTGAGGCAGCGGCTCCCAGACCCCCAGGCCCCACCAGCGGGGGCAGCGTGACCACGCCCCACCCCCACAGGCAGCAGCCCCCAGGTGCCCGGGCCCCACCAGCAGCAGGGAAAGCCTGCGCCCCCACATCAGAGGCAGCGGCAGCTCAGGCCTCACTGCGCCACAGCCCGAGCTGCTCCAGCTGGACCACGCCACAGCCCCAGCTTCCCCGGCTCCACCGTGCCACGGCCCCAGCTCCTTCGCCTGGACCGTGCCCCATGCCCAGCTCCTTCGGCTGAACCGTCCCCCCACCCCTTGACTCCAGCTGCTTCAGTTTGGCCTGTGCTCAGGCTCCAGCTGACTTGGCACCAGCAACTTCAGCCCACTGCACTCCAGTTCCAGCTTCTTCAGCCCAGCGGCACTCCAGCTCTCCCTCCTTCAGATCAGCGCACACCAGTTCCAGCTTCTTTGGCCCAGCCGCGCTCCAGCTCTTCCTTCTCTGGCCCAGCGGCACTTCAGCTGCAGCTGCTTCAACCCACCCGCACTCGAGACCCAGCTGCTTCGGCCTAGCTGCGCCCCAGTCCCAGCTGTTCCCACGCTCCAGCTCCAGCTGTTTCCATGCTTCCCCCACAGCAGCCACCACTCAGCCACGCCTCAGGTCAGCCAGGGGCCGATGAGAGTGCCCAGAGATAGAGGCAGGCCAGAATACACAGCCCTTGACCCCCATCCAGTGGCAGCAAGAGGAAACTGCAACCATATATTTTCACTATGAGGAAAGGTAAGCCAACACCAACAGGCACCATGCAAAAATATATTAAATCTCCAGACCAAAAGGAAAATTACAAGCACCCAGAAGTCAACCCGGAAAACACAGAAATGTATAACCTTAATGACAGAGAATTCAAAATAGCCATCATAAAAAACCTTAATGACATACAAGAAAACACAGACAATTCAGGAGTTTCTTCACAAAAGAGATTGAAACTATAAAAAAAAACAAATAAGAAATCATAGAGATGAAAAACACAATAGAGGAGATAAAGACAAATCTGGAAGCCTTAAGCATCAGAGCTGACAATATGGAGGAAAGAATTAGCAATATTGAGGACAGCAATGCAGAAATGCTCCAGATGGAGGAGGAAAGAGAACTAAGACTAAAAAGAAATGAAGAAACTCTCCAAGAAATAGCCAACTCAATTAGGAAATCCAACATAAGGATTATAGGTATTCCAGAGGGAGAAGAGACGGAAAAGGGAGCAGAGAACTTGTTCAAAGAAATAATATTTGAGAACTTCCCAAACCTGGTGAAGGAGCTGGAAATACCAATGAATGAAATCAATAGATCTCCTAAATATATCAACACGAAAAGACCCTCTTCAAGGCATATAGTAGTAAAGCTGGCAAAAGTCAATGACAAAGAAAAAATATCAAGGGCACCTAGACAAAAAAAAAATAACATATAAAGGACTTCCTATCAGGATCTCAGCCGATTTCTCAACAGAAACTTTACAGGCTAGGAGAGAGTGGAACGATATATTCAAAATTCTGAAGGACAAAAACTTCCAGCCAAGAATACTCTATCTAGCAAAAAGATCCTTCAGATATGATGGAGAAATAATAACTATCCCAGATAAACAAAAGCTAAGGGAGTTCATTGCCACAAGACCTCCACTACAAGAAGTGCTCAAGAAGGCCCTCATCCCTAAGGAAAAAAAGAGAAAGGGGATTCAAAGTTTTGAACAAGGAGGAAAACAGGTTGACAAAACCACAAAAATTACAGTCCTCTATCAAAATAGGTTAGCAAACACTTAATTATAAAACCAAAGATCAAGGGAAGGTAAGCACCAAGAAAAAACATAACCTCATCATGTTAAACAAGAACTCACAATACAAGAAGGAGTAAGATGTGACAACAATAACTTAGAAGGCGAAGAAGAAAGGGATCGAATCGACTTAGTCTAAGGGAATAAGAGGCCATCAAAAAATGGACTATCACATCCACGAGATTTATCATAAAACCTCATGGGTAACCACTAACCAAATAATCAGAACAGAGTCACACACTATAAAGAAAGAGAAAACTAAGAGAACCCCCATACAGAACTACAAAACTGAACTGGTAGTCCGAAACACACAGGACGAGAAACAAAAGAAATGCAAAAGAACCAGAAAAAGAGGGATAAAATAACAACAAGCCCCCATATATCAATAATTACCCTAAATGTAAATGGACTGAACTCTCCAATCAAAAGACACAGAGTGGTGGGATGGATTAAAAAACAAGACCTAACAATATGCTGCCTCAAGGAAACACATCTCAGCTCTAAAGACAAACACAAGCTCAGAGTGAAAGGATGGAAGACAATACACCAAGCTAATGGCAAAGAAAAGACAGCAGGTGTGGCCATACTTATATCAGACAAAGTTGACTTCAAGATAAAACAGGTAAAGAGGGACAATATATAATGATAAAAGGGACACTCCACCAAGAAGACATATCACTTTTAAATATATATGCACCCAATACAGGAGCATCAAAGTACATAAAGCAACTATTAACAAACCTAAAAGAAGATATTAACAACAACACAATAATAGTGGGGGATCTTAACACCCCACTCTCATCAATGGACAGATCATCCAGACAGAAAATCAATAAGGAAATAATGGACTTAAATGAAAAACTTGATGAGATGGACTTAACAGACACATATAGAGCACTCCATCCAAACACAGCAGATTACACATTCTTCTCAAGCACACATGGAACATTCTCAAGAACAGACCATATGTTGGGAAACAAGGCATGCTTATATAAATTTAAGAAGACTGAAATCATAACAAGCATCTTTTCCAACCATAATGCCATGAAGCCAGAAATCAACTACAAGAAAAAAACCAGGAAAGTGACAAAGCTGTGGAGACTCAACAACACGCTACTAAACAACCAATGGATCACTGATGAAATTAAAAGAGAAATCAAAGCATATCTGGAGACAAATGAAAATGAAAATACACCATACCAACTCATATGAGATGCAGCAAAAGCGGTCCCGAGAGGGAAACTCACAGCAATACAGGCCCACCTTAACAAACAAGAAAAAGCCCAAATAAGCAACCTCAAACTACACCTAACAGAATTAGAAAAAGAACAAACAAAGCCTAAAGTCAGCAGAAGGAGGGAAACAATAAAAATCAGAGCAGAAATAAATGAAATTGAAATCAAAAAAACAGTAGAAAGGATCAATGAAACAAAGAGCTGGTTCTTTGAGAAGATAAACAAAACTGACAAACCCTTAGCCAGACTCACCAAGAAAAAAAGAGAGAAGGCTCAAATAAATAAAATTAGAAAGGAAAAAGGAGAAATTACAACAGATACCACAGATATACACAAGATTATAAAAGAATACTATGAATAACTGTATGCCAACAAATTGGACAATCTAGAAGAAATGGATAAATTCTTAGACTCATACAACCTCCCCAAACTAAATCAAGAAGAAATAGAGAATCTAAATAGACCAATCACAAGTAAAGAGATTGAAAAAGTAATCAACAACCTCTCAAAAAATAAAAGTCCAGAACCAGATGGCTTCTCTGGAGAATTTTACCAAACATTCAAAGAAGACTTAATATCTATCCTTCTCAAACTATTCCAAAAAAGAGAGGAAGATGGAACACTACCCAACACATTCTACAAGGCCAACATCACCCTGATACCAAAGCCAGACAAAGACAATACTAAGAAGGAAAACTACAGAACAATATCCCTGATGAACATAGATGCAAAAATTCTCAACAAAATATTGGCAAACCGAATACAGCAATACATTAAAAAAGATCACACACCATGATCAAGTGGGATTTATACCTGGGACACACGGATGGTTCAACATCCTCAAATCAATCCATGTGATACACCACATTAACAAAACGAGGACTAAAAACCATATGATCGTCTCAATAGATGCAGAGAAGGCTTTTGACAAGATCCAATATCCATTTATGATAAAAATGCTCAAGAAAATGGGTACAGAAGGCAAGGAAAGTTCCTTAACATAATAAAAGCCACATATGACAAACCCACAGCCAACATCATACACAATGGGGAAAAACTAAAAGCCATCCCTCTGAAAACAGGAACAAGACAAGGGTGCCCACTCTCGCCACTCTTATTCAACACAGGTTGAATAAGGTTCTGGTTCTGAACCAGGTTCTGGCCAGAGCAATTAGGCAAGAAAAAGGAATAAAAGAAAACCAAATAGGCAACGAAGAAGTGAAACTCTCACTGTCTGCAGATGACATGGTCTTATATATAGAAAACTCTCAAGAATCCACTGGAAAACTATTAGAAATAATCAACAACTACAGCCAAGTGGCAGGGTACAGAATCAACTTACAGAAATCAGCTGCATCTCTATAAACCAACAATGAACTAACAGAAAGAGAATTCAAGAAGACAATCCCATTTACAATTGCAACAAAAAGAATAAAATATCTAGGAATAAATTTAACCAAGGAAGTGAAAGACCTAAACAATGAAAACTATAAGACATTATTGAGTGAAATCAGTGATGACATAAAGAAATGGAAAAATATTCCATGCACTTGGATTGGAAGAAGAAACATAGTTAAAATGTCTATATTACCTAAAGCAATCTACAGATTCAATGCAATCCTAATCAGAACCCCAAGGACATTCTTCACAGAAATAGAACAAAGAATACTAACATTCTTATGGGGCAACAAAAGATCCCGAATAGCTAAAGCAGCCCTGAGAAAGAAGAACAAAGCTAGAGGCATCACAATCCCTGACTTCAAAACATACTACAAACAGCATGGTACTGGTACAAAAACAGACACACAGATCAATGGAACAGAATTGAAAGTCCAGAAATAAAACCTCAAATCTATGGGCAGCTAATCTTTGACAAAGGAGCTAAGGACATACAGTGGAGAAAGGAAAGTCTCTTCACTCAATGGTATTGGGAAATCTGGACAGCCACTTGCAAAAGAATGAAAGAAGACCATCTTCTTTTGCCACACACAAAAACTGACTCAAAATGGATCAAAGACCTGAAGGTGAGACCCGAAACTATAAAACTCCTGGAGGAAAATATAGGTAGTACACTACTCGTCATCAGCTATAAAGGGATCTTTTCGAATTCCATGTCTACTCAGACAAGGGAAATAAAAGAAAAAATAAACAAGTGGGACTTTAACAGATTAAAGAACTTCTGCAAGGCAAATGAAACCAGGATCAAAATGAATAGGGAACCCACCAGCTGGGAAAAAATATTTGCAAACCATATATCCGACAAGGGATTAATCTCTATAATATATAAAGAACTCACACAACTGAACAACAAACAACCCGATCAAAAAATGGGCAGAGGAAATGAACAGACACTTCTCCAAAGAAGATATACTGATGGCCAATAGGCACATGAAAAGACACTCAACCTCACCAATCATCAGCGAAATGCAAATCAAAACCACACTATCATCTTACACCCGTCAGAATGGCTATAATCACCAAGACAAAAAACAACAAATGTTGGAGAGGCTATGGAGAAATGGGAACCCTAATCCACTGCTGGTGGGAACGCCAACTGGTGCAGCCTCTATGGAAAACAATATGGAGATTCCTCAAAAAATTAAAAATATAAATATCTTACAATCCAGCTACCCCACTGCTGGGTATCTACCCAATGAACCTGAAATCAACAATCCAAAGAGGCTTATGCACCCCTATGTTCATCGCAGCATTATCCACTATAGCCAAGACATAGAAGCAACCCAAGTGTCCCTCGACTGATGACTGGATAAAGAAGATGTGGTATATATATACCACGGAATACTACTCAGCCATAAAAAAAGACAAAATTGTCCCATTTGCAACAACATGGATGTACCTGGAGTGTATTATGTTAAGCGAAATAAGCCAGAAAGAGAAAGACAGACAGTGCATGATTTCACTCATATGCGGAAAAAAAACCAACACACGGACAGACAGAACTGTTTGGTGGTTACCAGGGGCTGGGGGGTGCAGGGTGGGCACAAGGGGTGGAGGGATGCACTTATATGGTGACTGACAACAATAATGTACAACAAAAATTTCACAATAAAAAAAATCATAAACAACTGATACAAATTTGAATTAAAAAATATGATTGAAAAAAATTTAAGTATTTTTTTAAAAACTTCATATAAAAGGACAACTTCAAAATTCTGCAGAATTTAAAATGATGTCAAGTAGACCTTCAATTCTGGTCTACGATTAGATTTGTAAATATTTCTTTAAAAATTTTAGACGTAGCCAATCTTGCTTATCAAGACTACAGGCATATAGTCCTTGTACCCTAACAAGCAGACAAGCATTTGCAGAGTTTAAAAAAGAAATCCAAAAAAACATAAAAGCAAATAGAGAGGCAGACCAATTAGCAAAACCAACAAGGTCCATCCATATTTTTTTTCTAGCTTCCAACTAGACTGCCACCATGCTAACAGCACATTATATAAATGTGGATTAAAACACATTGGACTGTTTTGGTCCAAAGTCTGTCTCACAGCTTTGCCCGTGTTTTTGGTAGAGCATCAAAAGTTGGTCAGGCTCTAGAGGGACCAAATTATTCAAACTATTTAGAGACTTATAAACCAGAAGCCAACTGATGGATTTATACTGAAGAATATAAATTTCCACTGGACAAAAGACCAACATGCAGTATTAATTCAGGGCAACATCTTAGTATTCCAACGTACATGAAAAAATAAATTACTGGTTTAAGTTCTATGTGTAGCATGAAAAGGGAACCAGGTTGTTTTGAGAACTATTTTTTCCACATTCCAGAAAAAGGTGACAAATTATCCCTAACCAATAATAAAGCAATCCTCTATTAAGATAAATATCTACAAAATTCATATACAGAGTGTGAGAAACGCTGAATAAACTCTGCATGAGACTTGCTAACCAATTTCTTCTCTTTCTTCCTGAATCCATGAAGACCACTTTTCTTCTGACTCTATGAAGACCACATTTTTCTTTCTTTAGATAGAGTATAAGTAATTTAGATTACTAAAATCTTTAGTTTTGGTAAAGGCCTGAAAATAATCCCAAGCAAAACAACTGGACAGAGTAGTTTCCCATCAAACTACCATTTAGAAGTTGTGTTGATTTTTTAATTTCACTCTCATAGGTGACTTTAGGACACTGTAACTCCATGCAGTGACAACAGAATACCGACAAAAACACTGCAAAATGTCTCAGGAGTAACTATTTTTAGTTTCTCTCTTTAAAGTCATAAAAATACAAAGATTAAGCTTCAAAGCAAAAATGGTGGGCATACAACTTAAACAAAGCACAAACAATCAGCAATTATTTTAAATTATCCACCTCAAAAATACAGTTTTACCTACCTAATTGCTTTCAATATTTCAACCTTAGCCGCCAGATTTTTCATTCTGGTACCTACACAAGTCTTCAGAGTGCTTTCTAAATGTTTAGTCAAATCCATGGTGGTTGCTTTCTCTTGCTGAAACAAAGAACAAGCACATCCTAGACAAGACCCAAATAGGAAACTCTATTTCTACTGTCATTTAAGTGACTTTTAGGCATAATTAAAATTTTAACAGTTAAAAAATGTTAGACCACAAGATAACAAACACTGATTTCCCTACTAGTTGAGATCTGAGAAAGATAATCTACTCTAGTCTTCTGCCTTTACACAGATTAAAGACTCTTACATTTCATCTTAACAAAAAGCCAAATAGAAACAAAATTTCACATATTATATGTCTTAATACTTAGACTTCAAAAAGATAAATAAAAGATCCCCATGGAGACCAAATGATTATCAATGATAATTTGTTTTCTGATGACATCTTATGTCATTCTGCATTACAAAAGAATCAAAAACATCATTTCCTTGACCCAAATTAGACTTAACTCCTCAATTTTGACTGATATCTCAAATATATGTTTATCATAATTATCCAAAATAATGTATGGAGTAGTAATATTTAGAAAGACCTGATAATTTTATTCCAATTATACTAAAAACCAGATATTACATAGCTAAACATGGAACTTACATTCAATATTTAAACAATAGTCCTCATATTCTCTCCAATCCCTCAGTTAAATAAAGAGAGAGAACCAGTGTATACTTAAAGCTTATTAATACTAGGCTACACTCAGGCATGCTCATACCCTTGCGCTCCCATTTGTTGAGTAGGATGACCAGGAAAAATCAGTTATGTTTGTTCTTAAATCTGTTTATATCCACTATAATAGTGATGATAATTACTCCAAAAATTACATAAATCTAAATAGGATGAGAAAACAAAAAGTTGTTGAATCTTTGAAAATATGTTTAATGCTTTGCAAAGACTCCATAAAAGAAAATCTTTAATACAAACTGCTAATGAATGACATGTGGATGAGAACTATAAAATATTAAGGAAAAGAATTATTTAAATCTAAAAGAATTAAGAATTTAGATTGTCTCTCAAATGTCTTAACTTATTATTAATCCACTTGTAAAAAAAAATGGAAATCAGATGACAAATAACGAATATAGTTTTTAAGACAAATAGAAAAGACAGCAAACTTAAACCCAACCTACATCAATAATTACATTAAATGAAAATTAGCTAAACACTCCAAATAAAAGATATGAGATTATCAATCTGGATGAAAAAGCTTAGACTCAACTATACACTGCTTATAAGAAACACTTATTAGATATAAAGAGAAAGATTAAAATTAAAGGATGGAAAAGATATGCCACGTAAACATGGCTACATTAATATCAGGCAAAGTGGACTTCAGTATAGGGAGCACTCTCAGTGATATATAGAGATATTTATTTCATATTTCATAAAGATAAATGAGACAATTCATCAAGAAGACACACAATTCTAAATGTGTATACACTTAATAACAAAGCTTCAAAATCACCAAGTAAAACCTGACAGAACAAAAGGAAGAAACAGACAAAACCAAATAATAATTGGAGATTTCAACACTCCTCTCTCAGTAACTGATGGAACAAGTAAACAGAAAATCAGTCAGACACAAAAGACTTGAACAACATTATCAACTAATTCTATCTAGCAATTATAAAACACCCCACCCAACAACTGTAGAATACACATAATTTTTAAAAGCACATGGAACATTTCCAAAGATGAACCATATGCTGGGTAATAAAACACACCTCAATAAATTTAAAAAGAGGGATACTATACAGAGTATGCTCTCTGATACCAAGAAAATTAAATTAAAAATCAAGAACAAAAATATACTGGGTGAAAATCCCAAATATGTGGAAATAAGGCAACACACTTCTAAACAGCTCATGATTCAAAAAAAAAAAAATCACAGCGGAGTTCTTAAAATATGTTTAATTAAATAATAAAAACACATCAAAATTTGTAGGTTACAAATAAAGCGATGCTTAAATATTATAACAGAACAAGAGATTAAAAACAATGATATCAATTTCCATCTAAAAAAGCCAGAAGAGCAAATTAAACAAAGTAGAAGGAAGAAAATCATAAAGATAAGAAATCAATAAAGTAGAAAAGAGACAAACAATAAAGAAAAAAATCAACAGAGGCAAAAATCAGTTCTTTGAAAACATTAAGGACTCTGGCTTCCAGTCCAGCATGTAAGAAGCTTAGAAGTTGCCACTCCATCCTAACAAGTAAAAAGCTGAACTAACTGAAAAATCAACAACTCTTCTTAGATCATTAAGACAGGTGAGGTCACAGGGCAATTGGGAGAGACAGACAGGCAAAGAGGCAAATCACAACTTACTGGAGCAGCAACCACTGAGGGAAATAGTGGGGAGTAGGGACACCTCAACTGTAACTGACAAATTGCTGGAGGCTCAGTATGAACAACTCTGAGAGTTAAAAACTCCTGGGGGACCCAGTGATCAGGATGCCCCACCTTATGGTGAATTTTACCTCCTGGATCTCTACCAGGTTCTCACAGTAAATATCAAAGAAAAATCTCAAGCTTTCAGCAGCCAGAGGGGAAAAGGAATCATTTTGAAATACGCCATAGCATTCTATTCTTCCTAACAAGATCTGCCCTCAGGAGAAACTATGTAAATAGAGCCTAACCTGCTGGGGTCTTACTAGAACCTAACTAACCTGGGGGAAGGATAATACCCAATTCCAGCCCACTCTAGCCATCCTGTCCTACCTAAGGGGGGGTGGGGGGAAGGGACAACTGAGAAGCATGTGTGAAGTTCATAGTCCACACGCACAGACTCACTAAAAGACTTAGTCTTTTAGGACTATAAAACGCTTCTCCTCCCCCCACACCTTACCACATTACTAAAGGCCTATTTATAGCAGTTCCTTTTATCCAGTACATCACGCCCAGCTATCAAGAAAAAATTACAAGACATATTAAAACACAAAAAGGACAGTTGGAAGAGACAAAGCAAGTTATCAGATTCAGACTCAGATATGGCAGGAAGGCTGGAATTATCAGACCAGGAATTGAAAATATGATATGATTAATATGCTAAGGGCTCTAACAGATAAAGTAGACAGCATGCAAGAACAGACAGGCACTGTAAGGAGAAAGACGGAAATTCTTAGAAAGAAACAAAAAGAAATGCTAGAGATCAAAAACACTGTGGCAGAAATAAACAATTTTGTGTCTGTGTGTGTGAGGAAGATAAGCCCTGAGCTAACATCTGTCGCCAAGTCTCCTCTTTTTTTGCTGAGGAAGACCGGCCCTGGGCTAACATCCGTGCCCATCTTCCTCCACTTTATACGGGACGCCACCACAGCATGGCTTGACAAGCAGTGCGTCGGTGCACGCCCGGGATCCGAACCCCGGGTCCCCACAGCGGAGCGCGCGCACTTAACCACTACGCCAGCAGGCTGGCCCCTAAACAATGTTTTTGATGGGCTTATCAGTAGACTGGACATGGCTGAGGAAAGAATCTCTATAACCCAAGACACATGAATTTGTATGTCCAAAAAAAGACTTGTACAAGAATATTCACAGTGGCTTTATTCACAATTGCCAAAAACTGGAAACAACCTAAATGCCCATCAACAGGAGAACGGGTAAACAAATAGTGGTAAATTGATACAAAGAATACCACTCAGCAATAAAAATGAACAAACTACTGATATACACAACAGATAAATCTCACAACAGATAAATCTCACAGACATTATGTTAAGTGAATGAAGCAAGACACAATAGAATATATATCAGAAGATTCTATTTATATGAAGTACATGAGCAGGAAAACTAAACTATGGTGATATAAATCAGAAATAGTGTTTGCCCTGGGTGGGAAGAAACGGGCACCAAGGAACTTTCTGGGCTTGAAGGAAATGTTTTACATCTTTAATAGGTAAAGCAGATGGCCTGTAATCTACTTATTCTCTTCATGGAAGGGAACTGGGGAACACTCCTAGAGAAAAGAATAAAAGGCAGGTGACTAAGTCTAATCTCCTTGTCAACTAGACCTCTAATGAAAATAGACTATATTCTAAGAGAAAGAGATCTTATCTGTGAAATGCCCTTAGCAGGAGTCCCTGGCTAAAGGGCTAATTATAGTGGATAGAACCCAAGATTTAGGGATTTATGAAGCAGAGCCCCCTGCAAAATAAGGGCTGAAGATTGAGTTCAATTACCAATGGTCAGTGATTTAATTCATCAGGCCTATGTAATGAAATGTTGATTTAAAAAAAAACCTCAGAAGGATGAGGTTCGAAATTGACGACAAATCCATGTGCTGGGAGAGTAGCAGGCCAAGAGACTCCCCTACCCCACCTCCAGGCCCACCATAACTTTCCCTATGCATCTCTTCCTTTTATTTGGCTGTTCATGAGTTATATCCTTTAAATAAGACTATAATCATAAGTTTTATGCACTTTTCAGCATAAGCACTTTCCTGAGTTCTGTGAGTTGTTTTAGTGAATTACTGAACCTCGGGGCAGGTGGGATCACAAGAACCCTTGAATTTATAGTCGACCAGGCAGAAGTGTCGGTAGCCAGAGGACCTGATTTGCAGCTACTGTCTGAAGCGGGGGAAGTCTTGTGGAACTGAGTCCTTACCTGGTAGAGTCTGAGCTAATTCCCAGTATTTAGCATCAAAAATGAACTGCAGGACATCCAGTTGGTGTTGGAGAACCGGAAAATTAATGTTGGAATAACGCATTTGGTGTCAGAAAAAAACCACACACTTGAAAACCACACAGTATTCTTGGGAGGGAAAAAACTGCCCTGAATCTGAACAAACCTTGAGATCTAATTACCATAAAAAGAAATACATGGAGATAAAGGAGCCTGTTAAACAACCCAAGGATGCTGATTAAGCAATTTAAGAGATTTATCAACCAAAATGCAATGTATGGGCTTAATTGGGATCCTGATTAGAAGAAACCAATCATAAAAGGACATTCATGGGGGCCGGCCCCATGGCTTAGCAGTTAAGTGCTCGCGCTCCGCTACTGGCGGCCCGGGTTCGGATCCCAGGCGCGCACCGACGCACCGCTTCTCCAGCCATGCTGAGGCTGCGTCCCACATACAGCAACTAGAAGGATGTGCAACTATGATATACAACTATCTACTGGGGCTTTGGGTAAAAAAAAAAAAAAGGAGGAGGATTGGCAATAGATGTTAGCTCAGAGCCCATCTTCCTCAGCAAAAAGAGGAGGATTAGCATGGATGTTAGCTCAGGGCTGATCTTCCTCACAAATAAATAAATAAATAAACAAATAGACCTGTTTAAAACAAAAAAAAAAAGGACATTCATGGAACAATATGGGAAATCTGAACACTGACTGGATATTAAATTATATTAAGGAATTATTGTTAATTTCTAAGTATGAATAATATTATGGTTATGTCTTTTCTGAAGTTCTTTTCTATTAGAGATACATACTAAAGCGTATACAGTAAAATACTGTGAATGGGATTTGTTTTAAAATACTCAGGAGGTATAGATTTAAAAAGAGATTGCCCATGTGTCTAATAATTATAAAAACTGGGTGACGGGTACATAGAATTATTCAATACTCTCTCCTTTTGGAGTGTTTGAAAATTTCCATAATTAAAAGTTTTTTAAAGAACATAAAAGGAAATGTAAATGAGAAATTATTAATCTTTCAAACATCCAATGAAATCCAATGATGATTAGTTTGGAGTATAAGAAAAAATTTCATCTATAAACAAATATAAATAAAGAAAGAGAGAATGCAGGCAGGGGTTAGGGGGCGGGAAGAAAAAGCGAAGGAATGGGAAAATGACAGAAAATCAAACAAACAAATAACAGCAGATTAATATACAGATTTCCCAGTTGGTCATTTTTCACCTTAAGCAAATCAACGTATATACCATACCTGCAGCTCCTGGGCAGTCTGTTCTACTTTCAATTCTAACGCCTTATAACTTTCAAGGAGAACCTCCTTCTCTGTTTTAAGCTTTTCATTTTCTTCAATCAGTTTCTGGTCCTGCTTAATTTTTGCCAGGCTGACATTAGACCCTAAATTAAAGTCACCAACAGCCAAACTTTCCCTATTAAAAACAAATTCACTCATTTTAAAAACCAAACCATATAAGGCTGACAGAGATCAGAAATCTTGGGCTTTTTACACCATAATATATCTTATTAAAGTTAACTTTGGAAATTAATGTAAAACCTTTACCTAGTTCAACAATAAAAAAATATTTTATGCAAACTCAATTTAAAATAACTGAAGTCATACTTCAAAAACAATGCCTCCATCTCAAAGAAAACATATTCCAACCCCCTCATAGCACTACCAACTCCAGCCAATACAGCAAAAAGCATTTCTATGTCAGTTTCTTCCAATCCCTCCTCTCGCCATCCTCCCCAAGCCATTAGACAGTTGAGTTCCTAAAGCATTGGTAAGATCCAAAAAACAACTACACCACCCAAGACATGGCAGCATGGCTTGGATCATTATACAAAAGCATATGAATGGTTTGGTACTTATAAACATCAAATCTGGCTTTCTGCTTCAAGTTTATATTTCAACATTATCTAAAAAGTGAACTCCTTTTGTAATCAAATTCCATCACAGTAAGTTTTCACAGGAAGAACACACAGCCTCTCTTTTGTTAAAAAGAAAAGGTAGGCCCTGGCATAGTGGTTAAGTACACGTCCTCCGCTGCTGGTGGCCCGGGTTCGGATCCCAGGCACGCACACACACACCACTTGTCAGGCCATGCTGTGGCCACGTCCCATGTAAAGTGAAGGAAGATGGGCATGGATGCTAGCCCAGGGCCAGTCTTCCTCAGCCAAAAAAGAGGAGGATTGCCATGGATGTTAGCTCAGGGCTGATCTTCCTCACAAAAAAAAAAAGAAAAGGTAATTCCCGGAAACTCATTAAAATATTCTTAAAGCCATAGGAAAAACTTCAAAGCTGATTTGAAACTCTGGCTCTGCCTGAATAATTCAGATTTAGGGGTAGATTTTTATTTTTGATAAATGTATTCCAAATGTATTCCAACTCTTGCATCAAGAGTTGGTATGTGAACTTTAAACAATTCAAGAATGATTTTTCTTTCAAAATGGCTTTTAATGAAAATATTCCTGCTAAAGCAGAGACGAATACATGTTTGAGAAAAATAGAAATAATCAGTATCATCCCTCAAAATCACTGACATAGTTAAGGACTCCAAAAGCATAAGCCTTGACTTTTATTCTACTATGACAGGGGCTTCTACCATGAATTAGAAATTAAGTAAGACTAAAAACCCGACCCACAGTCTTACTTTGGAAATGTCACATGATTTCCTGCATCATTTTCATTCTTCAAGTCAAGAGTCGGCCTCCCACTTAAGCGCCCCTTTGGCCTGCTGAAGGCTGACTGGTTTGATCTATGCCCCCACAAGGGAATGGGGCTTTTGAGGTTCCTGAGGACAAGTTGACCAGGATCTGATTTTTTTTCCTCACAGACATTAGTGCTGGAAGTGAGTCTGCATTTTTCTGCAAATCCTTTCTTAGCCACCTCTTCCCCTATATCCACACTGCCATACTCAGCCTGAGCAATAACTGTTCCATCTTGATAGGTTGCTTTAATTCTCATTTTTATTTCCTTTTCAAAAATCAAGCTCCCCAAAAAGGTTCTGCCCTAAGAAAGACAGGAAAAAAAAAGACATAAACCAACTACGCCATGTTTTTCTTCACTTATTTTGTTTCTGGCCAGTTTTTCCAACGATCATATTTCTTCACTCTGAAATCTCTATAAAAGTGGTCTTACCTTGTTGTTGACTATATGCAAATACACTTCTGCATGTGTATGACTATATTCCAATTACACAATTGCTAAAATCTTCCTTTCCAGAAGTAGAGCTAATACCTGTATAGGCAGCTTTATAAATTTTAAAATGTGTACCAATTAAATAATTCTTTTAGAATAATTTTTTTAAACCAAGAAGACTGTGTTGAGCATTCTGGCCCCAACTAAATATAATGGTGTCCTGAGGAGCTACAGCACATAAAAATGAATTTTGGGGAGTTGGCCTGGTGGCGTAGTGGTTAAGTTTGCGTGCTCCACTTCGGCGGCCCCAGGGTTCACAGGTTCGGATCCTGGGCACAGACCCATGCACTGCTCATCAAGCCATGCCACGGCAGGCGTCCCACATATAAAGTAGAGGAAGATGGGCAGAGATGTTAGCCCAGGGCCAGTCTTCCTCATAAGAAAGAGGAAGATTGGCAACGGATGTTAGCTCAAGGCTAATCTTCCTCACCAAAAAAAAAAAAAAAAAAAGAATTTTGGTATCTAGACAAGGTGCTGAAATTCAACAAAACTTTAACAATAGTTTTAAAGGCAGAATCAGTTACTCTGGTTTTAAATTAAGACAAGAGCAGAGGAAAAAAAAGAAACTCAAAGCACAAGACATCTACAAATTTTTTAAAAATCAACAAATGAAAATTATGAAATATTGGATGTTAGAAATTCCTAAATTCAAAACCCTCTTAAATATAATTTTGTTTAAAGGAGCAACAACTGTAAAACTGGCATATGAGAAGTCATATGAGTAATTAGGTATTTACTAACTTTAATTATTGATTATCCATCCATAGCACTAAGCACAGATAAACTTAAAACATATTTGGGATTAGAAGATATCTTGAGATTTAATTTTAATAAGAACTTGCTTACACCTCAAGAAAACTGAAATTCCTAAACTTACTCTGATATGATTTAATTTGACAATTATTCTACTCTTCCCAAATTTCTGTAAGTTCCTTACCTAATTTTTACCTTGTACTATAGAGGAAATGAATCAGTTCTCAGAATATAGAAAAGCATAAATTTGAAACAAAAATAGGCACCGCTCAAATTTATTGGTCCGTATCTTCCTTGGAATAGGGACTTGATGTAATTAACCTTTATCTCTCTTACAGGGAGGAGCTTTATTTTTAGCTATATTGCCACCAGATAAATGTGAAAAACAATATAGTTTATGCAAATAAAGCAAACCAAATAGGAAATCATACCAACAATAATCCAAGTAACAATAGTGTAAAGACCAAACTAAAAACTAGAAAATAAAAGCTGGCCACAATTGAGAGAGAGAGAGAGAGAGAAGAAGACAAAGAAAAAGAAAAAAATTTCAAGGTCTAAGAAACTAAGTAATACTAGTAGGGAGGAACTATTTTTCCTTTTTTAACTACATAGTAGTACAGAGAGTAGAAGTGGGACCTATGTAGGACTTCTTTAACATTTTCTGTGCCATGGGCTCCTTTATCAGTCTGGTGAATCCTTTGGAATCCTTCTCAGAAAAATGTTTTTAAATGCATAAAACACTTAGACTTACATAGAAAATTATTTCACTGTGATACATTTTAACCACAAGTTAAGAACCCCTGGGCCTAGAAGGAGATTCAAACTACAAACGCTCAAGGATTATCAACAATCACTACCCCTGTCCTCCAAAAAAGGAAAGAAAAAATAATTTTTTTAATCCAGAAACCAAAATAACAAGGTATTTTAAACTAACAAAACACACAGGTTTTATAAATTTTTCAAATCATAAAATTTAAAAATACACACACATTGAGAGGCTTGAATTCACCAAGAAAACCAATATAGATAGCAAAGATGGTCCAGAAGGTATCACCAACAAATGAAATCAAGCAGGCAAAGCTAACTAACTCAAAATTTAAGTCATTGAAATATATCAAATTAAGATTTCGATCAATCCAAATGTAGTTTTTAGTTAATCTCTTTCATACAAAAATCCTTGCTTTCAACCCTTCATGTTGAAAGTCTATCTAAAATTCAAGTACAACTTTCATCCCTAACCAAGTGTCCGAAAATTATTGCTGGAATATGTAGAATTCCTAATATTTGAAGAAACTCTGTCTTTGGGCAACATATGACATTTAAATGGAAATAACCTACTTTGTACAAAAGTTCCTATTACCTACAGCTGAATGTTCTAAAGGTATACACTACTTCTCACTTAGAAGTTTTTATGCAGAAATCTGATGTTTATACTTTTCTCTGAAGTCAAATTCCTTTTACTTATGGTCACCAATCACAATCAGTACAAAACTGTTCAATCAGATTCTCCCTGAATCATATATAACCACAAAGACACAATCCTGACCTTGGAATAAAATCTGAGTTTTCCTCAGTTCTAACTAACAAAAAGAATGACACAGTAGATGATACTGGGGTATTTTAATATTTTAGTTTATTACTTTATCATAAATATATGTTCTACTATATGTTCTACATATTCTTCTTTAAATGTCAAATTTTTAATTTTTAATTTTTACAGCCATTAACTCTTGTGTACTGGAGGGAGGGAGAGAGAGAAATGTATTAAACATATTTAGGAATTGAAAAGGTATAAAATTAACCTTTAATAGAATACAGAGCTTTCAATCATTAAAAAAAGATAACGTCATTTTTCTAAGATATTTATTGTGTTTTCCAAACTGGTAAGCTTAATTCAGAAACAAGTATCATTTGCTTTCTAGTTTAGTCTACTTAATCTTTTTTTTTTTTCTCATTTTTTAGCAGAGTTTTATTCATTCATTGATCCAATATTTACAGGGACCAGAGGGGTCAGGCTGTGCTCAGCAGAGAGAGAGGCAGCTGCCATGCCTGCCAGCAGTCCCCTGCCCCCCACCCATCACTATGTAGTCTATCTCATCTTGTCTGGATATATTAGAAAATAGGCTAAAAAGCCTTTAAACTGTTAAACCCAAATTCCAGTCTCTAGCACTCATTCCCTGATTCTACATAAAATTTTTAAAGAAAGAAAGCCATTTAAGACATAATTTAATCTTCGTTTGATCTTCATCAATTTGTAACCACCATTCTGAGTATTAATTTCAACTGTGCTACAGCATGGGTGTGAGAGTATTGGTTTAAAAAATGTACTAAAGGTATTTCAGTACCCAAGACACTCTCTGGGAACTATCTCATTTTTTTCTTAAACTGAACCCCTACTATTCCTTCATTCTTTCAAATGCTAGATAAATTGGATGCTCATCTAACACTTTACAGGCAAATCTCCCTGTAGCAAAAAGGAATAAAACACCTGTCTCTACCAAGACAGTATTGTCTCTACCAAGACAGTATTGTCTCTACCAAGCTCATGATCTGTGAGGGAGGAAAAAACGACAACTCTATATGCCTTACACACTGAGTGACTAAAACAGCTGCAAGGGAATGGATGGTGGGTATTAGCAAAGGCTTCATATAGAAAATTACATTTGAGCCTTGTGCTGAAAATTAATGGCTAAACATGGGCTTTCCAAGCAGATACACTCAAGAATAACTATTTTTTTTCCAGAAAACATTCAGTTTGCTACTTAGTTCAACTCCAATCAATAGTCTTTTTACTGAACTCAAGCATGCAAATACAAATAGTATCACCTATTAACAACCTATGAAGCATACAAAACTTTCTAAGTAACTAAAATTTACTCCTTTAGTTCCAAAACTGACTTTTAAAAATGACATTTTTGAGGGCCAGCCCGGTGGCGCAAGTGGTTAAGAGCACACGCTCTGCTGCGGCAGCCCAGGGTTCACTGGTTCGGATCCCAGGCGCACACCGACACACTGCTTGTCAAGCCACGCTGTGGCGGCATCCCATATAAAGTGGAGGAAGATGGGCACGGATGTTAACCCAGGGACAGTCTTCCTCAGCAAAAAGAGGAGGATTGGCAGATGTTAGCTCAGGGCTGATCTTCCACACACAAAAAAAAAAAAAAAAAAAAAAAAAAGGATGACTTTTTTTTCTTGATTCGTGTTTGTTTCAATCAACATAAACTTTATATCATCTTACTATGAGAATAGCAATGGACATGAGTTCTAGCCCTAGCTCAGCCCTATTTAGCTTTATGACTTTAAATGTCCTGTAAATGTTCTAAACCCAATTTCTTTATTTGTAAAATAATAAGGTGAGAGCAGACGAATTCTAAGGTCTGTAAATTTCAGATTGTAGGGTTCTACACATGCAAGAAATTCAAAGTGAGCCTCTACCTTAGTCAAAATATTTATATTAAAGAAAAAAGTAATAAACTTCAGATTTTAAACCAAAAATTTAGGATGTAATTTTACAATACAGTGCAGACAAAACTATACCCAACAACCGCCAAGATTCTCAAAACAAAACAGAGGCAAACAGAAGTTATTCAAATTTTACTCTTCCTTATAGTACCGATTAAATCATATTTTCACATAAGTCATTTGAGCTGCTAAATAAAACAATACAATTCTGGTTATTTTGTAATGTAATATCCTCTCAACAGTAGTAACACACACCAAAAGAATATCATTATTGCACAGTAGATTTAAAAGGCAGAATTCCTGTAAGACTACCACTGAAATTATCAGATGTCTTCCATAATTAGGTTACTAACCCCAAATTTAATAGAAATGAATACAAACTAGAATCTAGATTAGCATAACAGTACCACCAATTATTACATCAGTGTGAGCCTCTGCCAAAATGATAAAATCTGATTAACTTACAGCTCCATTAATCTCAAATTTGTGATATTTAATGGCCAGGGCTAGGTTAAAGATCACTTTTATTTAATAAATACTTTCTCAAAAGCAACACATAACAGAATAATTATATTCATAATTGTCTCATCATATAAGAAATGATCTTTTAAGGTTTCACATCAGAAGAAACTATTTGCATTTATTATATAAATATATACATACACATATATATGTATCATGCTTATCTGATCAAGAATGTTTACCTAGCACAGATGAGCACAAATATATTACTATATAATTGCTTTTGAATTATTCCATAACTCATATTTTTAATTTATACAGGCTTTTATATTAAAGAAAATTAGTGGGATTTAACTATACTTATATTTTGTTTTAAGCACTTTGTTTTACTTCCATTAACAAAAATATTTAAAATGTGTGACTTGCCTGATCAAACTGGGTAACTTCTTGGCCAGAAGGAATCTGTAGTCCCCAAAGTCTATACTTTTTGGCAACACTAGAAAATTGCAGATCCAAAGGAATCTCAACTATATCAGATCGATTTAGAATTTCAGTATTTCCATAGTCAATGTATCTCACTAGACACTAGGAAGAAATGAAACAAATACTAATAGTGAACTTAGATTAAATATCTCCAAAGAAATCACCAATTTGCTGCTTTCTCTTAATTACCTATAAATCAAGACAGCATTTTACCTCAAATGGACAACATGCACTCAGAAACAAGAGCTCCAGCAATATCCTTAAAATAAAGAAAATCCATAGTCCATGAGATCCCGGTGATTTCCATATTTAGTACTAGCTAGTACCAAACAGTACTATTTCCAATAGCACCATTTCTCATTTTGGCTCTGTTTTTTTAACAGCTGGTATTTAAATAAACATAAATCTATGAAGCTTATGGCCCTCTCCTATCTCAAATGTTAAAATCTATCAACATTCTTAAATTCAAGTTGGAAACAATAAAATCTGAAAAGAAAGGGAAAGTTATCAATCTTCCTTTGATAAAATTAAACCCACTCCAACTATTAGACCTTGGAAATGATTCAAATTCACCCTCACCTCCAACTCAGTATCTGCTTAAAAGTACAAAAGAAAAATAGTTTATCACAGGATCAAAAGTCATCTTGTTACTTAATTTAAAAAATTAAAGCCAAACCAAAAGCAAATGCAAAATATTATCTCCAGTTGTCAAACTGTAGGGAACAGGTCTATTAGAAAGGTCTATTTCACTAAGATAAACCATTACCTAAAAAAAAAAAGTGATTCAGAAGATTACTCAAATTGTTTCATCTTATCATCTCCTTAATATTATGTAGCATTAAAAATATTTACAAAATATATATACTATAAAATATTTTAAGTTCAGGAAAGCAGACATTGAAAAAACAATAAAGGAAAGCCTACAGAGACGCTTTTACACAGCCTGCAACGTGCAACTGCCACCAAATAGCTATTCAGAATCTCATCTCCCCATATCCCCTTAAAAATGTCCCCAAAGTTCACAATGCAAAAAATAAAATAGCTAAATACAAAGAAAATTCCTCACATTTAGGCATGAGAAAGTGGCAAGCCAATCTTCATTATTAACAATATGCACATTAACTAAGTAAAAGACAAACATAACTTCAGGATCAATCAAATGTTCATTTCCTACTCAATCTTAATAGAATGAACTTTTAAAAGTTAGCAAGAGCCAAATATAATTATTAAGAACTGAGGTACAAAGAAGCAACCGGTCACCAAAGATATCTACAAACTATGTAATCTGGACAACCTGGGGTGGTTATATGACAACTTAAATTCAGAAGAATATTCCTGAATTTGACCTGGATTTCTTTAAGCATTTTATTTCTTTTGTGTTCACTAGGAAAAAAATATGTTTTAATCAATTAATAAATTCATTGAACCAGATTTTATTACTACTATGAATAAGCAATGAAAGGCTAAATAAGCATCAAATTTTGGAACCAGAATAAGTATTCCTCAGGGCAAAAAAACTGAACACTTGTTCCTGCCTTTTCATCACTGATGATTTTCAGCACTCTGCATCTGTACCAACATTTATCTTCAGAAAATAATCCACCATAAATCTACAAAGAGAAAAGAAACTAAAATTACTTCACATTTTAATGAATCAAAGCATGCTAAGCAGATCAGAATAATGGTTAGTATTTATTAAGCACTTACTATATGTCAATAAACACATATATATAATAATTTATTTTATTCTCACAACGACCCTATGAGGCACATACTTTGTTTTCACCTTTATATGCCCAAAGTCATAAGCTAGTAAGCAACAGAACCAGGATTCAAACTGAGGCAATCTGACTGCAGAGTCCATTATGATATTCTGTCTCTCCAAAAAAAAAAAAAAAAAGAGGGGGAAGAGGAAAGACATAGAAAACACAAAACTCAAGAAAAAAGGCACAAGCATCAAAGACCTAAGAAATCATGCTGTTTTAATGTCTAAAGACATAACTGGCATAATTAAATATTCTTTTCTTTTTGCCTTTTATTTTTTTATTTATTTATTTTTTAACCTATTTTATTGAAGTCACAATTGTGCTTAAAACATAAACATCCCAAGTACATGCCACTTAAGTCTAATTCTCAACTATGATGGGATCCATATGTCCTACCAGCCAGGAAAGATTTTCAGACTTTTACTTTATATATAAGGACTTTGGTACTTTAAGTGGATAAAATTAAATTAGATAATATCCTTAATACTGAACTTTCATTTATTTTAAATTTATATTTCAATTTAATTATGTTTAAAAAAAGAATAATGAGAAAAATTTACATACTTTATAAGTCAATTTCTCAACCTCAGCACTACTGACATTTGAGACTGGATAATTCTTGGAGGAGGGGGCTGTCCTCTGTCCTGTGCATTGTAGGATGTTTAGCAGCACCCCCCAGCATCTACTTACAAGATGCCAGTAGCACCCCCTTCAGTTGTGAAACCAAAAATGTCTTCAGACATTGCCAAATGTCTCCTGGGGGTGGGAGTGGGGGATACAAAATCATCCCAGGTTGATAACCACTTTAAATCATACATTCTCAGAGCTTCCAGGTTGGTAAGTGCGTGGAGATATGGGGAGAGTAGCACACCTGGAGAGAACATGGAAGTTCTGAACCTGTTCCCACATACCTTGCCCTATGCATCTCTTCCATGTGGCTGTTCCTGAATTATATCCCTTTACAATAAACTGGTAATCTAGGGTTCACCCCTCAGAGACAAGAGCCCAGGCCACTGTCACCCCTCAAAGACAGAGCCTGGGCCAGAGTTTGTCCCAGCAAAACACCATGCCTGAAGAGCTACTGAAAGCAGCTGCATCTCTGGAAATGTTGTTTGAATTTGTGAAAAAGAACTTCAAGATATGCCTGGCATTTATTGGAAATGTCTGTTTAAAGATACATGATTTAGCAGGGACCATCTGTGCAGACTAGAAGGATATGTTGGAGTTCTGGAAGAATTTGTACTTGCCAGACCCTGAGAAGATGGAGGTTCTTGGCATCGTGCCTAATTTCCCTTGCCTGGCACCTGAAGAACAACTGGTCATCTTGGTTGGGGAACATGGAGCTGTTTTCGCCTTTGAAGAGGAAGATTTGTACAAAGTCACCAGTGATGTAGAAGACTTCATTAACACTGGCCTCCATCAGTTTGGCCAAAAGGTTTACAAGCTGAAGAAGGAGCCCTCAGAATCAAAGAGCAAAGAGGAGCTGATGAAGAACTCATATATAAAGAAGCCAATGGAGGACAACAGGAACTTCATCAACAGTACAGCTGATGAGTGAATCATCACTGGAATATCCTTTGGTCAAAGTGATTCTTGGTTTAGAGCTGCCAAACTCCTGGAATTCCCCGAATTTTCTATGATCATTAGGACTCAGAGTGGGAGAGTTCCAGACAGTTTCACATGAAAAATCTGTATCATATACACAAAGAAAGTACGTTAAGACTGGGAAAAAAAATCATACATTTTCAATGGGGGAAATATTATCCCTGAGGGAGTGAATATTATTCTTGAGTGGTGGGGGGAAATCTTAGATATTACAATGGTTTGTAGCCCTCCAAAGTTCAACCCCACTTGACAACACAAACAGATATACAGTGCATCTGTGGTGTTAAAATGTCTTGGGAGGAGGTCTCCCTTTAGGGAAAAAATGCCTTAGAAGGACATAACGAAAAAAAGGCTGAGGAACACTGCTTTAGGTGATGGAGTATAAATTAATTTTAAGTGTATTACCCTGAACTAGGACAAATTCACAGATTTTTAAAGGAAAAGGAATATACAGCATGAAATGCAAAAATCCTCAACTCCTCAAAGAAACCAAGTACAAATCAATTCAGACACACAAATGGATATCTAACAAAGCAAAAGCTACAAAGGATAGTTGTGTTCAATTAGCACTTAACTCTGATTCCCTTCGCTAACACTCAACAACTGGAGGGCAAGAGAGAGTACAAATGGCATGGTACCCTCTCCCAATCATCTTAATTTTTCAGCAAGCAAACCGGTTTAGCAGCAGATATAGCTGAAAATCAATAGTCCTATCTAATTTCAAACTCTGCAAAAGGTCACATTATGTTTAGTTAAGACTTTGTAATAATATAACAGTATCATTAACAATTCCATATAAGGCAAGTGACAGAAATGGTGTGTCACTGCTACCCAGTCTAGGGAGGGGTAGCAACACTTGTATCCAGGAATAGAGCTAGGACCCAACCAAGTTAAGGACTCTGAAATTCTTGACTCTGTCAGTGTGAATAATCACAGCAACAATCATAAATACAAGTCTATCCCAAATAGAGATACTTGTCTTTAGAACACAGAACTATATATTCACTCCTTCTGTGCCTGGTCCGAATGTTCTCCTCTCACAACTCCACTATTCATAGCCCATGACCTGCTTACACCGTGAGGGAGAGAACCACGCAATCACTAAGGAAAATCTACAAAGTATAACCCATTCATGGATAATCCGAGGTGGCTGAGTAATTATTTATAATGAGAAGTCTATTATCAAAACTAGTTTGAATTTTTTGTAAATCAAGCAATTTATTTTGCATTCAACAGAGGAAAAGCAGGTACATCTTAATTTATAACACTATTAAACTACAAAGATGCTAAAAAAAACACTAAAAGCTTCACAAATTACATTCCTTATCCATTCTGATGCTTAGCTCCAAGCTATATTCCACCTTCCTTCCTCCTAAATTTCTTCTTTTTACACATTTTTATATATGCCATTGGGGTTTTAATTATCTTAAAATAAAACTAATAGAGGCACATTATTAAAAGAAAAGTATATCAAAAGAAATAAATAGTAAAACTTCCTTCCCAACATTCTTCAACATGCACCTCCTGAAAATAATTTTACATTTACACTAATTTTATGTATACACTAGGATCTATGTTTATGTTTTTTTATTTACACAAATGGGCTCATTTTACATACACTATTTTGCACCTAATTCCATATTGAAATACAGAGATCCACCTCTCTCATTTAAATAATCAGGGCTTGGAGCTGGGTGAGGCAAGCAAAGCACTGAGGACACAAAATTTCAAGAGGCACTCACTCTGAGGTACAACCCTGCACTTGCATAAGTGCCTCCTTAAATTTTGTACTTACCTTACCCTATATCAGCCCCCAAAATGATTACTTAGTATTCTAAAGTAAGAATCTACCATAATTCAGTAATTATTCCAATACAGGGTATAGGTTAACAGTTGGGTTCTGTGAGTCTGAATACTTAATCCACCATTAACTAGCTGTTGACTTTCATAGTTATCCTAGCTGTGCCTCAATTTCCAAAAAAAGTATAAAATAACATCTGCCTCATAGGGTTGCTCATAGGGTTGCTGTGAGGATTAAATGAGTTAGTACACACAAAGTGCTTAGAATATTGCCTCGCAAAGGCTAAGACTCAATAAATACTAGCTATCATTATTATTATTACTATGACTACTATTGTAATATATTGAAGGATATTTAGTTAATCTCTACTTTTGCTTATTACAAATACAGTAATGCACCGCATAATAACATTTCAGTCAACAACAGACTGCACACACAAGAATGGTCCCATAAAATTAGTACCATATAGCCTAGGTGTGTAGTAGTACACAAACCATCTAGGTTTGTGTAAGTACGCTCTATGATGTTTGCACAACGACAAAATTGCCTAACAACACATTTCTCAGAACATAGTCCCATCATTAAGCAATGCATGACTGTAATGCTGCAATGAATATTTTTGTATAAATATCTTTGTATACTTATAAAAATGTCCAAAGGGTAAATTCTTGGCAGAGAAACTGATGCATCCAAGATTATAGGCATTTATTGTTTCGAAAAAGATGGTTACTGCTCATATACAGTCACCTGATTTAAAACAAAGATTCCAATACAATGCAATAAAGAAAGAATGGTCATTTCAATAAATGGTGCTTGGCATAATTGGATATCCATATGGAAAAAGTTAAATTTGACCTCCACTCACATCACAATGAAAAATTTACTGGAGGTAAACCATAGCCCTAAATGCAAAAGGTAAAAGCTTCTAAGGGGGAAAAAAACATAGAATATATTCATGACCATGGGGTGAGTAAAAATATCTTAAATAGGAAACAGAAAGCACATACCAAAAAAACAAAAAAATTAATATATTAGACTTCAAACAATATCCAGAAAGTGAGTAGGGAAGCCATAAACTAGAAGACGACATTAGCAATACACATATAAGACAAAGGACTCATATCCAGAATATATAAAAAATATATACAGAACTTCCTAAAAACCACTCAAGACAAACAACCTTGAAAATGGGGTAAAGATTTGAATTGGCACTTCATAAAACAGGATATTCAAATGGATAATAAAACTATGAAAACATCCTTAAGCTCAGTACTCATCAGGAAACTAAATTAAAATCACAAAATAACACTACACACCCACCAAAATGGCTAAAATTAAAAAGACTGACAATGCAGAGGGTTGCCGAGGACATGGAGGAACTGGAACTCTCATACTTTGCTGGTAAGGATGCAAATTGGTTCAATACTTTTGCCAAGCGGTTTGGCCAATACCTACTAAAGTGAAACATGCCTACTCTATGACTCAGCAATTCTACTCCTAGGTATATTATTCAAAAGAAATAAGTTAACACATCCAGCAGAAGGCTTGCATAAAGATTTCACAGTAGTTTCATTCACAGTAGGCAAAAACCACAAACAATTCAAATGCCCATCAAAGGAGAACAGATGAATTGTGGTATATTTATATAATAAAATACCACACCCCTTGAAAAAGAACAAAGTACCAATACACCAATACACACAATAATAATTCTGATGAATCTTAGAAATTATGTTGAACAAAAGAAGCCAGATATATTACAAAAGAGTACATATTGTATGATTTAAGAACAGGCAAATGAATCCATGGTGATAGAAGTCAAAATAATGATTACCTCTATTAGAGAAACTACTAACCAAGAACTGACTGAGAAGGGGCCTGAAGGAATTTTCGGGGATGACAGAACTGTATCTTGATCTGGGTGGTGATTACACAGATGCATATATATGTAAAAATTCATCAGGCTGTATACTTAAAAGATATACACTTTACTGTATGTAAGTTATACCTCAATTAAAAAAAGGAAAAAAAAAAGATCATCAAACTGTTCTCCATAAAGATATCTCCTACAGATTTTTTCTGAATCAGTGTCAAAGGCAAAGATTCTATTCTGTTCACCATTGTATACTCAATACTTAACACAGTGCCTACTACACAGTAGGTAGTCCATAAGTATTTCTGGAAGAATAAATTTATGATGGCTGTAGTTTACACAAATTTTAGAAATTTGCTTCTTCCTTTCAAATATATTAAATATTCCAAAACCTATAAAATCTAAGACATAGGAAAGCTAACAGGAGAGACAGAATGAGTATATCCAAGAATATGGCTCACCTTCTTTGGATCAAGACTCCCAAAAACTGAATTAGCATGGGGACAAACTTCAGACAGTGAGCAACCAATCTTCATAATATCCTTATTTCTACTGATACTCTAGAAGGAAAAACAGATATAAGATTCAGTAAAATATTCTTTGACACTGTTACACTATTGCGAGTTCTAGTAAACATAATACTTAAAAAAGATTTTAAAGCATAAGAAATTAAACCAAATTCTTATGTCAATATTTTTTCATAATTCAAAGGAGTTCATGATAAGAAATGGGACTAAGCTATAGAAAATTTTTACTTCCCAATGAGTTCAAATTACTTGGAATTCAAACTAAGATACCAAATATTATTAAATCATATGAAGAGGTAATTTTAAACAAGTGTCTCTGGATTTTACTTTAGATCAAATTCTAATTGCTCAAAATGGATACCATATTTTGGTCAAATGACATAGGTCTTCTCACATACTTGTTGTTGTGTAAAGGAAACAGATGTAAAAGCAATTTCAAAATGTATACGTTCCTCAACACAAATACTGTAATCTAGTTAGTAAATTCATCTCTTACAGGAGCATAGGTTAACAACTCTGAAACTACTTTAGGTATATACCAGGACTGAACAAACAAGTAAATATATTGTAGATAATGAGAGCAGTGAGAGAGAAATTATGAATAAGGCAGGCAGGCTAGAATGAACTTGCAGTGTTAGATTAGAATTGGAAGGTATTCGTATGAACCCTCAGTATGTATATGTATGTGCATGCGTGTGTGTATACGTACACGTTTGTGTGTACATATACTCAAATCAAAGAGAAACATACAGAGAGAGAAATACAGATGTGTGGGTTTTTACACATATATATACTTCCTAGTTCTGTCTGCTGAGAGGGACAAGAAGCAATAACACTTCAGTAGCAATAAGCACACCTAGTGCCCAGATCTTGATTTCTAACCATCATTCTCCAATAAAAGGAACTAGCGTTCCTTGGAATGTGGTTAATTTCAGGGCTAGGAAAGGGAAATAAAAGATGATCCTTGAATATCTGGTGATGCCAGAAAGTAAAGAAGTCCTCAAAAAAGGAATGGGGATATGTATAAAGGACACAGTAGCCAATGTGAACAATCTCCTAATGGCCAAAGCTGGAACAATTTAAACAACAAAATAAATAATGACACTATTGGATTATAGCCCATGAAATAAATATCCATTTGTCTATATTATACAAATAATTGACTAAATGGTGGAGAAGAGACAGCTCTTCCTTACAGGAGAATTCCAATTAATAAATGAGGAAGGAATGAAGGGAATAGAAAATCATCAATAGACAAGCACCATAGTAATACATAACAAAATTTTGGGGTGAAAAGTTGAAGAGAAACAAGACTAGATAGTCTCAATGTATCTCCCTCTAAAACATTTATTAATTACAAAAGGAAAAACAGTAACTTTACAGTGAAGAAACCCACTGCCACCTTAACCAAGTGGATCAAGGTTAACATCATCAATAATGAGATATATCAACATCATGAATCCCCAACATGATGCACTGAATAGGACACAACATCACTTCTGTGGTATTACTCTCAATACAAGAAATCGCCAAACAAATCCAAGCTGAGGGATACTCTATAAAATAACTGAGCAGTACTCATCAAAATGTCAAAGTCATGAAAGATAAGGTTAAATAAAGGAACTATCAAAGGGTGGAGGAGACTAAGGATACATGACAACTAAATATAATGTGGGATCTTGAATTGGACCCTGGAACAGAAAGAAGACAATGAGAAAACTGGTGCAATTTGAGTAAGGACTGTAGCTAATAGTTAATAGCACTGTACCAATGTTAATTTCCTGACTTTGATAACTGCACTGTGGTTATGTAAAATGTTAGCATTAAGGGAAGTTAGGTGAAGGATATAAAGAAAGCCTCTGTACTAATTTTATAACTTCCCTGTAAGTCTAAAGTTATTTCAAAATAAACAGTTAAATATATACGTTCTTAAAAAATATATCAAGGAAATATTCAGTAAGGCTTGAAAGAACAGGATTATTTCTAATGATTGAAAAGAAACTCTGACAGAGCAGTTCCAAAGATATCATGACGAATATCAATATCACTATCCAGTACAAAGGGGAGCTGAATTTAAACTGACCCCAAGACACATCCGAAACAGCCTTTGTAAATAAACCCCTGGAATTAGCACTCTAAGTTCAAAATACACCAAAATATTCTACGTAATCAGATTTTGTAGTTATATGGACTAAAATAAGTGGAAGTTCATTCTTTCAAATAAAGGTGGAAGTCAAATACTTAAGATTCCTTCAGCTGCCACTGATCCAACTGGGCCTACCAATAATTCTGAAGTGTTCTCATGTAAGTGGCTTATATAGCAGAAATCCATAGTGGCGGACCAACAGAGAATATACGTGAGCAGATCTTCATCTTGACCTGCCTCCACATATTTCTAAATTTCTATTTACTCTTCATCTACATCCCATCCCAAACCCAATCAAACTTTACTATTTGCTTCTTGAAATAATCATTCAATTCATACAGATGCCATTAGTAGTTTTAACTCTTAATCTTTTCATCCATTTAAGACATGTTTCCTAACTTTTTCAAATGTGTTTCAATTTCTACAGGACCCTCAATTTCATGGCTGAAATCAGAAGTTGGCAAATTATGCCCTCTGCCACTCGTTTTGGTAAATAAAGTTTTAAAGAATCACAGTTAAATGTATCTCTTTATATACTGTCTATGGCTGCCTTTGCACTATAATGGCAGAGTTGATAGAGTTCAACAGTTGTGAAAAAAACTATATGGCCCACAAACCTTAAAATATTTACTATCTAATCTTTTACAGAAAAAGTTGGCTGACCCCTAGTTTAAATCATAGCTCCAAATTCAGTCGACAACTTCACATAAGGGTCAATAAAAATCAAAATTTAGAGCTGCACCAACCAATACAATAGCCAAAGCCCACTTGAAACGTGGCTAGACTTATTTGAAATGCGCTGCAAGTCTAAAATACACACCAGATTTCAAAAACTTAATACGAAAAAAGAAAAAGAAAATATCTTGTTAATATATTTGTGCTGATTACATTTGAAATGATATTTTGGATATAGTGAGCTAAATAAAATATACTTACTAAAATTGATTTCACCTGTTTCTTTTCACTTTTTTATGTGTCTGCTAAATTTTAAATTACTTATGTAGCCACATTACATTTCTACTGGATAGCGCTGGTCTAGAAATCTTATTTAAGCTAATAAATGTTGTTCCTATATAATGAGCTTAAACATAAAATTTATCATCCAACCTGGGACACTGTCGAGAGTGACACATGGTATTAATGAGATAATGGGCATAGATCCAGAGCATGTGGGCACCCTTTAGAAAATATGTGCATAAGCAGAGACACAAATTTGTCACATATGAATATCACCCTTCTACAATATGTTTTCTATACAGAATTAAGAACTCTGGGTTAACCATATTCTTCTATAACTTTTCTTCTCATAAATTCTATTTCCCATATTGCCAATTCACTCCACTCCCACAAAAAGACATTCTCATACTGTAGGAAGTATAGAGAAATGTCATTCTCTTCCCTCACATATCATGTGTAGCTCACAAAATTAAAAATTATTAATTGTGGGCATTAGAGGGATTCAACTTCTTAAATTCCGGAATATAAGCACTTTGGTGCTTTGCTTTGTATTTTAAACTGAGTAAACTTATCTGATTTGAAGCCTGCCAACAGAAAATTAGAAATGTTCCATTAGTGCTTTCAATTTTATAATGAGAAAGATATTGTATCTCAAATTCAAAATTAAGCTAATAGAAAAAATGACTGAGATTTTAAAATTTAGTACATTTCAAGAACCAATCTTATAAAAGACCCCTAGATGGGGCCGCAACTTCACAAATACAACAGTTTCTCAGAATCTTCAGTAATTTATGCAGCCTAGACTGTTGGTGTTACATTGAGTAATTCTGAAACTACAATGATAATCTTACTGTTTTCTTTTTTCTCTATTTTAACTCAGTGTATTACGAGCATACTACTCATAACTCAGGTCAAGTCCTAGCTATAGCCATTTGTCTTCCAATAATGCCTTGTGTTGAATAATATTCAATAAAAATTAGCATTGAAAATGACAATGATATACATATTCTGGGGTTTTTATTTTGTTTTTGTTAGAGGACCTGGGTTAGCGGAGGAAGGGGTGGGAGAGGAAATCAACTAGGCTGTTATTTACCTGGGCCCAAAATGTTACTGCATCTTCCACATGACTTCCAACCACATCTTCAACTAAAACCAAATCACAATGCAAAGAAAATTAGAAATTAATCAAGATCATCTACCTCTCACATCCAAAAATAATTTTTAGTGTCAGTACCTTTATTGTAATGTGTGTCTTCATCCATTTGGACAATTCCTGAAAAACTAAAACAATTCAATACCTTGAATTAGGTTCTAATAATCTGCCCATAAACAGTGAATAAAGTCTAAACCATATAATGTTCAAATTCCTAAAAGTATGTTTTGTCCTAAATAAAGCTGCTAAATAAACAAATAAAATCAAAATTCAATCTCTATATTAAAAACCACCTCAAAGATATTTTTTTCAATAACTTTCTTATTTCTTTTGAGTATATTGCATTTTGTAATTTCATCATATACAATCTCTATCTCTGAAATTATGTCTTTAGCCAAACTTTTACAAATTGACACTGAAGTAGATAATTCACGTACATTTTTATCAGTTACATACATCAATACTTTGGAACAATATGTATATTCTTTTAAAATAATTGATGCCCTCCCAAAACAAGAGTAGGATTTCCATAACTTAAAAAGCAACACTAGAAATATATATATAACAAATGCTTCAGACTGGTAATCAATTTTTATTTAAAAGGCACAGTGGTTTCTGCTTTTGAAGATACCCTGCAATTAAACACTGCAAAATGAATCAAATTTTGCCCATTACTTCAAAATAATTTTCATTACATAATATCATACTTTCCCAAATGAAAAATATTTCTAAATAAATGTCTACTAGTCTATAATTTTATACTTAATACTCTAGAATACTGCACTTCACATGCATAAGCGTTAGTTCTTCGAAGGAAACTGAAAATGTAGCTTTTTTAAGACCTTTAGAAGTTATCTAAAAACATCGCTATACCAAAATTTCGAATGCTCTCTCAACTATGTACAGAGAAAAGTTAACTCTGTGACACGGGGGGTGAAAAAAGGTAATAAAAAATTTTCAACTTTATTCTTTTGATTTTTGTTACAGCTTAAAAAATTTTTTTTCACATACACTAAGTAGCACCAAAACATCTTCAAACCAAGGCTTCTTCCTCCAATACTGGTCAAAAAATAATTTTTAAACTGAGCAAAAAGCTGTAAAACCAAGCTGGTATCAGTTTAGGGAGACTATATTTCTCTGGAAGACACCGACATAAACTTAGTAAAACTTAAAATGTTTATTTCGGAAATCCCACTACACATTCTAAGAAGCTATTTCTAGAGTAATTTTAAAATCTTACTTTAAAAGGGGTCAAAAACACTTTTCCCGGATAGATTATGAAAGAACTGATGCTACACCCACTTTCTGCAAACCTGGCACTTCCAGATCTCCAATTCACAGCGAGAATTTGGAATAACGGAGTCCAGGTTGCTCCTTGACACTTAATTTTATGACGGCCTTTGAAGTTTAAATGGCACAGAATCTGCGGGGAGACAAAATTCCATCCCACAGCAGGCCTGCGTGCCCCCGTCTCGGCCGAAGACACTCAGGCCCCAGTTTCACCTTCCGGCCCCACTCAGAGGCTGGGGGGCCCGCCACCTTCAGAAGAAGGCGGCGGCTCCAAGGAGAAGGCCAGGAAGTGGGCCTCATCAGCCCATACTGGGAAAAGTAAACAGCAACTAGTGTTGAAAATACGGTCCTTGAAGCGGCCACCATAGAATCTACCAAAAGGACTACTACTGACCTCACACTTTCCGCCTCAAAAGCTCTAGAAAAGTGCCCCTGGCCCCACATGCTGGGCCCTCGGCCCTCCGCCCGCCACCGCGGCTCACCGTTAGCCCGCCGTAGCGCACGTGCAGAGACTTACCGCGCGTGCCTCAGCCGCTGGGGCTCCACACTGCGCTTGCGCGCACGGCGCTGCGCCATCATCCGGGCTTCGCCAGAGCTGCCGCCTCGCTCACGTGGCCGTCAAAGCGTGGGGCCTGGGACAGGGCGCGCTGGGCGGGGCCACGCACACGGAGAGCCGCGCTCAGACGCGCAGTGGGCGCGGGACCTACGCGTCTACAGGCTGACGGCTGATGAGTGGTTCTTTTTATATGGCCTCAAATAACGGCGTAAGATAGTGCCGTGGATTTCGTGATCTTTACTAATTTGTTCACGCTAATTTAAATTTTACAACAGCCAAATTAGAAGGCTCTCAACATTCTTTTTACAAGATGGAAAGGAGAAAATGACTTTGGTAAGTGAAAATGTGGTTTTTCAGATTAGTAGCTTTACAAGCATTTCCCAGCCCAACCTTGGCGTCGGATCTCCTGTGTCACAGCTTTTTCACAACCTTAGGGAGGAAAAATTAATATAGCTCAGCTATCGGGTTATATGCTGATATTACACTTAGTGGCAAAACTTGCACAGCAGTTGAAAATTATCTCCATTAATTTTTAACAGCTTGATTGAGGTATTAACATAACAGTAAACTGCAGGTATTAAAAGTGCGCAATTTGATAAGAGCAAACATATGTATACATTCTTGAAATTATTCACATAATCGAGATAACAGTCATTTCCTTAACCCACCAAAGGTTTCTTCATGCCCCTTTGTAATAGTTGGCTCCCCCCACCTACCTCAAGTGACAGATTCTGCTTTCTCTTAGTTTGCATTTTCTAGAATTTGATGTTAATGAAATCATATAGTACGTACATTTTGTTTGGTTTCTTTCACTCAGCATAGTTATTTTGAGATTCGTCCATTTTGTCACAGTATCAATAGTTTCTTGCTCTTCATTGCTGAGTACTGTTCCATTGCATGAGTATAACACAATTTATCTACCTTTTGATAGACATTTGGAATGTTTCCAGTTTGTGATTGTTCAAATAAAACTCTATGAACAAAACTCTATAACAGTCATATGCAAGTCTTTGTATGCATATGCTTTCATTTCCCTTTGGTTAATACCTAGGAATAGAATGGTTAGGTCATATAGTTGTGTGGTGTAACTTTTTAAGAACCTACCAGACTGTTTTACAAAGTAGTTTTACTGTTTTATATTCCTACCAGCAGTGTTTAACAGTTCTAGTTGCTCCATATCCTCACCATTGTTTTATATGGTTGGTGTTTTTAAGTTTAGACATTTAAGTATAGTGGTATCTCCTTGTGGTTTTAATTTGTATGTCTCTGTTGACTAAAAATGTTGAGCATCTTTTCATGTTTATTTTCCATCCATATAACTTCTTAGATGAAGTGTCTGTTCAAACTTTTTCCCCTTTTTCAACTGAATTGTTGGTTATCTTACTGAGTTTTGCAGTTCTTTATATACTCTGGCTACAACTCGTTCAGATTTGCACATCTTTTCTGGTTTTTTCATTCTCTAAAAAGGATATTTTAAAGAGCCAAAGTTCTTAATTTTGATGAAGTCTGCTCTCTCAGTTTTGACTTTTATGAATCGTGCTCTTGTGTTGTATTTAAGAAATCTCTGGCTAACCCAGTTCACAGAAGTTTTCTCCTATATTTTCTTCTAGAAGTTTTATATGTTTAGGCTTTAGAGTTAGATCTATAATTGTTTTGAGTTAATTTTTGTATAATTTTATATTGTATATATATAATTGTATATAATTTTGAGTTATATAATTTGTATAAATCAAAGTTTATTTTTGTGCATATGGATATGAATTTTCCAGCACCATTTGTTGAAAATGCTATCATTTCTCTATTGAATTGCCTTTACACCATTGTCAAAAATCAATTGGCCATATATATGCAAGTCTGTTTCTGGATTCTCTGTTCTGTTACATTGATCTATTTGCTTTCTTTAGACTAATACCACACCATCTTGATTACTGTAGTTTTATAAGTCTTGAAGACAGGTATTGTAAGCCTTCCAATCTTGTTCTTTTTCAGAGTTGTTTTAGCTTTGCAGTTCTGTGTGAATTTTAGAATTAACTTGTCAATGTCTGCCACACACACACACACACACAAAGTCTGCTGAGATTTTTATTGGAATTATATTGAATCTATAGATCAATTTGAGAATTGACATCTTAACAATATTGTCTTATGATCTGTGATCACAGTATGGAGATCACAGATCTCCATTTATTTAGACCTTCTTTTATTTCTCTGAGCAATGTTTTGTATTTTTCAATGTAAAGGTTTTGTATCTTTTAATTTATCCCTAAGGATTTCTTGTTTTATGCTATTATAAATAGTATTATTGTCTCAATTTCAATTTCTGGTTGTTTTGTTGCTAGTATATAGAAATATAATTTTTGTATATTGACCTTGTTTACTGCATCCTTGCTAAATTCACTTATTATTTCTAGTGATAACTTTTTTTTTCAGTAGATTTAATATAATTATCTACATAGATGATCATGTCATATGCAAAGACCGTTTTACTTTTTCCTTTCCAGTCTGGATATCTTTTATTTCTTTTATCTTGCCTTATTGCAGTGGCTAGAACCTCCAGAATGTTGAATAGAAGTGCTGAGAGCAGTCATCCTTGCCATGTTCCTAATCTTAGGAGGAAAGCTTTTGCCTTCCAGTGTTAAGAATGATGTTAGCTGTGGGTTTTCAGTAGACACCCTCTATAGATTGAAAAAATTACCTTCTCAGTTTTCTGAGAGTTTTTATCATGAATGTGTGTTGAATTTTGTCAGATACTCCCACATCTATTGAGATGATCATGTGGTTCTTTTTTAGTTTGTTAATATGATGAATTACATTGATTAATCATCAAATGTTAAACCAACCTTGCATTCCTTGGATAAAACCCACATGGTCATGATGTATTATCCTTTTTAATATTCTCATATTAGATTTGCTAAAATTGTTAAGAATGTTTGCATCTACGTTCAAGAGGGATATTGGTCTGAACTCTTCTTTTCTTGTAATGTCTTTGTCTGGTTTTGATAGCAGAGTAATGCTGGTCACACAGAATGAGTTACAAAGAATTCCCAACTTCAATTTTCTGGAAAAGTCTGTAGAGAATTGGTAATATTTGTTCCATAAATATTTGGTAAAATTCACAGTGCAGCTATCTGGCCCTGGAATTTTCTTTGTGATGTTGATGAAAAATAACCAATAACCAACTATAGATAAGAGAAATAAGGTGAGTTTACTGGAGCCAGAGTGAGGATTATAACCCAGGAAGGCCTTAGAAAGCGAGAATCATGGTGTTCAGTATAGTCATATCTTTTTAGAACAAAGAACATATATTAACCACACCCAGGATACATTTTCATCAAAATTTAAAAAGTATTCAGGTACTCAGTTGCAAATTAGCAGGTCAACATGACCGTGATGTCAGGAAAGGGACTAATTTGGGCGTTAGCAATAGGGCGTTAGCAATAGGGTGTTACCAATAGGGTGTAGGAGGGGAAGTATGCATTCTTATCTTAAGAGAGTGCATTCTTTAATGGTTAAGCAGATGTACAATGTATGTTTGATATGCCATAAGTCAGGCTTTTTAGTTCACGCCAAATCAGTTTTGAACCCAAATAGTTACCCCATATACCTCAATATGTGAGACTCTCTTGTCAGTGAGAAGGTTTTTAACTACAAATTCAGTTTCTTTAATTAATATATGGGCTAAGCAGCATATAATAGATATAAGGCTAATCAGATTATCTATTTATTATTGAATGAGCTTCATAGTTTGTGTCTTTGAAGGAATTTATCCATTTCCTCTAAGTTGTCAAATTCATTGGTATAAAGTTATTACATTGTCTTATTATCCTTTTAATATTTGTAGAATCTATAATGATGTCACCACTCTCATTCCTAACACTGGTGATTTGCATGTTCTCTTTCTCTTTGTCTCTTTCTGTCTTTTGCTGATCAGTCTAGCTAGATACAAGTTTATTACTTTTATTGGTCTTCTCAAAAAAAGTGGTTTCATTCATTTTCTCTATTGATTTTCTGTTTTCTATGTCTATTTCTGCTCTGATCTTTATTATTTCGTTTTTTCTATTTATTTTAGTTTTCATTTACTCTTCTTTCTCTAGTTCCTTAAGGTAAAAGATGAGGTCACTGATTTGAGATCTTTTTTATTTTCTGAAATAGGCATTAGGCGCTATAAATTTCCCTCTAAGTACTGCCTTAGCTGAATCCCACAAATATTGTTATGTTTTCCTCATTCATTTCATTTCATTCATTTAAAAGTACTTTGATTCCTCTTTTGGGTTTTTCTTTGACCCGTGGATTATTTAGACATGTGTTATAAAACTTTCAAATATTTGGTGATTTCCCAGATATCTTTGTTACTGATTTCTAATTCAATTCCATTGTGATCAGAAGACCTACTTTATGATCTGAATCATCTTAAAAGTATTGAGACTTATTTTATGACCTAGAATATGGTCAGTTTTAGCAATGTTCCATGTACACTAAAAAAAAGAATGTGTATTCTGCTGTTATTGGGTCGAGTGTTCTATAAATGTCAATTAGATCAAATTGGTTAATAGTTGTTCAAGTCTTGTATATCTTTACTGACTTTATGTCTACCTAACCCAATGGTCATGGGAGGCCCCTAGGTCATTAACTCTGACCCAAGCCTGCAGCATTGGAGAAGCATCTTGGGGAAGAAGCAAGAGCTATCAGTGTAGGCCCAAGGATTCTATCAGCTTCTAAGTATATCCCAATTATATATCTCCCAATTATATATATTTAGAGACTGTAAAAATAAAGAGTGGGGGCACTCCCTGCACAAAATGCCCAGTGACGCCACAGAAACTGTCCCTGCTACAGAGCAGGAGTTGCCACAGCCCCAAGCTGGGCAGGGTCCAGAACAGAATCTGACAGTAGTGAATCACTATCAGAGCTCGAGGAACAGGATTCCACACAGGCAACCACACAACAAGCCCAGCTGGCGGCAGCAGCTGAAATTGATGAAGAACCAGTCAGTAAAGCAAAACAGAGCCGGAGTAAAAAGAAGGCACGGAAGGCTATGTCCAAACTGGGTCTTTGATGGTTACAAGAGTTACTACAGTCACTATCCAGAAATCTAGGAATATCCTTTTTGTCATCACAAAATCAGATGTCTACAAGAGTCCAGCTTCAGATATCTACATAGTTTTGGGGGAAATTGAGATTGAGGATTTATCTCAGCAAGCACAGCTAGCAGCTGCAGAGACATTCAAAGTTCAAGGTGAGACTGTCTCAAACATTCAAGAAAACACAGACTCCAACTGTACAAGAGGAGAGTGAAGAGGAACAGGTTGAAGAAACAGGTGTGGAAGTTAAGAATATAGAATTGGTCATTTCACAAGCAAATGAGTCAAGAGCAAAGGCAGTCCGAGCCATGAAGAACAACAGTAATGATACTGTAAATGCTATTATGGAATTAACAATCTAACCACCTGAAAACGAGGACCTTTTTTTGGTGTTTCAAAAGAGTATCTGCAGCTTGGTTTGAAATTTGTACTGTTTCTATCATTAATAAAGTTATGGCTTCTTGTTGGATGAAAAAAATAATAATAAAATAAATAAAGAATGGGGCAAGACCCATTGAGATGGACTTTGATCAGGACTCCATTTATCACTGAGCTTCCATAAAACCAGAGGACCACAATGGTTTTTGGTTCTTTGGGATCCATATCAGCTCAGACCCTATATCCAACAGTCCTTGGTTGAAAAATCACAGTATTCCTCTTTCTCCACTGCAGAGTTACCCTGGTAGATGGTAATTGCCCCTTTGGGGAAGGGTCAAGGGGATATTTATCATATATACTTGAGGATCTTTCCTTAAGGGGATCTGGGCTTTCCCTTCCATCAATGGGCTCTAGATCTGAACTGCCTTACAAAATGGAAACTGGGTGAGGGACCACGGTGATACAAGTCAAATAACATCCTAATCAGCTGTCCTTCTATCTTGCCCCTTGGAATATCATGATCTTAACCTTCTTCACAGATCCCTGCCTTGGTACCCATTAATTATGTCCACTGGGCCTCTGACAGTTAAGTTCCCCAACTCGGCCTTCAACATTTCTGCATCCCACCATCTACACTAATATCAAGGAGCCCAGTATCACGGCAGCATCTTCTACCATCAGTTCTAGCCTGTAGAGGTCATCATACTGCCAAGTTTCTCGAAGTTGCCAGTATACTCTTCACCATTACATTTCTTATGGCCTTCCTTATGAGCGTCATCTGAGCCTTCCCAGGGAAAATAATCAAGCGGTAGCTTCTCCAGTTTCAAACAACAAATCCATTCTAACATTGCCACTTCCCTGAGCTTTCTGACCCCTTCTTCAATACTGTGCCAAATAACTTCTGGCATTTCCACCATATCTTCCATATGCCATCCTAGCAGTGTAGTAGGACCAACTCCAGATATCCTTGCCAGGGCATTAAAGCCTGAGTCATGAGTAACTGCTACCATGTCACTCTCACCTTTCAAGCCAAACATTCCACCCCCTGATCGAACATCCTCAAGATCCACTCCCAGATATGTTTCCTGGGTTCCTGCCAATACACCTGAACCAGAACCTACAGTTCATTTAGATTGTAACCTATCCTCCTACAGAAAGGACTGTATTTCCCCACTTAAGAGTATGCAAAGACCTGATCGTAGTTCTAAGTTTGGGAGTCAATGAGAGGTAGCAGGGATGAGTCTTAAGGAGGACAAGTGTCATCTTACAGTGCAAGTGCCTCAGATCAAGTCTTTGCAGGATCTCCAGGCAAGCACAGGCTGCTCTCTTCTAGCAAAGTGGAGGAGGCTGCTTCTGCAAGCTCAAAGTTTCAAGGAAACCTGAGGGTTCAAGATTCTCAGGCTCACCAACACAAACATCCCCATCCAATGATCCAGGGTTTCAATCTTTTCTTGTCAGGATGCTGACTTTGTTGGAGAAGATGATCGAGGCTGTGCATTCAGTCCTTTGCAGCCTTGCCACCTTTACTATTAGATTTGGGCCAGATTGTCAGCACAGATTGCCTGCATCTGCCGGAGATGAGATTTTCCTTAAATAGTGCTATTGAGGCACTCTGGTTTGCACAGTGTGCCTTGACTTAAGCAGCTAACATGAACTTATGTCATTTTTTTTCAAGGTCTCTAAAGTAGTTAACAATAGCTAAACAACACCTCCATCTTTATAATTTCCATTAGTCTCATTCCACTGTAATGTCACAGCTACTATACAACCTAACACTTCACCTTCTAGCTGTACTTCACCCAAATCCACTACAGTAACTGTGATACATCTACATGCAAGGAGTTATCAATACCCAACTTACCACCAGCTATGCGGTCTTTATTGTCATACATCCAGTGAATGATCCAGTCACAGAATCCCATTCTGAGGGTTTGCTTTCTGAGGCCTTTCCTGGTACCTATCTTAGCCTCAGTTATCCCCCCACCCATAAGCAAACCCTAAAACAAATGTTCACATACAGGTAATTTATTTGGGAAGTGATCTGAGGGAACCAGAGGGAACGACCAGGTAGTGGAAAAGGGAAAAAAAGCAAGCTAACATGAGGATGTATTATGGAATTGGCCAATGCTATGAGTGAGTGGTGCTCAATCTTACAGGATTTTCTGAAGAAGCTTATGAAAGGCATCTCAGAACTGTCTTCCCAGCAGACAGAAGGGGGAGCATTTATCTATTGGCTTCCACCTCCCATTAGTCAAGGGTAGTCCTAAGGTCATTAACTCCCCCATCATACATGTATGATGCAGAGGGCTTCCAGTGGACATCCCAAGCCACAGTGTCAGAGGATCCCTGCAGTAGAAAGCAAGAGAGTCATAACATGGTCTCAAGACAAATGGCTTCGACATGAAGCTGTCAGAAGTCCCCTTGGAAGTGTTTCACAACAGTACTGGGGTAAGAAATGGGGCCAAGAGGATTTGAAGTAGCACACAAGAAGGGTCAATACAGATATGTACGATGCATAGTTAACAAAACAACTTAAAAATCAGTAGACACTGCTAGAAAATGATTATATAATTTTTTTAAATTTTTTTTTGTGAGGAAGATCAGCCCTGAGCTAACATCCAATGCCAATCTTCCTCTTTTTTTTTTTTTTGCTGAAGAAGATTGGCCCTGAGCTAACATCCATGCCCATCTTCCTCTACTTTATATGGGACGCTGCCACAGCATAGCCTGACAAGTGGTCCATCGGTGCATGCCCAGGATCCGAACCCACAAACCCTGGGCTGCCGCAGAGGAGCATGGGAACTTAACTGCTTGCGCCACCGGGCAGCCCCTATTATATAATTTTAAAATAAAGTTTTTTATTTAAAAACATAAATCAACATTACAAAATTTTAAAAAAAAATTAAGGATTGTAACAACTATTTTGAATGAAACAATGGCCCTTATATGTTTGTTCAAAACCCTCAATAACAGCTTTAATTTTTAAATATCCTGAAAAAGTTAAATTATGATAGACTAAAAATATTTACTGTACTGTCAGGTTTTGACTAATATGAAAATAACCTTATATGTTAGCAGAGAGAAAAAGTATATACAAAGTAGTAAATCATGAATTTTGACAAAAGTAATATAAACTATTTTCACTTATTTAAATAAAGGAAGGAAACACCCAAAAAGACATTTTTACACAGTAAAAGTAGTAAATAAACTGAGATAAAATAAACTATATTATCATATTTAAATAAACACAAGAAAGACATATTTAGATGATGGTTTTAATTTCCCCAGTAGTCTTCAGGAAGGTTTTGTAGTTGATGGCAATGGTGCTTTTCCTTTCAGCTTAGCAGCCTTTTCCATTTTTATCTGAAAATTTAAAATATTTGTTGATATAATAATTTGTAAAATATTCTAAAGAAAAAATGGGTGCAGATACCTCATTTGGATTTGTCTTATTTATCACAGCCATTTCACACAGTTATTTAGCAGTTATTAAGCTGCTAAATACCAAAGCCAAAATCTGATAGTTGAAGGGACCTAATTGTTTTAAAATATGGCTTGATTTCAACTTCACAGAAGCATTTTAATAAAAATAACATATAGTGAATATTGCTTTGGAGAAAATGAATAAATTGCCACTAAAACTTAAAAAAAAAAAAAAAGCTTAAATGCCTAACCTTATATCCAGCCCATATGCACATTCCCTACAGGGTTACAGAATATACGCAATCCAGCTGGATTATCTCTGAACATGGACTGCTTTAAGGACCGTTTCCTATAATTCTGGTTTCTACATTGCCACAGTTACCTTCCTGAAGGTTGTCCTTCTCCATTGTAACTGAAGCAAAGAAGCAGCTAACATATAGCCTAAGCAGCAGCCTTCTGATCTTTGAGAAACATAAAAACCTTTCCATGGGAAAAAACCCCAGAGAACACAAAGCCCACCCGCCTCTGCCTCACCACCACTCACACTCACGCACACCAGCGCCCAGAGGCAGCACTGCTGCCTCACCCCTGCAGAGAAGAGGAGAGAAGATATGCGGCACAGTAGTGGAGGCAGAGCCTCCTCCATCTAAGGTGATGGAGTAACATCAAGAAACCAGAGGAACCCAGTAAAACCAGTCTACCCAATCTCATCAAACTGCAAATAATAACTTCCCAATAATAAAACAGGATGAATCTCACCTCTGTCTCTTCCCCATTTTTTTCCCTCTCTCTTCTCTTTGAGCTATTTGGGAACCTCCTTCAGAAATCATATACTCTAATCATTCCTGCACACTGTTATCAGTCAACACGTCCTCTGAAGGGCCCCCAAAGAACTCCCTATTCTAGGGCAAAGATTATAGGCTCTGGAGTCAGAGAGAAGAGTATTTGAATCCTACATCTACCATTTATTTAAGGCAAGTTATTTAACCAAGTTTTCTCATTTGTAAAAAAGGTCATAGTGGGCCGGCTCCGTGGCTTGGCGGTTGGGTGCGCGCGCTCTGATGCTGGCGGCCCGGGTTCGGATCCCGGGCGCGCCCCAGGGCACCGCTTCTCCATCCAACCCGAGGCCGGGTCCCACGTACAGCAACTAGAAGGACGTGAACCTACAACATACAACTATCTGCTGGGGCTTTGGGGGGAAAAAATGAATAAATAAAATCTTTAAAAAAAAAAAAAAGGTCATAGTAATAGGTACTTCTCAGGGTTGTTCTAAAGGTATAAATAAGATCATATATATAAAGATCTAGGCACTTAATAAGCACACAACAAATGCTAGTCCCCTTTCCCCTCTCATTTAGGGCAAAGTGTTAGATTTGTAGTAAGATCAAAAAAGAGCAAAGATGCTAAAGAAACAAAAAGCCAAAGCATTTGCTCATTTGAAATAGTATTTAGCAAATACATCCACCTAGTGCCCACAGAGCAGATACCTTCTCCTGTTCCTCCTTTTCTTCTTCTTTCTTTTTTTTTTTTTTTTAATTTCCTGGTACTAACACAATGCCTTGCACCTAGTTGACCTTTGATAAATGTTTTCTTAATAAAATTCTCCTTTCTTGGGGAAACAAGACCAAGGGTCATCCACAGCGGAAGAAAATAATTTGACCTGATATATAAAAGAAGCAACTCTTAATAATATCTAAAAGTAGTTAGTAAACTATGTTACCATGAAGTCTTTAATTACCAAAGCCAACTCACAGTAATCATAGGTTCTTCCCCACACCAAGTGCTACCAATGATTAGCAAAGGATACAAGCAAAAACCAGATACAGACATAGCACTGCTGTCTAAGGGGGCCCTGAACCTATCAGATTCAGCTTCCCAATCATCCCTTTTCCCTCAGTGGTACGCGTCTTGGTTTTCTGGAGTAAAAGATGACTACTAACAATGTGTATGGTACATGTAAGCTCAGAGTAAGTTGTTTAGGTTTGAGCTTCTTAGTTTTTATACTCCATTAACCACATGTGCTGGAGAGTTTACAAGCTGCATCTCATAAATCCATAAATCGCACAGGCCAGAGAGTTGTAAAGCACATCTCATAAATCCATAAATTCTAGGTCTATTTATAATAAGCAGTCTGGATGGGCCAGGTATGTCCTCTAAAACATTCACAAATAAGAACTCCCCCTATTATCTTCCCACAAGCAAATACCACTGGCATGTTTTCAATGTAGTCAACTACCCAGGCTTTGGAGGAGGGAAGGAAGGAGTTCGAGAACCCTGTCCCTCATCAGCCTATGAGGAAAAACAAATTCAGCTGTGAATTCCAAGAACAGAGACTGATTTGATTAAAAGTCTATCCTTAACGATGCTGCAAAAATAGCCTTTTCTTTCCTCACTCTGACCATTTCATCTCCCTCCTGAGATCCTACTAACACCTCTTTCCCTTAGACGAGAGCTTTCCAAAAGAACTTTCTGCACTGTCCAATAAGGTAGCCACTAGCCACATTTGACTACTGAGCACTTGAAATGTGGCTAGTGTGACTCAGGGAATTAATTTTAAATTTTAATTTATTAAAATTTAGACTTCTAGAGTCACATATGATGAACGGCTACAGCACAGATATAGAACATTGCCATCACTGCAGAAAGTTCTATTTTCTAGCTCTGCCTAAAATCATATCCAGGACTCTCCCCATCTACTCCAAAATTCTTCATTAGGAAAACCAAGTTAAACTCTCTGTCCCCTACTCACTCCCTCTGCTCTTGGATGGTGAATTTATTTAATGGTCACCTTTTTCCACACCTTCAGTTACTCAACAAGCTCTTGTCTAAGAGTTGTAGAGAATACAATAAAAAGTGACAAGAGTGCCTTTACTTTCACGGCACTTATTACCTAGTTAGACAATAAAACCCACAAAGGGGAATGTACCATATGGCTGGATACCATCCCCCATACCTCATCAAGCCAACAGCCTTTCATCTGGCAGTAAACAAAAACAAAACTCTCAAATATGAACACTGCAATGAGACACATCAAACGTTTAAGTAGATGACATGTATGAAAGCAAATGTCTACTATATCTGTGTTTATTTTTTCAATTTTCCATAAATATTTGTTGAAAATTTATTATGTACAAGGCACTATACTTAGTTATGGGGAAAATACAAAGAATAATAAAATACTACTTTTATCCCCAAAGAGTTTACAGTGTGATGGAGAACTGATGAAAATTATCAATACTGAAAGCTGGGAACACATCAATATTGTAGTTGTTGAGCCCTGGAAATTGTTAAAATACATTTATGACTAGTGTTGTGTTTCTTAAAGGCTATTGGGCAATTTTAACTTGAGTCTAGATATGCCTAGAAGCCACTAAGAAGAAGAAATACTACATATTAAGAATTCAAGAAACACATAATTTATGAATCTGCTGATGGTGGATGTTTATTATTGACTATTTTATTTGTATATTTAGTCAATCTTTATGACCTCTATAAATTAACAGTGTATTACATATCATATTATGCATTAGTCCTGTTTCTCTCTGAATTGTTCTAAATAAGTCTCAAGGCCTAACACTAGCTATAAGTAAAGACTTTATGAATTATTTTTAATGATGATCCACAATCAATAATCATTCTATAGTGTCTTTGTTACAAGTAAATGCTTAATGTAAGCAGATTTCCCCACAGACTTACCCTTTCCTGGTACCGTCTTTCAAAGAAAGCCATATCGTCCTCTTCAGGTCTCCTTAAGGAAGAAACCTGACTACTTGTACCTACTAACAAGGCAAAAAAAATTCTAAGTAATATATTTATACAATTATAAATTCTCTTGAAATAAAAAACAGAAAGAAAACTTTCCTCCTACCTGGTAATAATTTTTTAGTTTTCAAACCAGAAATGGTCTAAATGGATAATCAATCCTACTACCTAAATCCTTGTCTAGAAAGCAGAGCTTCATAAGACAAAAGTAATTTTCATTGGCAAACATTCTTCAAATATTCAACTGGTTCATATTATATAACACTATATAGCTATTTCATATAAGAGCACACTTAGCTTTGTTCAACTACATTTTACATTTTATAGATAAAGTAGAAATTCATGTAACACTGTAAAAGATAATGCACAGAAGTAATTATACAAGGTTTGTGCTATGGTCTGAATGCTTGTGTCCCCCCACAAATTCATATGCTGAAATCCTAATGCCCAATATGATGGTCTTAGGAGGCGAGGCCTATGGTGATGATTAGCTCACGATGGTGGAGCCTCCTGAATGGGATTAGTGTTCTCATAAGAAAGACCCCAGAGGGCCGGCCCCGTGGCTTAGTGGTTAAGTGCGCGCGCTCCACTACTGGCGGCCCGGGTTCGGATTCCGGGCGCACACCGATGCACCGCTTCTCCGGCCATGCTGAGGCTGCGTCCCACATATAGCAACTAGAAGGATGTGCAACTATGACATACAGCTATCTACTGGGGCTTTGGGGAAAAAAAAAAAAGGAGGAGGATTGGCAATAGATGTTAGCTCAGAGCCAGTCTTCCTCAGCGAAAAGAGGAGGATTAGCATGGATGTTAGCTCAGGGCTGATCTTCCTCACAAAAAAAAAAAAAGAAAGACCCCAGAGTGTCTTGTTTGGGTCCCTCCACATCCAAAACAGAATATCAACCTGAATACCTGTCTAGTTTTTAAAGGATATGAATTCACCCTCAACCAGCAACACAAAATCACATAACTCCATACAATCACCACAGAGTATAACCACACTCTGTCAACTATGTAACAAAAGTCTTGTTGAGAAAAATTGCTTTGAATACGTGCTATCTATCCATTCATCTGAAAACTCTGATTCTTTCCCTGGATCACATTGGACCATTTGAGCCAAGCCTCTTGCAGAATCACTTCACTGAGTTGCATTTTAATGGTATGCTACCATTTATCTGGTAAAATGGTATATTACCATTTTTGGTGACTATCAGGAATGAGCAACCATATGCTGCATTTGCTGAAAAAAAAGTTTTTAAGGACCTTGGGCCACTGCATCATTGAGGGTCACTCCATAGACGTCTTTAAAATCCAGCATTGGCATAACTTTGGTTAGCACTGAGGAACTCACGTTTCCTCCTTTCTAATAATGAAAAGTATTTAATTGATGGCACCCTCCTTTGTGGCCTGCCTGCCACTACACTTAGTCAAAACTGAAGCTTAATGCAGCAATTACATCAACCTCGAAAGCTGACACAATTGTGTCCTTTTTCTTGGTTTTGATTTCTTACATCTATCTATATTTTATCATTACTTCATCGTGTGCCATTTTCATAAGCTGCCTTAGAATCTCTCGTGGAGAAAGTCAGAGTATCTAGAAAGGCTGTATGAAAATACAAATAAATCAAAGAAAATCCTCCTTTTAAAATATTTTTAAATCTTAAATACCTAATTAATCATACAAATTCCTTCTTCAATTTTTATTTTTGAGGAAGATCAGCCCTGAGCTAACATCCATGCTAATCCTCCTCTTTTTGCTGAGCTAACATCTATTGCCAATCCTCCTCCTTTTTATTTTTCCCCAAAGCCCCAGTAGATAGTTGTATGTCATAGCTGCACATCCTTCTAGTTGCTGTATGTGGGACGTGGCCTCAGCATGGCCGGAGAAGCAGTGCGTCGGTGCGCGCCCGGGATCCGAACCCGGGCTGCCAGCAGCAGAGCATGCGCACTTAACTGTTAAGCCACGGGGCCAGCCCCTCTTCTTCAATGTTTTTATTCTTGTTTTCAGTAAAGGAATAGAATATTAGTGCTCAGAATGAATTCTATTCATTTTTATGTATAATTTATAAGTGATAAAACCTTGCTAACCGACAGTTATCACTGGATTACATCCTGTTTGAGATAACCTAGAGGATTAAGGCAATTAGTCCACTAGAGGGCTCTCTTATTCAGACATCAAAGCAATAACACGGACCACAATAAGGTTTTAAAACTTCAAATTACTGTATTATCAGAATCTTCATAATTCCCAGATTTAGCAATTTTTCCAAATAAAAAATGAAGTTTCTTGCTTTTTCTCAGTGCCTGGCCAATATAAAAACAAAATGACAATCAAATTGTGGTAATACTGGAAGAAAAGAGAGATATCTGGAAAATGAATCAATCTATATTCTTATTTACTACAACCAAAAATATTCCTCAATTTAATTTCATTACCATCTGTTAGTGTTTCTGGAGAAGAACTACATGATGCTTGAAATGCTTTTAGAAATGGGTGGTCCCTGGCTGTAACTGGAGAGTCTAAAAATTCAACTGAAGGTGCACCTGAGAACAAAATATATGAAGAAGGAAAATTAAATTTCTATTTGTTCAGATACAAAGAAGTTATTTCAAATGTGAATTAAATTACAACCTCAGCAGAATCTGTAAAAAGGAAATTTTTATTTAGATTTTTATTTACCACATAAAGTAAAGGCAAATGGGTAAAAGTATTTTTGCATTTCTCAGAGACCTTTTTCACAGAAAAAAAATATTATGCACAAACATAACTATCTCAGCAAAGAAGCACAAAACCTTAATATAGTTAGAAAACACTATCAAAAGCAGGATATTTACAATAAAAACTCTCTAGGTGAATAAGGCAGATGAAGTATATTTTCACTCTATTCCTCACTGGGAAACCAACTAAAAAGAAAGTATGAAAAATAAAGAAAACTTCTTCATTGAAATGAGGAAACATCTACAACCCCAAACCACCAACTACAAAGACCAACTGCTAAATACATTGACTTCTGGACCAAAAAGAAGGAAGCTGCAGAGAAAATTTATAAGTGTTCTATTTTCTTCACAAACCACACCTCCCCCACATCCCTATCCCCATACTGCAGGTAGAGGGAAGGAAATAAACTTTTAGTCCTATTTGGTTTTAAAAGTTAGTCCTTTTTCATAACGTAAACAGTGTGGGACAATTGCTCAGTCTTGCAGATTCCTGGCCCCCTCCCTCCCCAGCTCTGCTCCCATGTGGCTTGAGGGAATATAAGAGAAGGGGCTCAGGTCCAGTCAGATCCTTGTGCTGTCCTCTGGTTGCTGTGTGTACTATTGATCTCAAATGCTCAAGGCTGGTGTAAACTGTAATTTAGTCTCTCAGCTTGGCAGAGCCTGGTAGCCTCACACTTGCTCTCACTAGAAGTACAGACCCCTCAATGTCTGCCACTCCCTCTACTGAATCCCCCAGAGCTCAGGGGACCCACCTCTAGCTCTGCTCTAGGGTCACCTTTGCCCCTTGCCATGACAGATGACATGGCAGACCCGTTGCCTTACAGCTCAGCTGCAGTCCATGCACCGCTAAGAGCTGAGAATTATGGACTCCTTCCATGTCATAAAGGAACCAAATTCCAGCAGGAGGTCATCTCTGTCCAGAACTCTACGTGGCTAAAAGAGCAGACATCCCTCTGCCCCAAACACCCTCACGTCTGAAATCAAGACAAAAATATCTTATTTTTCCTCTCCTCACTCTCATCTTTCTTCACCCCACCTTCCCTCAGGGCCCAGAATGAGGAGGTCTTCTTTCTTTATATTATTAAGATGCTTAAGTGATAAAATACTAGAAGTGACAAAAAGGCAAAGATGCCGGCTACTACCACTATTACTTAGCATTATTCTGAAAGTACCAGCCATCTTTATTAGTCAAGAGGAAGAAGAGTCATAAACATTGGAAAGGAAGAGGCAAAAATATCATTATTTGTAAAATCATCTAAACATTTATTTAAAATTCTAAGATTAAGTAATAATGACTAGTAACAAAAGCAGCATAAAACATTTGCTTTTATATAAATGAACAATACTCAGCTAGAAAATATAAAGGAAGAAAAAAACCCATGTATGATAGCTATTAAAAAAAAGATGAAATACCTAGAAATAGAATTAAAAATTGTGCAGAACTTTAATGAAGACAACTTCAGAATTCCACTTAGCTACACAGAAGATGAATAAATGAAGAGACTCAGTATTTTAAAATATCAATTCTTCCTACATTAATCTATACATTCAAGGTGATATCAACTAAAACAATACAATGTTTTTATAATAGAATGTTTTGTAATAATCGAATGTTTTCAAAAAATGATGCCAAAGTTCTGAAAGAATTAGAAGTTAAGAATAGGTCAGGAAAATTCTGAAGTAATAAAATGAAGTCATAAATATTAATTTATTATAAAGCTGTAGTAGTGAAAACAATATGGCAGCTGCACAGAAACAGACAACAATGAGGCAGACCAATGAGCCCAGAACAATTTCTGGGTTGAACCCAACCCTAACACTTACTAGCTGACTAACACAGAACAAGATGTTGTACTTCTCTCTGTGCTGAGTTTCCTCAGCTGTAAAGTAGGATTAATAATAGCACCTAACTCAAAGTTGTTATGAGGATTAAATGAGATAATAGATGTAAAGAGGCTGGAACAACTCCTGGCAGTACAAAGCTGCAATCATCATCAACAACATCATTATCATCACTATTTCTTGCCACCAGTAATTAGTGCATGAACCTAATAAAATCGTGCACCCATGGAAACTGAAAAAAGATTTATTTATGGAACTTAACAAGACAGTTATAAAATTACCTAGAAGAGAAAATGCACAAACATATCAAGCCAATCTTGGAAAAAAGAACATAAAGAGGAGGAATTTACCATACCAAATATCAAAACACACTCTGAAGAATAATAATTTAAAATACGTAATATTGGCATTGGATAGACAAATAGGGCAATGGCACGAAATAGAGAGTATGATAGAATATGATAAAAATAAAGTTTCAAATTATTTGGGAAAGAATGGTGTTTGGATAACTTGCCATCAATTTAGACAAAAACTGAAGTTATACACACCTCACACTTTCACAAAAAATAAATTCCAGATACATGAAAAAGCTAAACATAAAAACAAAAAAAAATAAGTATTAGAGTAAAATGAAGGAGAACGTATTTAGGAAATTAGAGTAGGGAAGGCATGCCTCCAAAATTTAAAAACTGTTAAAAAAAAAAAAAAAAGACCAACAGACAAAATAACAGATTGGAAGAAAATATCTGCAAGATAAATAACAAAGGATTAGTACACAGAATATATAAGACTTCCTATAAATCAATGAGAAAAGATAAAAACAGAAAAATGAGCAAAGTGTATGAACAGAAACTCACAGAAAGTAAGATGGCCAATAAATATGAGAAGACTCATATCACTAATACCAGGGAAATCAAACTGAAACAACAATAACATTTTCACACATCAGACTGGCAAAAAATTAAGTTGAATGATATCAATGATCAGAATAAATATGAGGAAATAGGTAAACTAAAACATCACCAGAGGAAGGATAAACAAGTACAGCACTATTGGACAACGATTTGATAGTATGTATTAATATTTCACATGTGCACACATTTCAACCCAACAATTCTACTTCTCTATATCTGTCTTACAGTCAAATTCACATAGTACACAAGGAAACAAGTTCAAGGATTTTTTTGGCATGACTATTTGTAAAGGAAAAAAAATGGAAACAATCTAAATGCCACAAAGAAAAAAATGGTTCAGATAAACTGATATATCTATAGTGTGGAATACTATGCAGCAGTTAAAAAGAATTAAGTACATTTGTGTGTCCTGACATAATAAGCCTTCAAAATTTTTCTAAGTTAAAAAAAAACTAAACTATAATAATGTATGTTAAAAAGAAAAATACAGGGGCCAGCCCAGTGGCATAATGGTTGGGTTCGTGTGCTCTGCTTTGGCGGCCTGGGGTTCGCGGGTTCAGATCCTGGGCACAAACATACACACTGCTCGTTAGGCCATGCTGTGGCAGCATCCTACATGCAAAGTGGAGGAGGACTGGCACGGATGTGGGCTCAGGGCCAGTCTTCCTCAAGCAAAAAGAGGAAGATTGGCAATGGATGTTAGCTCAGGGCCAATATTCCTCACCCAAAAAAAAAAAAAAAATGAAAAATACATACGACAGCAAATTACCCTCTGGGAAAGAATCTGGGGTAAAGAGAAGTGCTCAAAGGAGCCTTATACTTCATTTCTATTGTTTGAATCTTTCATAACAAGAAAATATTCATCTATATTTATGTAATTTTTGTAATAAAATACATGCTTGTTGTAAAAAAAAATACACACACACACAAGTATTTAAAGTAGATAGGAATCATATCCTTCTTCTCAATCCCACTCAACTCAGAAAGATCCAGCTACCTTCAATAGTTTGAGATATAACCAATTAAACTTTTCCATACGTTACTTAAAACTTTTATATGTGCAAGCATATGCATGTGTGTACATACATGTACAGACATACGTGCATGTGTGTACACATTATAGATGTGATAACATGTATACACACGCCTGTGCATATGCACACGTGGACATAAGCCCATCTTTCAAAAATGAGATGGTTATAATGGCAAAAATTGCATACAGTAGAGTAACAGTTTAGGTAAACTGTATCTTATCAAATAAAAGAAATACCATTCAGCTATTACAAACAATGGAGTTGTGGGTTGGAATTTGGGTATGAGTACTGGGGTAGAAGTGATCTTTTCTCTTGTGTTTTCTAAATTTTCTGTAATGACTATATATTGTATAGTAGCAATAAAACCTTTTTAAAAAAATTAAAATGAGAGAATGTTTTCTGAAAAAAACATGGACTATAAAGTGATATATGGCTTCGCTATTGTTAGCACACATAAAACAATATGACAAGCTTACATTTCAAATATCATCACTTACCAACTCCGCTGTCATCTAATCGCATGTAGCCTTCTGCCAGTGAGCTGAAGCCAGTTAATCCTCCCATTGCTGCATAAGGAACATCCTGTCCCACCGGTTTTCCCTGAGCCAGTCTCTCTTGCTTAGTTTCCACTACTGTGTCATGGGCATATGCAGGCTGACCACAAGCACAAGTGAAGCAACTATGGAATCCTGAACACTTGGAACCTGAATCAAGATGTAAAGGGAAGTAAATGTTTTTAAATATAGGTACTGAGCTCTCTGCCCTAAAAATGCTTAGCTTAGCCAAAATCACCTGAATCTAGATCCCTCATACACTCTCCTCTGGCCTCTGTACCTATTACCTCCAGCCCCTGAACTCCCTCCCAGCCACAGATCATACTTCTAAAAGATGCTGGAGTGGTAAAGGGGTATGTAGCAGAAAAAACATATTGGAAAAACCAACTAGGACTAAAAGAAATCAGGCTGAAAACTGAGAGCCAGGAAATTCAGATCTTCTCCTCAAATACTGAGTTAAAAGCAGGTGTGGTGGGGACAGCCCAGTAGCCAGGACCAGGTAAAGAGAGAATGTGGAAACTTCCCTGTGGATCAATTCCCCAAAAAAGCCATATTGGAGGTCAACCAACAGACATAGAAAGGATGCACTGGAATATTATTTAACAAAGGAAAGAAGTACTGATACATCCTACAACATGGATGAATCATAAAAACATCACACTAAGTGAAAGAAGCCAGTCACAAAAGACCAAATATTCTATGATTCTATTTCTATGAAAGTCTAGAATAAGCAAATCCAGAGAAACAGAGAGTAGATTATTGGTTGCCTAGGGCTGGGGGTGGGGAGGAATAAGGAATGACTGCTAATGGATACAGAGTTTCTTTTTGGAGTGACAAAAATGTTCTAAAATTTATCATGGTGATGGTGCACAACTCTGTGAATATATTAAAAACCATTAAATTGTACCCTTGAAATGGAAGAGTTGTATGGTACATGAATTATATCTTAATAAAATTACTGTATATATTTTAAAAAGCCATATTAAAATGGAGGCCAGAATACACCACTAACAAAATCTTTACACACTCACACTTCTGACAAATGTATATGGGAATCAAGGCATGTGATAAATAAGTTTTATCCAACTGTTTCCATACTTAGCCATCCTGCAATTGTCATTAAAAACATTTTATAACACATTTCATCATAAGATTTCAATTCAAAGTACTATAAAAGCAACTGGAATAACTATCTCCTGTAGAAGAATACTGGGCTAATATCCTACCTATTTCAAAGGGTTTATAAAGGAGGATTAAGCGAAAGGGATATGGGATAGGGGCTGGAATTTGCACACAGGTACTAAGTTAACAGTGCTATTGCATATCAAGTGTTTAAATTATCTTGTTACATTTTCCTTTTCCCATTAGCCTATGTTTTAGGCAATAACAATAATCTACTAGCAAATTATAAAATTTTTTTTGACTTATAAAATCCTTGTTAAAAACCTGTAAATAGAATTTCGTTGATAAAACTCCCACTATTCAAAAATTTGAATCAGATCACATCTAGTGATTCTTTAAAATCTATTACTATTGGTTATTTGAATTACATAAGATTAGGACTTATGACTGCAAAGCATACAAGTAACTCTTAGTTTTTCCACAAAAATAAAATTTTAGAGTAGCTATCCATCAAATTTTTCTTAGTTGTTTAATACTCTATGGCTGAATAAAACTGGCACAAAGACACATTAAATATTCAATAAAGAAATAAAAACATTCTATTTGTGTGTTTATAATAATGCAACTCACAGGCATTGCATATAAAGCCAGGTGCAGCACTGTGCTGATCGGCAAAGTGCTTACACCTGCAGCGAATGGGCTGCGCACCATTCAGAGGGACATAAAGGTAAGCCCCACACTGGCAGCCAGTCACTCGGCAAGGCAGACTAATGGGGCGCTGCTGTGGAATCGTTTCAAAGTCAGTTTTATGTTGTTTATACCTAAAAAGAATAAAATGGAAGAAATAAAAACACAATGCAAGTATTGCCAAAAATTATAATTTCTATTCTGTTAAATGCAAAATGCTTTTTTATTTTTATTTTGGTTTTGTTGTTCTTGGTAGTAAGGTGAAAATAAACTCCCCTATATGCAGTACTTCTGTCAGCTATGTTGCTTTAGTCAGAGAAAACCTTCACTCTTTTATATTTTTATTTTCAGTTATTTAAGAAGAATTTTCACAGCAACATACAAAGAAATATTGTATAATTCCCTTAAAATATTTACCCCTATAGATTGTTTAATATGGAGGACAACCTAAGAGTATGAAAAAAGTTCTTTATAAAAATTCTTTTTACCAAAGTGCATTACTTAAATTTATTTTCACAGGTTTGCTATTTAAAATTGAAATAAGTTCTCAGGGCTGGCCCAGTGGCATAGTGGTTAAGTTCATGTGCTTCACTTTGGCAGCCCAGGGTTCACACGTTCGGATCCCGGGCACGGACCTCTACACCGCTTATCAAGCCACACTGTGGCAGGCATCCTATATATAAAGTAGAGGAAGATCGGCAGGGATGTTAGCCCAGGGCCAATCTTCCTCAGCAAAAGGAGGAGGATTGGTAACAGATGTTAGCTCAGGGCTGATCTTCCTCACCAAAAAAATAAAATAAAAAATGAAATGAAATGAAATAAATGAAATGAAATAAAAAATTAAAAATTTTTTAAAAAATAAAAAATAAAAAAATTGAAATGAGTTCAGTAGTCATATATTAATAGGACGTCGTCATCACGGCAGCATGAGAGGATTCTTTTGTCTCTTTACTCACTGTCTTCAATCTACAGTGAATAAAACATCCATAACCCAACAAAGGCTACAATGCCTAACACTCTAGAGAGCCACACATCAGTACATACAAAGCTGGGTGGACTGGGGCACACAGAGGAGGTTAAAAGGGGGAACAGCAGAGGCAGAACTCAGGACCCTGGATCCCGGCCACAGCAGTTGAGCCAGCCATCCCCAGCCCCAGAGAATTTGGTGGGCAGCAGCAAAGGCACATGTGCAACTCCAGCCAGCCAGCTGCAGCAATACCTGCAGCCACAAGGAATGGAGCAGCAGTGGAGGCAGAGCCCCATGATTCCAGGCCCAGCTCAGACCCTGGTAGCAGCAGCAAAGACGTGCACAGGATTCGTATATCCCAACCGAAGTAGCACATACGACCACAAGGTAACAGACAACAGCTGAGACACTGCCCTGTGTACCAGGCTCCCTCCCCACCGTCCCCCTACCATGGCAGTGGAGCTTCCAACCCAGATGATCCCAGACATGGCTGAGGTGTCAGCCATTCCTGTGGCTCCAGCAGCAAAGCTAGCGACCACTGCAACACCAGCAACAGCAAGGCATCAGTGACCCCCAGAAGTGCAAGCAGCAATGATGAGAGTACCAGCAACTGCCCAAATAGAGGCAGTGGAGGGTAGAATGTACAGATCTTCAAATACAGCCAGAGGCAGCTCAAGTAAGAGAAACCAAAAACTAGTGCTATAGGGCCCTCTAATGAAAAACAAAAGAAAGGCTTCTAATCTCTAAGCAGTTGAAAAATTTGAATCAAAACAAAACTATACCTAAATAAAAAACGTTTGCTATAAATGCACTGACAGAGGAATAATTCAGCAAGCACCACAAAAAGCCACGGTACCATGGCATTACAAAAAGAAAACAATTCTCTAGAAACTAAACATAAAGTCATAGAAGATAGTGATCCAACTGATAAAGAATTCAAAATAGCTGTCATGAAGAAACTCAACAAGCTACAAGAAAGCTCAGTAAGGCAGTTCAATGAGCTCAAGAATAAAATCAATGAACAGAAAGACTATTTTACCAAAGAGACTGAAACTCTAAAAAAGAACCAAACAGAAATTCTGGAGCTGAAGAACTCAATAAATGTGACGAAGAATACATTAGAAAGCACTGGAAATAGAGCAGATGGCACCAAAGAGAGAATTAGCGAGCTTGAAGACAGACACCTAGAAATGATGCAGGCAGAAAAGGAGAGAGAATGAAGAATCAAAAAGAAAATGTAGAAACTCTACAAGAATTATGTGACTCCATTAGAAAGGGTAATGGATATCTCAAAAGAAGAAGAAGAGAGAGAAGAGAGCAGAGAGCCTATTTAAAGAAATAATAGCTAAGAACTTCCCAAACCTGCCCAAGGAACTGGATATAAAAATCCATGAAGCTAATAGAACACCCAATTATGGCAACACAAAAAGACCTTCTCCAAGATACAAGATAATAAAACCATCAAAAATCAATGACAAAGAAAGAATATTAAAAGCAGGCAGGGAGATAAAGAAAACAACCTACAAGTGAATCCCCATTAGGCTATAAGCAGATTTCTCATCAGAAACCCTAGAGGCCAGGAGAGAGTGGAAAGATATATTCAAAATATTGAAAGACAAAAATTGTCAGCCAAGAATACTCTATCCAGCAAAGTTATCTTTCAGAAATAAAGGAGTGAAAGAGAAATAAAGGCTTTCCCAGACAAACAAAAGCTGAGGGAGTTCACTGCCACTAGACCTGCCTTACAAGATGTGTTGAAAGGAGCTCTCCTACCTGAAACAAAAAGACAAAGGCATATAAAGCTTTGAGCAACATGATATATAGAGAAAATGAGAAAATTGCAAATCTGTATCAGAATAAGATAGTATACACTTAATTATAACATGAAGGTTAAAGGGAAAGGAAGTATTAAAAATATTAAAAGTATAAAAAAGTATTAAAAACTGGGGCCGGCCCCGTGGCTTAGCAGTTAAGTACGCGCACTCCGCTACTGGCGGCCCAGCTTTGGATCCTGGGCGCGTACCGACGCACCGCTTCTCTGGCCATGCTGAGGCCGCGTCCCACATACAGCAACTAGAGGGATGTGCAGCTATGACATATAACTATCTACTGGGGCTTTGGGGGAAAAAATAAATAAATAAAATTATTTAAAAAAAAACCTCCCAAAAAATGAAAGTCCAGGACCAGACGCCTTCCCCAGTAAATTCTATCAAACATTCAAAGAAGATTTAATACCTCTCCTTCTCAAACTCTTCCAGAAAAATGAAGAGGACGGGACGCTTCTTAACTCATTTTACAAGGCCAATATTACCCTGATACCAAAACCAGACAAGGGTGACACAAAAGAAGAAAATTACAGGCCAATATCACTGAAGAACATTGATGCAAAAATCCTCAACAAAATATTAGCAAATCGAATACAGCAACACATTGAAAGGATTATACAACACGATCAAGTGGGACTTATTCTGGGGATGCAGGGATGGTTCAACATCCACAAGTCAATCAACGTAATACACCACAATAACAAAATAAAGAATAAAAATCACATGATCATCTCAATAGATGCAGAGCAAGCATGTGACAAGATTCAGCATCCATTTATGATAAAAACTCTCAATAAAAGGGGTGTAGAAAGAAAATATCACAACCTAATTAAGGCCATATATGACAAACCCACAGCCTACATCATACTCAAGGGTGAAAAAGTGAAAGCTATCCCTCTAAGAACAGGAACAAGACAAGGATACCCACTCTCATAGTATTCAAGATAGTATCTGAAGTCCTAGCCAGAGCAATTAGACAAGAAAAAGAAATAAAAGATATACAAATTGGAAAAAAAGAAATGAAACTGTCACTATTTGTGGATGACATGGTTCTTTATATAGGAAACTCTAAAGAATCCACTGAAAACTATCAGAAATAATAAATAAATACAGTAAAGTTGCAGGGTACAAAATCAACATACAAATATCAGTTGTGTTTTTATACACTAACAATGAACTAGCAGAAAGATCAAGAATACAATCCCGTTTACAATCACAATAAAAAGAATAAAATACCTAGGAATAAACTTAACCAAGGAGGTGAAAGACCTGTACCCTGAAAACTATAAAACACTGTTGTGAGGGGCCGGCCCCATGGCTTGGCAGTTAAGTGCGCACACTCCACTACTGGCGGCCCGGGTTCAGATCCCGGGCGCGCACCGACGCACCGCTTCTCCGGCCATGCTGAGGCCGTGTCCCAGCATCCACAACTAGAAGGATGTGCAACTATGATGTACAACTATCTACTGGAGGGCTTTGGGGGAAAAAAAAAAAGGAGGAGGATTGGCAATGGATGTTAGCTCAGAGCCGGTCTTCCTCAGCAAAAAGAGGAGGATTAGCACAGATGTTAGCTCAGGGCTGATCTTCCTCACAAAAAAAAAAAAAACAACACACTGTTGAAAGAAATCAAAGAAGACAGAAAGAAATGGAAGGGTATTTTGTGCTCATGGATTGGAAGAATTAACATAGTTAATATGTCCATATTACCTAAAGCAATCCACTATAAAATGCAATCCCTATCAAAATCCCAATAACATTTTTCACAGAAATAGAAGAATCCTAAAATTTATTTGGAACAACAAAAGATCCCAAATAGCCAAAGTAATCCTGAGAAAAAATTACCAGGCTGGAGGCATCACATTCCCTGATTTCAAAATATACCACAGGGCCGGCCCCGTGGCTTAGTGGTTGAGTGCGCATGCTCTGCTGCTGGCAGCCCGGGTTCGATACAGGCGTGCACCGACGCACCACTTCTCCGGCCATGCTGAGACCGCGTCCCACATGCAGCAACTGGAAGGATGTGCAGCTATGACATACAACTATCTACTGGGGCTTTGGGGGAAAAAATAAATAAATAAAATTATTTAAAAAAAATATATATATATATACCACAAAGCTATAGTAATCAAAACAGCATGGCACTGGCAGAAAAACAGACACACAGATCAACAGAACAAAATTGAGAGCCCAGAAGTAAACCCACACTTCTACGGATAGCTAATTTTCGACAAGGGAGCCAAGAACATATGACGGTGAAAGGAAAGTCTCTTCAATAAATGGTGTTAGGAAAACCAGGCAGCCACATACAAAAGAATGAAAGTAGACCACTATCTTACACCATACACAAAAATTAACTCAAAATGAATTAAAGACTTGAATGTAAGACCTGAAACCATAAAACTCTGAGAAGAAACACAGACAATATGATCTTTGACATCAGTCTCAGCAGTATCTTTTTGAATATTTCTCCTCATGCAAGGGAAACAAAATAAAAAATAAACAAATGGGACTACATCAAACTAAAAAGCTTCTGCTCAGCAAAGGAAACCATCAACAGAATGAAAAGACAACCTATAATTGGGAGAAGACATTTGTAAATCATACATCTGATAAAGGGTTAATATCCAAAATACATAAAGAAGTCATACAACTCGATATCAAAAAAACAAACAACCCAATTAAAAAACAGGCAGAGGATCTGAACAGACATTTTTCCAAAGAAGATATACAGATGGCCAACAGGCACATGAAAAGATGTTCAGCTTCACTAATTATTAGGGAAATGCAAATAAAAACCACAATGAGATATCACGTCATGCCCATCAGAACGGCTATTATTAAAAAGACAAGAAATAATAAGTGTCAGAGAGGATGTGGAGAAAAGGAAACCCTCATACACTGCTGGTGGGAATGTAAATTGGTGCAACCACTATGGAAAACAGTATGAAGATTCCTCAAAAAATTAAAAATAAAACTACCATATTATCCAGCTATTCTACTTCTGGGTATTTATCCAAAGAACACAAAAACACTAATTCAAAAAGATATGTGCACCCCTATGTTCACTGAAGCATTATTCACAATAGCCAAGACTTGGAAACAACCTAATGCCCATTGACGAATGGATAAAGAAGATGTGGTATATATATATATACAATGCAATACTAATCAGCCATAAGAAAGGATGAAATCTTGCCATTTGTGATAACATGGATGGACTCTGAGGGTATTATGCTAAGTGAAATAAGTCAGATGGAGAAAGCCAGATACCACACCACACTCATTTGTGGAAGATAAACAAATGAAACACACAAATACAGAGAACAGATTGGTGGTTACCAGGGGGGAAGTGGAGGTAAAGGGAGAGTGAAAGGGGTAAACAGGCACACGTGTATGGTGACAGACGGCAACTAGACTTTTGGTGGGGAACTCAATGTAGTCTATACAGAAGGCGAAAGATAAAGATGTACACCTGAAATTTATACAGTGTTATAAATCAATGTTACCTCAATTTAAAAAAGGCTTATTGCATGAATGAATTAAAAAAATTAAATGTAATCAAAATAAACTGAATTTCTAAAAATATATATTAATATAATTCATTTTAATATAATTTAATTTTTAACTTCAAAATAAATTATCAACATTTTTAAAAGACAAAGCTCTACATTAAAACACTGTGTAAGTAATTTTCTTAAATAGGCCACTAGCCTTCTTCTCACAAGGTGATACTCAGTAAAATAATATTAAATGTATTATTATCAATATTAATTTAGGTAATAGAATTTAAAATAACAATGAGATACCATTTTTCACTTAGCAAGAAAAGCCAAAGATTTTTAAACTATACATAATTCACAGTGCTGTCAAGAGTGTTACGAAAGAACCAATCTCAAAAAATCATGTTTTAAGAAACTTAAAAAGATCCATCCTTTAACCTAGACAGTTCATTTTTAGCAAAATATACCCTAAGAAAATAATTCCATGTATAAAAAGAGCTTTGTGCATAAAGATAGTATTAGCAACAGTATTTAAAATAGCAAAAATATCTATATACATACATACATATACATATACATACACAACATCCTAATAATAAGGGAATGGACAGGTGAGTTACTAGACAACAATTTTCAAACTTTTTAGCAATGAAACCTTTCTTCAAATAAAATCTTCTACAGAACCGTAATGTATAAAACAGATAAAAGCAGAATTGGTTAAAGCAAGGCAAAGAGCCAGAATTGGACTCTGTCCTTCCCCTAACCTGCCCTTCCACCTGGTGCACCCTGAGACGCCCTCACCGCTCGAGAACACACAGTGAACACCACTGGACTAGCTGAAATACCAAGCAGGTATTAAAAATCTTGTTTGCGATTACTACATAACAACGTGGAAACGTATTTCTGTGATCCTGTCACGAAAAACTGGTTCAATATTTATACACACACATATTTGACAACAACTAAATGAACGACATAAGGAAAAAATTACATGAATATAGCAAAATGTATGAACAGCAGCTGGCTTTCGGTGGTGAGTCTTTTTTCTCCTCTTCTGTATATTCCTCATTTTCCTTAATAACCATGTTTTGCTTTTATAATAGGGAAAAAAAATAGTTTAGGCAGAGATCTCACTGAGTGACTAGTACTAAAGAAAACTTTTCCATCGAAGTTGGGTTGAGTCCATTTTGAAGGTTAATTCCATGCTGTATAATTATACATAGATTAGAGACTGGCAATAAATTTGTACAAGAATAAATGATAAAACTAACACAATCTACCAAACTCCTCTGCAATTTGGAAAGATATCAACGCAAACCTCATCCTCCATTCCTCCACAGCATTTTCCTTGGGGTTGCTATGTAAGTCTCAAGTCAATCTATATACATTACTCATCCTAGCAACTGCCTAACAACCTTTGGCAAACTGCAAGTCTGTAAACAGCAACTATACAAAGAGTCTCTCATCAAAGAGCCCCAGAAACTATTACAACAGGGCAGTTCTCCCTCCGTGGTTCCTTTGGAAAAGTTAAAGTTGTTACCTAAAAATACATTATAGGTTCAGTGATTTTTCCGTGAAGCAGCTTTGTCCTTTTGAGCTTTACAACTGTGACCTGTGACAATAGAAAAATTTTAAGTAGAACGTGACAAATAACCAAATGGAAACCTCAGGTACAGGCAACACACATCAACGACTGAAGCCTCGTGTATTCCTTTCTTCCATGTGCTTTCCCCAGAAAAGGACCATTTGTAATAAAAAGCTGTGTGCTTGTATTTTTGTTTAAAGAAAGGTATGGACACAACACATTTCTTAAAGTATAAAGGGAGATTAGTAAATTTGAGGAGAAATCCTTCTACTTGTAAATTGGTAACCTGTTCAGTGTAGGTCACTGAAGCAACTCTTAAAGCAGTTCTGCAGTCCTCTGCTATCTGTCCAGCGGTGGGAGAGGTAGACTCCACTCCCAGCCTAACCAAAAGACCCTCAGCAAAGCCACAGGGGCACCATATCTTTCTTACCAATGGCAAGAGAAGAGATGCTTAAGGTGATGGACTCCATAATGAGTTCTAAAAGAATATAATAGAAATTTTTTAATTATAGCAAAAAAAACCTTTAGATTATTTCCAGGATATTATATAAAGGCCTATTTTTAAATGTTTCTCAGTTATCACAAATAATGTTATTTATAGAAGGAAGATAAGCTCTGCTACAGTTTTATAATTTCTAATCGCCAGAAAACTTAGGAATAAAGATCTTACCTATGTGTACAAAAACAGAGTGTCTCTGGCCCCACAAGTTTACAGTCCATTCCAGTTGGTGATCGCCAGCTCACGAATAATCTGTTCTGTAAGCGCATAGGTAAAACTTTTCTTTTATATTCTTCATATTCTTCAGGAGTAAAAAGTTTCCCTCCATCATCCTCACCGACAATTCTAGAAGGAAAAAAATACTTCTCTTAAGCCCTAATTATTTATTTTCCAGGTTAAAAATACTAAACTCTAAAATTAAACTATACTTGTATATGGGGCCAGCCTGGTGGCATAGTGGTTAAGTGCGCATGCTCTGCTTTGGTGGCACAGGGTTCGCAGGTTCAAATCCCGGGCACACACCGATGTGCTGCTTCTCAAGCCATGCTGTGGTGGCATCCCATATAAAATAGAGGAAGATGGGCACAGATGTTAGCCCAGGGCCAATCTTCCTCAGGAAAAATAGGAGGATTGGCATCGGCTGTTAGCTCAGGGCTAATCTTCCTCACAAAAAAAAAACTATACTTGTATAGTCAAAGGAAAGGCTGCTTCAGCTTTGAGTTTTTTTTACTTTAGGCTCATGTTAATAGCAAAATTACACACAATGGTAATAAAGCTTTTGCTTCCCATATAGAAGAAAATTATAAACAAGAAAGTCAATGAATTTATAACATCTGACTTGAATGATCACAGTTTACCACTGGAAAATTACCACACATTTATCCCAATTTCTCCTTTATTTCTGAAGCAAACATGCTCATTGTTCTCATTAAAAGCTGGAACCTCAACTGCTAAAAATTTTAACATTTTCCTCCTTTAAAAATAGTACAAAAAACATCACCACAGAAGACAACATGACTAATGTCTGTACTCAACTCTAAACCCTGTCTAGGAGTTTAAACTAATGCAGGACCCACAAACACCCTTGGATCTGCACAAGCTCAGACCCACATGTGTGTTGAGCAATCAGGTGCATCATTGTTTAATCCCAGAAGCAAGACCTCAAAATTTTATGGGAAAAATTAATTCACCATTATTTCTTAATTTCTTAATAAATTAAGAGTTGGTTTCCCTGGAGAAAAAGGAAGCACAATTAAAAGAATTTGTTCAAAATTGAAGAAACTTCTCCGTGAAAATATCCCCCTTTAAAAATCATGAAAAGTGTTGTTTGCAGAATGCTATATAATTTTTTGTGCAATCCATACCTTTTTCCATATTTTCAAGCCTTTAGCTGAGGCGGATAAATAAAACCAATTCAGAAGCCATGAAATCATCACAACTTTCTTCCTTAAATAATTTAGATATACAAGTGTGAAAAAACAAAGAGAATTTTATTCTGAGATAAAGTTTTAAGCCATTTTGCTTTATTATAGCTACCAAAAAGTATACCGACAGGCACTAGAAAGACTTTAAGATCAATGCAGACCTTTAAAGAGATCATTTGTATTTAAATTCTAAACCAATGTAGTTCAAAAGATACTGTAGTTACAGAATCCCCAAGGGATCTAGTTCAAATGCAGATTCAGATTAATAGGTCTGGAGTGGGCCTGAGAGTCTGCATTTCTAACAAGCTCCCAGGTGATGCCTACACCGCTGGTCCATGATAGCTACACTTTGAGTAGCAAGGCTCTAATGTTTATAGCAAATTGTTCCAGATTATTTATGTTTGCAAAAATAATTTCCCATCAGGCCCTAACATTTTCTGGGCCAGGCAAGAGACTACAGCTGGATGCCCACAATCCACATATCTAAACGTCTAAATATCTAAGTTATCAGTCAACATCAGAGCCCAGCAACTTGCTCCTAGGGAAAAGCCCTGGAGACTCGGGAGACTCAAGGGGCCATCTCTGCCTTGGGTGAGGGCTGGGTGGAAGCTGTTCTGACCACAGGACTCCTGGAGTTATCCAGACCCACCTGAACCCGGGATGAGGCCTGACCCACCAAGCTCTTCACCCTCACTTTTCTGGCTCAGAATTACCACGCATTTTTAAGCGTTACCCAAAACTATACCACCGAGACAGTCAGAGGGAGTGCAGTCAACAAGGGAACTCCTGGGTGATCTGGGGTGACTACCTTTCAGGGAAGCAGCCTCTCTCACTCAGGTTTCCCAGGCAGGGCTGTGATTGTCTCACTTCCCCTTTATACACACACATTAACCCCGCCCCACCCCCCAGTATCCTCCTGCTTGTCCCTCTCCAGTAAATTCCCACTAACCCAGTTTTCCAACTGTCAAAACCTTTCTTGAGAGACCTTAAAAAGAACAGGTCGCTGCAGGTGCATCAGCCTTTGTCAGGGCCCGGGGCAGTGAGCCGTGTCCTCAAGCCAAAGAGGCAGCTGCTTTTCTAGTTTCTGCAAAGGAGTTTCTCCAGAACCACGGAAACTACACCAGTCCGTGCTTTCTCCTAAAACCAGCACTTCGGGGTTGGGAGCATGTTTGGAATTTCACGACTTATCCTATTACTAAACTACCATGCAAACTCAACTACCATCTGCTAACTTTTATAGGCCCCGCGTATTCAATATGTAATTCTTGGACAGACATTTAGAAAAAACAATTGGACCTTTGCATAAATCTAGAGTTAATAATCCTCATGGGAAGCGGTCGGAGAGGAAGACCTCTTAGCCTCAGGAGAGACTTATTAGAATAGAACAGCGTGTCATTAAAATATTTAATTACAGAAAGACGAAACTTGAAATCACTGTAAGCCTCTCCCAACAGCCCGGGAAAGGATTCGGGGAGCCCCGGCGGGCCCCTGACCGCGCCCCCTGCGCTCCTCCCGGCCCGCCCGCCCGCCCCGCGGAGCCGCCGCCTCACCTCCGGTACTCCAGGTACTCGTCCACCGCCGCCGCGCCGCCGGGAGGCAACGTCAGTCGCTCCATGGCCGGCGGGGAAGAGCGATGCCGGCGCCGCGCGCCCGGAGCCCGCCCTGCGCGCGAGCCGACGGCGGAGGAGCCAGAGCGGGCCCCGCCCGGCGGCCGCGCCCCCTCCCGGCCGCCTCCGGATTGGCCCGGCCCCAAGACCGCCGTGCCGGCGCGGGGCGCGCGCGCTGCCGCCTGGCCGCCCACGCGGGGCGCGAGATACCCGCTGTCTCCCAGCACAGCCCCGCCCGACAGGGGGCGCTGTTTACCGCCCTCCCCAAACCCTGCCTCTTGACGCTTCCCTTCCCTGGTCTGGCAGGTGTCTTTGTAAAGTAACAAGTGACAAAGGAGTGGAATACTTCGCATATAATGGACGCACAAAACATGGCTTATTTCTTTGTACAGTGCTTTTCTCCGGTTTTGAGAAGGTTCTGGATAGTTTGAGGCCCACCTCCCCATAATCGCCAACAATGTCTTCAAAATTGGCGTTTACAAAAGTGTAACGTAAAATCAACAGTCCTGGATTGTCTGGGTCCAGTTTGGGTATCACTGAAGCAACATGTTCTTCAAAGGAAGTGAATAGCGGGTTTAAGCAGAAACAAATAGAAACGATTTAGTTAAGATTTTTTTTAACCTTTGGAAATATTATCCACAAAATCTTTTTATAGTTGAATTACCGTGCGATTGGCGATTTGTCCATAATTTGGTTTAGCAACCTGGATCATCGTTACTCAGGAAACGCGGAGGCTCCCTAGAGATCGGCTTGAGCGCCCTCTGTAAATTATCTGGGAGGGAGAATCGGCAAACAATAAGAAAAATAATTCATTGAACTACAATACTTTATTTCAAAAGTACTTTCCTGAATATTTCAGGTCCAAAAAGCAAAATATTATGTAGACAAATTGTTTAGGTTCCCCTCCTACCTCCCTTTTCCGTGAGTGCCCTTTTTTCCCTCTCAAGTCGGTCCGCCTCTCAGGCTGTTCCCATCCCCACTTGGACGTCCTCGCTGCTTTTTGTTAATTACTCTCCGCCAAAGTGTTATCTTGTAACTCAACCTTAGCCAATAAAGTTTGAAGCTTCCCACACACATTTGCATTTTATAGGAACGTTTTAAGGTTAAAAAGCTGTCAATACGCAGATAAAGGAGTGATCCTGAAATGGGGTTATTTTAGGGGAAGGAGCCCCACTCAGCAGTCTCCCCAGTCACAGCTTGTGGGCTGCGGCTACCAGTTTTCTCTTTATGAGCACCTAGCCCGGCTTTTAGGCAGCAGCTAGACTAACAAATATAAATAGCAGCAAGTGCTAGGCTATGTGAGCTTATAGAAAAGTGGCAGGGGAGTATCTATGTAGGCAAGTACAATTTAATAAATCTAGAGGGGAATAATTAAAATAGGCTTAGTGTAATTGTGGACTCTTCCAGGAAGATGCTGAAGTAGTAAACTCTTCTGACCAAAGAAGTCAACAAAAATATTAGGCATGACAAATAAGACTATGGAACAAATAGAAAATGTTATCCTAACCCTGTATAAAACTGACACCTTTGCTAATCAGAATATTGTATATGGTTTTGACTTCTGCTTTAATAAAAAAGTATAATGGGACTATAATTTCCTCCAAAAGGAAATTGATCTAGGAAGTAGGATAGACAGAGGAACTTGAAATTTGCCTAGGCAGGTGTTAGGTATTTTACATATGTAGTCTTCATAAAATGAGATAGGTATTACCAGCATTTTGCAGTGATGTATAAGTTAGGAATGCTATCTTCTGCAAATAACAGAGTAATCCAGTTAACAGTGGCTTAATTAAACATAAGGTTTTTGTTACTTTAAAGAAGTGGAGGGATAGACAGTTGCTGGCATTGATTCAGGGCGTTTTCTCCATGGTTGGAAGAGCTCTAGAAATCATATCCAAATCAAAGAAGGAAGAAGGGGAGTAACCAACATCAGCTGTTCCTTTTGTCAAGTAAGAGTTTTCCTAGAAGCCTCTCTCCCGAAAGATTTTCACTTATGTATCACTGGCCAGAACCATGTCACATGGCCATCCTAGTTGTATGAAGGAAGCTAGGAAAGCAAGTACAATACTTAGGTTTTCCAGGCTCTGTGATAGAGGTGGTCAAGGAGAGGGTTAGAAATGTGTGTCTGGTTGGTCAATCCGTAGGGTCTGCCACAACTCACCTCTTGAACTGCTTAATACGCTTACACACCTTTCTTCCCATAAAGACATTTTACTTTGAATGCATTCATCAAACCCCTAAGGAAGGCAATCCTAAAGTCTCAGTCAGCTGCTGTACCCAGCTTGAAGTCTGTAACCTGCAGTCTTCTCTATCAGTCATTAACTCTTAATGGTTTGGCAGTTGAGAACTACAACACAAGAAAGTTGTTTGCTCCCCCCCCCACCCCCTACCCAATACCCAATAGTACAGTGATGAGGATAGAATAGGATAATTAAAATAAAAACTCTAACTCAAAAAAGGGGAGAATGGGAAATACCCAGAAGACATTAGTCTATGGCACATACCAAATTCTGCTGGGTAGGAACAGTAATGACTCCAAGTTCCAACAGTGGAGAAAGTTCCTCGCACAACCAATCACATCAGGCAGCCTCAGATTCTGTTCTCTGGAAGGATCTCCCCTATCCATCCCCTCCTAGCTCCTGGTGTACTTCTTTGGAAAATGTGTTTATTCCAAAGCCACCTGGCAGCATCTGATGTGGGCATTGAGGAAAAAGTCTTTTCTGGGGGAAATGTACAACTTTCACAATCTACTCTCTATTGGTGCAAATGCAGGATCCAGGGGATGGTAAGCATTGAAGAAGCATGAGCTTTTCCAGGCAGTCTTGAGATGCAATATAGTTTCCTCAAAAATTTAGACTTCAAGTGTTTTTCTTCCTTTTGATCAGCGGTTTGTATGAGTGACCACAGACAAACACCTGTTTAGACAAAATCAATTTTTCTTATTTTTATTTGAACTCATGTTATATATGCAAAAGCACATATATAATATATATGCACAGTTTAGTTTTTTAATAATAAAATGAACAGCTGAGTAGTCACCATCCATCTTAAGAAATAGACCAACACCAACTTGAAAACACCAATTTGCAAAGGTACATGCACCCCTGTGTTCATTGCAGCCTTATTCACAATAGCCAAGACTTGGAAGCAACCTAAGTGCCCATCAAGGGACGAATGGATAAAGAAGCTGTGGTATATATACACAATGGAATACTACTCAGCCATAAGAAACGACAAAATCCAGCCATTTGTGACAACATGGATGGACATTGAGGGTATAATGCAAAGTGAAATAAGTCAGAGGGAGAAGGTCAAATACCGTATGATTTCCTTCATTAAGTAGTAGATAATAACAACAATAAACAAACACATAGGGACAGAGACTGGATTGGTGGTTACCAGAGGGGAAGGCGGGAGGGTGGAGGGTGAAAGGGAGAATTCGGTACATGTGTCTGGTGATGGGTTGTAATTAGTATTTTGGTGGTGAACATGATGTAGTCCATGCAGAAATAGAAGTACAATGATGTACACCTGAAATTTTTGCAATGTTATAAACCAATGTTACTGCAATAAAAAAAAAAAAAAAAAAAAAAAAAAAAAAAAAAAAAGAAATAGACCAATACTAATATTTTTTGCTAATCTTGCCCTTTTTAATAGAAGATTTATCCCTACGTCCTATGTTTAATTTTGCATGCTTTTGGACTTCATAAGATTTGTTCTTCTGAAAATTACTGTTGAAATCATCTTTGTGTTTTTGCGATTCATCAATGTTGGTGTCAGTATTAGATCATCCTTCTTCATTTCTGAATAGTAGTCAAGCAATCATATAAAATTTACTTATCTTTTCTACTATAATGGACATTTGGGTCATTTCCAGTTTTTTGTTATTATAAACATTGCCATTATGAATGTACAATGTACGTCTCTCCTGGTGCAAGTGTTTCTCCAGGGCACACTTAAAACGATTTTATATACCTCAATAAAGCTATAGAAAAATATATCTTAAAAAAAGTTTCTCTAGGACAATCATTCTCAAACTTTAGTGTACATTAAAGTCATCAGACAGGCTTGTTAAAACAGATTGTTGACCCCATCCTCAGATCTTCTGATTTAGAAAGACTGGAGTGAGCTGAGAATTTTTATTTCTAATGCATATGCTGCTGGTCTGGAGACTCTTCTAGGGTATGTATATAGGTGTAGAATTGCTCAGTCATATGATATGTGCATGTTCTACTTTCTAGATAATGTCAAATTGTTTTCCAAATGATTGTGCTCCCAGCAGCAGTATAAAAACATTAAGATCGGGGGCCAGCATGGTGGCATAGTGGTTATGTTCTCACGCTCCGCTTCAGCGGCCTGGGGTTCACAGGTTCGGATCCTGGGCACCGACCTGCACACCACTCATCAAGCCGTGCTGTGGTGGCATCCCACGTACAAAATAGAGGAAGATTGGCACAGATGTTAGCTTGGGGACAATCTGCCTCAAGCAAAAAGAGGAAGATTGGCACAGATGTTAGCTCAGGGCCAATCTTCCTCACCAAAAAAAAAAAAAAATTTTCAGATTGCTCCATGTCCTCACCAACATTTAAAATTGTCAGACTTGGGACCGGTCCCATGACGTAGCAGTTAAGTGCGAGCGCTCCACTGCTGGCTGCCCGGGTTCGGATCCCAGGCGCACACCGACGCACCACTTGTCAGGCCATTCTGTGGCGGCGTCCCACATACAGTGGAGGAATATCAGCAAGGATGTTAGCTCAGGGCCAGTCTTCCTCAGCAAAAAGAGGAGGATTGGCATGGATGTTAGCTCAGGGCTGATCTTCCTCACAAAAAAATAAATAAATAAATAAATCTAGGGAAAAAAAGAGGAGTTATAAAATTGTCAGACTTGTTTTCATGTTTTCCAACATTGTTGTTTTAATTTGTATTTCCCTGATAATTAATGACATTGAGCACCTCTTTACTTTTATTAAGCATTTCTATTTTCTTTTCCATGAAATGCCTGTTTACAAATTTCTCCTATTTTTGATTGTTTCTTACATTGGTTTGTAGGAGTTCTTTACATATTCTGTATATAATCTTTTGTTGGATATATATGCTATAAATATCTTCTCCAGGTGGTAGCATAAATGAACAAAAATTATTTAATGTTGTCAAATTTATCCATCTTTTTGTTTTTGGTTTGTGCTTTTTGTGTCCTATTTCAGAAATCATTCCCTAACCAAAGGTCGTAAATATTGTCTTCTATATCGTTTTCTAAAAGGTTTACATTTGGAATGTCAATTCACCTAGAATTGACTTTTGTGTGTGGTATAAAGTTAAAGACCTAATTTCACTGTTTTCCCAATTTTCCAGCATGATTTATTGAAAATTTTCTTTGTTCCAGTGATACATCAAGTGTCCAAATAAGAATGGATTTCGTTATAGACTGCTTATTATGTTTCATGATCTATTTATCTACACTTTACCAAAATCATCCTGTATTATTGCAGCTTCAAAATAAGTACTAATATGTGGTAGTCTAAGCGCTACAAAGCTTCTTCAGGATTGTCTTGGGGCCGGCCTGGTGGCATAGAGGTTAAGTTTGCATGCTCCTCTTCAGCGGCCTGGGGTTCACAGGTTCGGATCCCGGGCGCGGACATGCACACCGCTCATCAACCCATGCTGTGGCGGTGTCCCACATACAAAACAAAGGAAGAATGGCACAGATGTGTTAGCTTAGCGACAATCTTCCTCACCAAAAAACACAATTGTCTTAACTAATTTGGGCTTGTCATACTTCCATATAAATTTTAGAATTGGCTTGTCAAATCCTACCAAAAATATATATATTGAAACTTCAATTGGGATAGTATTGAGTCCATAGATCAATTTAGGATTAATTGTTATCTCTGAGGTTTTTAGTCTTCCAATCCAAGAGTTTGTTTTATACATATACTTACATTTATTTAGGTTTTCTGTAATTTCTTTAATAAAGTTTTCTAATTTCCCTGAAAAATTTTGCATAGAGTTTTTCAGATTTATTCCTAGTATTATGTATTTCTGATCCTATTCCAAATATTATCCTTTAACATCACATTTTCTGTGTGTTGCCAGTGAATTAACAATGCAGTTGGCTTGTATGTAATGATTTTGTATCCTGAGGTATTACTAAAATTACTCATTAATTTTAAATTAACTGCAAATTATTCTAAATTTTTTGCATAAACAATTATATTATCCATCTAAAATGACAGTGTTGTTTGTTTCTTTCCAGTCATTTTATTTTTCTTATTTATCTTATTTCAGTCATATTCCTTGTGACTTACATGTTATTTTTTCAACTATTTTAGTTTTTTTTTAACCCCCAGAATCTTGTTATTGTTTTAGCAAATGAGTGTTAGATTTACCCACAAATCTCCCACTTTCTTTGTGTTTCATTCCTTCTTGCACATCAGACTTTCCATATGGGATCATTTCCCTTCACCTTAAGTATATTTTTTAAGAATTTATTTTAATAGGGATTTGTGGTATTAAAGGCTTTTTTCTCAAAATACACATTTATTTTGTCCTCTCAACTTCATTTTCATATTTTCTGTCTTTTTTACTCTGCTGCATTTTAGGTATTTTCTTCTGACCTATCCTTCAATGAACAAATTCTTTCTTTGACTATGTCTAACTTTCTGTTAAACCCATCCTTTGAGTTTTAAATTTTATTTTTTCATTTCTAGAAATTTTACTTATTTTTTCCTCATCTGCTAAGTCATTTTTATGTTTTCCTGTCTTCTGCTGATATTTTCAAGCTTTCATTTTATGTCTTTAAACATAGCATTTAACATTGTTGTTTCATAATCTGTATTGGGTAATTCCATTATCTAAAGCCTTTGCAGGCATGTTTCTGCTCAATAGTTACCATTGATTCTCACTCATGGTACCATTGCCCTTAAATACTATTTTTGAGGATTCTTAAAGGCCAGCTTGAAGTTGCTTTCTTCCAGAGATATTTTACATTTGCTTCTGCCATGTGCTTAGGAGAACTACCAGTCTGGAACCATTTCATTTCTTTTCTTTTTACAAATTTTTATTATGGAAATTTTAAAACCCACAAAAGTAGAGAGAACAGTAAAATGTACTCATCACTCAGCTTTAACAATTATCAACATTTTACCATTCTTATTTTATCTATCCTCCTCCTAATATCTAAGTGTTTTGTAGCAAAATGTCAGATATCATATCTTTTTACCCATAAATACTTTGGCATGTATCTCTAACAAATAATAAGTTTTTAAAAATCCACAATATCATTACAACACCTAATAAATTAAGCAATAATTTTTTGATATTATCTCATACCCAGTCCTTATTCAAATTTCCCTGATTTTGTTCTAATTAGAATCTAAGCAAGGTCCACACTTTGCATTTGGTTTATATGTCCTTAATATATAACAAGTCTGTGTAAATTCAAACAGTTCTCTTTCTTCCACTCTGATTTTTTTTTTTTGAGGTCATATTGGCTTATAACATTATGTAAATTTCAGTTGTACATTATTATATTTCAGTTTGTGTATAGACTGCATCATGTTCACCACCAATAGTCTAGTTTTTATCCGTCACCATACATATGTGCCCCTTTATCCCTTTTGCCCTCCCCCCAGCCCTTCCCATCTGGTACCCACTAATCTGTTCTCCTTATCTATGTGTTTGTTTATCTTCCACATATGAGTGAAATCACACAGTGTTTGTCTTTCTCTGTCTGACTTACTTCACTTAGCATAATACCCTCAAGGTCCATCCATGTTGTCACAAATGGCACGATTTTGTCTTTTTTATGGCTGAGTAGTATTTCATTGTGTATATGTACCACATCTTCTTTATCCATTCATCCATTAATGGGTACTTGGGTTGCTTCTGTGCCTTGGCTATTGTGAATAATGCTGTGATGAACAGAGGGAGGCATAAATCTCTTTGAATTGTTGATTTCATGTTCTTTGGATAAATACCCAGTAGTGGGATAGCTGGATCATGTAGTATTTCTATTTTTAATTTTTTGAGCAATCGCCATACTGTTTTCCATAGTGGCTGCACCAGTTTGCATTCCCACCAGCCCACTCTGACTTTTTGTACCATTTATTTGTTGAAGAAACTGGGTCATTTTTCTTGTAGAATATCTTTCTGGAGTTGAATGTTTGCAAAAAGATGTCATTTAATATATTCTTCTAGCCCTTATATCTCCTGTAAATTGGTACATAAATCTGAAAACTTGACTGGGTATTAGATTCAGGAGTAGTTCTTTTCAAAAGAGTACTTTATTGATGGTGCTATGTCCTGAATTCATGACTTGAAGTTTTGGGGACAGTCCAGGTGATGTGAATTTGAGCTGCAAATTATCATAAGGACCACAGAAGGTGGTGCTGCATACTTAAGAACCAGTTTATCCCTCCCTTCCTCATCCTTCAACCCAGCTCAGCACCAAGGCAATTTTCTCTGCAATCCTCTGTGGATGAGAGGGAGATGGTGAATATACCTCGTTCACCCTTACTCTGGGCCCTTTGAGGTCCCAGCTTAATGTGGAGAGGGTCTCCTATCAGACTCCCCACCTTGGGCAAGCCTTGGGCAAGCCTTGGGCTTTGACTTCAGTTCCCTCACTGAACTAAGCCATCAAAACCAGAGTGCAAGTTTACCTGGAACAGCTAACGTCCTCAGGCAAGAGCTGTTTTAGTGGTCTGCTTTCCTGTCTGAATTCCTGGGTTTTCTTAGATTTTTGCCAGGATTTGATATTACATAATGTTAGGAATTACTGTTAATTGTCTTAGCTGTTATAATGGTATTGTGGTTATATAGGAGAATGTTATAATTCTCAAGAGATGCATGCTGAAGTATTTAGGGTCAGGCATCTTGATGTCAAGCAATTTACTTTCAAATGGTTCAACTGCTATTGAATCTAACTAGTGGGTATACAGGTGTTCATTGTACTATAAACTTTTCTGTGTTTGAAGATTTTCATAAAATGATCCAGGAAAATAATGTTAGCATGATAATTCCTGAAACCTGACAACTCTTTGATGCTTTTAAGAAGATGAGTTGTGTGTTTCTTTAAAGTATTTTAGCCAACATTTTGTCAATTTCAGCAGGAGGATTGGCCCAAATAGCCTAACTAACCTGCCGTATTATTGGAAATAGAGCTTCTCTTTTATTTTCTTTGGGCTTTTCTGTTGTTCTTTTACTTCTTACATTGAATATTTAGCTCAGTAGTTTTCAGTATTTATTCTTGTCCAATATATACATTTAAGGCTATAAATTTCCATCTAATTATTGCTTCATCTGTATCTCACAAATTTTGTTATCTGGTACCTTCATTATTATACATTTCTGACTTGTACTTTCCATTATGATTTCTTTTTTGTTGTTGTTTTTTGTTTTTTGTGAGGAAGATCAGCCCTGAGCTAACATCTGTCGCCAATCCTCCTCTTTTTGCTGAGGAAGACTGGCCCTGGGCTAACATCTGTGCCCATCTTCCTCCACTTTATATGGGATGCCGCCACAGCATGCCCTGACAAGCGGTGCATCAGTGCGCACCCGGGATCTGAACTTGGGCTGCCAACAGCAGAGCACGCGCACTTAACCACTGTGCCACGGGGCCGGCCCCTGTGATTTCTTTTTTGATGCATGACTTTTTTAGATGTGTTTTTATGTTTTCCAAATATACATTTTTAAAAACTTAGCCTGCTATTATTGATTTCTAACAATTGCATGGTGGTCAGAAAATGTGATCTGAATGATTCTTATTGTTTGAAATTTGTTGAGATATGCATTATAGCCTAGTACATGGTCACTTTTTTGATATGATCCATATGTGCTTGAGAAGAATGCATACTCTTCAGTTGTTTGGAGAAGTATTCTTTATATGTCCATTACAATAAGCTTGTTAATTGTTCAGATCTCCTATAAGTGTTACTGATTGTCTGATCCAGCAATTATTGAAAGAGGAGTGTTGAAAGCTTTCATTCTGATGGTCTTGGCAATTTCTCCTGTAGTCACATCAATTTTTTTCCATTAATATTTAACTTTTGTTTTTTAATAATATTTCAGGGCCGGCCCCGTGGCTTAGCGGTTAAGTGCGTGCGCTCCGCTGCTGGCGGCCCGGGTTTGGATCCCTGGCGTGCACCGACGCACCGCTTCTCCAGCCATGCTGAGGCCGCGTCCCACACACAGCAACTAGAAGGACGTGCAGCTATGACATACAACTATCTACTGGGGCTTTGGGGGGAGAATAAATAAATAAATAAAAATTACTAAAAAAAAATAATAATATTTCAGTATGTACTTCTAAAAAATAAAGACACTTCTTTAAAATACCACTATGCTATTATAATATCTGAAAAATAATAATGCCTAATGTCCTCAAATATCCAGTGTTCAGATTTCCCCAAATGTCTCAAATATGTTGTTTCATAATTGGCTAGAATCAGAATCCAAACAAGGTCCACGTATTGCATTTTGACAAATGTCCCTGTTTTGGATACCTCTTGTGTACCATTTCACATCCTCTTGGATCATATATCCCTTATTTCAGACACTGCTGTACTGTCCAGTTCTGTGGGGCCTCCAGCCAGCTCCACACAAGTGTAACCTGACAGGGCCAGGCCCTCAGCCCATGCTTCATGCCTTTCTCTCCCTGTCCCCAGAGCATTCTGTTCATAGTGCAGGAAACTGCTTGTTCTTCATGCATGGGCAAAAACCCAGAAGTGCCAGTTAATGCCCTGAGAGCAAACTTTGACCAATGGGGAATGTGAGCCAATAAGTATGTCCCTCTTTCTCCCCTACGGATATTTCTGAGATGCATTTTGTATCGCTCCTCAGAAGGTCCCACAAGATTGAGCAGTTTCCTGATCCATAACCTGTCCTTGCATTGACTCTTTCCTTCTCTGTTTTACTTCCTTAATCTCTGGGTTCACACTCCCACATAAAATATTCGCACTTTCGGAACCAGGTGAAGACAGCGTCCTAAATCTATTTTAATCTATAGGTTTATCCTTTTTTTCCCCCTTTAAATGTATTTGTTGAGGACACTGAGCCCATTTTCCTGTAGAGTTTTCCACATTCTGGGTTTCACTGATTATATTTCCATGGTTATGCTTTGTCTGTTCCTCTGTACTCAGTATTTCCCGTGAACTATCAAGAGCCTTGATCAGATTGAGGCTCAAATTTTTGGCAAGAATACCTCACAGGTGGTGGTGTACACTTCCATCTGGAATATACGTGTAAGGTTTGGTTCTCTCTTTTTGTCATGTTAAGATTGATCACTGGGTTCAGTTGTTGCCAGCCTGATCCATAATGTTCCCCTTCAGATCTTCACCTAACCACCTCCTTCACTTTTTGTTTTATACATTTTGAATTCTAAACTTGTATTACCTAGTACAACTTTAGAATTGTTATAATCGTTACATTTTCTGAGTTCATTAAACTGTGTATCAGTAGGAAGTAAATCCATTCCTAGTGGGGTTATTTTAGTTTAAAGTCTATTTTACTTGATATTAATAAAAACCACACCAACTTTATTTTGATTGTATATATTTTTCCATCCTTTTATTTTCAACAGGAAGAAATAGCCAACACACATCAAAAACCTGAGATTTTCCAAACATTTCCCCTAAAACTAGAGCCTTGTTATTGTTACATATTCGGGTCCCAAAACATAGCAGATGATAATTTGACCAATTTTTCCACTGTTATCAACAGCATAGGAAAGTTGTAGGTCCTCACTGCCTGCTATCCTAACCCCTCTGCTCAGCCAATTCCATATTTTAGACTCTGTTACTTTTAGCATCCCATTTATGGTACTGAATTCTCTAGCATTAGGAACGCATTTTACTAAAAATAGTAGAAAACTTAAGTGGCTTAACAAAATGTGGCTGGCTCAGCAGCTAAATGATGTCATGGCTGACATCTCTGCAGGGTCCTTGGCCCTTCCTTCATCATCACAAAATGGTTAATGCAGCATCAGCCCTTCTCCCTGCCATTTCTACATATCAAACTCTTGTCCTCAAGACTCAGCTCAAATTTCCCCTCCTCTGAAAAGGAGGTAACTCTATTTCCCTGCCCTGCAGTATTTGGCCCTTTAAAGACATTGAAATAGCTAATAATGTGAAAAGTTTTCACTTATATTGAGATAATTTCAGATTTCTGGGTCTTATTGCTTATGCTGGCAATACTTTTGGAACACCCAACTTTCTCCTCCCTTGTACACTATGCAAATTCCTCCTCACCTTTAAAATTCAGGACAAGGGGCTGGCCCGGTGGCATAGTGGTTAAGTTCTCGCACTCCGCTTCAGAGGCCCAGGGTTTGTGGGTTTGAATCCCGGGCACGGACCTACGCACCGCTAATCAAGCCATGCTGTGGCAGGCATCCCACATATACAGTAAAGGAAGAAGGGCACAGATGTTAGCCTAGGGCCAGTTTTCCTCAGCAAAAAGAGGAGGATTGGCAACAGATGTTAGCTCAGGGCTAATTTTCCTCACCAAAAAAAAAAAATTCAGGACAAGCATCTGGTCTTCTCTGAGGCCTTCCTTGATTCCCACTTCCCAAAGACTGTCCTTTCTCTGAACTCTCTATTATAGAACTTAGCACTTGACATTGTGTGACTTGTCTCTCCCCTCTAGATGACAGATAAAGATGATAGAGATAGATGACAGAGGAAGACCCAGTGTTCTTCATGAGAACAAACGAAGGTAAGCTTTGTATTTACAGCCACAGTTGAGGTCTCAGACTGGTCCACCCATGAGTTATTGGATCCCACTGACCTCTGATCTTCTGAACCAGCTCCCTGGAGCAAGGAATTTTTACTAAGTAAGAACTCCAAAGTGCCTCTAACCTCACCTTCCTTCCAGAAGGAGGCAAGTGGAAAACACCCTTCCAGACAAGCCTCGAGCAGTATGAACATATTGGAATGTTATTTGGGTTGTGAGATACCTTCCCTTCTTTTAAGCATTTTATGGCCTGCATCTTGGAGGACTATATACTGAAAGGTTATTGGGTACCTCAACACTACAGTCTTTTCTATCTGTCATGTCATGAGCCTCTGATGGCCTATTGTAGCATCACCTCCAAGTGAAACCTGGAGAATCATGTCTTTGAGAGCCCCAAGGTAAAGTTCCTGAGCGACTTCTACTCAGCTGAGGGTTCTAAAGAATGTATCAAGAGTTCTGTAGTAAAGCCTTGCCTTTCTCTAGTCTTTCAGGGACACTGAGCAGTTCCTGTAGATCCTTGACTATTACAAAGGCCTTCCAAGTTGGGGAAACCCCAGCCATGTTCCACCCAGGGCAGGTAGTAGGAGAGAGAGTGTGCCTCAAACAGGTCACTCTGGGTGTCTTATCAAAAAGATCTTGGCTTAACATCTAGCACTTCTGGGATTCTTTCCAAGTTCTCTCTCCATCCACTCTGAACCCACTAGCTATATCTGTCTGGGCAGACAGAAACACAGGAGTAAAATAATGATTCTGGGAGACTGAAGTAACCCAATGCATAGAGACCTTTTCTTTGTTATGGCACGGGGATATCTCACTGGCCTCTACCAGTGCCTAGGATAAATAGTCTATGCTGATTCCCACCAAACAACATTCTGATTCAAAATTTAGCTCTCAGGTGTCTTAATACCGAAAAAGTAGGAGCTAGGAGACTCTAGCATCATTAGAAAGGAACAAAGTTCATTCTAAATGAACAAAGTAGCATTTCTGTTTAAATACCAGTCTCAAGTAATACTAGTAACTAGTCCTTATGTAGGACTTCCCATGTACCAGGCACTGTTCTCAGAGCTTTACACATGTTAACTCCCTTTATCCTTATAACAATTCTATAATGAACTAGGTTCTGTTGGTGTGATTCTCTTTTTTGAATGAAGATACTAAGGCATAAAAATGTTAGGTAATTTACCCAAGGTCATATCTGCTGGTAAGAAGTGGCAGAGCTGAGATGTAAACCCAGGCAATTTCGTACAGAATTTGTTCTCTTAGCCATCTGCTATTCAATGCGGAATCCGCCCCCAAGAGACCTGCAAAGCTAAGGTCCAAACCTGGAACGTGAAGTTCTAATCAATATGCTAATCCTAACAAGCCCTGACAGCACTCCAGGCCCTTGATAACAACTCAATGAGATGACCCTTCATTGCCCAAGCCAGCTCTTTGTTTAAATAAGGAAAGACAACAGCAACCAGAAGGATGTGCAACTATGACATACAACTATCTACTGGGGCTTTGGGGGAAAAAAGGGAGAAAAAAAAAAAAAGGGTGAGGATTGGCAATAGATGTTATCTCAGGGCCGGTCTTCCTCAGCAAAAAGAGGAGGATTGGCATGGGTGTGAGCTCAGGGCTGATAAAGAAAGAAAGGAAGAAAGAAGGAAAGAAGAAGAAGGAAGGAAGGAAGGAAGGAAGGAAGGAAGGAAGGAAGGAAGGAAGGAAGGAAGGAAGGAAGGAAGGAAGGAAGGAAGGAAGGAAGGAAGGAAGGAAGGAAGGAAGGAAGGAAGGAAGGAAGGAAGGAAGGAAGGAAGGAAGGAAGGAAGGAAGGAAAAGGAAGGAAGGAAGGAAAGGAAGGAAAAAGGAAGAAAGTGTGGTATATAATGAATAAATCAAAAACTTATAGAAAAATTTTCACTAATGCTCAAATCATTTCAGATTTCAGTGTCTTTGCATATATTTTCCACTCTTCTCCACCTTGCAAACTCCTCCCTGCCTTTCAAATTCAGAACAAGCATCCTCTTCTCTGGAAGGCCTTCCTCATCCCCATCCCCAAAGGCAAACCTTCTTCTGCACTCTCTATTGTAATATTTAGCACTTTATATTATATCTACTGTTATTCTCATCCCTCCAGATGGTGAACTCTTTGAAAGCAGAACTCTTTGGAAAGGCTCTGTTTCCCCATTTGTTATTGAGAGTAATAAAATTACCTATCCTGTGAGAATTAACTAAAATAATCTTTGTATAGCACTTACTTGACATTTAGTTAGCTCTTAGTGAAGCACAGCCACTATGAAAGTATAGTTTTGTAACCTTGGGTAGTTGGTACAGTATTGATACACAATATACACTTAGTAAATGTTTGTTAAATGAGTACAAAATAATATTCCAAAAACTCACTGAGGATACACTTTTAAAGTCTTAGTTAAAGGTCTTTAATATAGTGCTAGCCCTGATTTGTGAGTTCTGCCTATTGAAATTTCACAATCCAAATTGTGATATACCTTGTTGGTGTCGTCTCATTTTTCCAGTTACAGTTGAAAGGATGCTATGACCAAGACCGTTTGAAATTAAAATAGAAAGGCAAATATATTCAGATAAGGAAAAGATCCCCTTGCTTTTAAATTATTTCATTAGTACATTAGTCATCTTACATTTTAAAATTGACAAGTTAAAAATAATTCTTTTTCATTTTTCCTTTTATAGTTCCTTTCCCTGTGTCATAGTTTTAGCTTTAAATAAGGAACAATGACTGCCTTCAAAAGTTATTTTATAAACAGATCAAGTTTTGTTATAATTACTAGCACAACAAAAATTTCAATGGATCTAAAAAAATTTCTAAGCTCCTTAACATGATCCAATTTACGAGATTACCATTAATACAATAAAAATGCCAGACTAATAAAAGATTTAGAAAATTCCTTTGAGAAATGAGATGTTATCTATCAGATAAAAAACATTTCTGACCCATAAGTCTTGGTCTGTATTTTATTTACTTTCTTGGATTCCTCTTAAGTATCTCTAAACTCTTTTACTAATTACACAAATGTACATAAATTTATCAGTATAACATTATTTATTTTACCTTAATTCCTTTGAAAGGAATAAAACATAAAACAGCCATCTTATATCATTTTATAAAGCATCTGTTTTCTTATGCAGGGAATTTCATGTAATTACAATTAAAGTTTATTTTACTCTAAGAATATTTAATCTTTATGTATTTAGGGAAACTGAACCTTACTGCAGAAGAAGTCAATATTGAATTTGATATAATTATTTCCATAATCTATAGACATTCGCTCTACAAATTATTACCAAATGCCTATGCTGTATAAACATTATGCTAGGTGCTCAGAATACATGAAGACAAATGAACAAAACAAAAAAAGTCAGTAGTGATAAGTATTATAAAGAAAAAGAATGCAGATTAAGGGGAATAGAGAATGAAGGGAATGAGGTGTTATATAGATCAGGTATCTCTGAAAACTTAGGTGACTTGAGCAGAAGCCTGAAGGAAAACAAGACAATAAGCCACACAGACACTGAAAAAGAGAGTTCTAGGCAGAGATTAGCGAGTGCAAAGGTCCTGAGGCAGAAATGTATTTTGCTTCCTTTAAGCAAAGAGATCAGTGTGGTTGCAGTGGTGTAAGCAAGGGATAGAAAAAAAAAGTAGGAGATGAGATCAGAAAGGAAGCAGTGCCCAGATCATATAGGACCTTATGGATCCAATGGAAAGATGATGTGAGCCACGTATGTAATTTTAAAATTTCCAGTAGCCATATTTTAAAAAGTAAAAAGAAACAAGTGAAGGGGCCGGCCTGGTGGCACAAGCGGTTAAGTGTGCGCACTCCACTTCGGTGGCCCAGGGTTTGCGGGTTCAGATCCCTGGCGCGCACTGACGCACCACTTGTCAAGCCATGCTGTGGCAGCATCCCATATAAAGTAGAGGAAGATGGGCACGGATGTTAGCCCAGGGCCAATCTTCCTCAGCAACAGGAGGAGGATTGGCATTGGATGTTAGCTCAGGGTTGATCTTCCTCACACACAAAAAAAGAAACAAGTGAAATTAATTTTAATAATATATTTTATTTGACACAATATATCCGAAATATTAGTTCACTATGTAATCAATATCACAAAATATTAACAAGATATTTTATATTTTTTCTTTCTTACTAAGTTTAAAATCTAGTATGTATTTATTACTCACAGCACATCTAAATTCAGACTAGCACATTGCAAGTGCTTGGTAGCCACATGTGGCTTGTGGCTACCATATTGGTACAGTTATAGACAATTATAAAGCCTTTGAAGAGTTTTGGTTTTGTTTTATTTATCAAATATATACAAAAATAGAGATGACTATAATGAAGTTAATGTTCCCATCACCCAGTTTCAACAATTAGCAATACATGGCCAGTCTTGTTTCGTCTATACCTCCATACATTTTCCTTGAACCCAGATTATTTTGAAGAAATATATTGGAGAGTTTTCAAAGGAATGATTTTAACAGCTCGCTCTGACTGCAAGTGGAGAATAGCTCATCAAGGAGAAGCATGCATGGAAACAGGAAGAGATGTAATGAGGCTATTACAATAATCCAGGCGAATTTACAGCACCTTAGTCGGGGGTGATGGCACTGGAGATGGTGAGAAACGGAGGATTGCTTAGATCCTTAATATATTTCAAAGGTAGAAGCTGACAGGATATATTAACGGATCAGTTATGGGATGTGAGAGAGAAGAATCAGGAATGACTTCAAAGTATTTGGCCTGAGCAACAGGACAGGGTTGCCATTTACTGAAATAGGGGAGACTGACAGAGGAACAGTTGGATGGAAATCGAGAGTTCACTTTTGGACATGTTAAGTTTAAATTACCTATTAGACAGTCAAGTACAGATAGTGAATAAAAAGTTGGATATCTAGATCGGCAGCTCAGGGAAGAAGTCAAGGCAGGAGATATAAATTTGAGATTGATCAGAAAATAGGTGATATTTAAAACCACGGGACAAGATGTGTTCACTAGGAAGTGAATATCAGTGGAGGAGAGGTCCTGGTCACTCCAAAGTTTAGAGCAGGAAGAGGAGGAGGAATCAGAAAAGGAGGCTGACTAGAAGCCCCAAGTGAGCCAGAAAAAAATAAAAATACAACACACAAAAAAGTAGTGTCTCAGAAAACAAGTAAAAGAGGTATTTCAAAACAGAGGTAGTAAGCAAAACACAAAACTAAATTTAAAAAGAAAATAAAAACCAATGCCTAGAATTTGAAAACAAACTGAAACAAATGAACCTAATGGTATATCTGTTTGGTGACAAAACCACACAGAGAAAAGAATTATTTCAGTTGAACTTAGAACAAAATGTTTTGACTATACATTTCTTAGTAGGATAGATTCTTAGGACAAAACAATTAAAAAGGCAAACAAATCTTAAATTATCTAGTTTCATTTAGTAGTCTTATTGTTAATAGTAACAACTGTATTTTTATTTTGAGACTAATATATGTATATTCTAACATAATACAGCTAAGAAACTATGTTAAAGCTGTTAAGGGCATAATGTTTAGCATAAAATGTTCAGTTAAAAAACCTTGTAATTTTAATTTGTGGTTGTAAATATCAGTTTAAACTCGTAATTTTTTTATTTTTTAAAAGTTACTTATTTTCTAGCTCTGTCCACTGAAAAGGCCAAGAAGTAATGATAATCTAGTAGCACAAAGAATCCCACATTATGGTCTCAAAACACCATTTTACACTAAAAGAACTCAGGGCTTTTTGGACAAACAGCCAATTCCAGGAAATGTACCAGTTGAGCCTGGGATATCTCATTGTGCCAGAAAGTGAGGAAGCTATCAAAAGCAAATATTGCCATATCAAATGAATACAGAAACCTCAAAAGTTTCCCCCTTGTACCCTGAATAGAATAATTTCAATATTGAATGATTGCAATACATAGAAATACACTGAATGTGTAAAGTCATGAGTTCACAGTGATATTCAAAAAAGGAAAAAAGCAGAGAGAGAGATTCTATGGACATCATAGAGGTTGCTAGGTAACCAATACATTACTCTAAAACTGGATAATTAAAAGGAAATAAAGATCTTTCCTGCCTTTCTGATATGAACGGTATTTCAGGGTAACCAAATAATCCTAATAGATGTAGGCAAGTTCTTCTGTACAGAAGAATTCTAGCTAAAAAATGTAAAAGAAATTATCAAATTAGAAACTCACCATCTTCCAAACCCTAATTATTTCAAAATGAATCAGACAATGGTCATCAGTAGATACTAAAATCATTAGGCGAAAGATTGTTGGGAAACTTTACAGTGAAGGAATCAGGCTGTCACCACCTGAACAATTTAAGCATTACTAAAAGTGAGACAATCTGACGCTATGTGGCTCTTGAGGTGATAAAATCATATGAAGTCTATAACATCACCTATAACGTATTCTTGTCAAAAATTTCAAACAGAATTTAATCAAGTCTTTAGATCTAACTTTTAGACTATAAGAAATACAGAGAATGGAGAAGCAAATTAAATACCACAAGGATGCAATAGAGACATTCTACAGGACTACTGACCCAGTTTCTTTAAGAAATAAATGGAATAAGGGAGGGCGAAATGGAGCACTCCCCCAGATGAAAGGACATCTTAGAGACTGTAAGAACCAAATTCAGTATGTGGACCTTGTTTTGATTCTAATTTGAAAAAATAATTGTAAAAAGACATTTTTTGAGACAATTGGGGAAATTTTAATAGTTCATAATAAAACTTAAGAAATGTTTATTTCATTTTGTTAGATGTAAAAATGGCTTTGTGGTTATACAAGAAATTTTTTTTTGTTCTTTAAAGCATAATGAAGTAGTTAGGATAAATTATCATGCCATTTAACATTTATTGTTAATTCTCCAGCAAAAAAACAAATAAAATAGAAACAGTTCCAGTTTACCAAGATACCCTCTTACACTGGCATTGGTAAGAGCCACATGTTCTTCAATAGCCATATGAGAATAGTCCTTGCTTCAGCAACTCAGATACACACCACGACTCAAGAGTTGCTGAGCGGCAACATGGAGGTCAGAAACGAATCAGGCGAAAGCAGCAATCTCACGATAAGGATCCAATTCCTGCTTCATGATACCACCACCTGCTTACCGCCATCTGTCCATCAATGATGGCAAGACATTTGTTGGAATGTAAACAGACACATCACCAACTTGTGTTTCTATGACTGGTCAAGTGGTCAAGGAGCCACCACGAGAAGAATCATACATTTTGGGTGATCTCTCCAGCAGATGGGAGTGTAGGTAGAACACACCACCAGGATAGGCCTCACAAGCAGCAGAGGGGTCTGTGGAGCAGCAGAGACACCTGACGATAAGCAATAGCCTATTTGAATAACTCATCATAGATGATCAAAGCATGTTTGCCACTGTCCCTAAAATATTCTCCCATAGAACAGGCAGAATAAGAGGTCAGGTACTGACGTGAGCCAGCCTCAGAAGCGGCAGCTAAAATGACAATAGTGTACTTCATGGCATCTGTGAGTCTCTTCACCAACTGAGCAACAGTGGATCTTTTTTGACCAATAGCAATGTAGATACAGTATAGCTTCTTCTTTTCATCAGCTTCATCATTGAAACGTTTCTGGTTAATGATCATGTCAATCATTGATGTTTTGCCAGTCTGTCAGTCGCCAATAATCAGCTCATGCTGACCACACCCAATCAACACCAAGCTCTCCACAGGCTTAATGCCGGTCTGCACTGGTTCCTGCACAGAGTTTGGAGGAATGATTCCAAGGGCTTTCAGGCCAACTGGCCTACAGGTCTTGGAACCAACTGGACCGTTTCCATTACCAAGGCATCTACTACACGACCCAATAGTTTCTCACAACTAGAATGTCCACAATGGCTCCTGTACTCTTCACAATATTTACTTCCTTAATCAGTTTATCGCTTCCAAACATGACCACCCACCAACATAGTCAGGTTCCAAGTTCAGAGACATACCCTTTAAGCCTGAAGAAAATTCTGCCATTTTTTCTGCTTGAACATTCTTCAACCCATGTGCTCGAGCAATACCACCATCAATACTTGAGACACACCTAATCTCTTCAAGGTCAACAGAGGTATTAGCTTCAAGAATATGCTTTTTGAGAACAGAAGACGCCTCGACAGTGCTAGTCTTCTGAAGACAAGTGTTAGAGGCATGGAGCTTCTTTGTGGCAATGAAAAATGATCCCAAAGCATTTTTAGAGACCAGCTGGCCTGCTGAGGAAGAATGCAGGCCATGGCCCAAGGCCACATGCACAGACAGCATCTTTGCAGCTCTCCTTGGGTGCTTCCTCTGCAGCTGCAGCCTCTCAACTGACTCCCAAGCAAATATTAACCAAAAGAAATTACACTAGTATTTGAGATATACTTTCTTTCTTTCTTTCTTTCTTTCTTTTTTTGCTGAGGAAGATTTGCCCTGAGCTAACATCTGCTGCGAATCTTCTTCCTTTTTAGCTTGAGGAAAATTAGCCCTGAGCTAACATCTGGGCCAATCTTCCTCTATTTTATATGTGGGTTGCCACGACAGCATGGCTGATGAATGGTGTAGGTCTATGTCCGGGATCTGAACTTGTGAACCCAGGCTGCTGAAGTGGAGCGTGCCAAACTTAACCACTACGCCACTGGGCCAGCCTAAGATATACTATTTGAGATAGTATATTAGTATTATAAGATAATTTTATCAGTATCAGACAAAACGTACTTTTAAGAAAAAAATGCTTATTATGAATAAAGAAGGTCACAACATAAGGATAAAAGGAATAATTCAATATTTTTAATTTTATTTTTTTATTTAATTTTATTTTTTTGAGGAAGATTGGCCCTGAGCTAACATCTGTTGCCGATCTTCCTCCTTTTCTCCTTTTTTCTCCACAAAGCCCCAGCAGATAGTTGTATATTATAGTTGTACATCCTTCTGGTTGCTCTATGTGGGACGCTGCCTCAGCACGGCTTGATGAGAGGTGCACAGGTCCGCGCCTAGGATCCAAACCAGCAAACCCCAGGCCGCCAAAGCAGAGCACATGAACTTAACTGCTACGCCACTGGGCCGGCCCCCAAATAATTCAATTTTTAGATAAAACAATAGAAAGATAAAACCATTTTTATATGATCTTTTATTTTTAACTTTTTATTATGAAATTTTCAAACATATACAAAAGCAAAAAGAAAAATGGTTTAATGAACACCTATAAATCCACTACTTAGGTTCAACCATTGTTAACATTTTGTCATATTAGATTTATTGATTTATCAACCTATCTATATTTCATTTTTTATTACTGTGGTTGAGCTGTTTCCAAATAAGTGTCACACATTATGATATTTCATGCCAAAATACTGTACACACCTAAAAAAAAAAATTTGACGTTCTTCTATCTAAATACAATGGTGTTATCACCCCAACAACATCAAAATAGCTCCCTAATTTCATCTCATACCCATTCTACATTTAAATTTACCCATGTCCTCAAAATGTTTTTATAGCTCATTTTTCCATAGCAGGATCCAATCAAGGATCATCTATTGTATTTGGTTGTTATATCTCTTAAATTTCTTTTAATCTATAGCTATCGCCCCTCCCCTATTTTTAGGAAATCCCATTTCTAGGAATCTATCCCAAAGATAACACTAGCAAAAAAATTTCTTTATTGAGGTATAATTGACATAAAACATTATATTAGGGCCGGCCCGTGGCTTGGCGGTTGAGTGCGCGCGCTCCGCTGCTGGCGGCCCGGGTTCGGATTCCGGGCGTGCACCGACACGCCGCTTCTCCGGCCATGCTGAGGCCGCGTCCCACATACAGCAACTAGAATGGATGTGCAACTACGACACACAACTATCTACCGGGGCTTTGGGGGAAAAATAAATAAATAAATAAAATCTTTAAAAAAAAAAAAAAAACATTATATTAGTTTCAGGTGTACAAGATAATGATTCAATATTTGTATATATTGCTAAATGATCACCAAATAAATCTAGTTAACATCCATCACCATACATAGTTACAAATTTTTTTCTTGTGTTATGACCTTTTATGATTTACTCTCTTAGCAACTTTCAAATATGCAATACAGTATTATTAGCTATAGTTGCCATGTTGTACATTACATCCCCATGACTTATATATTTTATAACTGGAAGTTTGTACCTTTTGATTCCCTTTACCCATTTCTCTCACCCTGCCCCCTAACTCCCATCTCTGGCAACCACCAATCTGTTCTCTGTATCTATGAGCTTGGTTTGTTTATTTGTTTTTCTATTCCACATATAAGTGAGATCATAACCAGCAAAAATCTTTTAAAAATACATATGTACAAAGTTATTCCCTTCAGCACTATTTCTTGCGGCAAAAAGACTGGAAACAAAGCAAATATCCATTAATAGGGGACTAGTTGCATGAACAGCCATATAATGAAGTCCTATGCAGCAGTAAAAAAATGAATACTGCTATGGAGTGATCTCCAGAATATATCGTTAAATGCATAAATCATATCACAGATAATGCATATAGAATGCTACCTTTTATCTAAGAAATAATGAAAGAGCAAGCAAAAACTAATAAAAATGAAAGGTGACATCATTACAAATCATAGATATTAAAAAGATAATAAGAGGGGACCGGCCCCATGGCTTAGTGGTTAAGTGCGTGCATTCTGCTACTGGCAGCCTGGGTTCGGATCCTGGGCACACACCAAGGCACTGCTTGTCTGGCCATGCTGAGGGGGCGTCACACGTACAGCAACTAGCAGGATGTGCAACTACGACATACAACTATCTACTGGGGCTTTGGGGAGAAAAATGGAAAAAAAAAAAGGAGGAGGATTGTCAATAGACGTTAGCTCAGGGCCAGTGTTCCTCAGCAAAAAGAGGAGGATTAGCATGGATGTTAGCTCAGGGCTGATCTTCCTCACAAAAAAATAAATAAATAAATAAATAAAAAGGTAATAAGACGATATTATCAACAACTTTATGCCAATAAATTTGAAAATTTAAATGAGCAATAAAAATTTAGAGAAAGACTAACTTACTAAAACTAACACAAATATAAAAAGAAAATCTAAATAGCCCTATACCTATTATTTATTTATTTATTTATTTTGTGAAGAAGATCAGCCCTGATCTAACATCCATGCTAATCCTCCTCTTTTTGCTGAGGAAGACCGGCTCTGAGTTAACATCTATTGCCAATCCTCCTCCTTTTTTTTTCTCCCCAAAGCCCCGGTAGATAGTTGTATGTCATAGTTGCACATCCTTCTAGTTGCTGTATGTGGGACGCGGCCTCAGCATGGCCAGAGAAGTGGTGCGTCGGTGCGCGCCTGGGATCCGAACGCAGGCCGCCAGTAGCGGAGCGTGCGCACCCAACTGCTAAGCCAGAGGGCCGGCCCCAGCCCTATACCTATTAAAGAAAATGAACCCATAATTAAAGACCTTCCCCTAAAACATCTCCAGGCCATATCACTTCACTAGTGACTTCTTCTAAATTAACAAAGAAATAATCTCAATCTTATACATGCTCTTGTAGAGAATACTTCTCAACTTGTTTTATGATGCCAGAATAAACTCAATACCAAAACTTAAGAAGGACTTATAAGGAAGGAAAATTACAGACCAATTATTCTCATAGATCTCATAAATCTATTGATTTAAAAATCCCTAGGGCCAGCCCGGTAGCTTAGCGCTTAAGTGCGCGCGCTCCGCTGCCGGTGGCCCGGGTTCAGATCCCAGACGCGCACCGACACACCGCTTCTCCGGCCGTGCTGAGGCCGCATCCCAATACAGCAACTAGAAGGATGTGCAGCTATGACATACAACTATCTCCTGGGGCTTTGGGGGGAAAAAATAAATAAATAAAATCTTGAATCCTCCTCTAAAAAAATAAAATAAAATAAAATAAATAAATAAATAAAAATCCCTAAAACAAAATAGTAGCAAATTGAATCCAATCACATATAAAAAGAACAATACATTATAACATTGAATGCAAGGTTGGTTTAATATTTGAAAATCAATCAATGCAATTCACCACATTAACAGAATAATGAAAACTGAGAGGAATATGGAATAGAAATTAAAAACCCATTCTAACCAGGTACCTGAGATGTGTATAGTAAATCTACAATACAAGCAAAAAAATACACAATTATTCTCAGGGAAATAGGTAGGAACTTGGTTTAGAATATTGCCCAAGAATGACTCTCTCCTCTGGGCTAGGCCTTACTTTATAATTAGCAATGAGACAAATTTTGGGACACCAAAAGACAGAGACTGACCAAAAGTCCATTCTATTAGTCCCTTTATTCTCTGTCTTAAAGACAACTCTTTTTCATCCCTCTGCTGGTAGAATGTTCTTTTGTCCATTGTATGCATGAGCAGTTCAGGACCCCCACACACATCATTGTATGAGTTTTCTCATAATCTACAACTAAGTTCTATGGGCACAATGGAGTGATTGTTTCAAAGGAGTGAGGTATTATAACCCTTCTATTACCTATTACCTACTGTGAGCATGAGGGAATGTGGGGACATCCACTCAAAACTCTATTACTAGTGAGAATATGGCACAACCACTTTGGGAAAAAAGTGTATTTCGTAATATACTTACCATATGACCCAGTAATTTCACTCCTAGGTATTCATTCCAAAGAAGAAAACTTATGTTCACAAAAAGACTTCCATGAGAATGTTCATAGCAGCTTTATTCATAATAGCCAAAAGCTAGAAACAGCCCAGATGTTCATAAATAGGAGAAAGGATACACAAACTATGTTATATTCATACAATGAAGTGCTACTCAGCAATAAACAAATTACTGACACACACAACACCATAAATGAAAACATTATGATGAGCGAAAGCAGCCAGACACAAGAGTACATACTGTATGATTCCAATAATACAAAATTCTAGAATAGGCAAAATTAATCTATGGTGGAAACAATTGCCTTGGTGCAGTGGGGTGGGGATGGGATTTGACTTGGAAAGGTCTGAGGGGCCTCTCTGGTGTGATGGTAATGTTATATATATTAACAAGAGTTTGGGTAGCAGGTTAATACACTTGTCAAAAGTCAGCTAATGTACACTTAAAATTTGTGCATTTTATTGTATATAAATTTTACATCAAAAGAAGAAACTTTAAATATTGACCTCTAGTTAACGATATACATGCTATAGTACTTAGGGTGAAGTGTGCTGATAACTGTAATTTGTTTCAAAAAGCATAAAAAAAAATGGATTAATGGATAGATGTGGCAAAGTATAATAAAAAATTAATGGTAGAATCTAGATGGTGGAAATATTCTTTCAACGTTGCTGTGTTTGAAGCAGGTTCAGTGAGCAAGCTTTCTCCAAGTAGATATGTTAAGTAGCAAGTAAATATAATTTGAAGAAAGAGAGGGACTTGTAACAGGAATTTGAAAAGCATTATAAATTTTCATTCCTTTTAAGCAATGTGTATAATTTGCCTTCAGAATAGGATGTGCACAGTTCTTAGTGTGACTTAAAAATATTAGCTGAGGGGGCTGGCCTGATGGCGTAGTGGTTAAGTTCGCACGCTCCACTTCAGCAGCCTGGGGTTCACAGGTTTGGACCCTGGGCGCAGACCTACACACCACTCATCAAACCGTGCTGAGGTGGCATCCCATGGAGAAGAACTACAACTCTACAACTATGATATACAACTATATACTGGGGCTTCGGGGAGAAAAAAGGAAAAAAAAAAGAGGAAGATTGGCAACAGATGTTAGCTCAGGGCCAATCTTCCTCAAAAATAAAATAAAATAAACTCACACGCCTTGGAGCAGTTCCTTCAGAGCACTCTGTCGAACTGTTTAAAAATATATATAGTAGTTGATTGCATAATGTGATAGTGCCATTTGTTTCCTATAAGAAATGAGAAAATTAGGGGGCCGGCCCAGTGGCCTAGCGGTTAAGTGCGCGCGATCCACTGCTGGCGGCCCGGGTTCAGATCCCAGGCACGCACCGAGGCACCGCTTGTCAAGCCATGCTGTGGCGGCATCCCATATAAAGTGGAGGAAGATGGGGACAGATGTTAGCCCAGGGCCAGTCTTCATCCGCAAAAAGAGGAGGATTGGCATGGATGTTAGCTCAGGGCTGATCTTCCTCACAAAAAAAATAAATTAATTAAATAAATAAATAAATAAAAAGAAATGAGAAAATTATTAATTGCTTAGTATGGAGAGAAGAAAGTCTACAAAGAGAAATTTGATCAACGATCTCCCAGAACATGACTTTATTAGTAAAGCAGGTATTTTAGTTTCTTCTAACTACCTCCCCAACCTGGAAAAAAAAAAAAGCCATATATGGCTTGTCTGGTACAGAAGTTTGTTTTTCTCCTTGCTGCTAGCAACTAACTAGAATTCTGTACCAATTATTCTTCTTAAATCAAGCAAAATGAGAACAGCTCTGTCTAAATTATAATCTATATAATTATATTATATCAGTGGCTTTTAAAACTTTTTTTAACCTCAACTTACCTAAGAAATACGTTTCACATCATGACCCAGGAAACACATGCACACAGAGATCTGAATCAAACGTTTCAGGAAACACTTACTCTTATTACTTATGATGCAATCTGATATTTTAATTTTATTCCATTCCTTCAAAATGCTGGTCACAACCCACTAAACTGATTTCATATCTCCCTAAAGGATCATAACTTGCCATTTGAAACACTGTACTATGTAGTCCTTAAGATTTTTAAGAAAAATGTTAAGTCCTGGATATGGACTGCATTTGATACAATCTAAGAATTGTAGAAATATGAAATCTTTCTGTTGCTTTATATGTGCTATTCCACAGATTCCTTTTCTCATGTTAAATTAACAAATATGTATTAAACACCTACTTCAATTTAAAAAATCTATAGTATTTTAAAACAATTAACTTCTATATTTTTTCTATATTAAAATACATGACTTTTTGCATAGAAATCACAAGGATAAAAAGTTTGATAATGTTCTGTTTAAATTATATCCATCTATCACAATATATTCAGATGTGCATTAAAGATCATTTGAAGATAAAAACATTTTTATCAAAATCCCCAGAGAACAACTAGGGGAAGAACACAAAGAATAGAGCAAAACATGTAGAATAATTCCTTTTTACTCATATTAAACTGCTATCCATGAAACATACATACACTGGTGTCTGACATATTTCATCCACTAGAATAAGTTATTTTCCAGAAAATTTCTCAAACAGACATGGGTCTAATCTATCCCATCTTTAGACATGTCTCAGTTCTAGCAGTTGTCAATGTTTTTGTTCTTGAGCTGAAAATCATTACACATTAAATTGAAATAACAAATGAATTCATTTGTTAATTTATTCAGCAAATATTTACTATGTGCCAGGTACTGTGTTAGGGGCTGGGGATCTGACAGTCTCTGAATATACAGAAAAGGCTCCTACTTTATTTTATTTATTTATTTGTTTGTTTTTATTGAGGTAACATTGGCTTATAACATTACATAAATTCAGGTGTACATCATTATATTTCGATTTCTGTACACACTACATCATGTTCACCACCAAAAGTCTAGTTTCCGTCTGTCACTGTACAAATGTCCCCTTTTGCTCTCCCCCATCCCCCTTCCCCTCTGGTAACCACCAATCTGCTCTCTGTATCTATGTGTTTGTTTGTTGTTGTTGTTGTTTATCTTCCACATATGAGTGAGATCACACGGTATTTTTCTTTCTCCATCTGACTCATTTCACTTAGCATAATACCTTCAAGGTCTATCCATGTTGTCACAAATGGCAAGATTTCATCTTTTTTATGGCAAGATTTCATCTTTTATGTAAAAACATCTTCTTTATCCATTCATTTGTCTGTGGGCACTTAGGTTGTTTCCAAGTCTTGGCTATTGTGAATAATGCTACAATAAACATAGAGGTGCATATATCTTTTCAAATTAGTGTTTTCATGTTCTTTAGATAATAACCCAGAAATGGAACAGCTGAATCATATGGTAGTTCTATTTTTAATTTTTTGAAGAATCTCCATACTGTTTTCCATAGTGGCTACACCAGTTTACATTCCCACCAGCAGTATATAAGGGTTCCGTTTTCTCCACATCCTCTACAACACTTGTTATTTCTTGTCTTTTTAATAATAGCCATTCTGAGGGGCATGAGATGATATCTCATTATGTTTTTGATTTGCATTTTCCTAATAATTACTGCTGTTGAACACCTTTCATGTGCCTATCAGCCCTCTGTATATCTTCTTTAAAAAAATGTTCAGATCCTTTGCCCATTTTTTAATTGAGTTGTTTTTCTTATTGTTGAGTTTTATGTTTATGTATTTTAGATATTAACCCCTTATTGATATATGATTTGCAAATATCTTCTCCCAATCAGTAGGCTGTCTTTTCGTTTTGTTGATGGTTTCCTTTGCTGTGCAGAAGCTTGTTAGTTTGATGTAGTCAAAGGCTCCTACTTTAGAATGGGTGGTGAGGGAAGGTCCCTTTGTAGAAGTGGCATTTCGGTTGAGACTTAAAGAATAAAAAGAAGCCATTCATGCAAAGAGCTGGGAGAAGAGCATTCCAAACAGAGGGAACAGCATGAATGAATGACTGAATGCATGAAACACAGACCACAAGTGATACAGGATTCCAGAGAAAAGGGAAATCTCTTAAGGCTGAGAATTGGAACTGAGAATACTAAGTAGGTAAAACCTGAGAAGCACGTTGGAAAAAGGACTGGACTCAAACGAAAGAGAGGAAGGGAAAGGCATTCCAGGCAAGGAAATGGAAAAGAACAAATCCAGACCATGTGATATAAAATAGGGCAGGCAAAGTCTGAAAATAGGAAACAAGAGGATTGTTTCATAGTTGGGACCAGCTCTGGGCTTGGCTTCATCTGTTTGGAATTCCAATAGGACATTCTAAGATGGCAAAGAGTCGCAGCTGTGACTAGAGTTGGGACACTTTCTATGTGGCCAGCACTCTTGCCTCATCACCAGCAAGAAATATAGTTATTCTGGTTTTGCAGAGGCAAAGGATACTTTCCATCTGGCCTTCTGTGTTGTGAAGAAACCAATTCTCCCCACATTGGCATCAGTATATGTGAAGTGTAGACTCCCTGAAGAAGAAAAGGGTGAAAGGTATAGCTTAAGTCTTCCAGAGGATAAAAGAAAGAACCAAGCTGATTATTTTCCTGGTAAAGTTAACTGAGCCCTAATCGACAATAAGAAAAATTTCCCCCTTTCAGAGTTGGCCTTGGTTTCCTTTTTAGCTTCAGGAAAACTTGATTCTTCTAGAAACAGAGGGCAGAGCAGCCACTTCTGCAGTCTCTCAGCCCCTCAGCTGAGGCTCCGTGTCAGAAAAGTCACTTGTTTTAATCAGAGAAAGAGCTACTGTTACTGGACTAAAGTGGGTCTGCTTCCTGGTGAGTTGAAATCAGAGCCTTCACCAGAAGTAATTGTCACACAAAGTCAAATTTATTTGCTGCAAATAAGGAGACCACAAGGAATTCTTTCCAAAGCCGTGGCCCCGTGAGCAAAGGAAAGCAAGTGTCTTTTATTTTGGGTGGAGAATGAATATTTAAAAAGGAAGTTTTATCATCACATATAGAGGCAGGTATTAGCTTGCGTAGGCACAGTCTGAAAACATGCTCTGACGTACATGTTATGCTAATAAGGCTTAGTCTCCTTTGGGGTGGAGGTTTTAGTATTAAAATGAAGCAAAGTGCGACTTGAGGTCATCTCCCAGGCCATCCTTGCAGGCGCTGCTCTTGCGGTGGGGCTTGGTCTAGTTCAGGCCGGTTGACAATGGTATCTCTTCCTAACATAGCTCTGAAAAACAATCTTGAGCAAGTGTTAAGCACTTTAAAATTAATTAATTAATTAATTAATTAAAAAGGGGCTGGCCCCGTGGCTTAGCGGTTAAGTGCGCGCGCTCCGCTGCTGGTGGCCCGAGTTCGGATCCCGGGCGTGCACCGACGCACCACTTGTCAGGCCATGCTGAGGCGGCGTCCCACGTACAGCAACTAGAAGGATGTGCAACTATGACATACAACTATCTACTGGGGCTTTGGGGAAAAAAGGCAGGGGGGAGTGTTAAGCACTTTAAAAACTTCCTTCGAGCTACTTAGGGCATACACTGGTGACACTACCTTTCTTCTGCTGTTAACCATGGTTATTTAGCACTGTATTTAAATCCAATGTTGTTTTTAACACATGATATTTAGGAAAGAAGATAAAAAGAAGAATTAAGTCATGCAGAGAGACACAATGTGATTTTTACTTAAAACTCTCAATATTCAACCACTTTCCCTAGAAAAGTTTAATTCCAAGTGCCATTTAGTTATTTTCCAAGGCAGAAAATGACAGCAGAAAAAGAGAACAAATACATTAATATCTTAACCTCCCCCCCCCCCCCAACATCTGCCTGCCTTCCTCCTACAAGTGTGTCTGCCTGGAAGCTACAAGAAGGGCATTTGTAGTTAAAAGGTACTCATATTTCGCAATAAGCATTCTTTACACTTTTAAATACATCAGGTTCAGGGGAAAGACCAAAGAAAGATCTGTCCCTTTACTATATGAGGCTAGTAATAATGGACAATGCTAAAAACAGAAAGGATTTCCATGTCATTTTTTACATCGCTTCTCCATGGACAAGTCAATTCTAGTCTGATGACGCACGCAGACCTTGTGCAGTGGGCAGAAGTCATCCCAGAGAAAGGAAAAAGGCGGATCCAGAGTTCTGCAATTTAAAATTCTCTCAAATCAACAGGCAAGCTTTGGAGAAATGGCTAGAGGTTTTTAAGGCTCTGCCAGTTAGTATTTTAGAAAACTCAGAGATACTATGTGAAACGCTCTTAAATCAGACACTATCAAGTCATCATCAAGACAATCTCAGGCCTCTTTTAAAGTCTTCAAATGATCCATCTGTAAAATCTAAAGAGATTACAAGGAGCAAAATAATAGACCAAGAATGTGGTCTTGAATTCCATTCTGTCTAGCCTCTAGGAAGTGGAAAATGATGGAAGTATTTTGGCCCCAGAAAGTCCCCATCCTAAGCCTTGCAAATAAAATCTTAGTACTAGATTCTATGGTGACAGAGAACTGCCTTAGGTGAGTTGATAGTGCCCTGAATCCCATGGTGGACACAAAAAAATGGCCTGAGGGTAGAGAAGATTCTGTTCACCTTGGAAAATATGCACTAAGCCAATCCCTCCCTTCTCTTTATTCCAAGATCAGAGGTGAGAGACACTATTGTGGCAGGCTCTATCATAAGCTCCCCAATACCATAGCCTGGTGCTCCCAACTAACTCCCCAGGAATTGGTTCATCTCCCATTACCCCCAAACCCCAGCCATCCTGGGCCATCAGCCTGGATGAGTGGGCTACCATGAATGCCTGGAAGCGAAAAGCAAATTGTGTGATGTCTTTGCAGACTCTATGCATGTTGCTAACCCAGGCCTTTGAGGACAAGAGTAAGGAGTGAGCAGAGAAGCAGATCTCTCTTGGATCAGAGGAGAGGAGATCCTAGGTCCCAGGGACAAGATGAGGGGACTAAAGGGGAATGCTTAAGTGTACTTAAGCCAAGACTGGCAGAACAGCTGGTAAAACATGGTGGTCAAGAGCACAGATTCCGGAGACAGACCCTTCTGGGTTTGAATCTCTGCTGTGTAGCTTATAAGATCGGTGACCAGAGCCCCTACATCCAGCTTCTCTGCACCATAGTCCCTAATCTACAAAATGGGGTAATAGAACCTACCTCACAAAGTTGTTTTGAAGATTAAGTGAAATATTATATGTGACGAGCACAGTACAGGGCACAGCCCTCAGCAGATGCTCAATAACTTATCATAAAAATCCCATTAGATGGGGGACATTATTAAAAATCAATTCTCCAAATCCTTCTGCTCTAAATCCTCCCTCCTGGAGCATGCTCTGGTTTTGAATAGTTTTAATATACAAGATGTAGAACCTCCTCCACAAGGCAGAAAGCCAGTGACCCTTCTTACCCTTTCTGTGCCCTCCTGCTTCAACCATCCACTCAAGGCTTTTGGACTGAAATTCCTAGTTCATATTTGAAGAAGAGAGTAAAAAGGGATTTTTTTCCTCCTTTTCAAACTCATGAAGATGAAAAATAAACAAGCAAACAAAAAACACATTTATCTCAAAATTGTACGTTACATGTAAATTCCAAAACACCAGTGATTCAAAATATTTATTTTCCTGAAGCTTTGTTATCATATCTACCATATCACCCTCCCATCTAAAAAGATTCCTCAGAACCATAGTTTATTTCTTTGCCTGAAAAATCAATAGATATTAAAGAAAAGATAGGTGGGTGGATGAATTAAGCACCTGAGAAAGTCAAATGGAAAATAATGATTTATTCAAACAAATGATGCTGCTAATCAACACTTAGAAGCAATGTGAAGTTACACTTGACCTTATACTAAGGACTCACTGGATGTCCTAAACTCATTCTGGAAAGATGTTTGAAAGATACTGACGTTGGTAAAATCTAAAAAACAATAATTTTAAAAAATCTTTATGGGTTAACTTCCTTACTTAAATATGCACTAATATTACTGATTTTTTTTTAAGCCAAAAGCTATAAAATGACAAACTTGATCTGATTAAGCACAGATCTGACCACTAACCAATCCCCTCCCAGCTCTTTAACCCAATCATGGATTAGCTACTGTACATTTTATTCCCAGTCTTTTCCCTACTCTGCAAAATGCTTCTAGCCTGCTGCTCACCATATAAAACAAGGTCTGAGGATGACCACCATTTTGGATTTTCTCTGTCCTTATAGTTCTTTACAAGTGGAGATATTTCACCACTTTATTTTGTCTCCCCCAAGTGGGTATTAATCACACTTTATTAGGTTACCCTCTAGCACCTAAAATAATGACAGCTTGGTATAATGGAAAGAGGACAGGCGATAGACTTGTCCCATACCTAGGTCTAAATCTTTTATCTGCAACAAAAATGCCTAATATTTGTGTGAAAGATATATCAACTATCATATAGCCACACAATGGAATAACCATGAAAGTTATATACTTACTGACTTGGAAAGAAGTTCATCATATGTTGTACAAAAAGAATGTATGGTATAAATTTTAAAAATATAAATAAAGGTATAGATGTACAAAACAAAAAGTGTAGAATGGCTTAGTAATTTAACAGATATTTATCAGGTACCTATTACGTGCCAGACACAGTTGTATACACCCAGGTTATGTCAGTGAACAAAATGGAGTCCTTGCCTTCACGGACCTTAGATTCTAAGAAGCAGCAGAAAAAACACAATAAGTTAATCTACAATTTAATGTTAGGTGTATCACAAAAGAGGGTATGAAGAGTGCTCGAGGCATGCTATTTTAGGCAGGTGGTCAGAGATGACTTCCCTTAAGAAGTAACATTCGAGCCAACACCTGTGAGGAAGGGAACCATGAAAATATCTGGGAATGAGAGTTGCAAATAGAGAAATATCAAGTTTGAAGTTGCTGAGGCAAAAGCATGTTTGGTATGTCCTAGGAAAAGAAAGTCAGTACTATGGCTGAAGGGGAATTAGGAAGGGGAGGGTAGTAAGACATAAGGAGAGGAGGCAGCCAGGGGCAAATCAGGGCTTTTGAGGCCACAGTGAGAATGCTGGATTTTATTTTAAGTGGAAATGAGAAGTCAATAAAGAGTGTGGGCAGGGGAGATCATATTCACATTTATATACTAAAATGTCAACAGCAGTTATCCCTGGGTAGAAAAATTTCAGATTTTTCCCATTTTGTTTTTCTGTATTTATTCTCATTTTCATATTCATTTCTCTCTCTCCTCTCCCTCTCTAGCTCTCAAGCTCTCTTGAAATATGAATCCTACCATTCCTCCAACTAAAAGTTAAGAATCATTCAGGGATTTCAATTATTAAAAAATGGTTTCAATTAACTCCTTTATTTTTGTCTCTTTTATTATATCATGTCCCCTTTTCAGATTGAACACTTCTCTTAAAAAGGAAAACATTGATACCTATTTAGCTCAAAGTGTTTGGTTAAAAACAGAACATTGTTTGCCATTAAACCAAACATGCAAGTCAGAGGTTCCTATGTAAGCTGTTAACAGTTTGGGCCTCTGAGGCATAATTAAATGAGATGTGGCAGATTCTAGAAATTCAAAATAAGGAAGAATATGTTGTCACTAAAAAGGTAGACTTGAGCCTCCATAGTCTACCTAACTCCAGAGTCAAGGTCCTAAGTGTTCCTTAAAGACAAATGAGACCCAAGTTATCATTAACTATGTGAAATAATGTTTTCTTTTTTACCAGTACAGTGCTTACAATAAACCCAAAGATATTCCGAAAATTGGCAAGTCTTTAGTATCTTTAGTGACACCCTCTGTGCAAATGTCTCAATTAACTAAGATTAACTGAGGATATAAATACTAAGGCATGATTTTTAAAAACAACAGTAAACTTCAACTTGAGGTACAAACCTAGGAACCACCTCTGATCACAATCCCCAGACTTGTTCCCATCAATCCCTGGACTCAAACTCTCCTATCCTGAACAAGACAACCTTCCATTTTTTTCTCTTGAAAAAGTTATCTGAAATTGATGGAACAAAACCCAAAATTATCTATGATTCCATTTAATCATTTACCATTTATTAAATGCACAACCACCATTAAAGAAAAAACTTATAACACTTTGTAAGTACAAATAATACATTTTATTTCATCCCTGAAAAACAAAAAACAAAAATGTCCAATCTACTAAGAGAGACTGAACAATTATTCCAAACTTCACCTGGCAACAGTATGTAATTATTTCTTCACATAAAGGTACAGTACAGAGAAAAGAGTTTGGAAAGCTACCTTTCATGAAACAATATTTTCTCATACTTATTTTAATATAACATTATAAATATTGCTACTATGTACGGTAGCATATTGTAATAATGAACAATACAATATTCAGAACTAAATTCAATATAGTCTAAATCTAGAAGCTAGCTGCACTTAAGCAGTTATTATAGAGAATAAATACTATGAAATATAGGGCACCATATGGCAATTAAATTTGCTACAAGGGAAATTTAAATAAAGGTGTACTTTGCTCTATACTAAAATTACCCATGATTAGGATCTCTTGTGCTATTTACAATAGCTATTATCCTGAAACGATAGCCTTCATAATTTAAATTATTTTAAATGTTCTTAATTATTTTTAAGTAGTCATTATATAAAATGAATATCTACTGTATCTGTTATACAAATCCAAAATTTCATAAAGCAGGATACTCTCATATAATATAATGTTAACATTTTCCAAGCAATGTAATGTAGCACAAATACCTTTATTATGTACATCTAGCTAAAGTCCTTAAGAGTCCCAGTCTCACAAATATCTCAGTCTCTCCCTCCCCGCCAACATAATAAAAGGAAAAATTACCCAAATATGGAAATAATGTGCTTTCCTGATAGCATAGACAAGCAAAGGGTTAAACTTTTAAATTAACATTCATGTATGTGAAAAATCATGAATTAATACTTAACTTAGTTTCTAATCTCATCATAAAAATCTTTTATTCTTCAGAAAATACGTAAGAAAATGTTACATATGAGATTACAGATTACTATTTTAACATTATGTAATTGTCCCAATGTTTACAATAGGTTACAGACAGTGGCTACTACCCATTTCAAGATTATACTCTTACAAATGTAATTTTTAAAAATATACAGTAATTAACCTCCAGTTATCTGAAGGATAGTGCAAATGAAGACATTCTTTGGGTCATGATTTCAAAACATTATTTTCAACATTATACTTCCTTTCTCTGCTCATAATCTAACAAAATATAGTACTAGAGGAAGCACATTTCCTAATAGTATTAGCCTAACAGTTACATCTATTGAGAACACATGACAGAATGATTCAACAACAATATTCTTCATTTGTCTGAAAAACATGTTATATATTTAAATAAATATTTTATAGAAATGAATCCATGTCCTTCAGTATTTTTGTTTCAGCTTGATCTCAAACACAAAAGACTTATACAAAGATCACCTATCTGCTTACTACATCAACCATGTTATCAAATTCCATTTAAGGATACAGTACAGCATTGAAGAGACTTGCCTGAAAGCAAACTAACAACTTTTAAAATTTATATACAGAATTAGAGTTCCATGAATCCAGCATATTCCTTGAAAATGCGTAGAGCTTTTATCGCAAAGTATTACTCTATCCTAGCCTGCGATTTAAAAGCTTTTCTGCCATAGGATATAATCGACAGTGGATGTAGCAGCACAAGGTGATCCTCAACTGCTATCTAATGCTGCCTGATGCATTTATCCTTTTATTTGTGGTGACTGGCACCAGATTCCCACTAGTACCACTGGGACTGTTGGTTGCTGAGCTGTTCACAACAATATAGTCAACCTTATTCTCCAGCTTCACCAAGCGTTGTAAAATGTCATCCAAAAGGACAGCAATTGTTCTCTTTAGATCCGCTAGGGGAAAAAAATCAGAATAAACCATATTAAACATTGGCAGAGCATTTACTATTTGTGTTTTCATAGTTTGAGGGAAAAGTGAACAATTATTGAGTGAACAATTATCTAAGAGAAAATATACTAGAGAGAAAGCACTCATACAACAAATAGGAAAAGCCTAATTATTTTAATCAATAGCATCACATACAGACCTTTTTTTTTTTTTTTGCAAGGAAGATCGGCCCTGAGCTACCATCTGTTGCCAATCCTCCTCTTTGTGCTGAGGAAGATTGGCCCTGGGCTAACATCCGTACCCATCTTCCTCTACTTTATATGGGACGCCGCCACAGCGTGGCTTGACAAGCGGTACGCCAGTGCGCACCTGGGATCCGAACCTGCGAACCCCAGGGCGCCGCGGCGGAGCGCGCGCACATAACCACCGCACCACCAGGCCGGCCCCCATATAGACCTTCTTAAAGGAATTTTTAGAGTGATAAATGTGGGGGAAACTCTCACTTTTCTAGTGCAATAAAACAGATTTAAAGTCTGGTTCAAAATGTTAGTCCCTCTGTAAGGAACACATTTACCTTGAGTTTTTTAAGCAGTTTGTAAAGATGACTATGGACTCAGCAGGCAAGGTAAAAAGCTAGCTGAGCTAAGTAAGAAATTCAATCAAATGCAGAAACAAGAAACCTAGACCCTCCACAGGCTGAAGTGTGCGGGGAGCCTAGGATCCAGGGCAGATGCTAGGAGCCTGATTAGTGCAGTAGAGATACTAGCAGTAGTTCTGACTTAAAATTTCTTCCAAAAAATGATGGGGAAGGGGGCTGGCCTGGTGGCGCAGTGGTTAAGTTTGCCCCCTCTGCTTTAGGGGCCCAGGGTTCACAGGTTCAGATCCTGGGCACGGACCTACACAACACTCATCAAGCCATACTGTGGGGGCATCCCATATTCCCATATACAAAGTATAAGATTGGAACAGATGTTAGCTCCAGGACAATCTTCCTCACCAAAAAAAAAAATGATGGGGAAGACTATATCTTCTAATCTCTTTGGGAGGTTAAGGGGTTTCAGTAGGATTTACTTGGCAAGAATGAAATTATGACCCTTTTCTTCCTTAGAACTCTCTTTTCTCAGGTTTTCCAAAGGCACCTAGCACATATTAGGTATTCAATCCATGGCGACTAATATTGTTATTTTTTGTTGATCCTGGACCAAAGAAAGCAGCTCAAACCCTAATCTGTGATCAGGAGAAAAATCATTTGATAACAACTGATAAATTTGCTTATGATTCTGTTACCAAGATATCAGAAAAAGAACAAGCAAAAGAAAAAATAGATCAATTGGCATTTATCAAAATTTAGAACTTTGACGTATCAAAGAACATTATCCAGACAGGGAAAAGATAACCTACAGAATGGAAGAAAAGATTTGCAAATCATGTATCTGATAAGGGCTTAATATCAAGAACATATGAAGAACTCTTAAACTTAACAACAAAAGAATAACCCGATTTTTTAAATGAGCAAAGAACTTGAAGAGACATTTCTCCAAAAGAAGATATGCAAATGGACAACAAGCACACAAAAAGACGCCCAACATCACAATGAAATACCACTTCACACCTACTAGGATGGCTATAATCAGAGAAAGGGAAAATGAGCATTGGCAAGGATGCAGAGAAACTGGAACCCTCGTACACTGCTGGTGGGAATATAAAATGGTGCAGACACCATGGAAAACAGTTTGGCAGCTCCTCAAAAAGCTAAACATAAAATTACCATACGACCCAGCAATTCCACTCCTAGAAATTCCACACCAAAAAACTGAAAGCAGAGACTCAAAGAGATACTTGTACACCAATGTTCATTTCAGAATTATTCACAATAACCAAAAAGTGGAAACCTAAGTGTCCATCAATAGACAAAGAGATCAACAAAATGTGGTATATACACACAACCAAATATTAGTTAGCCATAAGACGGAATGATCATCTGATACATGCTACAACATGGGTAAGCCTTAAAGACATTACGCAAAGTGAAATAAGCCAGACAAAAAAGGACAAATATTGTATGATTCCACTTATATGGACTATCTAGAATAGACAAATACATAGACACAGAAAGTAGATTAGAGGTTACCAAGGACAGAGGAAGGGGAAAAGGTGAGTTATTGCTTAACGATTACAGAGTTCCTTGTTTGGAGTGATGCAAGTTTTGAAAAGTTAGTAGTGATGGTTGTAGAACACTGTCAATATAATTAAAGCTACTAAACTTACACTTAAAAATGGTCAAAATGGCAAATTTTATGTTATATATATTTTACCACAATTTTTTAAAAGTGAAAAAAAAAGATATCAGAAAGTAGGGAGAGTAGTGGTGGTGGGTGGTAGAGGGTGGTTAGAAAATGCTTATTAAAAAGTAAAACATAAAAAATGAATGTAATATAAAGTGAGGGGAGAACGTTATTTGGAGGAAGTCTAGTCATGCAAGAATGAAACTTTTCAAGCAGTGTATCTTCTGGCATCATTTGTCATGAGCACTTATATATTCTAATTTAGTGGGAATTTACAAGAAAAAAAGTACAAGAAAAATCCTTTGACAAGAAGTATTTAGGGATGAAATGTCATGATATATACAACTTCTTTCAAATGGTACCCCAAAAAAGCATATATATTTGTATAGAGAGGGAAAGATAAAAACAAACGTAGAAAACTTTTTAGCAAATGGTGAGTCTAGACGAAAGATATACGACGTTTACCATATAATTTTCCCCAATTTTCTGCAGACTGAAGATTTTCAAAATAAAAGACAGGGAGAGGAGTTTCTTTATTAAGACCTTTCAATCAAGAGTTATAATAGTATTTGGTAAATAGGAGAGAATTAAGTATTTTTTAAAATTCTTAAGCAACAAGACTAAAAGGTAACTACTGGATCTCCGTTTTTCCCTGGCAGTCACCTCTTATACAATATTTGAAGAGGTAGGCCAGAGAAGGCTAGACAGAATAGACTAAGGTGGGGCTTACCAGCATGTTAACATAAATGAAGCTAAAGCCCTACGAGGTATGACACCAAGCTGAGGTGTGACATGAATTATAAACATACAGCCTAATCACTGATTAGAGTTAGGGTTGAGAATAGCAATTAAAGGAAAACTTGGGATTAGTGAGAAAAATTATATGATAATTTTACTTTAACAATGTCTTAAATTATCATTAAATATTCCCTTTCAAATTTTATAAAATCAATTTTTTAAATAAAATATTACAAAAGACTAAGAGATTTTAACCACCTTGCTCCATGATATAAAAATCAGAACAAAACTGAAAAACCAGAACAAAACTAATGTTTCCCAAACTTTGGATTCTTTTGAATACACCAAAATTCCCCTTTTCTCTAGATTCACAACACAATTTTAAGTTTACATTTTATGGGACTACATATTTATGGGAATTACATATTTTTATTATATGGAAGTCTACAGTACTTCCTCATAAAGCCCTATCGCTGAAGGTGCTAGCAATAAGAACTCCTTCCCTACCATGGGCCCCTGTTCAGAACCCCTAAAAGCAACTTGAAAGTGGAGACCCTATCATATCCATCTTTTTACTCTCAGTTCACCCAGCTTGATGCTTCATCACTAAGTAGACACTCAACCAATGTTTGAAATGAACAGCTGCTGAACGTCTGTTGCATGTGTTTGGTAAGTCATATCACTGTTGAGACTGACATGAAGGATCAGATTCAGGAATAAAACCCTTTAAAATTGTTCTATTTCTGCTTTAAGCTTCCCTTTTCTGGGAGAAGAAATGAAATGGTTGAAAAGAAAAAAAAAAGGGCTATTACAAAGGCTCATAACAGTATATAGATACTATCAAAACAGTACCTAGCCCAATTACTTCACAGTACACAAAAATCAGGAGGACATAATGCTATTAAATATACTAAAGATATTGGATATAAGAAGACTCTACCTATATTAAACATAACCAGAGACTGTGAGGCACAGTAGGAAGCCACTATCATCCCAAGGTCTATGGAACAGACAGAGAAAGCAGTGATGTTACCAGAGCCCAAGTCCAAGGACACCCAGTGGAAAACAAAGCCAAGAGAGGCAGTCTGGCAGGAGCTGGTGCTACAAAGGAGACACCAGCTGAGGCACAGAGGGAGGGAGAAATATACCCTAGAGCTTTTCCTTCCTCCTACTTTCCAAACTCCTGCCAGTGCCTCCCACTGGCTGAACACAGGTAGAAGCAAGCTGATTTGGGAACCTGGAAAACGCCACCTACTGGAATCACCCTCCCCTGAGATACAAAACAGAACAGAGAAAGAGGGTAAGGAATAAATCTGAGGGCAACCAAGCAGAGGACCAGCACAAACAGCAAGTACACATGCCTTTGTGGACCCCATGCTTATATGCCTCTGTCTTGACTTATGTCTTATTTATATCTCAATAGGTTCTGTTGTTTGTATTCTTAATGTGAGCTGCCTCAAATCTGTTGTATAGAAGAGAGGCAGATATGAATAAAGATAACCACGTGTTTACACACAGACAAAAACTGCAGGAAAATGCAAAATGACTAATGAAAATAAAACACAGAAGTGTTTAATGTATTGCATAACTCAAAAACTTTTCCTTATTAATATTTTTCAAATTCAAACCGATATTTTACCACCACTAACATCAGCTTAATGGTACAAGGAAGAAAACTTACAAGTCACTTCTTGATTATCTAAGTGAATTACCCACTGTAAAGTTTTATGATGAAGCTGGCAATAAAACAAAAAGGGTTCCTAAGAAATATGAACTAATTCAAATATCAGAGCAAAGAGAGCATTGTTAGATAAAAGTGGTTTCAAAAACCTCATAAACTCTATAATTAAATGTATATTGTTTAATATTTTACATTTTTACTACAGCTATCCTCTCTGATAGAGTGCTGAATAAATTACGTCATTCAACAAATTGTTTATTACTTCCCTACTTAATATTGCAAGGTCCACTGTTTAGATCTCATGAGTGGCTCAAGATATGTTCCCATTAAACTTTAAAAATTAAATGCCTCGGAACATAAAATAAGCCTAATTTTTCTTAAGTGAAAAAAGAAAAGCTAGATAATGGATTTGACTAAATGATACATCATAAATAAGCTATGTTTTAAATAGCCACATCAAAATCACTTCTGATAGGAATTTTGAGATTGACTTTCCTTTAACATATTTAGAATACAAGAATTACTCATTTTACAGGTTGGTTTAGGTTTTCTTTTTTTTAATTGGTAAATAACTTTTTTATTTTGAGACAACTGTAGCTTTACATATAGTTGTAAGAAGTGAATAAATATGGAAATTCCTGTATCCTCTACCCAGTTTCCCCCAATAGTAACATCTTGCAAAACTATATACAACAGCACAACCAGAATACGGACATTGATACAGTCAAGCTGCAGAATATTTCCATCACCACAAGGATCCTTATGTTGCCCTTTTATAGTAAAACTCACTTCCCTCTCTTAGCCTGTTAATATGGTAGATTACACTGCTTGATTTTTGAAAACTGAATCAGCCTTGCATCCCTGGAATAAACGCCACTTGGTCATAGTGTTTAATTCTTTTTATGTTGCCAAATTGTTTGCTAATATTTTCATAAGGATTTTCACATCTATATTCCTAAGGGATATTGACTGGTCTGTAATTTTTATTTCTTATACTATCTTTGTCTGATTTTGGTATAAACACTAGCTTCATAAAATGAACTGGGAATTGTTTCTTCCTCTTCTGTTTTCAGGAAAAAGACTGTCTAGAATTGATATTAATTCACAAACTTGTGATAGAATTCTCCAGTGAAACCATTTGGGCATAGAGATTTCGTTTTTGGGAGTTCTTAAGCTATAAATTCAATTTCCCTAATAGTTATAGGGCTATTCAAACTATCTATTTCATATTAGGTGAGTGTGGTAAGTTTGTGGTTTTCAAGGAACTGATCCATTTCATCTAAGTTATCAAATTTATGTGTGTAGATCTGTTCATAGTAGTCTCTCATTATACTTTTGATGTCTGCACGGTCTGTAGTGATAATCATTTTTTCAGTCCTGATAGTGGCAATTTGTATCTTTTATATTCTTTGTTAGTCTTGCTAGAAGTTTGTCAATTTTTTTGACCCTTTCAAAGGACAAGCTCTTTGTTTCATTGATTTTCCCTACTGCTTTTCTTTCAATTTCATTGATTTCTGTTCTGATATTGATCATTTCCTTTCTTCTGCTTGCTCTGGGTTTGTTTTGCTCTTCTTTTTCTAGTTTCTTGAGGTAGGAGATTAGATTATGAATTTGAGACTTTTCCTCTTTTCTAATGTACGCATTTAGTGTTCTAAATTTCCCTCTCAGCGCTACTTTAGGCTGGGTCCCATAGTTCTTATGTTGTATTTTCATTTAGTTCAACGTACTTGTTAAATTTCCCTTGAGTCTTCCTCTTTGACCCACAAATTATTTAGAAGTGTATTGTTTAGTTTCCAATTATTTGGAGACTTTCCTATTATCTGCTATTGATTTCTACTTTGAAATCATTGTGGTCAGAGAACACACTGCATGATTTCAATTCTTTTAAATTTGTTAAGGTTTGTTTTATGGCCCAGGATAAGATCACTATTTTGGTGAATATCCCATAAACTCTTAAAAAAAAATGTGTATTCTGCTGTTGTTGATGAAGCTTCTATATATGTAAATAAGATTTCATTGATTAGATTGTGTTCTTTAGATCTTCTATATCCTTGCAGATTTTCTGTCTAGTAGTTCTCTTATCAGTTCCTGAGAGGGAAGTGTTTAAGTTTGCAACTGTAATTGTGGATTTATCTGTTTCTCCTTTTAATTCTATCAGTTTGTAGGTACACATTTAGGATTGGTATTTCTTCTGGGTGGATTGATCCTTTTATACTTACATAATGGCCTTCTCTGACTTTAGTTGCTTTCTTTGCTCTGAAGTCTACTTTATCTGATATTAACGGAGCCACTCCTGCTTTCCTGTGATTAATGTTTGCATGATATATCTTTTTCCATCCTTTTACCTTCAGCAAGCCAATGTCATTAAATTTGAAGTGAATTTCTTGCAGAGAGCACATACCTGGGTCACATGTTTTAATCCAGTCTGCCAATGTCCTTTAACTGGTATATTTAGAACATTCATATTTAATGTAATTGTGATATATTACGACTCAAGTCTGTCATTTCATTTTTTGTTTTGTTTGTTCTGTTTTTCACTTCCCTGTTTTCTTTTTCCTGCCTTCCTGTGGGTTACTTGAATATATTTTACAATTATTTTTTGATTATCTGTAGTGTTTTTGAATGTATTCTTTGTATGGTTTTAGTGGTTGCTCTAGGTATTACATCATATACATAACTTAGCACAGTCATTTTAACAATTTGAGTGAAATATATAAGCTTTACCTTTCTTTACCATCTGTGATGGTTCATTTTTTTTTTTTTTTTTTTTTTAAAGATTTTATTTATTTATTTTCCCCCCAACACCCCAGTAGATAGTTGTCTGTCACAGCTGCACATCCTTCCAGTTGCTGTACGTGGGACGCGGCCTCAGCATGGCCGGAGAAGCGGTGCGTCGGTGCGTCGGTGCGATCCCGGGATCCGAACCCGGGCCGCCAGCAGCAGAGCGCACGCACTTAACCGCCAAGCCACGGGGCCGGCCCTGTGATGGTTCATTTTATGTGTCAACGTGGCTAGGCTATGGTGCCTAGACAAATCCACCAGTCTAGATGTTGCTGTGAAGGTAGTTTTTAGACGTGATTAGCATTTAAACCAGCAGACTTTCAGTAAAGACTACTTACCACAATGGGGGTGAACCTCAGCCTATCAGCTGAAGACCTTAAGAAAAAGACTGAGGTTCCTGGAATAGGAAGGCATTCTGCCTCCAGATTGACTGCCTTTGGACTCAGAACTGCAATATCAATTCTTGCCAGAATTTTCAGCCTGCTAGCCTGCCCTGCAGACTTTGGACTTTCCAGCCCCGACAGTTTCATAAGCCAATTTTTTAAAGTCCATCAATCTCTCTCTCTCTCTGCTCTGCTTCTCTGGAAAACTCTAATACACCATCCTTTTATCTCATTCCATTGATAATATATTGCCTTAAATATTTCCTCTATATACATTTAGAATCACATCAGACAATGTTATAAGTTTTGCTTCAACCATTATAGTTTAGAAAACTCAAGAAGGAAAGCTACCGAATTACCCTTATTTTTATTTCCTATGTTCTTCCTTCCTTCCTGATAGTTCCAGGGTTCCTCCTTTTGTCATTTCTTTTCCGTTTAGAGAACTTCCTTTAGCCATCTCTTAAGGTAGGTCTGCTGGTGACAGATTCTTTTCCTTCATCTGAGAATGTCTTTGATTTCCTTCATTCCTGAAGGATATTTCCCTGGGTATAGAATTCTGGGTTGATAGTGCTTTTCTTTCATCACTTGAAAAATATTTGCCACTTCCTTCTGGCCTTGATGGTTTCTGATGAGAAATCTGCTGTCATCTGAATTGTTTTTCCACTATAAGTAAGGTGTCATTCTTCTGTAGTTGCTTTTAAGATTGTTTTTCCTAGTCGCTCTTTAAGTTTTCAGAAGTTTAATTATGATGTATCTTGCCATGGATTTTTTTTTTTTTTAATGAGGAAGATCAGCCCTGAGCTAACATCCATGCTAATCCTCCCCTTTTTGCTGAGGAAGACCGGCTCTGAGCTAACATCTATTGCCAATCCTCCTCCTTTTTTCCCCCAAAGCCCCAGTAGATAGTTGTATGTCATAGCTGCACATCCTTCTAGTTGCTGCATGTGGGACGCGGCCTCAGCATGGCCAGAGAAGCGGTGCATCGGTGTGCGCCTGGGATCCCAACCCAGGCCGCCAGTAGCGGAGCGCATGCACTTAACTGCTAAGCCACGGAGCCAGCCCTTGCCATGGATTTTTGAGGGACTTATCCTGCTTGGGGTTCACTCAGCTTCTTGAATCTGAGGTCTACATCTCTTGCCAAATTTGGGAAGTTTGTATCCATATTTTTTTGAGTATTTTTCCAGCTCTACCCTCATTCTCCTCTCCTTCCAAAACTCCAACACCACAAATGTTATGTCTTTTGTTATAGTCCCACAGTTCCCTAAAGCTCTATTCATTTTTTTTTTCCCCACTCTATTTTCTCTCTGTTACTCAGATTGGGTAATTACATTGTTCTATATTCCAGTTCACTGATTCTTTCCTCTGTCCTCTCCTTTCTGTTGTTGAGTCAATCTGATCAGCTTTTTATTTCAATTATTGTATTTTTCAGGTCAAAAATTTCCATTTGGTCTTTCTTTATATGCTCTATTTATCTGTTGCAATTTTCTATTTCTTCGTTGAGGCTTTCTGTTTTTTTCATTTGCTTTTTGTTCATTAATTCCTTATTGAAGCATTTTTAATCACAACTGCTTTAAAATCTTTTTCAGATAATTCTAATACCTGTCATTGGTTGTCTTTTTTCATTCAGTTAGAGATTTTCCCAGTTCTTGGTCTGACAAGTGATTTATATCTGAAACCTAGATATTTACATATTATGTAATGAGATTTTGTATCTTATTTAAACCTCTTGTTTTAGGTGGTTTCCTCTGATACCACTGTGGAAGGGCAGGCAGGTGCCACCTTGTTACTGCCAGGTGAAGGCAGAAGTCTAAGTTGCCCACTTAGCCTCCATTGTCACCTGAGAGTGGTGAGCTCTTCATCACTGTTGGATGGAGGTGAAGGTTCCAGGTCTCCATGTATTCTTCATTGACATTGTGGTGGGGATGGCCTCCTTACCACTGGGCAATGGTAAAGTCCTGACTCTCTACTAGGACTCCTCTGATATCACCCCAGAGGGAGGGGCATGGGCACCTCATTACCGCCATGTTGGGGTGGAAGTCCTGGTTCCCCATGTGGTCTCCACTGGTACCATGGGTGGCAGGGGCAGGTGTTGGATGCCCTATTACAGCTTCACAAGGGTGGAAGTCTAGGCTCCCTACTTGGCCTTTGAAGATGCAGATGATGGCTCAGCCACAACTTTTTTCCGTGGTGTTTGGCTGGAGGAGAAGGGTTATAGTCTAAAAGTTTTCTGTCTTGCTATGCTGCCCTTTTCTTGGCTACAGAGAACAGGCTTCTTTTGGGACTTTTTTGTCTGTGCCTGGTGGCATTTCTAAGTTGCTGGCTTCTTCAGCGCCAAGTCTGGAATATATGAGGTAAAAAGAAAACCCAAGAAACATACTTCTGTGTCATTCCTTCGGTCCTGAGGTCCCTACCTAGTCTGACTTTTTCTCTTCCAGTTTCTTCTTATGTTTGTTTTATATAAAATGTCCAGAGTGTTCAGTTGCACTTAGATGAGAATAATAGGGAAAGACTGATAGCACAGGAACAGGGAAAAGGTAGATCTCCATATTCCCAAAGTCCTCGGTTTAGGGGATTTTTGAAAACTAGTTTTCTTCAACTATAAAAGATACTCTCTAGCAGCTTGTTTGCTGCTATATAACACTGTTTATAACAGTTTCCATTCATTACTTATATGATAACTTACATATCTAAAAAATCGATTAAAGTAAGAAATATTTTTTCTTTTGCTGAGGAAAATTTGCCCTGACCTAACGTCCACTGCCAATCTTCCTCATTTTTTTTTTCATCTAATACCAACCCTCCTCCTTTATTTTTCTCCCCAAAGCCCCAGTAGATAGTTGTATGTTACAGTTACACATCCTGCTAGTTGCTGTATGTGGGACACGGCCTCAGCATGGCAGAGAAGCGGTGTGTCGGTGAGCGCCCGGGATCCGAACCCAGGCCGCCAGTAGCGGAGCGCGCACACTTAACCGCAAAGCCATGGGGCCGGCCCCAATCTTCCTCTTTTTTTTGCTTGAGGAAGATTAGACCTGAGCTAACATCTATGCCAATATTCCTCTGCTTTATATGTAGGACACCACCACAGTACGGCTGGCGAGTAGAGCAGGTCCATGCCAGGGATCCGAACCCATGAACCCGGGCCCCTGAAGCAGAGCACTCAGAACTTTAACCACTTGGCCACGGGGCCGGGCCCTAAAGTAAGAAATTTTAACCTCAGTTTCTAAAAGGAATTTTTGGTAGATTTGTGTGGAAGAACATTTAAATATTAACATTAAATTATTCTCCAATTCTCCTAAAATGTTTATGGAGTCCATTTTTTTTTAAGTGTTCAGCCACACTGGCAGATAGTAAAAGCAAAACTCTTAAAAGAAAGCAGGGTCAGTATTTGGATGGAAAAGCCTGAGGTGGTAAAAGACTGGTGTTGCTGTAGATTCAGAAACAGGTATAGGAAACCATGCATCAACTGCAAGGTGTTTATAATAGTCTCTGTGAAGCTCAGAGCAAGTATCCCCAATTCATTGTTCTAGGCAAACCCCAGAATCCAAAATAGATAATGTTATATCGGAAGAAACAAAATTACATCAGAGAAGACTACGGATATTGAGAAAAAGAGATAAGGCAGTCTGAAATGATTATACGTTAAAGAAAAAACATAAGTTACTGCTCAAAATTTACAGATAGTAATCTATAAAGTTGAATTCATTGGTCCATGGCCTTTGTGATAGTAACACTTCATTGTAGACTAGCATTAAAAAAATATTAGCATATACTTATTTTACCAATAAGTATTTACCAATAAAATATGCTTACTTTACCTGGGAAAAAGAGGTTAAAGAGCTTAAGAAAAGATTATTCAATAAATATTTTTGACTGATTATCTTTTTTGTATAGCAACGAGAAGCTAAATGGTTTCTATACATGGCTAACTGTTCAAGTTCTCCAGAATCTGTAAAATTCTCATCTTACTGTAACTTATAATGCCATTTCAAATTAATGGAGCAGAGGATGGAATTCAAATAACAAAACTGGAAAAACTGGCTATCTAATTTGGAAAAAAGAACCTGCATCTCTTACTGCTTACACCAGAAATCGCAACTATATTATAGTCATAAATGTAAAAAACAAACAAACCACTAAACCATAACATATTAGAACGTAAGTTTTGGAGAAAAAAATTTAAGCACAAAACTGAACCATAAAAAATAATGGCCACGTTTTACTACACAAATTTTTAAAACATAACAAGTTATTAGACAACTGAAAAACCAGAAGAAAAACATTTGCAACATATGACAGCATTAATGTCTCTACAAAGAATCAGTCAATTAAGAAATTTCCCTGTAGAAAAATTGGCAAAGGATACAAACAACTCACTATCATACACACAAGAAATGCAGATAACCAACAAACATGAAAATATTTTAACCTCTCCTGTAAATAAAGAAATGCAAACACAAACAATTAGATGCCATTTAAAATCAAATAGAATTGGTATAGTGTGGAGAAATACCAGTATACACACTGGTGGGAAAGTGGTAGTAGGAACGTATCCTACAGAACCATTCTAGAGGGCAATCTGACAAATGTCTATTAAATTTAACATGCATATCCTGGACCCAAAAAATCCACTTTTAGGAAATCTATCCTTCTGAAACATTCACACAAACATGAATACCCTCATACTTATACTCACACATATATTTCATATACATACACACACACATACATTGCAGCATTGAATCAAACACACAAAAAAGGTTAACGACAAATTATCCATCACTATAGAATAAGCAAAAAAAAGAACGTTTATAAAATGAAACAATATTAAGTCATTAAAAAAGGATGAGCTAGACCTACACATAATAACATGGAAAGATATCCACAGTAATTAAGTGAAAACAAATACGTTGCAAACTAGTATCCATAGTACAATTCCATTTTTGTTCAAAATAAAACAATGTGCTGAACCATGTGTTGGCAAACTACAGCTGGTTAGCTGCCTGTCTTTGTAAATAAAGTTTTATTGAAACATAGCCATGCTCATTTATTGCGACGGAGACCATATGACCCACAAGGCCAAAAATATTTACTATTTAGCCCTTTAAGAAAAAGTATGCTACCCCTAACATATGCCAAATTAACTGACTTTCGTTCTGCTCTTTTAATTATCTAAGCTGTATATTTCTGTAATATCTGAATGCTTATAATAAACATAACATTTTTATAATCAGAAATAAGTAAAAGACATTTCAGGGGATTGGTTAAATACCATGTGGCCATTAAATGATGCAGGTATATAGTCACTGACATAGAAATATCTCCACCATATATTAAATTTTAAAACAGTTTATAAAATACTATGTGTAGATGGGTCTCATTTTGCTTTTAAAACTGTGTCGTTATACACAGCTGGACAGCACAGCACAGACAGCTAGCTTTTAAAATATCACAGTTATTTTGCTCAAGTAGAAGGAATTTTTTTTCAAGTATTTCTCTTGTTCCAAAAGAATCGCTTCTTCATTGTTTCTATTAGTGTCCTTGGACTAAGCAGAATGCAACACAATATGATTTCTCCATCTGTATCTGCCACAAGTACCTCCATCTCGGTTTATACCAACTCCTTCAGCTCTCGTTATCTAAATTTGATCCTCAAGAGCAAATGCAGACTAACCCTCTTCACTTCATAAAAACCATCATCAGGGAGAGAAGAAAAAACGGAAAGTGCCCAGGGCATTCCCAGATAAAGATGGTAAACTAAACAAAGGTATTTAACCTCTGCTGACTCTGGATACTCACCGAAATAATAAAAGTGCTTTTCTCTCTCTTTTTTTTTTAAGCATAAATCCACAAAGCCAAAGGTAACAAGAGAGGAGACATTAACAACAAAACTCCAGAAGCTGGAGATGAGTATTAACTGACTTAGCAGAGCTGAAAAAGTTGGCTCTTAGAAGTAAGAGAAACTAGGAAGCGATTCCATTTTCTCCACAGAAAGTCCACCCTTAAAAGGTCCAGGAATTGTGACACCAGGTACCAATGAAAATAGGGGTAAAGAAGGAATTAAAAACAAAGGACTGGGTGAAAATTTACCTGTGAAGCAATTTGATTCCTAAATTCTCTATACCATCCCAAACTGAGCAACAGTCCCTCCCCCATCACAGAAAATCTGAGATGTATTTTCTAAAGCCAGAAAAGGAGTTGAGGGCCTGGGTACCACACTGAAACCTGGGGGAGTAAGTTTAATAAGTGAGTGCTGAGGCTACCCCTCCTCCCTGAGCCTTTTCCTCTCACGCAGATCCCAGAACACTTGGACATCTATATTCTCCAGCAAGAGACTGATTGGAAGTCCTTCTCTAGGGAATCTGACCAGCTCAATAGGAAAGACCGAAATACACTGATATCTGGAATACCCCAAAGAAACAGACACTGATATTGTGTAATAAAGAATTTGGTTGGCCTTTGTCCCAAGTTCCTGGGAGGCAGCCTCTAAATGCTTGGAATTTCCTGAGTGATAAGTGGGCCCCTGGGACCACATCTAATAGTTCATATTAACAAGGTGACTCAGAGTGGGCCCCTAGATAGTTTGTGCCAAGGAGATGACTCTGGATGGGGTCTAGCCATGCCCAAAAGACCAACCAAAAGGTTAGGGCTTTTCAGTCGATGACAGGGAGGAGAAAAAGGATGGAATTTGAGTTCAACCACGTGGCCAGTGATTTAATTAATCATAACTACACAATGAAACCCCAATAAAAACTCTGGACACCAAAGTTCGGGTGAACTTTCCTAGTTGGCAATACTCTCAACATGGTCACACACTGATGCGCTAGAAGGGGAATGTGTCCTGATTCCATGTGGAGAAGACAAGGAAAACTTCTCATCTGGAACTCTCTCAGATCTTGCCCTATGGGTATCTCCCTTTGGCTGGTTCTGATTTTATTTTTGCTATAATAAAACTGTAATAGTAAGAGTAATGCTTTCAGTGAGTCCTGTGAGCTGATCTAGTGAATTATCAAACCTGAAGGGGTAGCGGGAACCCTCAAATTTGTAGCCAGCTGGTCAGATATAAGGGTGGCCTAGGGACACCCAAACTTGTGGCTGCTGTCTTTAGTGAGGACAGTATTGTGGAGGATTATGCCCTTAACTTATGAAATTTGGCCTAACTCCAGGTAGTTTGGTATCAGAAGTCATTACAAATATTAAGGATACTCCCAAGGAAGTGTCCCAGCCAGATCATCCTATAGTGAATACCACCCAACAACTTAATACTTCCTTTCAAGCTTTTAGTGTCTCTCTCTTAAAAAAAAAGCCTCAAAAGGCTAAGGATCACCAGACATATTTGGAAGAAACATAAGAACACTTCAGAAAAGTGATGAAATACCTAATGCGTCTGAATACACTGGGAGGAGATTTAGATAACTGTGGGAGAGCTGGGGTAGAAAACTAGGCAAAGAAACAAAAATCGATACTTATTCTAGAGGAGAAAATAAAGCACAGGAAATCATAATGTATTACATGGCTCAGTAATAAATACCATTAACACACTCATAATAATGCAAACACTGAATACTGTTCTAACCAAAATTATGATGGGAAAATGGCAGCACAAGAAGGACAGGTGTGTGAAAACAGCCTGGGAGGGGGATGCACTTTTGGGTAAGAACGAAAGCTGAAGCATCACCTTACATAGTGGGAAGTTAACAGATAACTCCTATAATTGAAAAATCAAGAAGCAGCTCATAGAGTACGTTACTTAGAGATATGCAGATAATCACCAAACAAATCTGATGAAATAATTTAAAATGGCTGGCTCTGAGGAATGGGAAATTTGAGAACTGTTGGAGGTGAGAAGAACTGTCCTTTTTTATTACAAGAATCATAACACATTTTGATTCTTTAAATACACACATGTATAACTTTAATTTAAAAAAAGAAAATGCCCACATACTCATTTACACACAAAGTGTTCTCTCTCTTCTCTCTCTCTCCTTTTTTTTTAAGTCTTAAAGGCAAGAGAGAACATGGCACGCACAAGGAACTTAAAACATAGCAGGAACCCAGGATGTGAAAAGAAGAATGACAATAAACAGTACTGGAGATATAGGTAAATGCTGCTTCTTAGGAATTAATAGATGTTATACAATTGATGGTTTATACTGGGACAATCAGGAAAATATAAGTGTGAACTAGGTATAATAGTATTGTAATTATGTAGAAAAAGCCCTTTTTTTAGAGATACATATATGGAAATATGTAGCAGTGAAATGTCACAATTTCTATAATTTACTTTAAATATTCTTCATAAGTTAGACAAAACAAATATTGCAAAATGTTAATAACTGTTAAATCTAGGTGACGGATATACAGGTATTTATCACATTACTTCTATTTTTCAGGACATTTGAAATTTTTCATAATAAAAAGTCAAGAAAAAACTACTTTGTAAAGACCAATGCATGAAGTAATGAGTTGGATTTCCAAGACTATCTTTAGATGGGGATAGGCTGAAGAGGAGAAAACCAGGAATATTCTATAGTTATCTTACCATATCCTGCCATAGAAGCGCCATTCTCGACATCCACTGTGTTCTTATTTTCCTCTGCTAGAGCTTTAACGTATCTTTTGCTTAAATCTAGTATTTGTTCACGTAACTTGACACTGCTTTGATGTCTTGGTTGTTGAAAAGTATAGTGCAGTAACATCAATCCCCAAATGAGTCCAAATACAAGCAACAATAAACTCAATTTCTGGGACATATTTTTTCTTGAGATTGTAAAAATCATTTTTGATGAAGCAAACAATACTCAACTGAAGAGTGGTAACTATAGGCAAGCCACCAATCAAGACTTCTGAAAGAAAAAAGAAAAAAATCTCCTCCTCTAATACTGTATTTTCTTCATCTTCAGTAAGGTTACCTCCAACTCTCCATTAACTCTGTAAAATTGAGAAGAAAAAAGGCAATTAGTCTTAACTATATCAGTAACAGAATAGACAATAATAGATTTAAGAAAAGATTCTATAAGTAGTTTTGATTTGGAACTATATCATCTTCTTTGACAATTTTCTCCACCAGTAAGCAAGCTTCCAGGTCTTTTATTAGTTTCACTTACATAGCTCTTCAAAAACTTAAAACTAGAAATAAATGTCAGTTCACCGAGAATATCTGGAAAAAAAATGCCACCATGGTCACAAAGTCTTTTAATGACTTCTTCTTGTCATTTATAACTAAAACTATGGATATACAATAAGATTTATAGGAGATCTCAGTCTATTCCAATACAGGTCACCAACCTAAATATCTAAAGGCTACTCCTCCTTCTCCTCCTCTTCCTTTAAAAACAAAAAAGGTAGGGGGGAAGTCGAGATGGCAGCGTAGGCAGACTCTGAACTCACCTCCTCCCGCAGACACAGCCAATTTACAACTATTTGTGGAAAAATTACCCCTGAGACAGAACTGAAAACTGGATAAGAGGAACTCCTGCAACAACAGACAATCCTAACTGAGGTGGAAGAGGCAGAGACTCCCTTCTGGAGAGGAAAAACACCGCCTTCACAAGCCGCCAGCGTCACGGCCGCCGGGAACAGCGCACAGGTACGCAGCCTCCCTGGAGGCGCGGGGCCCTGAGCCGGGGAGCGCCCCCACTGTGGGCATTTTGTGGACCCAGCACAGTTGAGACGAGTGGCATAATATCTGACTTTGCCTGCTACTGAAGCATTCGGGAACACCCCCAGAAAAGCTGGTTCACAAAGAAACTAAAACCGGCTCTTAAAGGGCCCATACGCAAAGTCACCCGTTTCAGAAAGCAACTTAAAATCACCAGAAAGAAAGGTGCACAGTGCTGTGGTGAAAAGAGACTCACCTAGTGGGCCCTGGGTGCATCTCGGTGGGAGGTGAGACCTCTCCAGGGACTGGGACATTGGCGTCAGCCATTGTTGTGGCCTGGTGTGGGCGTGCTGACACAGACACCATTGGAGTTCTCCCTGAGGCCTGCTAGCCCGGGTCTGCCCCACCGGCTAGAGCACTGATTTAATCCAGCTCAGCCAGGGCAGGCAGCCCACCCTAGAGACTGGCCCCACCCAACAACAAGCCCTCAGGCAACTTGTGGGCCTGCAAAGATTGGTAACTGGATTCACTGCAGCCTGGCAACTGAGCCGACTTCAGCGGGGCAGGACATGCACAAGGAGCGGGTGGAGAGTGTGGGGCGGTGGCGGAGTGTGTGGGGCTCCCGCTGGGGAGAGACTGGGTCTGCATCGGGAGGTCAGGGCGCGCATACGGGACAGGACTGTATTGACTGCATGTGTGGATCTGTGGTTGGCAGGGCTTGTCAGCTGCAGAAGACTTGTGCTTCTGAAAGACCCACATAGGGGGTTTGCCCCACCTTCCAAAGCCTGAAAAAATTGGGTGCTCCTGTGCCTGAGGCCAGCCCCACCCAGCTGCAATCCTCAGAGAGCTGACAAGAGACCTAATAGGCTGGAGGCTTATAGCAATTTTAAGGCCCTGAGCCTAACAACCTGCCACACTGGGGGCCCACTCACTTAAAAGAAATACTGCAACACAAATGTGGTATTAGAACTTGCAGCCAACTGTGCTGGGCTCCCCAAACCTGATAAAGAGACTGAAGGGCCCACAACAACTACAAGCAGCTGAGCATTACAACAGCTGGCCAGGAGCATAACTCGGCCTCCCTGGGCACCTACAGGGAGAGCAAACAGGCCACAACAGGACACACATAGCCCACATAGGGGTCACCCCTGGAACATTGAGAACTGAAGGAAGCACACTGCAGGCCTCACTAAGCCATCACTTACATAAGGTCACCTATCCAAGAGCAGGAGACGTAGCTGACCTACCTAATAGGTAGACACAAGCACAGGGAAAGAGGCAAAATGAGGAGGCAAAGGAATACATTCCAAGTAAGGGAACAGGACAAAACCCCAGAAAAGGAACTAAGTGATACAGAAATGAGCAACCTACCAGACAGAGAGTTCAAACTAAGAGTGTTAAGGATGCTCACTGATCTGGGGAGAAGAATAGATGAACTCAGTGAGAATGTCAACAAAGAAGTGGAAGATATAAAAAAGAACCAATCAGAAATGAAGAATACAATACTGGAAATGAAAAATTCACTAGAGGGACTCAAAAGCAGAGTAGAGGATACAGAAGAACGGATCTGTGAGCTGGATGAAAGACTAGAAGAAATTACCCAAGCTGAACAGGTAAAAGAGAAAAGAATTAAAAAGAGTGAGGACAGTCTAAGGGACCTCTGGGACAACATCAAGTGCACTAACATCCGTGTTATAGGTGTCCCGGAAGGAGAAGAGCGAGACAAAGGGGCAGAGAATCTATTTCAAGAAATAATAGATGAAAACTTCCCTAGCCTAAGGAAGGAAACAGACATCCAGCTACAGGAAGCACAGAGAGCCCCAAACAAGATAAACCCAAAGAGGCCCACACCAAGACACATCATAAACAAAATGTCCAGAATTAAAGATAAAGAGAGAATCCTAAAAGCCGCAAGACAAAGTCAAGTTACATACAAAGGAAACCCCATAAGGCTATCAGCTGACTTCTCAGCAGAAACCTTACAGGCTAGAAGAGAGTGGCACAATATATTTAAAGTGCTAAAAGGAAAAAACTTACAGCCAAGAATACTCTACCCAGCAAGGTTATCATTCAAAATGGAAGGAGAGATCAAAAATTTCCCAGACAAGCAAAAATTAAAGGAGTTTGTCACCAAGAAACCAGTGCTACAAGAAATGTTAAAGGGACTGATTTAAGGGGAAAAGAGAAGACCACAAATAGGAAAAATTATTTATTTCCATGATGATAACGTAATGGATACAAATGCACAAAAAAGAGGTTAGATATGATATCAAAAACATAAAAGGAGGGAGGAGGGGAGTTAAAGAGTAGAGCTTTCAGACAGAGGTCACACTAAAGAGACCATCAATTCTGTATAAAAGAAGAAAGGAACAGAGAAGGACTACTAAAACACTGACAAAAAAAAAAAGTTAAAAAATGGCAGTAAGTACATACTTATCAATAGCTACTTTAAACGTCATTAGACTAAATGCTCCAATTAAAAGGCATAGGGTGGCTGACTGGATAAAAAAACAAGACCCATATATATGCTGCATACAAGAGACACACTTCAGACCTAAAGACACTCACAAACTGAAAGTGAAGGGATGGAAAAAGATACTCCACGTAAATGGCAATGAAAAGAAAGCTGGGGTAGCAGTACTCATATTAGACAAAATAGACTTTAAAACAAAAACTGTAAAAAGAGACAAAGAAGGGCATTACATAATGATCAAGGGAAAAATCCAACAAGAGGATATAACACTTGTAAATATCTACGCACCTAATGTAGGTGCACCTAAATATATAAAGCAATTATTAACAGACATAAAAACAGAAATAGACAGTAACACTATAATAGTAGGGGACTTTAACACTCCACTTACACCAACGGATAGATCATCCAAACAGAAGATCAATAAGGAAACATGGGCCTTAAACGACACACTAGAACAGATGGACCTAGTAGATAGATACAGAGCATTCCATCCAAAAACCGAAGGATACACGTTCTTTTCAAATGCACATGGAACATTCTCCAGGATTGATCACATATTAGGCCACAAAACAAGTCTCCATAAATTTAAGAAGATTGAAATAATACCAAGCATCTTTTCTGACCACAACGGTATGAAACTAGAAATCAACTATAGGAGGAAAATCAGAAAAGCCACAAATACGTGGAGATTAAACAAAATGCTACTGAACAATGACTGGGTCAATGAAGAAATCAAAGAAGAAATCAAAAAATACCTGGAGACAAATGAAAATGAAAATACAACATGCCAGAATTTATGGAATACAGCAAAAGCGGTTCTAAGAGGGAAGTTTATAGCAATACAGGCTTATCTTAACAAACAAGAAAAATCTTAAATAAACAATCTAGCAATGCACCTAAAGGAACTGGAAAAAGAAGAACAAACTAAGCCCAAAATCAGTAGAAGAAGGGAAATAATAAAAATCAGAGCAGAAATAAATGAAATAGAGACCAAAAAAACAATAGAAAAAATTAATAAAACCAAGAGCTGGTTCTTTGAAAAGATAAACAAAATTGACAAACCTTTAGCTAGACTCACCAGGAAAAAAAGAGAGAAGGCACAAATAAGTAAAATAGAAATGAAAGAGGAGAAATTACAACAGACACCTCAGAAATACAAAAGATTATAAGAGAATACTATGAAAAGCTATATGCCAACCAATTCGACAATCTGGAAGAAATGGATAAATTCTTAGAATCATACAACTTTCCAAAACTGGATCAAGAAGAAATATCAAGAATTTGAATAGACCAATCACCAGTAAGGAGATCAAAACAGTAATCACAAACCTCCCCAAAAATAAAAGTCCAGGACCAGATGGCTTCCCTGGTGAATTCTACCAAACATTCAAAGAAGACTTAATACCTATCCTTCTCAAACTCTTCCAAAAAATTGAGGAGGGGGGGAAGCTCCCTATCTCATTCTACAAAGCCGACATTACCCTGATACCAAAACCAGAAAAGGACAACACAAAAAAAGAAAATTACAGGCCAATATCACTGATGAACATTGATGCAAAAATCCTCAACAAAATACTAGCAAATCGCATACAACAATATGTTAAAAAGATTATATACCATGATCAAGTGGGATTTATTCCAGGTATGCAGGGATGGTTTAACATTCGCAAATCAATCAACGTGATACACCACATTAATAAAATGAAGAATAAAAATCACATGATCATCTCAATAGATGCAGAGAAAGCATTTGACCAGATACAGCATCCATTTATGATAAAAACTCTGAATAAAATGGGTATAGAAGGAAAGTACCTCAACATAATAAAGGCCATATATGACAAACCCACAGCTAATATCATCCTCAATGGTGAAAGACTGAAAGCTATCCCTCTAAGAACAGGAACCAGACAAGGATGCCCACTGTCACCACTCCTATTTAACATACTACTGGAAGGCCTAGCCAGAGCAATTAGGCAAGAGAAAGAAATAAAAGGGATCCAAATTGGAAAGGAAGAAGTGAAACTGTCACTATTTGCAGATGACATGATATTATATATAGAAAACCCTAAAGAATCCACCAAAAAACTTTCAGAAGTAATAAACGAATATGGTAAAGTTGCAGGATACAAAATCAACATACAAAAATCAGTTGCATTTCTATACACTAACAACGAAGTAGCAGAAAGAGAAATTAAGAATACAATCCCATTTACAATTGCAACAAAAAGAATAAAATACCTAGGAATAAACTTAACCAAAGAGGTGAAAGATCTGTACACCGAAAACTATAAAACATTGCTGAAAGAAATTGAAGAAGACACAAAGAAATGGAAAAATATTTCGTGCTCTTGGATTGGAAGAATTAACATAGTTAAGGTGTCCATACTTCCTAAAGCCATCTATAGATTCAATGCAATCCCTATCAAAGTTCCAACAACATTTTTCACAGAAATAGAGCAAAGAATCCTAAAATTTATATGGAACAACAAAAGACCCCGAATAGGTAAAGGAATCCTGAGAAAAAAGAACAAAGCTGGAGGTATCACACTCCCTGACTTCAAAATATACTACAAAGCTATAGTAACCAAAACAGCATGGTACTGGCACAAAAACAGACACACAGATCAATGGAATAGAATCGAAAGCCCAGAAATAAACCCACACATCTATGGACAGCTAATCTTTGAAAAAGGAGCCAAGAACATACAATGGGGAAAAGAAAGTCTCTTCAACAAATGGTGTTGGGAAAACTGGATAGCCACATGCAAAAAAATGAAAGTAGACCCTTACCTTACACCATACACAAAAACTAACTCCAACTGGATTAAAGACTTGAATGTAAGACCTGAAACTATGAAACTTCTAGAAGAAAACATAGGCAGTATGCTCTTCGACATTGGTCTAAGCAACATATTTTCAAGCACCGTGTCTGACCGGGCAAGAGAAACAACAGAAAAAGTAAACAAATGGGACTACATCAAACTAAAAAGCTTCTGCACAGCAAAGGAAACCATCAACAAAACGAAAAGACAACCTAACAATTGGGAGAAGATATTTGCAAACCATATATCTGATAAGGGCTTAATCTCCAAAATACATTAAGAACTCATGCATCTCAACAACAAAAAAACTAACAACCCAATTAAGAAATGGGCAAAAGACCTGAACAGACATTTCTCCAAAGATATACAGATGGCCAACAGACACATGAAAAGATGTTCAAAATCATTAACTATCAGGGAGATGCAAATCAAAACTACAATGAGATATCACCTCACGCCCGTCAGAATGGCTATAATTAACAAGACAGGAAACAACATGTGTTGGAGAGGATGTGGAGAGAAGGGAACTCTCAAACACTGCCGGTGGGAGTGCAAACTGGTGCAGCCACTATGGAAAACAGTATGGAGATTTCTCAAAAAATCAAGGATAGAACTACCATATGATCCAGCTATTCCACTGCTGGGTATTTATCCAAAGAACTTGAAAACACCAATGCGTAAAGATACATGCACCCCTGTGTTCACTGCAGCGTTATTCACAATAGCCAAGACTTGGAAGCAACCTAAGTGCCCATCAAGGGACGAATGGATAAAGAAGATGTGGTATATACACAGAATGGAATACTACTCAGCCATAAGAAATGATGAATCCAGCCATTTGTGACAACATGGATGGACATTGAGGGTATTATGCAAAGTGAAATAAGTCAGAGGGAGAAGGTCAAATACCATAGGATTTCCTTCATTAAGTAGTAGATAATAACAACAATAAACAAACACATAGAGACAGAGATTGGATTGGTGGTTACCAGAGGGGAAGGGGGGAGGGAGGAGGGCGAAAGGGATAATTTGGCACATGTGTGTGGTGATGGGTTGTAATTAGTATTTGGGTGGTGAACATGATGTAATCTATGGAGAAATAGAAGTATAATGATGTACACCTGAAATTTATACAATGTTATAAACCAATGTTACTGCAATAAACAAAAAATTAAATTAAATAAAATTTAAAAAAAAGGTAGATGCCATGAGGAAAGGTGAAATAGACTGGAAAATCAAAATGCCTGTCCCTCAATATAAATAAGTGTGCCAATATTTGAAAATGTCACTAGAAAACACTACTAATGGCAATGAGATAATCTTAAGAAGCATCCAACCTAAGATGAAAAGTTACAATTTCTAAGTTTATACTTCTAAGTTTATGCCAGACATAATGACAAGTGCTTAAACGGGTTAGAAATTTTTTTTTCCAAATTTTAAATGATGCAGGTATGTATTTTTATAATTTAAGGAAACATTGAAAGGTTATATTTCAATTTTTTAAAAAAGAGAAAGGTAATGACAATCATGGAATCTAGAAAGACCTGGAGAGTAATAATGTATGAATCACCAAAGCATCCAGTGAAGAAAACTCTTCAATTACGTCTAATGGAGTAAAATTCTTCAAGTAGAAATAAACCTGGAATCAAAAAGTGCATTTCACAGCTTAATGAAAATAATCTTAAGTTTTTAACTTCCTAAACTATGGTCAAATAAAAATATCAATTTTAATCCACTTAATAAGGTACAATCACATAACTGAACTAATAAAATCTAGTTTGAGGATAAAACTAGAAATGAATACCATCTCAATAAAGGTAAACTCTGCAGAGCACTCAACCACTTTCAACAAGATATTTACTGAGCCAGCGTATACGCTAGGCAGTAGGGAAAACACGGTTATGCCCTAGAAATTTGCTCTCTAGCACAGGTGCTTTCAAACACTTTTTTTAAATAAAAAAAATAAATATTTTTTAATCTTATGCAAAATAACAAAATACAAAACACATACCATCAAAGCTTCTCCAGTACATGTGTGTGTGTTGAGGTATGTGTAATTGGGGGACCTTCTGCCCTGCAAATTCACCTCTCCTGTTCAGAAAACTCCCACTCTTCCTGTCTCCCAGCCTGCCACCCATTCCCTGATACACTTCTAATAAATTCTGGGGCTCCAAGGTTTGAAGAATACCCATCTATTCTTGTTGAAGTATACCCACTCTGCCAAACCTCACTACAAACATGACTACACCACTAACTGGGTATATTAATTACTATAGTAAAGTAACAACTGCAGGAAAAATTAAGAATCAACTCCTTTTCAAATTTTCTTCTACTTCTGCTCATTTCTTTAGTTACCATAAACAGAATAAATCCCTTCAGATCTTACTGAAACAGCACCATTAATATCAATACTGGCGTACTAAACTTTGCTTAGCAAAGTCAGGTAAACATAACCTAATATTTTTTCTACAAAGATTTCCCATTTGATTTGAGTTCAGAAAATGGAAATTCTGAATTCCCAAGAAAAATTAAAAAAAAAAATTTACCCATGTATATTAAATTTATTCTTCCTTTATAAATCTTTACTGGCTCCTATGTCTTTTCACACTTGACCTGTGTGCTACATTATCTCACCTAGCACCCAGTGGAAGGATCAACTAGTAATTTGTCCTGAAGCAGTCACAACAGGATTCTAAAGCTGGCATGACAACAAAGCCAAAAAAGTGACATCACACTGGAGAATTGAGAACACAGACTCCTAGGTATTTTGGCAAATAAAGGTTAAAATGACAGCCTAGAAAGTTCTAGGTCACTATACATATCCAAGGCCAAAAAAGAAGAGACTCAAAACCAGAGGCAAAGAGGGTACTTCAGTTAAATAACAGCAACAACCATTACCACAATCACTTATTTGTACCAGATTCTGCTCTAAGCTCCTTATATGAAACAACTCATTTAATCTTCACAACATCCCATACTAATAATATTCTCACTTAACAGGTAAAAAAAACGGAGGCAAAGAAAACTTAAATAACTTGCCCAAGGTCATACAACTGGATGGCAGAAGAGAGAGAATTCAAAGCTCAGGCTGTTAACCACTGCCCCTCTTTTATAGCAATAAAGCAATAGAATGAGCAGCAGAAACTGCAGTGGTGAACAGTTACTGACTTCTTGTCATGTGCCTAACTCTGAAGTAAACACTTCATAAAGGTTTTTTCATTTAATAACCCCCAAAGAAATATGTTGTTGTTATTCTCACTTTAAGGATGACCAAATTAAGGCTTGGAGGTTAACCTGCCTAAGATTTTTACCCAGACCAACTGACTTCACTTGCCTGAATTTTGGCAAGAGCTGTAAGTCCACAAGTTCAGAATTTATATCTCCATTCAGAGTCTGTCCTTTCCTTTAAAAAGAGTCCTTAAACCCAGCCCTATTATAACTCATAGGTTTTACAAAACTCCATGAAAGTGACAAATCCCAAGACTATAATAGAATTAGGCAGAGAACAGGAGATTCACTGTGGGGGGAGGATAGTCAAACATAGGGATCCTAATCTATAAGAGGTAAAGTCTTTCCCAGTACGTACAAGCTTAAGAATGAACTGCTCACCACCATGAACTTTGCTTAAAGGGTGAGTGGCAGTACCAACACCAGGCGGAAGCATAGCTGAGAAGGATATGCCGCCAAAGTAATAAATCCCAGGGAACAAGGAGGCCTAGCTTAAACCTAAAGTTTCTCAGTGTGAAGGGCCCAAAGATCTAAGCTGCAAACTATTAAATAAAGAGCCCCCTAATGCTCTATATTGACTATACATTACCTGACTGTACCATCAGATTCACAGAGCAGACCTTCATGAAAGGTCTTCATAGCCTTGACTCTATATGGAATGTGTCTGCTTACCACTGCCCTCAACAAAATTAAAGCAGCACATCTCAGAGGGAAGTCAGGAACTTTCATAGGGACTACCACAGTAAGAATTGTATATGCTTTGTAACTTGCTTGTTTGTTATATGTTTGTTTATAGTGGTAAGAAGTAACACATTTTGGGCCGGCCCGGTAGCTTAGCGGTTAAGTGGGCGCACTCCGCTACTGGCGGCCTGGGTTCGGATCCCGGGCACGCACCGATGCACCGCTTCTCCGGCCATGCTGAGGCCACGTCCCACATACAGCAACTAGAAGGATGTGCAACTATGACATACAACTATCTACTGGGGCTTGGTGGGGGGGAGGCGAGAAAAAAAAAAAGGAGGAGGATTGGCAATAGATGTTAGCTCAGAGCTGGGCTTCCTCAGCAAAAAAAAAAAAAGAGGAGGATTAGCACGGGTGTTAGCTCAGGGCTGATCTCCCTCACAAAAAAATAAAATAAAAAATAAAGAAGTAACACATTTAATATGAAAAGGGTTTCTTTGGGAACAGCAAAGTAGTGAGAAGCTGGGAGCAGTTAATCCCACTCTACACTAGGGAACTACAAAATGACACCAAGGAATAAAATGGGTATGGGAGCTACCAGGAAGAAAAGACACCCTGGAGCTTTCTCCAAGTTAAAAAGATGGCCAGCAGCCAGCCTATGCCTGACAAAGGGCTGAGCAGTTCAAAGGCCCATGAGGATTCTCTGAAGCAATCCAAGAAGGCCTGAAAACTATTCTATCTAAGGGTCCATTTCCACAAGCAATTGCAAGCAAGCCCAGCAGAGGTGACTAAAATTCTAAAAGAATACAATTCTGCCTTTGGTCTCTTCTCAGAGAATGCTTCACATTAAAATCATCTGGAGAGTTTTTCACAAGTCTCAATGCCAGAGCCAGCCCTGATGGTCTAGTGGTTAAAGTTCAGTGCACTCTGCTTCAGTGGTCCGGGTTTGGACTCATCTGTCAATAGCCATGCTGTGGCGGTGGCTCACACAGAAGAACTAGAAGGACTTACAACTAGAATATACAATTATGTACTGGGGCTTTGGGGAGGCAAAAAAAACAAAAGAGACAGAGGAAGATTGGCCACAGATGTTAGCTCAGGGCGAATCTTTCCCAGGAAAAAAAAAGTCCCAATACCAGGTTCCACCCCACATCAACTAAATTAGAATTAGTTTAGTGGGAGCCAGGCATCGGTATTTTTTAAAGAGCCCTAGGTTATTCCAGTGTGCAGCAAAGTTCAGGAACTACTGTCTGAATCTCAAACTTCTTCATGAAGTAGCAATGATAGCTACAGGTAGGGTCACTAAATTCAAAGTTACAAGTTAGTTCATCAGGAGTGATACAGGATTCCTACTTGGATCTATCTATAATGACCCTGAAGGAGAAGGGGTAAAGAGAAGAGAAAACACTTTGCTGGAACCCAAGTCATTGCTGCCAGGGTGGGCTAGGCCCTATATTTACCAGGCAGGGGTGGAGGTGGAGTAAAGAGAAAGCAATTTCCACTGGCACCACTTTAGTCCCTAGGATCAATACGAATACACTGTTCTGTTCTCTAAGAGATAATTCTGTGATTTCACATAGACAAAAAGCAGAGAAAAAGTTTTGAATTCTTTAGCAACTAAAGGTAATTTACCTTACTACTTTTAAAGAGAAATAATTCTTAGACTCAATCTTTATGAAAGAAAAAGAAAAGGGAGAGTTCAATGTCTCTTCTTTCTGTGCAATGTTCCAAGCTGCAAATGACAGAGGAACTTGCACTTTGAACCTCTCCAATTTTTTTTGTGTGTGTGTGTGAGGAAGATCCGCCCTGAGCTAACATCCATGCCAATCCTCTTTTTTTGCTGAGGAAGACCAGCCCTGAGCTAACATCTACTGCCCATCCTCCTCCTTTTTTTTTTTTTTCCCCTTTTTCTCCCCAAAGCCCCAGGAGATAGTTGTATGTCATAGTTGCACATCCTTCTAGTTGCTGTATGTGGGATGCCGCCTCAGCATGGCCAGACAAGCAGTGCGTCGGTGCGCACCCGGGATCCGAACCCGGACCGCCAGTAGCGGAGCACGCGCACTTAACCGCTAAGCCACGGAGCCGGTCCCCTCCAATTTTTCTTTATGTTTCAAGCACTGGTCCAGCTCCTGAAAGACCACTCAGATCAAGATGGAGACAATAACTAGAATCTTAAAAGGCTTACACTGTTGCTGAAGACTTCTGACTACCATCTAGCACAGTATTTATTAGAGTATTTCCTCCGCCAAAATAGTCTACAATCTAAAAACTTTTTAATCCTAACTTCTAGGCCACTGTATTAATTGTCTACCAATCATTTAAAAAAATAAAACTTCAAATTGGTCCCAAGAAACAACTGGAGAATTTTTAAAGGCAAAAAATAAAATCATCACAACCTTCATCATCATTATTATTTTGACCTAAGATAGAATTCTAAATATGTTTTAGGATTCCCAGAGGAAAGCTCTCACCCAACTGCAGAAATTACAAAACGAATTACAGTCCACATGGCCCAAAGGTAGAAGAATTGAGGAGATACACTTAAAATGAAGTATCTGTAGAGTACTAGATTTGAAGAAGGGCAACAGAATGTGGTCCAAGTACCATCATCTCCAGTTGGATTCCTGCAGCTGCTTCTCAAGTGCTTTCCCAGATTCCTCTCCAACCCCACTTCAAGCCATTGTCCTCAGAGCAGCCAAAATGTCCTTCCAAAAACAAAAGTCATGATTTAAATAGTCACAATTTGAATATTTCTCCAAAAGAGATATGCAAATGGTCAATAAGCACACGAGAAGATGCTCAAGGGGCCGGCCTCGTGGCTTAGCAGTTAAGTGCGTGCGCTCCGCTACTGGCGGCCCGGGTTCAGATCCCGGGTGCACCGACGCACCATTTGTCAGGCCATGATGAGGCGGCATCCCACATACAGCAACAAGCAGGATATGCAATTATGACATACAACTATCTACTGGGGTTTTGGGGAGAAAAAGAGAAAAGAAAAAAAGAGGAAGATTGGCAATAGATGTTAGCTCAGGGCAGGTCTTCCTCAGCAAAAAAGAGGAAGATTGGCATGGATGTTAGCTCAGAGCTGATCTTCCTCACAAAAAAAAAAAAAAGTTGCTCAAATCACTAACCATTAAAGAAATGCAAATTAAAACTACAATGAAATACCACTTCACACCCATTAGGATGGCTGTGAAGGGCATCAGAGTATACGACCCCAAAATATACCTCTTTGGTATACGGATTATTTTGAGCTGAAGATAAATGAGAAATAGCAGATGGAGGAAGAGCTCCCCACCCTCCCTCTTTCTACCTAAAATCAAGACATGAATTTCTCATGAGAAGGGAGCTCAATGGGAGAGGGTAGCTATAGTAAAAATGTAAAATATTAAACAATATACATTTAATTATAGAGTTTACAAGGTTTTTGAAACCACTTTTATCTAACAATGCTCTCTTTGCTCTGATATTTGAATTAGTTCATATTTCTTAGGAAGCATTTTTGTTTTATTGCCAGCTTCATCATAAAACTTTACAGTGGGTAATTCACTTAGATAATCAAAAAGTGACTTGTAAGTTTTCTTCCTTGTACCATTAAGCTGATGTTAGTGGTGGTAAAATATCGGTTTGAATTTGAAAAATATTAATAAGGAAAAGTTTTTGAGTTATGCAATACATTAAACACTTCTGTGTTTTATTTTCATTAGTCATTTTGCATTTTCCTGCAGTTTTTGTGTCTGTGTGTAAACACGCGGTTATCTGCCTCTCTTCTATACAACAGATTTGAGGCAGCTCACATTAAGAATACAAACAACAGAACCTATTGAGATATAAATAAGACATAAGTCAAGACAGAGGCATATAAGCATGGGGTCCACAAAGGCATGTGTACTTGCTGTTTGTGCTGGTCCTCTGCTTGGTTGCCCTCAGATTTATTCCTTACCCTCTTTCTCTGTTCTGTTTTGTATCTCAGGGGAGGGTGATTCCAGTAGGTGGCGTTTTCCAGGTTCCCAAATCAGCTTGCTTCTACCTGTGTTCAGCCAGTGGGAGGCACTGGCAGGAGTTTGGAAAGTAGGAGGAAGGAAAAGCTCTAGGGTATATTTCTCCCTCCCTCTGTGCCTCAGCTGGTGTCTCCTTTGTAGCACCAGCTCCTGCCAGACTGCCTCTCTTGGCTTTGTTTTCCACTGGGTGTCCTTGGACTTGGGCTCTGGTAACATCACTGCTTTCTCTGTCTGTTCCATAGACCTTGGGATGATAGTGGCTTCCTACTGTGCCTCACAGTCTCTGGTTATGTTTAATATAGGTAGAGTCTTCTTATATCCAATATCTTTAGTATATTTAATAGCATTATGTCCTCCTGATTTTTGTGTACTGTGAAGTAATTGGGCTAGGTACTGTTTTGATAGTATCTATATACTGTTATGAGCCTTTGTAATAGCCCTTTTTTTTTTTCTTTTCAACCATTTCATTTCTTTTCCCAGAAAAGCAGAAATAGAACAATTTTAAAGGGTTTTATTCCTAAATCTGATCCTTCACATCAATCTCAACAGTGATACGACTTACCCAACACATGAATCAGACATTCAGCAACTGTTCATTTCAAACATTTGTTGAGTGTCTACTTAGTGATGAAGCTTGTTCTTCTGGAGATTATGCTTTGGTAGGAGTGGGACAATAAACAAGCAAACAAAGAAATAAGGTAATTTCAGCTTGTGATAAATTGCTATGGAGAAAATAAACAGGGTGATGTGAGATTGTCTGAGAAGTCTACATAAGGTGTGAAGTCAAGGAAGGCCCTCTAAGGAGGTCTGATCTGAAAAGAAAGAGGAAGTATAAAGTCTAGTTCCAATTTCCTTCCAACTAAAACCTTTAGAATTCTTTTCTGACCAGAATCTTGGGAGCAGGCAGTAAATTCCTTATTCCTGGTCTCCTCAGTATAAACAAATGAAAACGAGAAGGATCCCAACCCCCAGCATGGAATGGCCTGGTTTGGAAAAACTGTCCAAAGTGAACAGAAAGAAACCCACAAGCAAAGAAAGCTTTGTGTTCCCCTTTCTTATGAGAATGGCAGTTTCGCTGTTTGGTAATATATAGAAACAGTAATCATATGATATGGTGATCTTCACACAGAAAAATATATTCTTATTGGCATTTTCTAATATGAAGGGGGCAGTAGCAAAATGGGGTATGGAATAAAGTCTAGGTAGCAATCCGCCTGCCTGTTAACTTACAATTGTTATTAAATATTTTAAATACAATTTTTCAAACTCAAAAATATTCCTTGCTAAAGAACACAAAAGTAGAATAACAAAGAACATAAGGAAATTTTTTTCTTCATTTTGTATTTATTATGGGCCTTAACGTCTCCACTCCAATTTACAAGATCTTTGGATATCTGTAAATCTCCAAAGATCTGTTCAAAGCTCTATTATACTACTTGCCAAACAGCAAACATGTAAACAACTAGCTATTTAAACAATTTTTCAGTATTTTCTCCCTAGTCAGGGACCTAAAGACAAAACATATTAGTCCAACATTATTACCAGGTAAGAGTAAAGACAGAGAATCAGTGACTATTTAAACTAGAACGCCCTCATTTTAAAGATAAGGAAAGTGGGAGCCGGCCCTGTGGCTTAGCAGTTAAGTGCACGCGCTCTGCTACTGGAGGCCCGGGTTTGGATCCTGGGCGCACACCAACGCACCGCTTGTCCAAGCCATGCTGAGGCCGCGTCCCACATACAGCAAGTAGAAAGATGTGCACCTATGACATACAACTATCTACTGGGGCTTTAGGGAGAACAAGGGAAAAAAAAAAAAAAAATGGAGGAGGATTGGCAATAGATGTTAGCTCAGGGCCAGTCTTCCTCAGCAAAAAGAGGAGGATTCGCATGGATGTTAGCTCACGGCTGATCTTCCTCACAAAAAAAAAATAATAAAAAAAAAATAAAGATAAGGAAAGTGAAGCACAAAGAGGATTAATGACTCCCAATGTCAAATGGGGAAAACTGAGGCATCCAAACTCTCAGCCCAGGACACCAGTGTTTTTCAAAAGTGAGGAAAAAAAATCGACTTTAATAGTTTGCAACTGGCACTTTTTTAAAAAAACAAGATAAAACAGAAACCATCAGAGTACACTGTATACACTACAGATTTTGTTTTGTGAAACTTTTCTTTCAGTTTTATATATATATCTTTTTCATACACAGACACACATGCACACACAGAATTATACATCTATGGCATCTTGACATAAAAAGATCTCTTGCTATGGGCTGCAGTCAAAAATTTTAAAAACACTGCAGTTTCACACTGCTGGTCTTGAAATACTTCCTTGTATTTTTATGCAAACATTGCAACAGCAACATTAAAAACATTAATGGATGGTTAGTCCTACCTTAAAATCTCTTCTTCAAATCTCATTTTTACATTTATTCAGTGCTCTGCTTTTTATGCTGTTAAAACTATAGCTTAAGAAACCATCAACAACGATAGCAGCAACTGGCAAGCAGAAAAGCTCTCACTCAGCCAAAGGTGCTACAAGAATCACTGCCTATTTGTCTCCTAAGGAATTTACAGCTAGAGAGGCAGATTATTTATTACAAAATACACAGTATGTTCACCAGAGCTCAGATGTTCAGATAGTTCTCTCCAAAAAAGACTCAGAAATAAGTCCTCCACAGACCTGACCTTGGAATGGAATTTCAGGGAAAAAGGCCCATTCCTAAAATATTTTTCTCTACATAATACTGCCTGAGGCTAATATCTGGGGAAAAAAATTTAACATAGGACACAGCCATCCACTCCTAATTAGGTCTAAGATTTCAAATGTGAACTACCTTGAAAGAAGCTACACTAAAATTCCAGCCAAGATACAGAAATATCATATCTTAAGATATCAGACCATTTTTAAACGGCATACTTGGTTGGGAGAGGGGAGAGAAGACGATAGCACTGAAGAGTACAGACAGATAAAAGAAAATGGGTAACGTAAATCAGGATTAAGAACAGAAATGTTAGGGCAAAAGGGAAACTACTCAATCACTATGCCACAGTGAAAGTTTAATCTAAAATATATTATGCAGTACTAGATATTTCAGTCACAGAGCTTGACCTGGCTACAGCCTCAGCCAATCATGTTTTGTGCCACATAACCCCATCTGCCCTTCCACAGCTAACTAGACTAGCATTGGGCACCTTTGCCTGAGGCCTTGGACAAAAAGAAGCCCCTAAGAAAACCAGGATATTGGCAGTAGGAGCAAAAAGGGAAAGAATTCACAAAAAGAAACAAGGGAATTGGATTAGGGCATTGTCAAACTAGAGTTATAAAGAAGCAAGCATAATACCTAAAAAGAGGCTAAGAGTAAAAGAAAAGAGATACATAGTAGTGGAGAAGAGAACTAGGCATGTCAAAAATGCACAGAAAAGCCGCAGCTCACAACAGAGAGGGAGGAACCGGTTGGTAGAGATTCTTGTTTGTGGCAGCTTTCTAGTTCTTTCATGTGTATTCCCTTCTTCAAGATGGAAAAAACCTCCTAATGTACAAATAAATGACAAAAAGGGTTTATATCAATTTTTTTCCACATTAAAAAGAACATCTAAAAACCCTTATCATTGAAAGTGTGAGCTAGAAGAGTCCTTGGAATCAGACCAACTCACTATTTTAGAGATGAGGAAATTGAGGACCACAAAGGAACCTAAGGTGACACAGATAGTGACAGAGCTAGGACAAGAACGAAGGCCTCCTATTTCCATAGTCATTACTCTCTGTCCTGTATTGCACTATATAACAACAACATAGAAACATTTTTTTTCAAGACAAGTATTTTTGCCACGTTTTTAAATGAATCAGAAATCTTTAAGTGCATATGCCATCTCCCACAGTTTAAATAAGTTTTCCACTTATTTGCTCTCTGGCTCTCTGCTACCCTTATCAAATACATTCATAGATTTCTTTTTTTCTTAAATATTTTTTTAAATCCATCTGTCACTAAAGATACTACACAGAAAATTCATCAGGGCCCTCTGCCTTGTCCCCCCATAACTGTACATTCAAAACCACATTACTCAGGACACGTTATTTCACATATTGCAGAACAGTGTTTGAACTCAATGTAGTACAGAACAGACATTTGAAATGAAAAACGTTTCAACGAAGGACCATAAAGATTTCCTTAAAGAAAAACTCATCACCACTGTCAGTAAAATTCAGGAGAAAACAGTACAAGAACCACCGAAACTAAAGAGGGACTAACGTGAAACGCTTCAAGTCACTCCTTATAAAATTTATTGCATTCATTCAGCCTGTCCTGAGAACAAAAACTACAACTTGGAAACACAAATCCCAAAGGGGAAAATTACTAACCAATGCGTAAGTGTAGAGAAGAGACTGAAAAAAGCAGAGATATGGTAAAGACGGTCCAGCCCCACGCCACGACTGCAGCACACCTAGAAGCTTACTCTGCCAAAACAAACACTTAAGCTCCTTTAAGGATCCCCCAAAGGACACAGATGGGGGAGAGGAGGGGGTATGGTGAATAAGTCCTTGTATCTCTAAGGCTGATCCACAGAAAAGCAGAGTCATCAATTTCCTAAGAACATTCTCAGCCATACTAAAACAGCGGAAATTAAGAAGACAGCGTATTTTAAAGAATTCTTTGCTTAGGTTTAAGGTAAACAAGGTATAAAGTGAAGAACATACAACCCAGGGTGCCAATGATTAGACAAAGAAAAGCACAAAACTCACAAATCCAGAGGCCACTTCAGTATAGCTAATGAAAGTATCATATTCAAAGGATTTTTTCGTCAAATGAAGAATTAATGGCGTTGTGAGCATATTAGTTCTTATTCTAACAACTTCAAGGTGCGTGTTATCTTCATTTGATCGATGAGAGAATTCAGGCTTAGGGCCTTTAATTAACCAAGGTCACAAAGCCAGTCAGTCACTCAATCAGGATTAGAACCCAGGCTGTCCGAGCCACTCTCAAAACCGCTTGCGCGAGCATAAGCCACAGTCGACACAGCAGTTTAAGTTCATCCTTACCCGTCATCCAGGAGCTGAGTTCTCAAGAGGGAGTAAAAAACGGACATTTGACTTTCTCTCTCTTTCTCTCTCTCAAAGTAGAACAGAGCTGAGCTGTCAAAAACAAAAAGAAGTGAGTGCGGCTGCCGGGCGGGCGCTCCATCCCCGCAGCTCAGCTCCGTCGCTCCCCCGCGCCGGTGGCCCCGGGACCGAGCCCACCCCGCTCGGCTCCCGCAGCCCGAGCCACGCTCGCTTCTCCGCCCGGGGCCCGGGGGCCGCGGCTGTCCGAGCCGGAGGGGCAGGGACAAAGAGCCTCTCCGGCCGCGGTCGGGGGCTGCCGGCCCGTCCCCGAGCTGGGTGTCCGCGGACGCCCCGCGGCAGCGGCCCCGGGGATCGGGGACGGGGCGCGGCGGAGGAGGGGCGGCCGCCTGGCCCGAGGGGCTCCGTGAGAGGCGCGGGCCGGACAGGCAAAGACGCCCCCTCCCCATTACCTCGTCTGTGGGCTTCTCGTCACCGCCGCCGCCGCCAACCGGCTCCCGAGCCAGGGCGGCGCAGCGAAAGCCGATTAGCGGGCGTCAGCTGCGTCCCGCGCTCGCGAAGCAGCCTCCAGGTCGGGATGGAGAAAGGCCCGGGCTGGGAATCATGGAAGAGGTTGGTTCCCAGCTTGTGGGGCTTCTACTCTTCTCTTCCCTCGCACTCGGCTTCCGCTCCGCCTCCTGGCCCGGCCTGGCCCTACCCCCACTTCGGAGACCAGTCGCCCGCGGCGCGCGGCATTGTGGGGGATGTAGTCCCGGAATGCGGAAGAGGCGGCACGTGCTTCTAGCCCGCCTGCCCCTACTTCTGGTCAGGACGACGCCGTTGCGTGGCAACCACGGGGGGCGGCTCACTCCTTCTTCCGGATTGGAAGAGGAGCTTACGAGAGGCGTACTCCCGGCTTTAACTCGCTTGCAGGCGTTGAAAGGAGAGTGTGGACGTTTTACTGCTGACCCTCCTGGAGGGAACCAACAATTCCAATGCTGTTGGCTTGAGGCAGAAGAGCTTAGTAGTGATTAACAGTATACTACAGACAAGAGTGCCGTTATTGCCCCTGAACGTCTCTAGCCTGTGGAGTAAAGCAAGAAAAATAAAAGGACTAAAGATTGAATAGAAACAAAATTATTTTTCACAGATGATATAATTACTATGTATGTATGTGGCAAATCCAAAAGAATCTACAGATAAATTGTTACAGTTAATGAGTTTAACAAGATTAATAGATACAAAAAAATTATATTTTTTAAAAGTAGATATTTATTTCTATATTCTAGGAAAAAAGTTAGAGAATTAAATTTTTTAAAAGATACCACTTTAGTGTCTAACAAATATCAAGTACCTAGGAATAAATCAATCAAAGAAGTGCAAGACCTGTATGAAGAAAACATTTTTAAAAACATTGAAGAAGACCTAAACAAATAAGAGATAACATGTTCATGGGTTGGAAAGTTCAATACTGAAAGATGTCAGATCTCCCCAAATTTATGTGTAGATCCAGTGCAATTCCAGATAAAATCTCAATAGATTTGTGTGTGTGTGTGTGTGTGTGTGTGTGACAGAGAGAGAGAGAAAGTTAAGCCAATTTAAAATTTTATGGAGGAGCAAAGACAAGCATTAATGAGGAAGAGGAGGAAGTAAAAGAGGAGGAGGAGGAAGATTTATGCTACCAGGTACCAAGCTTTATTATAAAGCCATAGTAATTAAGGCAGTGTGGTATTGGATCAAGGATAGACAAATAGGGCCAGCCCTGTGGCTTAGCGGTTAAGTGCGCGCGCTCCGCTGCTGGCGGCCGGGGTTCGGATCCCGGGCACGCACCGACACACCGCTTCTCTGGCCACGCTGAGGCCGCGTCCCACATACAGCAACTAGAAGGCTGTGCAACTATGACATACAACTATCTACTGGGGCTTTGGGGGAAAAAAATAAATAAATAAAAATTTAAAAAAAAAAAAAAAGGATAGACAAATATACTAATGAAACAGAATAAAGAGCCCAGAAAGTCTCACCCATACATGGGAATTTGATTTATGTTATAGTGCTGATGCAAAGCAGTGCCTAAAGGGTGGTTTTCAGTAATTGGTGCTGGGACAAATAGATTTCCATTTGGAAGAAAACAAAGTGAAATTGGGATCTTCACATTATACACAAAAATCAATTCCAGGTGGATAATAGACATAAATTTGAAAGGCAAAACAATAAAGCTTTTAGGGGCTGGCCCTGTGGCTTAGCAGTTAAGTGCGCGCGCTCTGCTGCTGGCGGCCCGGGTTCGGGTCCCGGGCGCGCACCGACGCACCGCTTCTCCGGCCATGCTGGGGCGGCGTCCCACGTACAGCAACTGGAGGGATGTGCATCTGTGACATGCGACTATCTGCTGGGGCTTTGGGGGAAAAATAAATAAACTAAAAAATTTAAAAAAAAAAAAAAAAACAATAAAGCTTTTAGAAGATAAAATAGGAGTATATATCCATGACCTCAAGGGTAGGGGACAGACTTTTTAAGCTAATCCAAAAAGCACTAGTAATAATAGAAAAACTGATTAATTTGACTACATTAATATTTAAGACTTGGTTTCATCAAATGATACCATTAAAAGAGTTCAAAAGCAAGCCTCAGAGACTAATAAGAAATTTACAGCATTATGCTGTATACCTTAAACTTATACAGAGCTGTATGTCAACTATATTTCAATAAAACTGGAAAAAAAATTACAGCATGTATAACCAAAAAAAGTCTTGTCCAGATTGTATAAAGAATTACAATCATAAGAAAAAGATTTGAGGGGCCGGCCCTGTGGCGCAGCGGTTAAGCGCACGCTCCGCTGCTGGCGGCCCAGGTTCGGATCCCTGGTGTGCACCGACGCACCACTTGTCAGGCCATGTTGTGGCAGCGTCCCATATAAAATGGAAGAAGATGGGCACAGGTGTTAGCCCAGGGCCAGTCTTCCTCAGCAAAAAGAGGAGGATTGGCATGGATGTTAGCTCAGGGCTGATCTTCCTCACACACACACACAAACACACTAAATTAATTAATTAATTAATTTTAAAAAAAAAGAAAGAAAAAGATCTGAACAGGCACATCACTAAGGAAGAAGTCCAAATAACCAGTAAACACGAAAAAGTGTCAACCTCACAAGAAAATTCAAACCACAGTAAGAGAATACTATGCCACCCATCAGAATGACTAAAATGAAGACTGACAATTACAAGTGTTGGCTAGGAGTGGAGCAATGGGAATTTTCACTTTACTGTAGGGAGAGTAAATTAATAGAGCAAGTTGGAAAAATTGTTTGGCCTTATCTACTAAAGTTGATCACAGGCCCAAATATGACCCAGCATGTCACTTCCAGGTATATACCCTAAGAGGGGCAGGCTCATGTGCACTGGTATGCATGTGCTAGAATGTTAACAGCAATACTGTCAAAAATTGTAATAGCTAAAAATTGTAAACCATCCTCCATCAACAACAAAATGGATAAATAAATTGTGGTATAGTTGTATAATGGAATATAATATAACAGAAAAATGAACAAACTACACACAACAATATAGATGAATCTTATATAATGAAAAATATAATGTTAAGAAAAAGAAACCACTTATAAAAGAATGTATACTGTATTATTCCATTTTTATAAAGTTCAAAAATATGAATAAAGGGCCAGCCCTGTGGCTTAGCAGTTAAGTGCACGCGCTCCGCTGCCGGCAGCCTGGGTTCGGATCCCGGGCGCGCACCGACGCACCGCTTCTCTGGCCATGCTGAGGCCACGTCCCACATACAGCAACTAGAAGGATGTGCAGCTATGACATACAACTATCTACTGGGGCTTTGGGGGAATAATAAATAAATAAAAATTAAAAAAAAAATGAATAAAGAATGCATGCTTAGGTGTTAAAACTGTAAGAAGAGCAAGGAAATAGTTACCATAAAAAGGAGGTTACTAGCTACCTCTAAGATGGAAGGAGCCCTATGGGGAGGGGATTGAGACTGGGAAGCAGCGGTGGGTTGGAATTCTACCAATCTTCTATTTCTTGATATGGGTAGTAGTTACACTGTTGTGGGCTTTACAATAATTCATTAGACTGTATATTTATTGTTTATACATTTTTCCATGTATGTGTTATGTTTCCCAATTTAAAAATAGAAGAGCATAAATCTGGAGTCAGATTGCATTCTTTCAATTCTACGCCCTACAGTTGTATGACCTTGGGCAAGCTCCATAACCTCTCTCTTCAGTTTCCCTATCTGTAAAATGGCAATAATAAGAACAACTACATCATAAGGATGTTGTGAGAATTAAAATAAGAATATGAGTTAATCTATATAAAGCAGATTGCATACTGCTTGGCGCATGGTAAGCCCTCAGGAAATGCTGGTTGTTATCATTGTGACCACGTTAAAGCATTAACGACTCTGAGGCAAGTAAAATCATGAGATGGTCCCTTATAGTAGGGAGTAGGGGGAAGAAGATAAATATACAAACAGCCACAGCAGAATGTGATATCTGCTATATGGAGACAAAAAACACTTCTGTCTGGATGGGAAAAGTTTACATGTTAGCCAGGCACAAAGGAAAAGAGACAGTACAGGTCATGTGGATAATCTGATACAGATTACCTGAGCTGTCCGATATGGTAGCCACTAGCCACATGTGGCTTTTGAGAACTTGCAATGTGGCTGGTCTGAATTGACATGTGCCGTAAGCGTAACATACACACCAGGTTTTGTTGTTGTTGTTCAAACACATGTTTTTAATTCTTTTGGGTTTGTAAGGTTTTAAATGAAAAAGATTTCACAGCTCCACCCTACCCCCACCAAAGATGCTTTGTACCAGTGACTCCAGGAAATGGTATAATTAATGTTTCTTAAATGAGAATATAAATACTTCTGAGGGTTTGTGGTGATGTGTCAGTAGGTACACAAAGCCAAAGAAGAAACATGGCACATCTTTTTGAAGCAAGCTTACTTAAAGATGGAGGAGACAGGGGAAAAATAATTTTTTTAATTACTTTAATTTACATTTTAATTACTTTAATTACATTGGCTTACAACATGGTGTAAATTTCAAGTGTACATCACTATATTTCAGTTTCTGTATAGACTGTATCGTGTTCACTACCAACAGTCGACTTTTTATCCATCACCATATATATGTGTCCCTTTAATCCTTCTGCCTTCCCCTCACCCTCTTCTCCTCTGGTAATCAATAATCTATTCTCCTTATCTATGTGTTCCTTTGTTTATCTTCCACATATGAGTGAAATCATACAGCCTTTGTCTTTCTCTGACTTATTTCGCTCAGCATAATACCCTCAAGGTCCATCTGTGTTGTAGCAAATGGCGTGATTTTGTCTTTTTTATGGCTGAGTAGTATTCCATTGTATATATATTTACCACATCTTCTTTATCCATTCATCCATTGATGGGCACTTGGGTTGCTTCCAAATCTTGGCTATTGACATACACACCAGTTTTGAAGATTTAATACAAAAACAAGTGTAAAATATTCTAATAGTTTTTAAATATTGATTATATGTTAATATGATAATATTTTAGATATATTTGGTTAAATAAAATACGTTATTAAAATTTATTCACTTGTTTCTTTTTACTTTTCAAATATGACTACAATAAAAAATAAAATTTGCATATGTGGCTTGCATTATATTTCTATTGGACAATGCTGCTACAGAGAAATATGAAAAAAAAACTACAAAACAAAAAAGTAGGACAGAGCAAGAACTTAGAAGGCCTTAAATGCCAAACTAAGAAACTTTTACTTAATTTGAGGAGCCATGCAAATTTTTAAGTTGGGGAGATGGTTATGTATTTGTCTATGAGACTCTATTTTGTATCTAATATTTATATATGTTAAACCAATTTCCTATATTAGACTGTAAACACCTTGCTGTCCACTGTTTCCAGACACTGATAGAAGACACTCAGTAAATATATGGTGAAAAATGAATCTTCCTACTGACCTCATACACAAATCTCTGGACACCATATATATTTAATAAATGTTGTTTGACTCTGGTAGAGGTTTCCCTGGCCAAAAGATTCATCCAATGCTATTTTCAAGATTTCTTATCATTGCCTTTCTATCCAACATCTTGGTAGACAAAGAATAAATTAATTTGGAAGGTTTGAGAGATTATAATAATTAGTATTATTATCTTTTATAGTGCTTTACAACTTAGGAACCATTTTCTTAGATGTAGTAGAGTGTATTGCCAAACTTCTCCCACTCATCTGTCAAAGAGAGACCTAGAATTAAAGGAATGTAATCAGGCCTAAGCAATCTCGAGAAAGAAAAACAAAGCTAGAGGGATCACATTCCCTGGTTTCAAACTATGCTACAAAGCTATAGTAATCAAAACAGTATGGTATTGGCATAAAAACAGACACATAGATCAATGGAACAGAATAGAGATCCCAGAAATAAACCCGTGCTTATATGGTCAATTAATCTACGACAAAGGAGGCAAGACTATACAATAGAGAAAAGACAATGTCTTCAATAAATACCATTGATGGGCCTGTCCCGTGGCTTGGAGGTTGAGTGCACGCGCTCCACTGCTGGTGGCCCGGGTTCAGATCCCGGGTGCGCACTGACGCACCGCTTCTCTGGCCATGCTGAGGCCACATCCCACATACAGCAACTAGAAGGATGTGCAGCTATGACATACAACTATCTACTGGGGCTTTGGGGGAAAATAAATAAATAAATAAAATTATTAAAAAAAAATACCATTGAGAAAATTGGACAGCTACACGCAAAAGAATGGAACTGGACCATTTTCTTATACCTTGTACAAAAATAAACTCAAATTGGATTAAAGACTTACACGTAAGATCTGAAACTATAAAACTCCTAGAAGAAAACATAGGCAATAAACTCTTTGACATCAGTCTTAGCAATATTTTTATGGATTTGTCTCCTCAGGCAAGGGCAACACAAGCAAAAATAAACAAATGGGACAACATCAAACTAAAAAGCTTTTGCACAGTGAAGGAAACCATCAACAAAATGAAAAGGCAACATACTGAATGGGAGAAGATATTTGCAAATGATATATCCGATAAGGGGTTAATATCCAAAATATATAAAGAACTCATACAACTCAACATCAAAAAAACAAACAATCCCATTAAAAAATGGGCAGAGGACCAAAATAGACTTTTTTCCAAAGAAGACGTACAGATGGTCAACAGACACATGAAAAGATACTCAACATCACTAATCATCAGGGAAATGCAAATTAAAACCACAATGAGATATCACCTCACACCTCTCAGAATGGCTATCATTAATAAGACAACAAATGAGGGCTAGCCTGATGGTGTAGTGGTTAAGTTCGCACGCTCCACTTCAGCGGCCCGCAGTTCACGGGTTCAGATCAGGTGCAGACCTAAGCACTGCTTATCGAGCCATGCTGTGGCAGGCATCCCACATATAAAGTAGAGGAAGATGGGCATGAATGTTAGCCAGGGCCAATCCTCCTCAGCAAAAAGAGGAGGATTGGCAACAGATGTTAACTCAGGGCTAATCTTCCTCACACACACACACAAAAAGACAACAAATGACAAGTGTTGGCGAGGATGTGGAGAAAAGGAAACCCTTGTGCACTGTTGGTGGGAATGTAAATTGGTGCAGCCACTATGGATAACAGTATGGAGGTTTCTCAAAACATTAAAAATAGAACTACCAAACAATCTAACAATTCCACTTCTTTTTTTCCCCCCCCCCAAAGCCCCAGTAGATAGTTGTATGTCATGGTTGCACATCCTTCTAGTTGCTGTATGTGGGACCACGGCCTCAGCGTGGCCAGAGAAGCTGTGCGTCAGTGCGCGCCCGGGATCCGAACCCAGGCTGCCAGCAGCGGAGCACGCGCACCCAACCGCTAAGCCACAGGGCCGGCCCAAACAATTCCACTTCTGAGTATTTACGCAAAGGAAACAAAAACACTAGTTCGTAAAGATATATGCACCTCTATGTTCATTGCAGCATTATTTACAATAGCCAAGATATGAAAGCAACCTAAGTGGCCATCAATAGATGAATAGATAAAGAAGATGTAGTATATATATACACAATCAAATATTACTCAGCTATATAAAAGAATGAAATCTTGCCATTTGCAAAAACATAGATGGACTAGAGGATATTATGCTAGGTGAAATAAGTCAGATAAAGAACAACAAATACTGTATGATTTCACTTATGTGGAATCTAAAAAACAAAACAAATGAAGAAATAAAACAAAACAGAAACAGCCTCATAGAGACAGAGAACAAACTTTTGGTTGCCAGAGGGGAGGGGGGTGAGGCGTTGGGCAAAATAGGTGAAAGGGATTAAGAGGTACAAACTTGCAGTTATAAAATAAATAAGTCACAGAGATGTAATATACAGCGTAAGGAATATAGTCAATAATATTGTAATAACTTTGTGTGGTGACAAATTGTTACTAGACTTAACCGTGATGATCATTTCATAATGTATATAAATGTCGAATCACCATGTTGTATACCTGAAACTAACATAATATTGTATGTCAGCTATACTTAATAAAAAAAAATAAAAATTAAAAAAAGAATGTAATCGGGCCAGCCCTGTGGCTTAGCGGTTAAGTGCGCGCGCTCCGCTATTGGCAGCCCGGGTTCGGATCCCGGGCGTGTACCCATGCACCGCTTCTCTGGCCATGCTGAGGCCGCGTCCCACATACAGCAGCTAGAAGGATGTGCAACTATGACATACAACTATCTACTGGGGCTTTGGGGAAGAAAAGGAGGAGGATTGGGAATAGATGTTAGCTCAGAGCTGGTCTTCCTCAGCAAAAAGAGGAGGATTAGCATGGATGTTAGCTCAGGGCTGATCTTCCTCACAAAAAACAAAAAGGAAAAAAAAAGAAAAAAGAATGTAATCAGCTGCTCAAATAAACATAATCAGAGATAAAGCCATTACTTCCTAAAATCAAAGGTATAAACCACAGCCAACTAATATCAGGCCCCAAATAGAAAAGTGCCTTGTCAGCAACATAACAGGGAGAAAGTAGTCTATTCCTAAAAGACAAGGCTAGTAAGATCACACTAATAAGAAAAACAGCCTTTCTAGAGATTAATCGTGTTGTCCCTGAGGAAAAGAGTTAGAAACTGAACTGGGAGAAGGAATTGGAATTGGAGTACCTACTTCTACTCTTATTTATGAGACAGAGCATGACACAGCTCAGGTCTGAAGTATTGTTCAGATTTGCTGAGACCATGAAAAGAACTCAACTAAACCTGTGGGGAATGGTGGCTCTTTCCTGTGGGGAGAGGTGGCTCTTTCCTGAGAGTTTGAAATGAGACCAGAAGGAGAGAGAGACAGGACGGAAACGAAGGGAGCCTCCCTGAAGGATGCCACAGTTGGGAAGGCCTAAAACTGGAAGCGCCTTCCATTAGGCTTTGAGGGGTACATTCAAGTTAACAGAATCTTTGTTTCTCCTACATCATGATATGTTTCTGTGATTTGCCTGACCCTTCACAACAGTTCTATTTTTCCACATAGTAGTCCAAAGAGTTTGGTCTGGGGGCATCTGACAGGCTAGGGGAGGAAGGGCCCTGACCTGCCCCTCTTCTTTGGGGTTTGGGAATGTGAGAGGAGCCTGCTTACCACCAAAAACCTCCTAATTAAAAGTGCAATAAAGAGTTTGGAGCCAGCCCTGCTGGCCTATTGTTTAACGATTGGCGCACTCCACTTCAGTGGCCCGGATTCAGTTCCTGTACACTGAACCACACCACTTGTCTGTCAGTAGCCATGCTGTGGCTGTGGCTCACATAGAAGAACTAGAAGGACCTACAACTAGAATATACAACTACATACTGGGGCTTTGGAGAGGGGAAAAAAAAAGAGTTTGGGCCAAGATGGATATTTTAATTCTCTGCCCCTTATGATGGGAACACTTTGTATCCTGCCCAATTCAAATTTAGGCCTTCCTTATAGCAAGCAGATCTTATTTATTTAAACTCTCAGATGTAAATTACAAAAAGGCAAAGATGAACATTGAAATTATCAAGATCATAATGACCACTATATTTCTTAGCAACTCAAGGTCATGCTCACGCTCAGTGAGAAGGTACAAATATGTATCTGTTTTTGCTAACTTGCCTAACCAAAAAATTACCTAAGTTTTGTTCCTTATTATAAAATTCAGAATAATTACCCCATGTAAAGTAAACAAAATGATGCATTCAAAACTCATTACTATGCATTTTTTTCCACATAAGGAGCTAGATTCAGAAATTTAAGCCTCTAAATTAGACAAAATGGATTCAATTTTAAATAACTGTGTTTGATAAAACCCCAGGAATTAAGCCACTTTCCTTGGCTATGTCTTAGTTTACCCATCCGTTAAAAAATGTGTCTCTCACAGTTTGGTGGTTACTAGGGGGAAGGGAGTTGCAGGGTGGGCACAAGGGGTGAAGGGGCACATTTATATGCGGTGACTGACAAATAATAATGTACAACTGGAATCTCACAATGTTATAAACTATTATGACGTCAATAAAAAAATAATTTAAAAAATGTGTCTCTCTACCTATTCTTTCTCAAATAGATTATGAGATCTAGTCAATCAAGATGTATAACACTGCAAATTTAGGGAAAGTTGTTATGTAGTGCAGAGTTGTATTAATATTTTTGTCTAAGCATTATCCAGCTTTATTGTATTTAATTCTTACAATCCCAAGAGCTTTGTCTGTCACATATTCCACTTCAACATGTTCTGTAAAATTCCACATTCCGATACACTCCCCATCGTACACTACTCAGATCAATCCTTTAGCAGAATAGATAGATGCAGCCTTGAAACTCTAGTCCCTGTCGGATCCTTCTATTCCCACCCACATCCTGTCAGCCATCTCTCTCAGATTCCGCAAAAAGTGAGAGGGAGGGAATGAAGAGAAAGGCTGGCAGGCATTAACTACACTCTCTCCTCTTTGCCTGCCTCCCTGCTCCTATGGCTGATGGTAACAAACAGGGCACACACTCTCAGTTATCATACAAATAACTTTATCCACTCAATCACTCCATCAACAAGTATTAATGGAGCATCAACTGGTGAGCTTTATGCCTGGTCCCTTGGAGAACACATGGCAAGCACAAAACAGGCCCATGCTTGATGATTTTACGAGGAGGTTGGAGAAACAAGTCCAGGAAGGAAAATAATTAAAGAGCAATATAGATATTACTAAATGATATGATACCAGTGATAAGTATTAAAGAAATTCAAGGTGATATACTGTTTATAATGCGCTTGACTCATACGAGGTGGTAGATAAGTAAAGTTCAATCATAAAAGAACATTGTGAACCTTGGAACCCTATTCTTACCGTGTCTGTCGGGAACTCATAACAAAAATGTTCTATACAATGTATAAAAACTATAGGATCTGTGGGAAAAACATAGTGGCTGACATTTGTATAATTTTCAAAGCATTTTTCATTATCTCATCTAATTGTTATAACACTCGGAGAGGTACACAGGGAAGATACTATCTTAGTTTTTTGTTGAGAAAACTAAGGCTCAGAGTAGAGACATGACTTGCCTAAGAAGACACAATCTGTAGGTGGCAGAGGTGAGATTATAAACTAGATCTTTTGATATCTTATCTAGGACTCTACTCTTTCAATAATAGTACCAGCCTGTTTTCTGCATACCTGTGAAATGGCAAGAATATAAAAAAAGGCATTTCCCTCTCTTTTCCTGTGTATGAGATCAACCACTAGAATGTCAGGGACTTTAGTTTTCTTTTCCATAGTCTCCTTGCACCTACACCAATGCCTGGCTCATATTAGGTGTTCTCAATAAACGCTTGTTAAAGATGTCAACCCTATCCAATATTTTGGGGAAAGTTTGATGTGCTTAAAGCAAAGGTTCTCAAAAACCCATCTACAATTCAGTGCCCGGTTTGCTAAATATGGGTTTTGAAACTATAGATTCCAGAGCCCCATCCATGGAAATTTTGATTCAGGGGGTCTTGAGTGAGGCCCAGGAATCAATGTTTTTAATTTTATTTATTTATTTTTATTTTTCCCCCAAAGCCCCAGTAGATAGTTGTATGTCATAGCTGCACATCCTTCTAGCTGCTGTATGTGGGACGCGGCCTCAGCATGGCCGGAGAAGCGGGGCATCAGTGCGAACCCGGGATCCGAACCCGGGCCGCCAGTAGCGGAGCGTGCGCACTTAACTGCTAAGCCACGGGGCCGGCCCAAGGAATCAATGTTTTTAAAATGATCCTGCAGGGTCCGGCACTGTGGCGTAGCGGTTAAGTGTGCACTCTCTGCTGCTGGCGGCCCAGGTTTGGATCCCGGGCATGCACCGATGCACCGCTTCTCAGGCCATGCTGTGGCGGCGTCCCATATAAAGTGGAGGAAGATGGGCACAGATGTTAGCCCAGGGCCAGTCTTCCTCAGCAAAAAAAAAAAAAAAAAAAGAGGAGAATTGGCATGGATGTTAGCTCAGGGCTGATCTTCCTCACAAAAAAATAAATAAATAAATAAAATGATCTTGCAGTGATTATAATGAGCTACCAGGTTTGGAAACCTCTGGTTTAAAGCATCTTATTTCTCTTTCTTCCTATCTCCCTCCATCTCAGTCTGAAGAGAGAAGCAAAAAAAGTAGATGAGAAGAGAAATGTAGAGATGAACAAACATGTGGCCCTAAAGAGAGACCCTTGAGAGACAACTTGCCCTGGATCCTGATGGTTTTCTGGTTTTCAATTCCAGTTCCTTACAAGCCTCGGTTCTGTTTCTGCCTTTGGATTCACTTATTGAAATATTCATTCAGCAACATGCCAGGTGCTGGGGAAATAGCAGTGAGCATCAAAGTCTCTGCATTCGTGGAGTGACACTCCAGTGAAGACAATAAACAAATGGATGCTATGTCAGGAGATAATAAATGCTATGAGGAAAAGTAAAGCAAGATAAAAGGATGGAGAGTGGCAAGAGGGATGGGAACTATTTTACACATGGTGGTCAGGGAAGGCCTATCTAAAATGAGTTCCATGAGACGCTTCTGTATGTCTATAATAAATTTGTCTCACCTGAAGCCATCTTGAATGAAGGGATCAGTAGGATTTCTTGATTGCAGACAATAGAAACTGACTCTAATTACCTTAAGTGGAAAAAAAGGAAAGATGTCAGGGGTTCAATGAATTGATAAGAGGCTATGGAACCAAACTGAGAAGATGGATAGGAATTGAGGCATTGTTGGAGTGTCCAGTGGTCCAACAACTGTCTTTTAACAAGGGTAGTCTGGCCAGAATACCTCCACCACTGCTGTGTTACACTGCTAGCCTCTGCAGGTACATTTAATGACTCTTAGTGATCTCCTCACCTTTGCATTGTTTGCTCCAGACTTAAAGCCACAGGTGGGAGAGGCTGAAGGGTCAAGCCTAAGGCCACCGGCCAGTGCTCCCACTGCAAAGAGGAGGGGAGGAAGCACTCCCTTCTGGGGCAGCCCAGGAGGGGAGCACAGCACAGTCTCCTGAAAAGCTGCCATCTAATGAGAGATTCCCCAGGTAGGAAGGCCTTAGATACTGGACTACCAAAAAAGACAAAATTCTGCTATAGTTTCTGTTTCTTGCAACTAAATTAGTCCTGACATAGCCCCCAGAGGAAGGCTGTAATCTAAGACCAAGTCTGAACACAGAATGTAAAATTCTGTTCTATATCAGGATATTTAATGAGCAATATCTAGGCACAATGCAAGATTGTTGAAGACCCAAACGTGAGGCAAAAAAGGAAAGAAAGCTCCTTGACTTAATAATCTTTAAGGTTTAGATGGGGAGACAAAACACATAAAAAAGAAATTTCAAAGTAAGGTAGCATTTGCCATGGGCCAAAAAAGAGTTGGTGCTAATGGGAAACAGTTCGATGTAGAATTTAAAAATCGTTCTTCTAGAACTAGATTGCCTGAGTTTGAATCCTGCCTCCATCCCTTGCCGGAGACAAAATGCTGGGAACGTAAGTTTCTCTGGGCCTCAATTTCCTCGTTTGTAAAAATGTTCGTAATAAATGTACCTACCTTGTAGAGTTCTGGTGAAGATTAAACTGAGATAATCCATGTAAAACTCTTCATACTACGGTTGGCCAACACATGGGAAGCACTAATCCTGGTTAGTTAAATTAATAGCTGCTGTATTTCATCAGTATCAATTTTAAAATACGTCATTAGTTTGAATCACAATGAAAGAAAATCACTTCTAACTAAACTCTGATAACAACGCTTCTCTATAACTTAGAATTTTTCTACACAATCTCATCCTCCATGCCATCAAGAATGTTGGTGATGCAGCATTGCTTAAAAGAGTGCTCCCGATTACCTCTGGAATGCTCTACCAAGCTACTGGCATCCACTTGTAAATCATTCTGAACATGAATTACGTTCAACACATGTGGTACCAATAACGTATTTAACTCAGTTGAAGTGATGACAATTTGAACAGCCATGACCATATTTAAAGATAATTACATCTATGTCATAACCGTCACCTGGCTGATGGTGATTGCAGACACATCTTGATTTCAGAGATGTTAACATGTGAAAAAATGAGTCTTAGAATTGATAAAATTATCAGCATTTATAAAATTCTAAGGGACTCAGAAGAAAAGAGTTTGTTCAGGAGCTCAAACTCTGCAGTTTTATAAACCAAAAGGACAAAAAGCAATAGCTTTGACAGATGTTCTCAATGAATCATCTTTGTTGCTGTAAACTTGTAGAAAACTGTTAAAATTGTTACTATAGTGAATACTAAAAGGAAAGTATTTTCAGAACTGCCAGGCCAAACTGAAGTGCAGAGAAATTTTCTCAGAATCCAAGAACTGTAGGGGTGGAAGAGAATCATATGAGACTTGAATCCATCTATTATCTACATCATCCCTGTTATGTAAAGGTCATCCAGCCTTCTTAAAAAAATTCCTCCAGTCATAATAAACTCACAACTTTCAAAGAAAGTTTATCTTATCTTAGGGAAACTCTGCTTAAAGTTCTTCCATATATTAAAAATAAAACAACCTTACTTCCTGCATCATCCACCTCTTGGCCTGAGTCCTGTCCCATATACCCTCATACACAATCACTCTTCATTCCACTTCGCACCCCACCCTCCTCTACCATGTCTTCTCTTTTCCAAGGTCCATCAGTTCCGAGAGTCAACAATTTGGGCCAAGTTCAGCTGTGTGGTTCTTCTGCTGGTCTTACTTGCAATCACCTATGCAGCTATAATCATCTGGCAGCTCAACTGGCACTGAGTGGTCTGAAATCACCTCACTTACATGTCTAGTAGTTGTCCTGGCTGTCAGCTCCATGTCTGTCCACATGGTCTCTTGTACTTAGGGGGTCTAGACTACTTTACAAATAGTGTCAGGACAGCAAGAAAGCAAGAGCAGAAGCTGAAGGCCTCTTAAGGGTCAGGCTAAGAGCTCCTACAATGACAGTTCTGCCGCATTCTATTGGACAAAACAAGAGACACGCCAGCTCAGATCAAGGAAGGTAGATAAACAGATTCCACCTCTTTTTTGTTTGCTGAGAAAGAGTCACCCTGAGCTAACATCTGTTGCCAATCTTCCTCTTTTTGTATGTGAGCAGCCACCACAGCATGGCCACTGATAGATGAATGGTGTACGTCCATGCCCAGGAACCAAACCCAGGCTGCTGAAGCAGAGCGTGCCAAACTTGTAACCACTAGGCCACTGGGGCTGTCTCACAGACTCCACTTCTTGTTGAGAGAAGCAGCAAAGTCACAATGCAAACGGGCATGCATACCAGGAGGTGCTTAGCATTTTACTTGCATTATCTCCCTTACTTTCCTCAACAACTCATGGAGTACACACTATTATTATGCCATTTGAGATATGATTATGGCTAATACACTGAACAGGTGGGACTCATAGGTTATAATGGGAAGAACAACTGTCTTTCTTTTCTCCACTTTCCATTCAAACCAGTTCTGTAGGCATGAAATCTAAGGCAAGTCCTGTGACTTTTCTGGCCACCCTTAGATAATAAAAGTCTGCTTTGTAGACTTCTGAAACAGTCTTAGTTCAGTAATTAAAATGTCTGGTCCCACGTAATAGGTTGACTTCCAACTTCTCATTTTGCAGTCATCATAGCACTAATTGATTCAGGCAAGAATCATCAGCAGATGCTAAAGCTAGTTGGTGAAAGTTTGACGATGAGCAGGAGATATATATTGTCTCAAAATATCTCCCTTCAAGATAGTTATTGATTACAAATGGGAAACTTGTAACTTTATGGTGGAGAAATCTGGTAGACACCACCTTATCCAAGCGATCAAAGTTAACATGAACAGTAATAGGACAAACTGACACCATGTGCCTCCCAATGTGATGTAGTAAGAACACGGCATTGGTTATGAAATATTCCTGCTAAAAATGCAAAACTTCAATCTAATCATGAGGAAACATCCAATAAACTCAAACTGAGAGATGTTCTACATCTGTAATCTTAAAAGTATCAAGGTCATGAAAGACAAAAAAATGGCTGAAGAACTGTCCAGATTAAGGAAGAATAAAGACACATGAAACTAAATATAATGCATGATAGAAACCCCACTTTGGGGTCAGGACCTCACAGGATACTGACAGCAACAGTATCTCTCCAAATATCCTCCTCTAATTCCCAGCCTTTCTCTCCAGATAGGGGTGTGGTCAGCTAAGGGTTGGGAAACCAGTGCTCAACCACCGATTTGGTGATCTTACCCATCATTTTGGAATTTGGGATAGTTGATTCTCGTTTTGTGGGGACTCATTCAAAATGGAGACAAGAAGAGTCCTATTTTAACATTCTACTACATGAAAAAACTAAGGCTTCCAAAGTTTAAGTGACTTGTCCTTGGTCACAGACAATAAAAAGAAAAGTTGGGATTCAAAAATTAGTCTTAGTTTGTGCTTACAAATTTCACCTTTGTAGATTTAGCCTGTTGTTCTGGGCTGTTGTATCTTTTTAGATCCTGATTAGGTCATTTAAGGAATTTGCTCTCCCTCTTAATTATTTATCAAGCACTTACTGTGATGTGCCTTACATAAATTGTCTCAGTTTACTTTTTATAACTGTATCATGTAGCTATTACTCCTATTTAACAGATGAGAAAACTGAGGTTCAGAGAAGTTAAATGATATTCCCAAGATCTCACAGCTAGAAAGGTGTAAAGCCAAGATTCAGAGCCACAGTACCTTAACTCTAAACTCATGCTCATATCCATAATGCTATTCACTTCCTCATATTCACTGCATAAATTTATCTCCAATTTTTACATTACCTCTTTGACAAAGGATGTGAAACAAATTTTAGTGAAATACAAGGATGCATATCAGCCACAGAGTGCAAGGGAGACAAACAACCCAGGAGTGGGAGGGCAGTGGCCACTTGAGACGATGGAGGTTAAAGAGAGGATGATTACACCAAAACATAAAACAAAACTAACTAACAAGACTTAACAAACGGAAGAAACTCAAAATGAGTAAAAATGGTTCTGAGTTTCCTGGAAATGAAGGCGGAAAGGAAAATCACCATGAATCACACAGCTCTCAGGGTAAGGAGAAGAAGATATGGCAACATGCTTACCAGATCATAAGTGGGTGCGTCCATTATCTATTACTGCATAACACTGCATAACAAACCACCCTAAAACTTAGTGGTTTTAAACAACAACCACTTTATTGGGCTGGCCCCGTGGCTTAGCGGTTAGATGCGCGCGCTCCGCTGCAGGCGGCCCGGGTTTGGATCCTGGGCGTGCACCGACGCACCACTTCTCCGGCCATGCTGAGGCCGCGTCCCACATACAGCAACTAGAAGAATGTGCAGCTATGACAGACAACTATCTACTGGGGCTTTGGGGGAAAAATAAATAAATAAAATCTTAAAAAAAAAAGAAAAACCACTTTATTAACTCATGATTCTGTGAGTCAACTGGGCTTAGCAGCTGAGTGGTTCTGGTGCTCCACACCTGGGGGCTCAGTTGGACTGGAGAGGTTCCAGATGACTCACTCACATTTCTGGCATCCTGGCGGGCAGCTGGGGGAATTGCTCAGCTGGGATACGGGGAGTGCTGGACCTTTCTCTCTATTTACGTAGTCTCGGGGCCTCTGCTTCTCCCTCTCCAGGTAGCCTTTTCAGCAGGGTAACTGGACTTCTGACATGGGGGCTCAGAGCTACCAAAAATGAGCATTCCAAGAAAGGAGAAGTGGAAGCTGTCAGTCTTCTTAAAGGGTAGGCCTGGAATTGGCACAGTGTTGCTTTTGCCACATTCTGTTTAACACAAGTCACAGGGCCCCTGGATTCACTGCGGGAGGGACTACTACATAAGGTGTGAATATCAGGAGGCACGGTTCATTGGAGCCTTTCTTTAGAAAATGACTACCACAAAGAGAGATCCACTTTTTTTTCCTAGCACTTAACTCTAATATGAAATAGTCATGTATTTTTATAGAAATTTTATAGAAAATACAAAGGTATACTACCTTTGACGATGACTTTTTATATGACTCTTAAGAAAGTCAAAACGTAAGGTAAAATGAGAGAAAAGGTATTTCTGAGGAAACCCAGGGTAATACATTCCAAACATATTGCTTTATGATAATCTGAATTGATATAGGGGTAAAACTTGGGGAATTTGTAGAAATGGATGATTAACATTTCTCATAGGTTATCCCACTTGACTACCTATTGTTTTAACAAGGAATATTCTTTTGCAGGTACAATTTAGCTAATAATTCAAAAACTGAGAAGAGTGTACCAGTGTCCCTCAGCCAAAAGATCATCAGACACATACCTAAGGTTGAACAATATTAGATAACATCAAGAAACAGAGGCAATATATAATTTTTTATCTTAATAAGTCTTTTCTAGATGTAGAGAAGACTAGAATGAAGCTAAAGCTGTAACTGGTAAGGAAGCAGCACTCACTCATATTTTTCCAGGATAGGGAGATGTTTAATCATTTCTGTGGTTTTGGACAATATACATGTTTTGTCTGTGTCCAGACATGATTAAGGAGTGGACTTGTTTTTTCTTAATCCATCACAATCACAGGGTAGCCTTGTCTGATATTAATGTTCTATGAAATTATTTATGTTCAGCAGGAGAATACCAAGGCCTAGCTGTGAGTGCCAGGCCAGCTCATAGCAACATCAGGTGCTGATAGTACCAACATCACCAGCTAATAGTACCAAACCATCAGGGGCTCTTCTGTCTCAATTGCAATAGGAAAAAGGAAATAATCTTAATGTCTAATTACAGGGAACTGATAAAATAAGTTACGGTATTGCACATTAATATAATGGAATACTATGCAGCCATTAAAATGATGCAATGGAACAATACTTAATGACATATAAAGATGTTTTGAATACACTGTTAAATGAAAAAGATGATTACAAACTAGTATTTATGATGTAATTATAGTTTGGTAAATTATATACATACATGCATAGAAAAAAGACTGAGAGAATATAAACAGTAATATTAAAATTGGCATATCTGGTTGCTGAGATTATGGGAAAATTTTATTTTCTTTTTGTTAATCTATATTTTCCAAAGTTTCTCAGTGCAGATATATTAATTTTGCAATGAGAAAAGACAGTGTCATTCTTGTTGCTGTTGTTGTTTTAACAAGGCTCATGACGTGAGTGAAAACCCAGAAGCAGACATTCACAGTGAGACTGAACGGACACTCAAGGGCTTCAAGCACTAGCATGTAGGGAGCAGGATTTACATTCCAATATGCAAATTAAGGATACTGACTTGTATTTCTCTCCAGATGGGGGTCAAAAAATAGCTTTGGATTTGCCCAAAAGGATTAGCTCAATCCTAGTTCTCTGCATCATTAAGTAAGGAATAAGTGACCAACCACTGTCTGCCAAGTACTGTTTCAAGCGGTTTGCGTGTATCAAATCAACTAATCTTCACAATAACCCTAAGATGTAAATACTATTATTATTTCCATTTTATAGATGAGAAAACTCAAACAAAGAGATCAGTCAAGTAACATCCCCAAAGTCCTATAGCTAACAAGTGGTAGAGCCAGGATTTGAATCCAGACGTTCTGTTTCTAGAGTCAGTGCTTTTAACTTTTGCTTGAAAGACGATGAAAGCAGAATTTAAACATATTTGTCATAAAATCACATAAATAGTTCTGTATTCTCCTTAGACTTTTAAAAATCTGTATGGTATCCCACTGGGCCAGCCCTAAATCTCTTAAGCCAAGTGACTGACAGAAATGTTAGGCAGCCTCAAGGATAGAGCCTGGCAGTTTCAGAATGGAAACCCCTCTTCAGTTCAGTAGTTTCCTAAATACTATATCTGCATGTACATGTATGTAAGCATATGTATACAGTGTTATTTATTATAAAGATAACATCTATTGATGGCAAAAAAAAATCAAACATATAGAAATATAGAGCGTAGAAACTGAACATCTCCTATACATAGACTTGAATGTTTGTGTCCTCTCCAACATTCATATATCCCCACTGGGATGGTATTTGGAGGTGGGACCTTTGGGAGGTGATTAGGTCATGACTGGTATTAGTGCCCTTATAAAAGAGACCCCAGAGCCCACCCAGCGGTGCAAGCAGTTAAGTGAGCTCGCTCCACTGCGGCGGCCCTGGGTTCGCAGGCCCGGAATCCCGGGCGCGCACAGATGCACCGCTTGTCAGGCCATGCTGTGGCGGCGTCCCATATAAAGTAGAGGAAGATGGGCACAGATGTTAGCTCAGGGCTGATCTTCCTCATAAAAAAGGAAAAAAAGAGAGACCCCAGAGAACTTCCTTGCCCCTCTGCCATATGAGAACACAGGGAGAAAAAAACTGTCTATGAACAAGGAAGTGGGCTCTCAGACGCAAAATCTGCTGCTGCCTTGATCTCAGACTTCCAAGCCTCCAGAACTATGAGAAATAAATTTCTGTTGTTTATAAGCTACCCAGTCTATAGTGTTTTGTTACAGCAGTCCTAAAAGACTAAGGTGTCCCTTAATCCCATTGGTCAGTGCAAGGCTCCTCTTTTGGTGTTATTTGTTTTATTTATTCCTTCATCTCTAACTCTACTCCCCTCTCCGCATAGGAACCCACTCCAATGCACTTAACTGGAGGTTCTTCCAATACACTTTTCTATATTTAGTTAGGTAAATAATATAGAGTACTGGTTAAGACCCTGGAGCCAGACTTCTTGAATTTGATCCCAGCTGTATGACTCACCAGCTGTGTGACCATGGGCAAGTTACTTAGCATCTACGTGCCTCCATTTTCTCAGCTAAAAAAAAAAAATCAAGAAAATAATAGTACTTTCCTCATAGAACTGTTATGAATATTAAATGAGCCAATATTTTTTAAGTACTAAAACGGTGTCTGGCCCATAGTAAGTGAAAATTGGATATATATTCCACAATTTTATTTTTCTTGCCTTCGTTTCAGCAAAATCATTATATTTTAATGATCAAAATTTCCCCCTATTTTGTTTTCTATTGGCAGTAATGCCAACTTAGACAAACGTTCCTGAGTGGATATAGTTCTTATATAGTTTTTTATTAATTTGGAGAAATTTCACTCAGCTGAGGCCATACTTAGATTCAAAAATGAACCATCAATTTTTAAAACTGGGAAAGTGACAAAGATGTAGAGATTAAACAACATGCTACTGAACAACCAATGGATCGTTGATGAAATTAAAGGAGAAATCAAAAAATATCTGGAAACAAACAAAAATGAAAATATGCCATACCAAATCATATGGGATGCAGCAAAGCAATCCTGAGAGGGAAACTCATAGTGATACGAGCCCATCTTAACAAACAAGGAAAAGCCCAAATAAGCAACCTTAAATTACACCTAACAGAACTAGAGAAAGAAGAACAAACAAAGCCTAAAGTCAGCAGAAGGAGAGAAATAATAAAAATCAGAGCAGAAATAAATGAAATTGAGACCAAAAAAACAGTAGAAAGGATTAATGAAACAAAGAGTGGGTTCTTTGAGAAGATAAACAAAATCAACAAACCCTTAGCCAGACTTACCAAGAAAAAAAGAGAAAAGGCTCAAATCAATAAAATTAGAAATGAAAGAGGAGAAATTACAATGGATACCACAGAAATACAAAGGATTATAAGAGAATACTATGAGAAATTATATGCCAACAAATTGGACAATCTAGAAGAAATGGATAAATTCTTAGACTCATACAACCTCTGAAAACTGAACCAAGAAGAAAAGGAGAATCTGAATAGACCAATCACAAGTAAAGAGATTGAAATAGTAATCAAAAACCTCCCAAAAAATAAAAGTCCAGGATCAGATGGCTTCTCAGGTGAATTTTACCAAACATTCAAAAAAGATTTAATACCCATCCTTCTCAAACTATTCCAAAAAATAGAGGAAGATGGAACACTTCCTAACTCATTCTACGAGGCCAACATCACCCTGATACCAAAGCCAGGCAAAGACAATACTAAGAAGGAAAATTACAGGCCAATATTGCTGATGAACATAGGTGCAAAAATCCTCAACAAAATATTGGCAAACCGAATACAGCAATACATTAAAAGATCACACACCATGATCAAGTGAGATTTATACCAGGGACACAGGATTGGTTCAACATCCCCAAATCAATCAACGTGATACACCACATCAACAAAACAAAGAATAAAAACCACATGGTCATCTCAATAGATGCAGAGAAGGCATTTGACAAGATACAACATCCATTTATGATAAAAACTCTTAACAAAATGGGTATAGAAGGAAAGTGCCTCAACATAATGAAGGCTATTTATGACAAACCCACAGCCAACATCATACTCAACGGGGAAAGGCTGAAAGCCATTCCTCTGAGAACAGGAACAAGACAAGGCTGCCCACTCTCACCAGTCTTATTCAACATAGTACTGGAGGTTTTGGCCAGAGCAATTGGGCAAGAAAAAGGAATAAAAGGAATCCAAATAGGCAATGAAGAAGTGAAACTCTCACTATTTGCAGATGACATGATTTTATATATAGAAAACCCTAAAGAATCCATTGGAAAACTATTAGAAATAATCAACAACTACAGCCAGTAACAGGGTACAAAATCAATCTGCAAAAATCAGTTGCATTTCTATATGCTAATAACGAACTAACAGAAAGAGAGGTCAAAAAGATAATACCATTTACAATTGCATCAAAAAGAATAAAATATCTAGGAATAAATCTTACCAAGGAGGTGAAAGACCTATACAATGAAAACTACAAGACATTATTGAAAGAAATCGATGATGACATAAAGAAATGGAAAGACATCCGATGCACATGGATTGGAAGAATAAACATAGTCAAAATGTTTATATTACCTAAAGCAATCTACAGATTCAATGCAGTCCCAATCAGAATCCCAATGACATTCTTCACGGAAATAGAAAAAAGAATACTAAAATTCATATGGGGCAACAAAAGACCCCTAATAGCTAAAACAATCCTAAGAAAAAAGAACAAAGCTGGAGGCATCACAAACCCTGACTTCAAAACATACTACAAAGCAATAGTAATCAAAACAGCATGGTACTGGTACAAAAACAGACACACAGATCAATGGAACAGAATTGAAAGCCCAGAAATAAAACTACACATATACAGACAGCTAATTTTCGACAAAGGAGCTAAGAACATATAATGGAGAAAGGAAAGTCTCTTCAATAAATGGTGTTGGGAAAACTGGACAGCCACATGCAAAAGAATGAAAGTGGATCATCTGCTATCGCCATTCACAAACATTAAATCAAAATGGATCAAAGACCTGAAGGTGATACTTGAAACTATAAAACTCACAGAAGAAAATATAGGCGACACACTATTTGACATTGGTCATAAAGGAATCTTTTCGGATGCCATGCCTACTCAGACTAGGGGAAACTACAGAAAAAATAAGCAAGTGGGACTTTACCAGATTAAAGAGCTTCTACAAGACAAATGAAACCAGAATCAAAATGGACAGACAATCCACCAGCTGGGAGAAAATATTTGCAAAACATATATCTGACAAGGGGTTAATCTCCATAATGTATAAAGAACTCACACAACTGAACAACAAAAAAACAACCCCGTCAAACAATGGGCAGAGGAAATGAACAGACACTTCTCCAAAGAAGATATACAGATGGCCAATAGGCATATGAAAAGATGTTCAACATCAGTAATCATCAGGGAAATGCAAATCAAAACAACACTAAGATATCACCTCACGCCGGTTAGAATGGCTACAATCACCAAGACAAAAAACAAATGTTGGAGAGGACATGGAGAAACAGGAACCCTCATACACAGCTGGTGGGAATGCAAATTGGTGCAGCCTCTATGGAAAACGGTATGGAGACTCCTCAAAAAATTAAAAATAGAAATACCCGGGCTGGCCCCGTGGCTTGGTGGTTAAGTGAGCGCGCTCCAGTGCTGGCGACCCGGGTTCGGATCCCGGGCTCGCACCGACGTGCTGCTTCTCCGGCCATGCTGAGACCGCGTCCCACATACAGCAGCTAGAGGGATGTGCAGCTATGACATACAACTATCTGCTGGGGCTTTGGGGGAAAAAATAAATAAATAAAATCTTTAAAAAAAAAAAAAATAGAAATACCCTATGATCCAGCTATCCCACTACTGGGAATCTATCCAACGAACCTGAAATCAACAATCCAAAGAGGCTTATGCACCTCTATGTTCATTGCAGTATTATTCACTATAGCCAAGAAGTGGAAGCAACCCAAGTGTCCCTCGACTGATGATTGGATCAAGAAGATGTGGTATATGTATACAATGGAATACTACTCAGCCATAAAAAAAGACAAAATCATCCCATTTGCAACAACATGGATGGACCTGGAGGGTATTATGTTAAGTGAAATAAGCCAGAAAGAGAAAGACAAACACCATATGATCTCACTCATATATGGAATATAAACCAACACATGGACAGAGAAAACTGTATTGTGGTTACCAGGGGCAATGGGGGTAGGGGATGGGCACAAGGGGTGAAGGGAGACATGTATATGGTGATGGACAAACAAAAATGTACAACCAAAAATTTCACAATGTTATAAACTATTAAAACATCAATAAAAAAAATGAACCATCAATTTTTAAACTTTTATATTGAGGTACAACTTGTATACAGTAAAGTGCACAAATCTTAAGTGTATAACTCTATACCTTTTTCCATGCTTATACCTATGTAACCACCACCCAGATCAAAAAATAGATCAGCTCCTCAGAAGGCTCCCTGGTGCTCCTTTCTAGTCTGTACCCTTATTCTTATCTCTATCCTCATATACCAGGATAATGAAATGATACCGTCATCTTCAAACATTGTAATACGTATGATAAATTATTATTATAACAAAAATTATAAATATTTTCATTTTACCATACAAATAGTTTTCAGTTATAATGCCATTTTCATCATCTCTTAAAACAATGTAGAGCCCTAGAATATTTCTCAAGTTCTTTCAAAATTTTCAGTGCTGTGATTTTACAAAGAAAATCAAAACTGGAAGTATGCTAATCAATTTGTTCAAATGTCTCTTCATTCAAGACTCTATCTTTGGGTAGGCCCTGTGGCTTAGCAGTTAAGTGTGTGCACTGCACTACTGGTGGCCCGGGTTAGGATCCCGGGCGCACACCAACGCACCGCTTGTCGGGCCATGCTGAGGCCGCATCCCACATACAGCAACTAGAAGGATGTGCAACTATGACATACAACTACCTACTGGGGCTTTGGGGAGAAAAAGGGAAAAAAAGGGGGAGGATTGGCAGTGGATGTTAGCTCAGAGCTGGTCTTCCTCCCCAAAAAAGAGGAGGATTAGCATGGATGTTAGCTCAGGGCTGATCTTCCTCAAAAAAGACTGTATCTTATTCTATCAGGGCAAGAAAACATGATCTATGGAAATTAGTTTCATGGTTATTTGTACATGAATCTTCTTATTTATGAAATTTATGTAAAAGCTTTTTGTTTCTTTGCTCTAATTTCCTTATATTTTATTTGAATGGCATCTTTGTTAAATACCTTTTGATTTAGAAAAATTATTTTCTCTAAAATTAAAAAATTTATTATGTTGGAAAGTGAAACCTAGCTATGTAAGATTTTTTTGTAACTCTTTTGCTAACATTAATAATAATAATGAACAGTTTGTACCAAATAACTGTGCCCAGTGGAAGTTCAAAATAAATTTCATTTTCCTGCAAAGGCCACAAATTCCCCTTTGCTTGAAATCTATTGTTCTGTTTAACTTTTCTAATGTATCTTATATCTTGTCTAAATTAAATCCAATTACTTTGACAACATTTAGACAGCATTTTCCTCATGTGTTCAGGAGTGATTTTGTATACGCTTCAAGATGTTCAATGTTTGGGCAGATCCAGAATGCTGTATGTAATCTGTGATTTTTCCAAAGATATCATTACTATTGACAGGATTAAGACCAACAAATTCGAACAAAGTTTAAGTGGTTAATGAATGTTTCTGGATTTTTGACTAAATTATGGAACGTGCACTTTATTTTAGCAAGGCCTTTATTATAGGCTTTATCATGCCTGGAGGAGGTCACAGTCACAGAAATACACCACTAATGCCACACGGTACACTATAACATAGGATTTACTGATAGAGCATACGCAGTCCCCTGAACTCACACTGCCCCATGACACAGGCATAGATGTTCTCAATGCACCTTGGTCAAAGTCCCTGGGGCCTGCCTGGGGCAATGGACTGGATATGCCACAAACAGCACTCGAGAAAGGACTCTGCTCCCTCCCTGACTTACATATTTATCAACTGGACTAAGCGAGTGTAGGGAAGATCTAGTTTCTCTAAAAAACAAGAATGTATCAAGGGATCTTGGACCCAGGAAGAACACTAAGGAGTGTGTAAACCTAAGGCTGAGGTCTTGTACCGAGGGCCTTGGGAAGAGCCTTGAAGAATCTCTACCTGCCAGGAACCCTGGCACCAGTCGCCACCCAGCTGTCCCTCTGCAGATAGGCTCAGTCCCACAGAGCCAGCTCTCTGCTAAGCTACCAAACGAAGGAAGGAAATGTGCTAAAATCACTCCTGAACACATGGGGAAAATGCTGTCTAAATTTTGTCAAAGTAATTGTATTTAATTTAGACAAGATATAAGATACATTAGAAAAGTTAAACAAAACAATAGATTTCAAGCAAAGGGCCATCCAGATCTGTCTCTTAGCAGACTTGCCTTTGGCAATCTTTTGAGTCAATGCTTTAAAACTGAAAAATATTTTTTTCACTGCTCTATCAGTTCTTCACTTAAGCCAAAACCCTGTACTTTTGTACAATAGGGATAAAATATCAATGAAACATTTCTTAATATTCCATTCTGTTTTCTTCTGGTTCAAATGTGTATGTATGTTTGTGTATAATTATTCAATATGACTTTGTACAATCTAGCTGAAATGGATAATGTAAATATTTAAGTTTTCATTTTATATGATTTCTTCTCTCACTTTACTAACCATTAAATTAATAATCTTGTATAGAATTTTCCATCCTAGATAGTAATCATTATCTGTCTTAAATGTTTAACCATTCCAGCTTTAACTTTCAAAACCATTTATTCTAAATCTAGAAATGTTCTACTATTTTCTATAAATATTGTGCTATTAAAATAGTATTACTTTAAGAATATTAAAATAAGGTCCTACATCAGTGTTTACTTGTGTTGGTGAATGCTATCAGTGCTGTTTATTCAGCCTTTTTTTTTTCCAGTTCCAGTAACAGCAGGGGTGTTTTTGTGTGTACCAGTGATATTTCTGTTCTTTTAATCAGAAACCTAAATATTTCCAGTCACAAATACCTTTGTTGGCCAAAGCTGACTTTGAAAACTGGTTGTGAGATGTATAACAGTATAACAAAAAACATATAACCTTTAAACTTTAAATATAAAATACAATTTCTGTGTTTTTTATTCCACTTGAAAGCATTTTGGTATAAAATGAATTACTAAACTTTCTGCTAAGTGAAAATGGAAATGAAAAATTATAATCATTCATTTGAAACAGAAGAACGTGAAGGTCATTGTCCAGGATCATTGCTCAACAAACAGTGAAAAACCTCAGGGTTTCTCTTGCCCATTCAACCTGCTGATTTCCTGAATCTAATTTTCTTCATTTTCTAACAGGCAAAACAGAATTTGATTTGTTGTTTCTAAATTGTAAATTTGATATGTATAATTCTCTTTTAAATCTAATTGCTTTGGTCAGTTATTAAACTTTCATTAATAAAGAGTGTGAAATTGCAGAGGTTTCATTTGATCTGTTCAAGTTGTGGATTTGAAGAGAATAATGTTCTTCCTGGTTTCAGTGTCTTGATCAGTTATTAAATCTCTATTAAAAAAACAATTTGTAATCTCGTATTCTAGTATCTTATGTGGGTCATTCTCAACAGAAGTCTGTTTGCCTTGTTTCCAATTTTTAAAAATGCAAGCAGACTGCCTCTTTTGAAGACTTTCAATTTCTTTTATTTTCAGATTTGTTTTCTTTTTGAGCTCCATTTTTGTATTTTCTACATCTATAATCACCTTGACATGTATTCATTCTCAATGATCCAAATTAAAAAAATAATCTGTAATATATTCAGAGTTTATACCAACTTAAACATATTTTCATTTTAAATGTACCTTAAAGTACATGTAACAGTAAAAAATTAAAATGAAATTTCATATACCTTTTTTAAAGCCTATTTTCTTCTAAAATATTCTAAAAATTCAAAATTATTTGTCAAATTAAAAAGCAATATATAAATTATAATTAATAGAGTATTCAATCAAAATTGTTTAAATAAAGCTGAATTTTCACTAAAATTTTGAAATTTATCTAAATCTTTTAACATAAACTATTCATATTTCTAGCATTCAATGTCCATGTAGTTGCCAATGTAAAGAATGTTTTCCATTTTAAGCATGTTATGTCTAAACCACACATATACATATTTAATAATGTGAATTGTTCATTATAACAAATGTTCCTCAGCTGCTATGTTTATCTGTTGCAAATACAGTGCTAACTATGAGTACCACAAATTGGTGCACCAAGAGAGAAGCAAAGAAATGGATGCTCAGCGCTGCTAGGAAAGGATACTTCATTATGCAAGAATCTATTACATTGGTAGCATCTGAGAGGAAGGATTTGTCTAGGAATTAATTTGTCTTCTCCCTTACTTAAGCATTTTTGCCACTCAAGTGCTCCCTTTCCTCCAAAGCAGTGTCCATCCCCAAGGTTGGCAGCAATACAACCTACAGACCTTCACAACATTCTTGTTTAATGCCGCCTTTTTAAAGGACATAGGACGAGATATGTGGATGCATTTCCCTGGAGCCTGAATAGCATTTGTCACAACAGAAGATATTTAGGGTTACAGGTCAGGTTGTGCCAGCCCTAAGTACTAAGGCAGTGACCAAATTGCCCACGTGTACTTTAAGAAATGTACTTTTTGTGTTCTTGTGATATGCGTAGACTTCTAAAGTGCAGGGTCCAGAGCAGAGCCCCCTCTCGCCCAGGTCTAACTGCCCCTATGCTGCTTCCTGCTTTTTGCTACAAACCTAACCATGATAAACATTTTCATTTCTGTCTCCTTAAGGATCTGTGAAGAGTTTCTCTGGGATACATACTCAGGAGTCAAATTGTTGGATTATGAAGTATAAAACATTCTTAGTTTCACTAAGTACTGCTCTCTGGAACAGCTGTACTAGTTTATACTCCCACCTGTAATACATAAAGATTTTCTCTATTTTTCCATGCAAATGTATCATTTTTCAAAACTGAAATGGTATTGTCCTACACCTATTGTTTCACAATTTGAATTTTTCATTTGTCTAGTTTAATATTGATCCATTGGCTGGATCCTTTAGGCAACATTGTCTAACCAGTAACCACTCAATTGTACTAGCATCTGAGCTGTATTTCTTCATCTTTCATTCAATTATTACATTTGTTTATCCAGAGCACAGACTTCAGCAAACTATAAAGAATTGTTCCAGGCACTGAGGACCCAAAGACAAATGAGGCATAATCCCCTCCACTCAAGGAGCTTGGAGTCTGGAAGATACAATGAGAAACCTATTCCAAAGCTTTGCAGAGGTCAAAATTTAGTGTCATTTTCATTTCTTCTTTTACAAATTCATTAATCCTGTCAAAAGAAAGAAAGTTAGGTTAATCTGAAAGTACATGTCCCTAGTAGAGTCTCACCTCTAATAATGTGTTTACTTTGTAAGAGCACATAAACGATACTTTGAGTAATCCTTTCTTCAATTTTGCCCAGGATCAAATCAGGTTTGGGTACTCCACCTTCTCCTTTTGGAAAATTGCCACTTTATTTGCCAATATCCGATACTGATTTCATTCTCCTTGATTTTCAAAATAACATCTGTTCAACTACTCGTTCCCAGTTGTCTGAGTATGTTGGACATAATTCATATATAGTCTAGATGACTGAAAATTACGGTCGACTCTCCATATCTGTGAGCTCCATATCTGCGGATTCAATCAGCCTTGGGTCAAAGGCCTACCACAATTGTGTCCGTAGTGAACACGTACAGACCTTTTTTTCTTGTTGTTATTTCCTAAACAATACTGTATAACAACTATTTATATAGCACTTACATTGTATTAAGTATTATCTAGAGATGATTTAAAGTATACAGGAGAATGTGCATAGGTTGTATGCTAATACTATGTCATCTTATACAAGGGACTTGAGCATCCACGGATTTTGTTATCCATAGAGGTGCTGGAAGCAACCCCCTGCCCATACGGAGAGACAACTGTCTTTAGCTCTCTCCACGACTTAGATACATTTCTCACCCACCTTGAGCTCCAGCTTCTTCTAACTCTCCTTTGTTTTACCTTTTTCAGTATGAAGACCATTCTTCTTGACATAGAAAACAGACTCAAAGAGTTCTGCTTACTCTGTCATTTATTCACATTACACAGTCAGCCCCAAGCATCAGACCTAACTCTCCCTTTATCTTTTTGCTCTAAATATGACTTATAAGGCTCTTTTATTTGTCCTTAGCAGATTTGCAATTCTCAACTCATTTTGGGCTTTACTGTTCCTGATGCTGTGTTTTACAGATTTATGATGCTCTCTATTCATTCTTAGTCATATTTCCTTATTTCCATCATTTTTACATGTTCTATTAAAATCTGAACTAATCATAAAATACTTCATACTATCACACTGGCTTCTTCAAATACTTCCCTCTTCTTGTTCATTGAGATCATTTAAAATTATGTAATCAGAATTGAATACTTAAGGGCAACCCAATCCTCTTGGTCGTGATACATCTAGCACAGTGCAGGGCAAATAAATATTTAATGAATGACAATAAATGAATGAAAGTCTCATTCCATAGATTTATGCTTGTCTTCTCTTTGAACTTTTTATAATATGAATTTTTTATAATTTTCAAGACATAGTTGGATATTTCTATTGTTATACAAATTTACAACTTAGGTAGAGTCATTTTCTCCCTACACTACTGCCACTTTCATTTCAGTTAATTCCCGTTTTTAAAGGACATGCATCTTTCTGTGTTTGTAATTAGTGAAGACATTAACTCAGTGCTGTGGGAACTGCCCAGAAAAACCCTCTTGGGTCTGACACCCCTCATACCTACATGTAATGATTTTCTTTTTCATGGGCAACAGAAGGACTAACAGCCAGTAACAACTCCTTTGAGGAAGGACCTGTGCCCTTTCCAAAATGAGAAGGTGCTCTTCCATATTGGGAGAGAATTTGAAGCATCTTTATATCTCCTGCCTACGTCTCCTTGGGTTAAAAATTCTATTTGCTTTTATTCTTGATATAGTTGCCTATAAAAACACATTGAGAGAATTTTCTGTCGTATCCCAAATAAGATGAAGAAAGTTGCTGTAATTAATGTTGCCATGAACTCACAATTTCTACCCTTGGGAAAGTTATAAAAGGAGGACAGACCCCTCTCCCTGCTTCCCCCAGTCTTTGCTGACAATAGCCAGCTGTTCCCATAGGCGCCTATGCTGTGGGCTGTGGGCAAAACCCATCAGGGACCACTTGCAGCCAGTTCCAGGCCCAGAGCCGTGAAGACTATGAGAGAATCCCGCAGGAGCCTGAATACATGATGGGTAATGTCTGGGTATTGTTTTGCTTTTTATTTGCTAAGGATTTAAGGGGACATGAACCCTGTTAATCAGTCTCTATTGCTTCCACCCTTTAGTCTCTAGCTCATTGCAATCAAAAGATAAACGTGTCGGGCCGGCCCCATGGTTTAGCAGTTAAGTGAGTGCGCTCCGCTGCTGGCGGCCCGGGTTCGGATCCCGGGCACGCACCGACGCACTGCTTCTCCGGCCATGCTGAGGCCGCGTCCCACATACAGCAACTAGAAGGACATGCAACTATGACATACAATTATCTGCTGGGGCTTTGGGGGAAAAAAATAAATAAATAAAATTAAAAAAAAAAAAAAAAAAGATAAACGTGTGTTCCTGCCTAGAGGGCAGGCAAATCCTATTTGGGTAATCCTTGAAACTCTGTTATGAAATATTAAGGCAAGTTAGACTTACTAATTGTTCCAAAACTGTGTCTTTTTTCTATCTCATATATAACATTGATTTTTTTTTTTTTTTAGATTTTATTTTTCCCCCCAAAGCCCCAGTGGATAGTTGTGTGTCGTAGCTGCACATCCTTCTAGTTGCTGCATGTGGGACTCGGCCTCAGGATGAACGGAGAAGTGGTGCCTCGATGCGCACCCGGGATCCGAACCCGGGCCACCAGCATCGCAGCGCGCGCACTTAACCACCAAGCCACATGGCCGGCCCTATAACATTGATATTTTAGGTAGAATATAGTCTTACTTTGACACCATAGATAAATCTTGACATTAAAAATCTGTGCTCCATATTGTATGATTCCATTTATATGAAATGCCCAGCAAAGGCAAATCCATGGAGACAGAAAGTAGATTAGTGGTTGTCAGAGGATGGAGGGAAGGGAGAACGGGGAGTGACTACTTAATGAGTACAGGATTCCTTTTTGGGGTGATACAAATATTCTGGAATTAGATAGTAATGATGGTTGCACAACATTGTAAATATACTAAAACTCCCTGAATTGTGCATTTTAAAATAGCTTAAATGAAAAAATATAAAATAAAATAAAGTAGCTTAAATGGTGATTTTTATGTGAATTTTATCTCAAAAATTTTTTTTTAATCTGTTTTGTTCTACTTCAACATTTTAAATTTAGTATTGTAAAATGTAAGGGAAAATACAAAGCAACAACTTATATAAAGCTGCAGAAGACTAATGTTAATAAAAGATTAGTTGACTTAAAAAAAAAAAAGAGGGAAATGTATATGTTCGGGGCATCCACCTGCACTCAGACGTCCCCCTAGCCCTTGACCTTGGAGTTCCAGCATGCTCATACTGCCACCTGGTGGCTCTGAATCTCCAAACCAGGTAGGAACCCACATTTATGACTGATTTCCATCTCTTACCTATTCTTCCCTCCAAGCTTGCCCTCTTCTGGTTGTAAAGGATATGCAAAATGAATTCCTTGATAAGGTTTGAAAACCCAAGTGGGTCAATGTATTAAGATCTACTAAGCTCCCAAATAACTGAGCAACATGTTAACTCAGAGAAATGGCAGAGGTAGAATTTCAGACACACCTCATTCCTTCCAACAAATAATTATGTAACACCAGTGAGAGTTAGATTTCGGGTGTATTTCCTGACTCTAAGCATAGACCCAGCTACCGACTGTTAGGAGAATTGGCTAAGATTTTCACAAGGTCTCATTGCATTAGTGGCAACTCCTGCCCAAGTGTGGGCTCTCAAGGTGCCAGGCAGTGCCTTTAGAAGGAGAAGGAGACTCCCCTTCACTGACTCCTGTGTTTGCGGGCGGCACTAGGACACCGAGTCTTTTTTTTTTTTTTTTTTTTGGTGAGGAAGATCAGCCCTGAGCTAACATCCATGCCAATCCTCCTCTTTTTGCTGAGGAAGACCGGCCCTGAGCTAACATCTACTGCCAATCCTCCTTTTTTTCCCTTTTTCTCCCCCAAAGCCCCAGTAGATAGTTGTATGACATAGTTGCACATCCTTCTAGTTGCTGTATGTGGGATGCAGCCTCAGCATGGCCAGAGAAGCGGTGCGTCGGTGCACAACCAGGATCCAAACCCGGGCCGCCAGTAGCGAAGCATGCTCACTTAACCGCTAAGCCACAGGGCTGGCCCCCAGGACACCGAGTCTTAACCAGTACTTTGGGGCACCCTCGTTCAGGAAGTCCTGGCTCTTTGCAAAGGCAAGTGAGGCTGGGGCCGTGGTCCCTCTGTCGATGCATATCTTGCTGCTGTCACACCTCATCCCCTGACCCTATGGGATATCGTGGGTCTCAGCCCTGGTGCGTGATCTAATGGCCTGATATAAACAGCCTGAAGACCTAGTACTGGCACCATCTATAACACCCAAGGAAATTAGCAAGCCCCTCACTAAATGTAAAACGCCCATAGAGGGCCAGCACCGTGGCCTAGCGGTTAAGTGCGCGCACTCCGCTGCTGGCCGCCCAGGTTCGGACCGGGCGTGCACCCACGCACCACTTCTCCGGCCATGCTGAGGCCGCATCCCACATACAGCAACTAGAAGGATGTGCAACTATGACATACAACTATCTACTGGGGCTTTAGGGGAAAAATAAATAAATAAAATTAAAAAAAAAAAAACAAAAAACGCCCATAGAAGCGGCCTGGCCACTGCTCAGCCAGGCGCCAAAGTGCTGGTTCTATACTCTCAGGGGTCTAGGGGCCAGCCCCAGTGATCCTGCCACCATTGCGCTAGTGGAAGCCGATGACCCCAATCCTATAGAGTTCGACTGGGATACCCTGGAGAAAGAAGTGACCACATACGAGACCGGCTGCCAGGGACATCCACTGTAAATCTTTCCGATAACAACTCGTAAGGTTAATTCAGTGGGGAATAACAGAGAAATAGAAACAAATGCAAAATTTTATGGATCTGAAGATTAAAAATATTTTAAAAGACTTTGTACAGCAAGAGGGAGAAAAAGGGGCTGACTGGCTGTTGAAAGTGTTTAATACTGCCTCTGAGCTACCACTCGCCATCACAGAAATGGTGCAACTAGCTCATATTTCCAAAGACCCTAAAATGCGTAACCTTTTAAAAGACCCCTGGAGCCTGAGGGCCACGTTCTTGAGAGACACAGGTGACACTAACCCTCCCATACTATTCAGAAGGCCCTGGAGGGAATAAATGTGGTGGCCAGCCATGAAAGAAAAACTCACCCAGACTCCCAGATTTTATAGTACCAAGGTGGTGCACAACCCCAAGGCCAGCCCCCGGGTGCCAGGCCCCGCAGCCCACCTCAAAGAGCACCCTTTCCACCTCCTGGTCCTGGAGGCCCCATGGCAATCCCATCAAAAAGCAGTGGGCCTAAATAGCAGAGGCGACTCTTATGCTGGCAACTCTGCCAGTTGGGGGACCCAATGATCTCATATCTGGACAGGCCTGGTGTAAACTCGTCTCTTTAAAACAAGTAATTACCTCACTAAAGAGCCCAATCTCAGTGGACCCGAGGCCTTCAGAAGGGCCTGAATCTCCCTATGCCCCAAACAACTTCCTTGACCTGTGTCCTTGGCAGTCTCCCAGAGCATTACCCTAGGGACTCAGTGGCTCCCCAGAGCTTATCCCATCTCCAGGGGTTAATTGTCCACTATGACTCTGGTGGTCTACAGAGACAAAGACAATACAGACATGATGGCTCTATTACACAGGAGTCCAAGTTGTGGTAATTCCAGGTAACCCTTCTAAACTCTCCAAGGGAACCTCATACAGCCTACAAGACATAGCAGATAAAACTGTAAAGAGAGTACAAATTAAGCTAAATGTGTCTGTTGGCACCATATTTCTAAAACAGTTGCCAGTGGTGGTGGCCCCCTGGCTCTCTCTTTTCCTATTATAGGTATGGACACCCTCATTCAGCGACACATCTGGTGGAATAAACCTAAATTCCTGGCCTATCTCATGGGGGCTGCCAAATGAGAACCTGTCCAATTGCTTCCTCCAATGAAAACAGTAAATGCACCACAATATCACATGAAGCAAGGTACAGAGGGAGTTTGGCTTGTCATTGGAGATATGCTTGACACAGGGGTCATTAGGCCACCTCTCACCCTTTAATAGCCCTATCTGGCAAGTGTTAAAACCGGCCACCAATGAATGGAGATTAACAATTGGCTATCAAAACTTAAATGCACAGGTTCCCTCCACTAAGGCTCCGATTCCCAATATTATGAAGATGAAAGACAACATCCAAAGGGCTCAGGGCCCCTACTTTGCTGTCCTAGATTTAGCCAACATGTTTTACTCCATCCCAATAACTGAAGACCCCACAACCTGAATTTGTTCTCAGTTTCAAGGACACTCAGTACACCTTTACTGTCTGCTCATGGATTATCTAAATAGCCCTGCCATCGCATATAACCTACGCAGACAAGATCTAAATTCACTCAAACTAACCCACTGCTGCCTTTGGCATCATATAGATGACATTCTACTACAGGGGCCCTCTGAGGATGCAGTCTGGAAAGACACCTAGTAACACAACATTTACAGCAGAGAGGATGGGCCATTGCCCTGCATGAGATCCAAGGTCTGGCCACTTCTGTCAAATTTCTTGACATAGGGTGGTCGGCTGAGGGCCACAAAATTCCTCTCACTGTAAAACATCAACTCCTCACAACCCAGCCTCTCACTATACTATGACAGGCACAGCACATATTAGGTCTCTTCACCTTTGTGAGACAACACATTCCACGCTAATCCAGTCTACTTAGGCCTATTTATGCCATTACAGGTAAATTGGCTTCTTCCCGTTAAGGAGAACCTCAACAAACTACCTTATGACTAGCATAGCAAGCCATACAGCAGGCCCTGCCCTTAGTCTCTCCAGGCACAGACTTCTGAGTTGCATCACTGGCAATGTCTGATTCTGCCTCACGGAGTCTCTGGACTAAGCATGGCTCTATGTGGCTGCCCATGGGGTCTGGACCAAACATCTGCCCCAAACAGCAGCTGGGTAAACAACACTCAAGTACCAAATTTTGGCGCCTACTGGGCCCTTTCAGAGACAAAGACATTAATGGGCTCACAGCTTCACACACAAGTCTGCATCCTACCTTGGGTAAGGGATTCAATGCAAAAGAGACTTGGCATGGCCACTGAGGTCTCACTGTTAAAATGGAAATGGTACCTTCAGGAAAGGGCTAAACCTGATGTCAAGGGCCTTTCCAAATTACAGGAGGATGTGGCTTCCCCCATGCTCAGCCCCTTGCCCACTGACATCAAGGTGCAGCTATTGGCACCTCCACTGCCAGCCCCTCTAACAGTTTGGGGAGCCCCTTGGGATCAACTGTCTGACATGAAAAGGAAGTGGATGTTCTTCACCAACAGTAGCACCACTGTCGTACACAATGCGACCCGCTGGAAGGCTGGCTGCGCATATCATCTTGCTACGGGCATATCCCTAGTCTAGGAGGGCTCTCCTGGCTCAGCCCAACCAGCAGAGTTGATGACAGTGCACCTGGCTCTATAATAAAAATGGGCCATAAAAATGAGACTCCCAAGGGCACACATGTTTACTGAATCCCGAGTAGTAGCCAATAGGCTCACAGTGTGGTCTGGACAATGACAAAGGGATAATTTCATGATTCAGGGAAAGCCTACCTAGGGTGCCTCCGCTTGGAAAGAGATAGCCAACTCACACATGTAGATTATGGTCACTCATATCTCTGCACAAGCACACCAACAAACACCAGAAGCACATTATAATAACGTTGTAGACTCCTTATCCAAATTACACACCTGTTCCAAGGTTCTGCATGAGCCACCTCCCAAAATACCAGACATAGCCCTGGATACCACTATTCTTCCAGCAATGTCATACCCACTAGCAGAGTCGGCCCATATTATATGAGGCCATAGCGGAGTGACAACATTCACAGATTGGACATATTGTTGCAGCATTTCCCTCACGCACCCCCCCAACCCCCGTAGACAAACTGGTGGTAAACAACTGCCCCCTTTGCTCCCAAACAAAACTCTAGAAGGCTACCAAGTGGGGACATGTGCCCTGAGGCAACAGACCCTACTCACTAAGGCAAATTGATTTTATCGGGCCACTGCTGCTCTCTGCTGGAAGTAGTAAGTACACAACCACCATTATCTATACCTTCACTGGACTCCTGCTGGCTGCTTCCCATCATGTAATCTTAACCAGGTACTGTATGTCCTCCTCCCCTTTGGCCCACCGGACATCATAGATTCAGGTCGAAGTACCCACTTCACCTCCCATGTTGTTCAGTCATGCACTCTAGAACATGGAATCTTGCGGAATTTCCAAACCTAGCTTACTGCCCCCAAGGGGGGGCGGACTTATAGAGAAGCACAATGACCTACTTAAAGACATGCTTCTCAAGCTTTTAAACAATAAGTGATCCCCCGAATGGACAAAAATTTTACCCCAGGCTCTAAAACTGCTTAATTCCCAGCCCTCAGGTCTCCAAACCCGTATATCAACTACCAGTCTTCTCCAAAGACTCCCCTGCTGTTCGTTACAGGGAACCCTCACTCTTTTGACATTAAAGAAGCTGTCATCGAAATCCAGCCATTTGTGACAACATGGATGGACATTGAGGGTATAATGCAAAGTGAAATAAGTCAGAGGGAGAAGGTCAAATACCGTATGATTTCCTTCATTAAGTAGTAGATAATAACAACAATAAACAAACACATAGGGACAGAGATTGGATTGGTGGTTACCAGAGGGGAAGGGGGGAGGGAGGAGGGTGAAAGGGATAATTCGGTACATGTGTGTGGTGATGGGTTGTAATTAGTATTTTGGTGGTGAACATGATGTAGTCCATGCAGAAATAGAAGTACAATGATGTACACCTGAAATTTTTATAATGTTATAAACCAACGTTACCGCAATAAACAAAAAATTAAAAAAAAATAAATAAATAAAGAAGCTGTCATTCACATCCACTCATCATATGAATGCTCCCCTTACCCTTCTGATTTTTCGATCATCTCGCCATCTTCCAAATGCTGGCAACCCGATTGAGGATGGATTATGCCATATAACCCTCTTATAATAGAGAGCCCAAGGGGACAAACCCGTATCAATTTACTTAGAGATCATGATTATACAGATTTTATTGGCCCAGACAATGGCCCAGTACCAACCACGAAGCTAAGGCCACTGGCTTTGCCTCACTATTCGGGCTATAAAGGCTGGCTAATTAAACCGAATTCATCAAAAATTTTGCAGAAGATTGAAATTATAACTCCAGGACCCACTAGTGGAACCGTGTGCATCTCAGAGAGAGGAACTAGGCCCTCCGCCAAGTGGATGCCAGTTACTTTAGGAAATGAAATCCAAATAGAACTCATGGGATCTCTGGCCCACTCTCAGCAGGCTCAGGCCAGGCCCCCACCCCAACTTAGAGGAAGAGGTAAACGACCTCGTGTTCCAAAGCAAGTACACTCAGCCTTTGGTCAGTATCCAGATTGCTTGCCCCCAAGGAGGTTCCGCAAGCTAATCAAATGCAAATGATCGCCTTTGTTATGGCTATTATTCTTACTGAGCACAGCCTGGATAATAGGGTTGCTAGTAGATCCCTGGGGCCTAACCCTGTCTCAGGAGCTGTGCTGGAGCAAAATCAGCCAGTTGCACAACTGCACCACGGATGGCTGAGCATCAGATGCTGGCAGGCCCTGTGAGAAGGGCTTCATCCAGCGTGCCACCAGACATAGATTCTGACGCAGAGCTTACCTTCTACATTAAATGCTACCACTGGACTAGATGCTTAAATGAGTCACTCTCTCCCTATACCATGCCTCAAATTATATCCCAAGCAGAACCGCCCTCCCAATGTAGCTAAATCAGACCCATCTGACTGGCAGGTTGTGCTCTAATGAACTTATTATAGGTTTAATGGAGTGATCTCTGCAAAGCTGCTATCTACAAAATGTCCATACAATTAGCCTCTCACTGTGCCCAGAATCTATATAAATTGTGATTGGAGTCCCTACAAAGCTTTGTCATGGACACTCTACGCTCCTTTGCAAGGTGCACCCTGGTGATCCGACAGAGCTCTGAGATCTGCTCACCTAGCAACAGAGCCCATACTTGTATTTCCACCGTGCCCAGGCGTCTAGCATATACACCCAGAATTTAACACCAGTCAGCCACTCCTACCCTTCGTGGATCTCCACCTGGGAAGGCCACCCTTCTGCGGGTTGGCCTCTACCACTACCGAGCATACCGAAACCTCAGACAATATTGCCCCAGACTGAGAGCTCGCTGCTGGAGATGACTGCACCTCAGATGGAGACGCTACAACCCAAAAGAAAGACAGGGAGGACAACGCGCCCTAACCTTGTTGTACATGGGGATTTTCCCCGCCCAGATCACCTCCATACCAGGAGGAAAATGACTATGGTGATTGTTAACCTTGGGGCCAAGCTGCAAAAACGCCTCCAGTTGAGCCATCCTGAGGACCCATAGAATACTATTTCTCTGAAATAGCTAACTGCTTGCCTCACGAACCTTGCTTCTGTCAAAACGCTTGCAAAACTGTGAGTACGTACCCCTGGCAGCACTAGACATCATTTCACCTTTATGGCAAGCCAAACCATGTTTTCTAAACCACACTACCCACAATAAGGCACTTCGTCTTAACACCTCTAGCTTGACTTGCTTAGATTCCCCGGTTAGGGACCTCTTGCTGCTATGTCCACTGCTCAGTGTACTAGATTACAGCTTTTGCTTTCCACCCGATGCATCCATGACAGACTCTACTCCTCTCGTTATTTCCACCATGACTGCCAGTACCTCCTCCACATCCGAAATTGCTACCTTCACTCCTCTCCACATCTTATCCATAAGCCCCTCCCCATCGTATGCCATGACTCTGCCCCAACCACAACCAAGTGGGCCAGAGCTGACATGACTGTATTGATACAAACCTCCAAGATAGCAGCCCAGATCTTGCAAGTAAAATGATGCTGGATCTGTCACCATATGGGTCAGACCTACAGCCCCATGTCACCATCTATGCCACTGTTCTTCCTAGTGATCAGTTCCTTGTGCTAATTCCATTCAAAGTACCACAAGCCTCATTTAGGCTAAGCCCAAGCACTAATCTAGACCTCAAACAGGGCATCCTGTGAGTAAGTATCAAAATAAGTAACCCCCCAAGGCAGTACTCTCTAAAGGCTACCAACTATATTGGAACACAAAAGGCTGGACCTCACCCTGTATACTCACTGCACCTTAATGATAAATAACGTCTCATCCAAATTCCACTGCGGACCTAACTCAAGGAGCCAGGAGCAAGTCCACTTGACCCTGCCCAGTTTGCAAGCTATCCATGAAGATGACCCCTACTACTGCAACATTGTTGCCCTTAATATTCCAGCCACCCCTTACCCTCCTGGCTCCTCTCCACCAGAGACATCCCTCTTGCTCACCAAGATAGCCATTCTTATTGCTGTCCTGTTGGGACTGGCTATTACCACCGGACTGGCAGGCACAGGAACAGATGCTACCACCCTAGCCCAACAAGATCAAATATTAAAACCAGCCAGCAATTAACAGCCACCCTAACCAACCACATGCAGGCATTACACCATACTCTGAGTCTGATGCAGCAACAGTATGACTCACTAGCACAAATGGTGAAGGATCATCAACTGGCATTAGCATTCCTATTGGCTGAACGAGGTGGAATCTGTCCTTTATAGGGCACTTCTTGCTGCATGTACATTAACAGCTTAGGACAGGTACAGGCCTCCAGAAGATGTTCAAGATTCACAGGTCATGGGGCTGGCCCGGTGATGTAGTGGTTAAGTTCGCGCGCTCTGCTTCAGCAGCCCGGGGTTCACAGGTTCAGATCCGTGGCAGACCTATGCGCTGCTTATCAAGCCATTCTGTGGCAGGTATCCCACAAATAAAGTAGAGGAAGATGGGCACGGATGTTAGCCCAGGGCCAATCTTCCTCAGTAAAAAGAGGAGGATTGGCAACAGATGTTAGCTCAGGGCTAATCTTCCTCACCAAAAAAAAAACCATTTACAGGTCATGCATCATATAAATAAAATGTTTCAACAAATTCCCACACTCCTTGAGGTCTCTGATTTGTTCTCATGGCTCTCACCATCCACCTGGGGGCAATGGCTAAGAACTGGATTTCAAACAGTATCAAGCCTCTTCATCACAGGATTCATCACTATTGCTTTGGTTAAATGTGTTTTACAATGGCTTCAGAAATCAAACCCATGTCCTTTAACATATCTGCTACACAGGTGATTGCTATTCCTGATGTCGAGGCATCACAGGACGGATTGTTGAGAGCTAGCTAAGCTACTCCATGGTATTGCTGCCTCAGCATCCATCTTGTTTGGCCAAGTGACCTGAGGGGGCTTTAAACTGATACTAGCTCCCTATACAGGTACATGCCCTAGATCACAGCTCACAGAGTCACAAGCAAATGTAAATTCCTGATGCGACTCCTCCAATAGCCCTTGTGATGAGCAGTTTCACCTGCCTCCCAGGGCCTTTCCCTTGTGCACACCTTAGATAAGCACCAGCCCCCCGTAGAGTTTACCAAAACCCTACTCTTCTTTGTTCGAATTGACCAACCCAGCCTTAGCCAGGGAAGCACTCCACCCTCAGCCCCTAATAAAGGCATGCACCCCAGGTCCTCTCTGCCTATACCCTGCCTTGACCTCCTGTGTGGCCCTGCGAGGCATCGTGCTATGTACTTTCTCCAGGAACTCTGAGTAATAAACTTCTCTATCTCAATTTCTCTTGTGGTCTTTTATTCAACCATATGGCATCCCAGAGCTCTACTTAACAAGTGTTGATTTAACAAAATCAGTACAGCTTCTGCACATTAAACCGTCAATAAAATGAAAAGACACTCTATGGAATAGAAGAAAGTGTTTGCAAACCATGTATCTGATAAAGGGTTAATATCAAAAATATACAAGGAACTCATAGCAAAAAAAAAAAACCCCAATTAAAAAATGGTCAAAAGACCTGAATAGACATTTTTCCCAAGAAGACATACAAATGGCCAATGGGTACACAAAAAGATGTTCAACATCACTAAATCATCAGGGAAATGCAAATCAAGTCCGCAATGAGATATCATCTCACACCTGTTAGAATGGCTGTTACCAAAAAGACAAAATAGGGCCGGCCCTGTGGCTTAGCGGTTAAGCGCGCATGCTCCACTACTGGCGGCCCTGGTTCGGATCCCGGGCACGTACCAACGCACTGCTTCTCCGGCCATGCTGAGTCCACGTCCCACATACAGCAACTAGAAGGATATGCAACTATGACATGTAACTATCTACTGGGGCTTTGAGAAAAAAAGGGAGGAGGATTGGCAATAGATGTTAGCTCAGGGCCAGTCTTCCTCAGCAAAAAGAGGAGGATTAGCGTGGATGTTAGCTCAGGGCTGATCTTCCTCTCACACACACAAAAAAAAGACAAAATATAACGAATGCTGGCAAGGATGTGGAAAAAGGGAACGCTTGTACACTGTTTGTCAGAATGAAAACCAGTACAGCTACTATGAAAAACAGGATGGAGGTTCCTCAAAAAATTAAAAATAGAACTACCATATGATCCAGAGATCCCACTTCTGGGTACATATCCCATGTTCATTGCAGCATTATTCACAACAGCCACGGTAGGAAACAACCTAAATATCCATTGACAGATGAATGGATAAAGAAAATGTGGTCCATATATACAATGGAATATCATTCAGCCTTAAAAAAGATGGAAATCCTGCCATTTGCAGCAATATGGATGAAACTTGAGGGTATCATGCTAAGTGAAATAAGCCAGACAGAGAAAAACAAATTCTGCACAGTATCACTTATATATGGAGTCTAAAAAGAAAAAAAAAAAAGGTTGATCTCATAGAAACAGAGAGTAGAATGGTGGTTGCCAGGAGCTGGGAGGTGGGGGAAATAGGGAGAGTTTGGTAAAAATTCAGCTTTAAGATGAATAAGATCTGAAGATCTAATGCATAACATGGTGACTGTAGTTAATAGACTATATTGTATAATTGAAATTTGCTAAGAGAGTAGAACTTAAGTGTTCTCACAAAAAAAAAAAAAAAGGAAATATATGAGGTTATGGATGTGTTAATTAACTCATTAGTGGGAATCCTTTCACAATGTATACGTATATCAAATCATCACATTGTACACTTTAAATATATTACAAATTTATTTGTCAAATATACCGCAATAAAGATGAAACAAAAAAGAGGAAAGAAATAAAATAGTTGTCTAGAATAGGAGAGTAAATAGATTAGAAAATATATTGTTGGGCAGCATTAAGAGCCCACTTGAGGTTAGCGGCCACAAACTTGAAGAGAGAACAGTTAGCATAATTGAATGGTTTTCTTCAGCCACATTCAGCTGTATGGGTGTAGGCTCTGAGGTGATGAATAATTGGATTTTACAAGGGACGGGGAAAGTTGCGAGGATCAATGAATTGATTGTCCTAATCGGATCAAAGTTTTGTAGAAACCAGATGACTAGAGGCAATGGACTAAAATGATAGGAGGTAGTGATCAGAAAATGGACTGCTTGAACTGAGATGATGGAAGGGGTGCAGTTAAAGTCAATGACAAGCTTAATGATAAGCAAGTAAGTGACTAAGCAAGGGTGGAGAGTAAGATTCTTGCAGGAGAGGAATACAAGGACCTGAGAGTCTAGGATGTTGGAAGGATCATCTACATGGATAGTGAAATCACCAAAATTTATGACAGCTGTAGTGCTGAAGAGACTTACAGTGAAAGAGGAGCTAAAATCAGGAGATGACTGTCACAAGGAGAGGTAGTGAGTGATAAAGTCTGATATGAAATTCAAAACTAAATTTTTTTTTTAAGACTTTAGGGAGGGAGAATTGTTTGGAAGCAGTGATACGAAGGAAGGAAGTCCAACCCCACTTCCAAGTCTAGTTACGAGAAAACACAGATACTACTTGAGACGGCTGCAGGGGAAGCAGTACCTTCAGAGGAGAGTCAGGATTTCTCAACCTTAGCATGACTGACATTTGAGGCCTGATAATTCTTTGTTGTGGGAGGCTGTCCCGTGCATTGTGGGATCTTTAGCAGCATCCCCGATTCTATCCACTGACTGCTAGTGGCACCACCTCTAGTTGTAACAATCAAAAATATTGCCAGACATTGCAAAATGTCCTCTGGGGCAAAATTACCCCCCATTGAGAACCACTGGACTAGAGCAAGAAAGTGAAGGAAATATTCAAAGAAGAGATTTAGGACATAGCGGGATTTGCAGATGATTAACAACGAGTCCCAGAAGGCAAAGTGAAAAGTGGGGGATAAATTTAAGCTGAAGGTTCTTCTGTGCACCACTCAAATCATACCACTTTGGCAGCTGACAGATTAAGGTCAGTCCTATCGAGATGTTTCAAGATGCAGTGAATTTTCTCTGTTTTCTGCAAGGGTATCTCTCTGCTCCTGAAGTTGCTCTCCTTGGTATCACCATTGCCCTATGAAGGTTGGACTGATGCTCCCATGTGATAGAGACAATAAACAGACCTGGCTGTTCTTGCAGCTCTTAAGATTTAAGCTCCACATCAATGCAGGTCCCACTGACAGTGATAAAATTCCATGGTACATTGAGGTTGAAATATCCAAGAATGTAATCACAGGAAGTTCTGAAAACTGGAAAAAGTGCCATATGTTGCAATTAAGTTCAATCTAATTATGCTGTAAAAATAATGTTAGTAGTTAAAAATTTTTTTGAGCAGTCAATACATTCACATGGTTCAAAATTCAGAAGTTACTGAGGGTTTATAGTAAAAAGACTTCCTTTACCTAAGCCTTTCAGTTCCCCTCCCCCAGGTAAAGAATGATACCAGCTTTTTAATATCCTTTCAGAGACAATCTGTGTGTATACAAGCTAATACGGATACTAAATATGTTTTCTTAAAATGTGTTATATTCTTATACATGACCACACCACTGGTCATATTCAAACAATTTTAAATGATATTGTTATATACGGCACAGTTTAAAACTTATACTTTATATATCTGCATTATCAGTTTGTATAATAAATTATGTATCACTTAATATATCACACAGCATCATAATTTTTATGTAGAGTTCTTCTATTATTTGTTCATAATTCCTCACTCTTTTTACTGCTGCAATAAATTGAAAAGAAAAAAAATCATCATCACGAATTCATTATTGTTTCATTGGGGCAATTTTGTTTGGTATCATTTTGGAACCACTTAAAGTGATAGTGTCAACATAATGGTTTCATATTCCAGGAATATTGTTTAGATGTTTTCTTTCTCTTTGCTCATCTTCTTCTTCTTTTTTTTTTTTTTTTTGTGAGGAAGATCAGCTCTGAGCTAACATCCATGCCAATCCTCCTCTATTTGTTGAGGAAGACAGGCCCTGGGCTAACATCCATGTCCATCTTCCTCTACCTTATATGGGACGCCGCCACAGCATGGCCTGACAAGCGGTGCATCTGCTTGCGCCTGGGATCCGAACCCAGGCTGCCAGCAGTGGAGCACGCACACTTAACCGCTACGCCACGGGGCCTGCCCTTTGCTCATCTTCTTTTTGTTGTTTGCTATTTTAAAGTGTACAATTCAGTGGTTTTTGGTATATTTGATATGTTGTACAACAACCATTACCACTATCTAATTTCAGAACATTTCCATCACCCCAAAAAGAAATCCTATACCTATTAGCAGTTAGTCTCAATTCCCACCCCACCCCCAACCCTTGGTAACCACTAATCTACTTTATGTCTCTACAGATTTCCTAATCCTAACATTTCACATAAATAGAATCATACAATATGCGGCCTTTTTTGTCTGACTTCTTTCACTTCGCATGCTTTCTAGGTTCATCTGCATTGAAGCAGGTAACAGTACTTCATTTTTTAATGACTAAATAATATGTTATTATAGATATATACCACATTTTGTTTATCCACTAATCAGCTGATGGACATTTGGGTTGTTTCCACCTTTTGGCTATTATGAATGAGGCTGCTACGCACATTTGTGTACAAGTTTTTGTATGAACACACATTTTTCAATTCTCTTGGGTATATACCCAGAAGTGGAATTTCTGGGTCACATGGTAATTCTGTGTTTAACTTTTTTGAAGAACGGCCAACCTGTTTTCCACATCAGCTGCATTATTTTTCATTCCCACCAGCAATGTAGAAGAGTTCCAATTTCCAATGGCTCCATATCTTTGTCAACACTTGTTATTATCTGTTTTTTAAAATTATTATTATAGCCATTCCAGTAGGTGTGAAGTGCTATCTCATTGTGTTTTTGATTTGCATTTCTCTAATCACTCCTTAATCACCCTTAAAGATGTTGAGCATCTTTTCGTGTGCTTATTAGCCATTTGTATATCTTCTTTGCAGAAATGTCTATTCAAGTCCTCTGCCCATTTTCAAGTCGAGTTGTTTGGGGTTTTTTGTTGGAGTTATTTATATATTCTAGATTCTAGACTCTTATCAGATATGTGATTTTTAAATATTTTCCCCAGTCTGTGGGTTTTTTTTTTTCACTCTTTGATAGTGTCCTTTGATGCACAAAAGTTTTAAATTTTGATGAAGTCTAAGTTATCTCTTTTATCTTTGATTGCTGTTGATCTTTCTGTTACTTCTCAATGTTGAGATCTAGTTCCTCAGAACTGGCTAAATGTTACAGGTAAATTTGGGTATGGCCCGCTATGAGGAAGCTCTTGGTGATAAAATGTATATAAGTAGAAAAGCACTGTAACTGTGAATCCCTTTCCGTTCTATCACTGAAAAATTTCACATTCCATTTTGGAGGTGACTATTATACCAATACCTTACTCCAAAACTGACAATTAAAGGAAAAGAATTAAGTACATATCCTTTCTAGTAGGAAGTATATTTCAGAGTAGTCAAAGAAGAAAACTCTTTTAGAAATCTATTATGTTAACAGAAGATTGCCAGCTGGTGAATACAGAGATAAGACAAGAGTCGGAAAGTCATTATTTTGAATAGAATGGTTGATTCAGGCAAGCATTTTCAAGGATACTGAACCGACTGGATAAAGGGTTGATGGGAAATTGTATATTCAGATGGTGTAGAGGTATCAATCCCTGATTGCCTGCTAGTCAAAAGGGTGGAATGTGGATTTGCAGGGGAGGGATTTGTATATCCCAACCTTGACCCAGTGATTTGTCTCGGCATCACTGCTGGTGGGGTGACCTGACACCATGTGGCTTTCTGATACATAATATACAGCATCTCTTATGATGTCTTCTTGCCAAAAATGTTTAATTTAAATCTAAGCAAGCCTTTAAAATATACAAAATAGAGAGAATACGGGAGCAAGTGAAATGACATAGGGAAACAATCAGATATACCTAGAATGAGGGACATACTACAGGTCTGCTGGCCAGGTCTCTCTAACAAGTGAATGTCACTTAAAAATAAAGAAGAGGGGCCAGCCTGGTGGTGTAGCGGTTAAGTTTGCACGTTCTGCTTCGGCGGCCCGGGGTTTGCGGCCCGGGGTTTGCCCGTTTGACTCCTGGGCGTGGACCTACTCACTGCTCATTAGGCCATCCTGAGGTGGCATTCCGCATAGAAGAGCTACAGCTCTACAACTATGTACTGGGGCTCTGGGGATAAAAAAGAAAAAGAGGAAAATTGGCAACAGAAGTAAGTGCAGGGCCAATCTTCCTCAATAAATAAAAAAAATACATAAAGAAGAAAGAAAGGAAGGAAGGGAGAGAGAGAGAGGGAGGGAGGGTTGAAGAGAGAGAGAGGGGGAGGGAGGGGGGAGGGAAAAGAAAGAAAGAAAGAAAAAGGCAGGAGAGGGTGGGAGTGAAGGAGAAAACTGAGAGCATTCTGAATTAAAAGAGATTTAAGAAACAAAACAAGCAAAAGCAAATCATGGTGCTTGATTAGATCCAGATTTCAGCAAAAAAAAAATGGTGGAAATTTGAATATGGACTGAATATTAGGTAGTATTAGGGAATTATTGTTAAATTTTAGGGGTAATAATGGTATTGTAGGAAATAATATTGCAGTTATGTAAGGAAAGTCATTTTTTAAGAGATGCATAATGAAATAGTCACGCAATATCAGGATATTTCAATTTAATTTATAACACTTCAGCATTATACTAGTCTTTTTTTTGTGTGCATATTTAAAGCAAACACTCAAACTTGGTACGGGCATGTTAAAAAAAAAAACTATCACTGCAAGATAATGACCTTTTTAGATAGTCTTGCACTGTCAAATCATTAATATAAACTATTCTGTATATTTCCTTTTACTTTACTTTTATGAAAGAGTTTTACAATCTCAGCACTTCAGTTCTTGGTTAAAACAAGCAAGTTTTGAGTGACCGGACATTAATCTTGGGTCTACTCAGTTGAGCTCTGTATCTGCAATGCCAGAGGCTTGCTGGGGCACTGGAACCCAGTGGTTAGAAATGTTAATCAGCCCAAGTTTAAATCCCAACTCTGCCTTGTGTCAGCTGTCTAACTCAACTTGGTCCAGTTACTCTACCACTCTCAGCCTCAGTTTTCTTATCTACAAAATGCAAGCAATAATATTAACTACTTTTTAGGTTGTTATGAGTAATAAGTGAGATAAACTATGTAGAATACTTAGCACAGTGCCTGACACATGGTGAGGACCCAAAGGTTTTATTATCGCTACATGACCTTAGGTGGGTCAGTCAACTTCCGCCTTTATAAAAACCAAGAAATTGGATTAGATTATTTCTAAACTTGTTTCCATTTCTCTCTCTATTGACGTAAATGACTTCCCCTCCCTGAGCCTCCATTTCTGCATTTAAAATGAGGAGACTAGAGATACCATCTATTTCTAATATCTCTGATCATGAAGGATCTTCTTCTAAACTCACACTAACACAGATCTGAACAGGGGAGTTAGCCTCAAATAACCAAAACCTCCTCATGTGCCAAGAGTGAGAAGTTGAGCTTGGAGAGAGGAAAGATGCTTTACATATTCTTATTTTCAACTTCTCTCAAGGTCTGTCTGAGTATCAGTGCCTTATTAAATAAGAAAATGTACATAAAATGGTTAGGACATAGATGGTATAGATGGAACAGAAGATATCATGATGATGGTAGAGATGTCACAATGATGATGATAATGAGGAGAGAATTAGGACAGTTGCTCTCTTCCTTTGTCAGGAAGGCCATAACAAAAAGGTATTAGTTTTCTTTTTGTGCTAAGGAAGATTCACCCTGAACTAACATCTGTTGCCAATCTTCCTCTTTTTCTTTTTTTTTTGCTTGAGGATGATTAGCCCTGAGCTAACATCTGTGCCAATCTTCCTCTATTTTGTACATGGGTTGCTGCCACAGCATGGCTGAAGAGGGGTGTAGGTCCGTGCCCAGGATCCGGACCCATGAATTGGGCCACTGAAGCAGAGCAGGCCAAACTTAACCACTATGCCATGGGGCTGGCCCCTATTTTTCCCATAAAATGGATTGTGGCTATTAAGTAATGAGGCTTATTTTAAAATATCTAAAAATATAGAGGAAGGAGACTTGCCCTATCAGGCATTAAAACTTAAAAGCCTTTATAAAACAGTGTGGTACTGGTGCATGAATAGGCAAACAGACCATGGGAATAGAATACTAGAAAACCCAGAAATACATTAAAGCACTAAAGGACATTTAGTATACAATAAAGGTGGCATGGCATCTTACATCAGTGAGGCAAACATGGCATTTTTTTTCTTCTTTTGGTGAGGAAGATTGGCCCTAAGCTAACATCTGTTGCCAATCTTCCTCTTTTTCCTTGAGGAAGATGGTCCCCAAGCTAACATCTGTGCCAATCTTTTTCTATTTTGTATATGGGACGCCACCACAGCATGGCTTGATGAGCAGTGTATAGGTCCGCACCTGGGATCCGAACCCACAAACCCAAGGCCGCCAAAGCAAAGCACGTGAACTTAACTACTACACCACCAGGCCGGCCCCAGCATTTTTAATAAATAGTGCTGGGACAACTGTGTAACTATCTGAAAAAGGTAAAATTAGATCCATACTTCATGCCATACATAAGAATAAACTCAAAATAGATCAAGAATCTAAATGTAAAATATGAAACTGTACAACCATTGGAAGAAAACATAATTGAACTCCTCTTTAACCTCAGTGTAAGGAAAGATTTTCTAACTATGATTCAAAATCCAAAGGTGATAAAAGAATAAATTTGACTACATAAAAAAATAGTATGCAAAAACACCATAAACAAAATAAAAAAATTGACAAAGTAGGAGAAAATATTTGCAAAATCACCACAAATAAAGGTCTGATATTCCTAATACGTAAAGAACTCTTAAAAATTGAGGGAAAAATTCAATAGAAAAATGGGAAAAAAAGACATAAACAGACAATACACAAGAAAGACATAAATACATATGTTTAAACATATAAAAAGATTCAAACTAACTCCAAATAGAGAGATCACTTAAAGAGACTTTTTTTTTTTTTTGGTAAGGAAGATTGGCCATGAGCTGACATCCATTGCCAATCTTCCTCTTTTTGCTGAGGAAGATTGGCCCTGAGCTAACATCTGAGACCATCTTCCTCTATTTTGTATATGGGATGCCGCCACATCATGGCTTGACATGTGGTGTGTAGGTCCGCACCCGGGATCCAAACCTGCAAACCCTTCACTGAAGCAGACAGCGCAAACTTAGCCACTACACCACTGGGCCAGCCCCAAGAGACTTTTTATGTCCAAATCTGGGAAAATCTGAACAGCAAAATAATAACAGCAATGGATTATAACTCATAGAATAAAACAAATATCCATGAGCCCCTACTGATAAAAATAAATAATTGAATAAATAAATTGAATGAATGAATAAGGAGAAGAGAGAAAGCTTTTCCTTAAAGTAGAATTCCAATTAATAAGTGTAAAAGGAATGATGGAAATAGAAAACCACTATTTGACAAATACTGAGGTTACAGGCAAATAATTCTTACAGGCAAGAAAGTATTATGAGGAGCAGGATATTTATGTAGTCTCAAAGAATCTCCCCACAAGATACTCTTTTTCATTACAAAGAGAAAGAGAATTATTTCACAGTGGAGAAATCCAGGAAATACCACTTGATAAACAATGATTGAGGTTAACATCACCAGTGAGACATATTGATATCATGTACCTTCAGATATAATGCATTGAGAAGAATATAACATCATTTCCGTGATATTCTTGCCAAAATGCATAACTTGAATTTATTCAGGAGAAAGATCAGACAATCCCAAATTGAGGTATGTCCATAAAACAGCTGGCCAGAACTCTTCAAATGTTTCAAGGTCATAAAAGACAAAGACCGAAGATGAAAGACTAAGACTGAGGAGCTATCTAGATTAAAGCGAGAAGAAAATTAAATGCAATGTGTAATCCCGGATTGGATCCTAGCCCAGAAAAGGGACATTAGTGGGACAATTGACGAAATTTAAATAAAGTCTGCAGATTAGTTAATAGTATGTCAATTTCTTGGTTTTGATGATTATACCGTGGTTATGTAATATGTTAATAACTGAGGCAGCTGGGTGAAGAGAATTCTTTGTGCTATTTTCCCAACTCTTTTTTTTTTTAGATTTTTTTTATTGTGAAATTTTTGTTGAACATTATTGTTTATCAGTCACCATATAAGTGCATCCCTCCACCCCTTGTGCCCACCTCCCACCCCCCTAGCCCCTGGTAACCACCAAACAGTTCTATCTGTCCGTGTGTTGGTTTATCTTCCACATATGAGTGAAATCATGCCCTGTTTGTCTTTCTCTTTCTGGCTTATTTCACTTAACATAATACCCTCCAGGTCCATCCATGTTGTTGCAAATGGGACGATTTTGTCTTTCTTTATGGCTGAGTAGTATTCCATGGTATATATATACCACATCTTTATCCATTCATCAGTCAAGGGACACTTGGGTTGCTTCCATGTCTTGGCTATAGTGAATAATGCTGCGATGAACATAGGGGTGCATAAGCCTCTTTGGATTGTTGATTTCAGGTTCACTGGGTAGATACCCAGTAGTGGGATAGCTGGATCATAAGGTATTTCTATTTTTCATTTTTTGAGGAATCTCCATACTGTTTTCCATAGAGGCTGCACCAGTTTGCATTCCCACCAGCAGTGGATTAGGGACCCCATTTCTTCACAGCCTCTCCAGCATTTGTTGCTTTTTGTGTTGGTGGTTGTCGCCATTCTAACAGGTGTAAGGTGATATCTTAGTGTGGTTTTGATTTGCATTTCCCTGATGACTAGTGATGTTGAGCATCTTTTCATGTGCCTATTGGCCATCTGTATGTCTTCTTTGGAGAAGCGTCTGTTCATTTCCTCTGCCCATTTTTTGATTGGGTTGTTTTTTTGTTATCCAGTTGTGTGAGTTCTTTATGTATTATGGAGATTAATCCCTTGTCAGATATACAGTTTGCAAATATTTTTTCCCAGCTGGTGGGTTCCCTATTCATTTTGATCCTGGTTTCATTTGCCTTGTAGAAGCTCTTTAATCTGATGAAGTCCCACTTGTTTATTTTTTCTTTTGTTTCCCTTGTCTGAGTAGACATGGAATTCAAGAAGATCCCTTTATGGCTGATAGCAAGTAGTGTACTACCTATATTTTCCTCCAGGAGTTTTATAGTTTCAGGTCTCACCTTCAGGTCTTTGATCCATTTTGAGTTAATTTTCATGTATGGCAAAAGAAGGTGGTCTACTTCATTCTTTTGCAAGTGGCTGTCCAGTTTTCCCAACACCATTTATTGAAGAGACTCTCCTTTCTCCACTGTATGTCCTTAGCTCCTTTGTCAAAGATTAGCTGCCCATAGATATGAGGTTTTATTTCTGGACTTTCAATTCTGTTCCATTGATCTGTGTGTCTGTTTTTGTACCAGTACCATGCTGTTTTAATTACTATCACTTTGTAGTATGTTTTGAAGTCAGGGATTGTGATGCCTCCAGCCTTGTTCTTCTTTTTCAGGATTGCTTTAGCTATACGAGATCTTTTGTTGCCCCATATGAATGCTAGTATTCTTTGTTCTATTTCTGTGAAGAATGTCCTTGGGATTCCGATTGGGATTGCATTGAATCTGCAGATTGCTTTAGGTAGTATGGACATTTTAACTATGTTTATTCTTCCAATCCAAGTGCATGGAATATTTTTCCATTTCTTTATGTCATCATTGATTTCACTCAGTAATGTCTTATAGTTTTCACTGTACAGGTCTTTCGCTTCCTTGGTTAAATTTACTCCTAGATATTTTATTCTTTTTGTTTCAATTGTAAATGGGATTGTCTTCTTGAGTTCTCTTTCTGTTAGTTCCTTGTTGGTACATAGAAATGCAATGGATTTCTGTAAGTTGATTTTGTACCCTGCAACTTCGCTGTAGTTGTTGATTATTTCTAATAGTTTTCCAATGGATTCTTTAGGGTTTTCTATATATAAGGTCATGTCATCTGCAAACAGTGAGAGTTTCACGGCTTCGTTGCCTATTTGGATTCCTTTTATTCCTTTTTCTTGCCTAATTGCTCTGGCCAGAACCTCCAGTACTGTGTTGAATAAGAGTGGTGAGAGTGGGCACCCTTGTCTTGTTCCTGTTCTCAGAGGGATGGCTTTCAATTTTTCCCCGTTGAGTATGATCTTGGCTGTGGATTTGTCATATATGGCCTCTATTATGTTGAGGTACTTTCCTTCTATACCCATTTTGTTGAGAGTTTTTATCATAAATGGATGTTGTATCTTGTCAAAAGCCTTCTCTGCATCTATTGAGATGATCATATGGTTTTTATTCCTCGTTTTGTTAATGTGGTGTATCACATTGATTGATTTGGGGATGCTGAACCATCCCTGTGTCCCTGGTATAAATCCCACTTGATCGTGGTGTATGATCTTTTTAATGTATTGCTCTATTTGATTTGCCAATACTTTGTTGAGGATTTTTGCATCTATGTTCATCAGGGATATTGGTCTATAGTTTTCCTTAGCATTGTCTTTGCCTGGCTTTGGTATCAGGGTGATGTTGGCCTCATAGAATGTGTTGGGAAGTGTTCCATCTTCCTCTATTTTTTGGAATAGTTTGAGAAGGATAGGTATTAAGTCTTCTTTGAATGTTTGGTAAAATTCTCCAGAGAAGCTATCTGGTCCTGGACTTTTATTTTTTGGGAGGTTGTTGATTACTTTTTCAATCTCTTTACTTGTGATTGGTCTATTCAGGTTCTCTATTTCTTCTTGATTCAGTTTTGGGAGGTCGTATGAGTCTAGGAAGTTATCCATTTCTTCTAGATTGTCCAATTTGTTGGAATATAGTTTTTCATAGTATTCTCTTATAATCTTTTGTATTTCTGTGGTATCTGTTGTAATTTATCCTTTTTCATTTCTAATTTTATTTATTTGAGCCTTCTCTCTTTTTTTCTTGGTGAGTCTGGCTAAGGGTTTGTCAATTTTGTTTATCTTCTCAAAGAACTAGCTCTTGGCTTCATTGATGCTTTCTACTGTTTTCTTAATTTCAATTTCATTTATTTCTGCTCTGATTTTTATTATTTCTCTCCTTCTGCTGACTTTAGGCTTTGTTTTTTCCTCTTTTTCTAATTCTGTTAGGTGTAGTTTGAGGTTGCTTATTGGGCTTTTTCTTGTTTGTTAAGGTGGGCCTGTACTGCTATGAGTTTCCCTCTCAGGACTGCTTTTGCTGCCTCCTATATGAGTTGGTATGGTGTATTTTCATTTTCATTTATCTCCAGATATGTTTTGATTTCTCCTTTAATTTCATCAATGATCCATTGGTGGTTTAGTAGCATGTTGTTGAGTCTCCACAGCTTTGTCACTTTCCTGGTTTTTTCCTTGTAGTTGATTTCTAACTTCATGGCTATATGGTCTGAAAAGATGCTTGTTATGATTTCAATCTTCTTAAATTTATATAAGCATGCCTTGTTTCCCAACATATGGTCTATTCTTGAGAATGTGCCATATGCGCTTGAGAAGAATGTGTAATCTGCTGTGTTTGGATGGAGTGCTCTGTATATATGTCTATTAAGTCCATCTCATCTAGTTTTTCATTTAGGTCCATTATTTCCTTAATTATTTTCTGTCTGGATGATCTGTCCATTGGTGAGAGTGGGGTGTTCAGATCTCCTACTATTACGGTGTTGTTGTTAATATCTCCTTTTAGGTTTTTTAATAGTTGCTTTATGTACCTTGGTGCTCCTGTATTGGGTGCATATATATTTTAAAGTGATATGTCTTCTTGGTGGAGTGCCCCTTTTATCATTATACAATGCCCGTCTTTGTCTCTCATTACCTGTTTTATCTTGAAGTCAACTTTGTCTGATATAAGTATAGCAACACTTGCTTTCTTTTGTTTGCCATTAGCTTGGAGTATTGTCTTCCATCCTTTCACTGTGAGCCTGTGTTTGTCTTTAGAGCCAAGATGTGTTTCCTGGAGGCAGCATATTGTTGGGTCTTGTTTTTTAATCCATCCCGCCACTCTGTGTCTTTTGATTGGAGAGTTCAGTCCATTTACATTTAGGGTAATTATTGATATATGGGGGCTTGTTGCTGTTATTTTATCACTCTTTTTCCCGTTCTTTTGCATTTCTTTTGTTTCTCGCCCCATGTGTTTCGGACTTCCAATTCAGTTTGGTAGTTCTGTATGGGGATTCTCTTAGTTTTCTCTTTCTTTATCATGTGTGATTCTATTCTGATTACTTGGTTAGTGGTTACCATGAGGTTTGCATAAAAAATCTCGTGGATGTGATAGTCCATTTTTTGACGGCCTCTTATTCCCTTAGACTAAAAGTCGATTCAATCCTCTTCCCCTTCTATGTTATTGTTGTTACATCTTATTCCTTCTTGTGTTGTGAGTTCGTGTTTAACATGATGAGGTTATATTTATGCTTGGTGCTTACCTTTCCTTGATCTTTGGTTTTATAATTAAGTGTTTGCTCATCTATTTTGATAGAGGACTGCAATTTTTCTGATTTTGTTGACCTATTTTCCTCCTTGTTCAAAATTTTGAATCCCCTTTCTCTTTTTTTCCTCAGGGATGAGGGCCTTATTGAGCACTTCTTGTAGTGGGGGTCTTGTGGCAATGAACTTCCTTAGCTTTTGTTTATCTGGGATAGTTATTATTTCTCCATCATATCTGAAGGATATTTTTGCTGGATAGAGCATTCTTGGCTGAAAGTTTTTGTCCTTTAGAATTTTGAATATATCGTTCCACTCTCTCCTAGCCTGTAAAGTTTCTGTCGAGAAATCGGCTGATCTCCTGATAGGAAATCCTTTGTATATTACTTTTTTTTGTCTAGCTGCCCTTAATATTTTTTCTTTGTCATTGACTTTTGCCAGCTTTACTACTATATGCCTTGGAGAGGGTCTTTTCATGTTGATATATTTAGGGGATCTATTGATTTCATTCACTTTCACTGGTATTTCCAGCTCCTTCCCCAGGTTTGGGAAGTTCTCAGATATTATTTCTTTGAACAAGTTCTCTGCTCCTTTTTCCCTCTCTTCTCCCTCTGGAATACCTATAATCCTTATGTTGGATGTCCTAATTGAGTTGGATATTTCTTGGAGAGTTTCTTCATTTCTTTTTAGGCTTAGTTCTCTTTCCTCCTCCATATGGAGCACTTCTGCATTGCTGCCCTCAATATTGCTAATTCTTTCCTCCATATTGTCAGCTCTGATGCTTAAGGCTTCCAGATTTGTCTTTATCTCCTCTGTTGTTTTTTCATCTCTAAGATTTCTGATTGGTTTTTTTTTATAGTTTAAATCTCTTTTGTGAAGAAACTCCTGATTTCACTCAATTGTCTGTCTGTGTTTTCTTGTATTTAATTAAGCTTTTTTATGATGGCTATTTTGAATTCTCTGTCATTAAGGTTATACATTTCTGTGCTTTCTGGGTTGACTTCTGGCTGCTTGTCATTTTCCTTTTGGTCTGGAGATTTAATATATTTTTGCATGGTGCCTGTTGGTGTTGGCTTACCTTTCCTCATAGTGAAAATATATGGGCACAGTTTCCTCTTGCTGCCGCTGGGTGGGGGTCAATGGCTGTGTATTCCAGCCCTCCTCAATCCGTGGGCACTCTTGTCGGCCCCTGGCTGATCTGCGGTGTGGCTGAGTGGAGGCTGCTGCAGGGGAAGCGTGGAAACAGCTGGAGCTGGAGTGCAGCTAGGCAGAAGCAGCTGGGGCTCAGGTGCAGGTGGGTTGAAGCAGCTACAGCTGAAGTGCCACTGGGCCAAAGAAGCTGGAACTGGAGTGCGCTGGGCCGAAGAAGGAGGAGCTGGAGCACCACTGAGGCACAGAAGCCAGAACTAGAGTGCACTGGGCCAGAGAAGCTGGAACTGGAGTGCGCTGGGCCAAAGAAGCTGGAACTGGAGTGCAGTGGGCCAAAGTTGCTGGCGCAAAGTCAGCTGGAGCCTGCACACAGGCCAAGCCAAAGCAGCTGGTGCTGGGGGGGAGGGGCGGTGGTCAAGCAGAAGGAGCTGGGGGTGGCACGTTCCAGCCGAAAGAGCTGGGGCCGTGGCACTGTGGAGCTGGGGAAGTTGGGGCCGTGGCTGGGTCCAGCTGGAGCAGCTGGGGCTGTGGCGTGGTGGGGACTAAGCTGCCGCTGCCTCTGGTGTGGGGGTGCAGGCTCTCCCTGATGCTGGTCAGGCCGGGCACCTGGGGGCTGCTGCCTCTGGGGATGGGGCTGAGCTGAAGCACCACTGTGCTGAAGCACCAGTCTGGCAGGCCGAGTGGGGGAGGGGCACTTACTGTCGCCTCCCTGGTCTCAGAGGTTTCTCGCCTTGCTGTTGCTCTCTGCTCTCCTGAGGGTCTAACTTGTTGAAACTACCCTCGAAACAGTTCCACTCCCTCTGTAGGGGGATCCCCTCAGGCTGTGAGGGATCTTTGAGAGTGCTGTTTTTCACGCAGCGAGCTGCTCCTTCCCCTCCTCTGAGAGCCGCATGGTCTCAGTCTCTGGGTCACAGTCCTTGAGGAAGGAAGGGAGCTCCTTTTACCTCCTTCCACTTACTCTGGAGATTCCAGCACCTCAGTCCTCGGGTGTACAGCTGCCTGGGTGACTCAGACGTCTCCTGTGTTGTGTGAATAGCTTCTGTTGGAATATGAATGTCCTTTTTGTTGTGTCTTAGAGGGAGAGAGTTCAATGGGGGAAGCTCACTCTGCCATGATGCTGACGTCACTCCCCCAACTTTTTTTAAAAACAAGTTCAAAAGAATTTCAAAATGAAGAGAAAAAATAGAACTTGTCCATTCAAATAACTGTTGTCCTTCAAAGTATTGTCTCTGAGATGTTAGATATTTATTGTAGAGTTGTGACAGTTTTTGACCTTTTCTTTTGAAAGTGCTTTCAGTGTCAGTTTAATATAACAAAAGAAAAATAGTTTCTTGCAATATTAAAAAAAACTATTATGGAAAATTTCAAACACACAAAAGTAGAGAGTAACCCTTATATTCCCATTATGAGTACTCTTATGTACTCAATACCCAATTTTAACAACTAGTATCCTTCCCATATTTACTGTATTATTTTGGTCTTTTTTCTGGAATAATTTAAAGCAAATCTCAGATATGTCATTTCATGGTAATGACTTCCTTCTTTAAACATATTCACCATACCATTATCACACCTAATAAAATTCCATAATATCATCAAATTCCCAGTCCTTATTCAAATTTTGCTGTCTCAAAACAGTTGCTCTGTTTGAATCAAGATTATAAGGTACATGTTTAATTATGTCTCTTAAGACTTTTAGTCTTCAACAGTCCACCTTTCCTCCTACACTCTTATTTTTAGATTTATTTAATCTTTTGGGGAAATTAGGTTATTTGTCCTGTGGAAGCTGATTGCTACCTCTTGGTTTTTTTTTTTTTTTTGGACTTATTTTTCTATTTCCTGTGAACTGTTGGTTAGATCTAAGGCTGAATTAGATTTGAGATCAACTTGGAGGGACCACAAAATACTTCACAGAAGGCGATGTGTAGTTATTATTGCATCACATCAAGAGGTAGATCATGTCTGGTTGTCTCACTTTTAGTAGTGCTAAGATTGATTGGGAGGTTCCAATCTATAAGCCTTATTCCCTCATTATAAAATTCAACATCTTTTTAAAAAGTAGATGTTATATATTTTTACCTCTATGAACAGCAGACACAGTCAAATCTTGAAGTCTTGCCCAGGGGTAGCAATCTTCATAATAATGTTGAATTAACTTTCCTAACATAGAACATGATTGAAGGTCCATGTCAACCTTTTTTTTTTTTTTAAGAGCACATTTCCCCCCCCCCCAAAGCCCCAATAGATAGTTGTACGTCATAGCTGCACATCCTTCTAGTTGCTGTATGTGGGACGCGGCCTCAGCATGGCCAGAGAAGCGGTGCGTCGGTGCTCGCCCGGGATCCGAACCCCGGCCACCAGCAACGGAGCGCGCGCACTTAACCGCTAAGCCACGGGCCCGCCCACCATGTCAACCTTTTATCCAAAGTATTACGGGAAAAAAAAATTTTAAGAGGAAACTAATTTTAAAAATTTCAAAATACAAATAAAGCTCAAAGTCATCTCAGAAATTATTACCATGTTTGGGAATCAAGTAGCTGGACTTGGGAGGTCTTTACAGCTACAAAGCTATAAAGAAATATCTAAGTCAAAAAAGAGTAATAGGGAGCTGAGCATCACAAAAAATAAAATTGACACAGTTGTCTCTTGGAGAAGGGACTGGACGCAGGGAGGGGTGAGACAAGGAACTGTAACTTTTCATTATAACCCCATCTGTGCATGTATTACTTCGATAGCATTACAAAGGGCAAATGTTGAAGAAAAGTAATAAATTGCTGAACACATCCAAAAACAAAAGCCTATTCATTATATATACGCTCCCAGTTTCTTCTGTTTCATTAGAATCCGCTTGGAAAATATTTAAAGGGGCCAAGGTCAATAAAGGCTCATCTGTTGACTGAAAATCTTCGAAAGGACTGACGCGTTGGAAAGGAGTCTGAAGTTTGGAGTTTATTTGCGGGGTTTTGGTTCCAACGAGCCCAGGTTCCGGCATTCGCCCATCCCTCGGCGCTGGGCCAAGACCTCCAAAGAGCCTCGCGGGAGGCGGGGCCTCGTGACGTCACAGAGACACCCGCCCCCTTACGTCGCGCACTAGGGAGGCCAGAAGGTTTCTGGCGGTATCGGCGCCATTTTGCCGGAGCCTGCGACCGAGTGGGAGTGGAGCGAGGAGGCCGTTGACTCTTTCCTCCTCCCCACGGTCGAGTCAGCAGGTTGATTAGGCCATAGGCCCTCAAGCCGAGACTTGTCTCTTATTTAGTTCTGGGGAGCGCCTGGCCGACATGAGTGATGTAGAGGAGAACAACTTCGAGGGCAGAGTGAGTACAAAGCCGCGGGAGCCGTCTTCGGCGGCGGCCCGATGCTCGGGGTTTCACGGGGACAGGCGCGGTCGGGCGGGGTTGTGCGGAGTTCTGCGGGGGCCCGTGGAGAGCAGCCTCTGGAGCCATCGCGGTTGCTTCCTCACATCCCAAGATGGCTTCTGGGTTCCACTTCTTCCCCAAACACCACGAATATCCCTCCTCCTCCTTTTTTGGAGACTGACTGGTACCTGGACTCCTGGGTCCAGTTTCCCCCGGCAGTGCGCCCTCCCTTCTCCCCAACCCTAAGGCTTCCTATCTCTGTTGGAGGTGTGGGTCCCCGTCGCGGTGGGGCGGGAGGAGACGGCAGGGAGTTCCCCTCCGGCCGCATAGTGGTAGGTGCTTCCTGCGGTGGCATTGCTGGCGACCCCGAGCACCGTAGAGGGTCTCGGGGTCGAAAGTGCGCGGGGCTGTCGTCTGGGCGGGGAGAAGCTGGCGTGGGACTAGCTGGGGCCTGTGTCTCCTTGGCTCTCTATTGCAGTGAGCGGCCGCGTCTCTGTTGGAACCGGCGGCGTTGCGTCTATAAAGGCGAAAGCCTTGAGGTTGAAGGTGGGACGAGCCCAATGAAGTGGTTAGTCAACGACCGCACCGACCCTTAAGCGTTCTTAAGACGAGAGCTGTGAGGGGAAAACTACGCGAGGAGCCCTTTTCCCTTAATGTCCCTTCTACTTTCTTTCACCTCAAAATGAATGTGGAAATGCTATAACGCCTTATTTTAACGCCTTATTTTTCTAATTCCTTGATGTTGGGTGTTTTTTTTCTATTCTTTATATCTCAGCTTCTAATGCTTTTCTTCCTATGACCTTTCATCTAAAAACTGACTACTCCTTTACAGGTTTTTACGGTAAAAAAAAAAAACAGGGCATCGTCTGTCTTAAATTTACATAACTGAACAAATAATCATGGCTCAGTATTTTAAAATAGCTAGTCAGTTTATATTATAACTCAAAACATTACCTGAAAATTACAGGTCTTCTCCCATTTCTCTTCTCAACCCATCTCCCAGCAAAGAGGGCTCAGAGGTTTTCATTATTTTGGGTCGATGAATATAAACATGACGGAGATACGTTATTCTCAGCCTAAATGTGCTAGAACGTTTATCAGTGTTTAAGTTATATTTCCAAAGTTAACCCTCGTAGTGGAAATTGGTGGAAGTGAGTTAGTGTGAAACCCTGAAAAGAAAACAAAATCTCCAGGCAGCATGTTCTGGCTGTTGTGTTGGTATTCTAGTCACTAGGGGAAACGCATAAAAAAAACACTTAATATGTGTGCTGGAGGGAATGTATTTTGTCTTTTTTAGAAGCTCATAATATAAACACCTGGAACCAGACAGCTGTAAATCAAAAGGTCGGTTTAGGCTTTTGTTCTTTTTTGAGGAAAGAGATTTAAATACGTTAGAAACAAAAAGCTACTTTTAATGCCTTTAAGATTGGACTTTTTAAATAAAATCTGGACCATAGCTATAAATGAGTAGTTGAATCTGCTCGTTTTTTTAGGATGAAGTGTTGATTGTCCCAACAAAGTTTTTTAAAATCCTGTAATAAAAATATTCGGTGGCAGTCGTAAGCTGCTTCTTGTTTTGAAAATGTTGGTTAAGGGAAGAAATTTTGGTGCCTATTAATCCTTCCTTCCATTAACTTTAGTACAAAATTTTTTCTGTTAAAATTTGTTTTGATTTGGTTTATGGGGAAATGAAGAGCACTACTATTTGAGGACCTTGTTTTCCCCTAAGTTCCTATTTTTTAATTAGTCCTCAAGTCGAGGAATGGAGCAAGTTCTAGATAACCACCTTACCCACCTAGGAAAATAATACATGTAAGAGTCCCACCCAATTTTAAGCTAAAATGTATGTAAGCATTAACAATTGATTTTAATAGAAAAAAGGTTTTTACCTTTTTCCCCCCTCTTACTTGTTTGTGGTTGTAGAAAATATTTTTTCATGCGTGAAACCCAAGTACATTTCAGCGTGAATGAACTCAGTAGATTGAATACATTCACGCTCACCTGTTAACATTTTTTTTTTTGGTAGGTTGAGGTGATTGTCTTTATTTGTAGTTGGTTAAAGAATTAGAAGAATGCCAGAAGCTTTTCTACCTTTTTTTATTGTTTCTTAAAGCAATTTAATTTTCACTAATGCTTTTGGTTTTTAAACTACGGTGATCTTTTATCTGCTAACCACAAACCAGTTTAAAAAGTTTTTATAGAATACAATTGTTGTGGTCTTGTCTTTGTATTTAAATGTAGTAACCTTTTAGAGGGGCTCAAAAAGATTTTGAAATGATGTTTTTGAGAAGTTTAAGTAGTTATACTTGAAACTTTTTGACTAAAACAAATTAGAGAAAACACTGACAGGTCAGTAAATGAAATTCAGATTTCATTTACTTTATCCACGAAATAAACAGGGCAGTTATTAACCTCATCTCACTGAAAAGATATTTAGAATTAGAGGGTAACTTTCTGGAGCCTGTGAAATACCTTAAGGAAACGACTGATAACTAATGGTTCCTACTTGTATAGCATTTTAGAATCTCCCCCCCCCCCCCATCTTTGACATATTTTCTAATTTATTGCTCACATTTATCTTGCAAGGGCTGGAGTACTCTTACAATTTTAGATATTAAAAACTGAGGCCCAGTAGACCATGCAGCTAGGAATCTGAGATTTACAAGTCCCAGTCCATTGCTCATTGCATTCATACACTATGCTATATATATTTTGATTTACTTTTTTAAAAGGAGCACACTGTACTTCAGTGTCTCAGAGCCATTAACGGAGTTGGCTAAAAACAGTTACAGGAGCTTAATTTTCCATTATAGATTAATGTCTCTTCCATTTTAAAGGACTGGAGTAAAGGAACTTTAAGAAAGAAAATTTAATTGCCTGAATTTTGTTATGTGACCCTAAAAGTTAATCAACCGAAATTCCCTTCTGCCTGAAGTGAAACTGTTGAGCACCTGCTGCCTTTTTACTAAAGGCCAGGTGTTCTTGAGGGAAAGAAAACTTGGAGTCTAATTTGAGATGACTGACAGCTCAATTCTGGGTAAAAGTAAGTATATAATCAAGTGCTGTGTGACAGAATTAAAAAAATAAGGAATTCGGAAAATGGAGCTGAGCAATTTTGTGAGGGGATCGGGAAAGCTTTAACTAGGATGTAAAACTTGCACTGGATCTGATGATTAGGGAAATGAATATTAATTGTATGAGTGTGACAATGAAGTTGCTGGAATAGTGAGAGATGATAGATTTGACTAAATATGCAGGCAGATAATGGAGGGTTTTGAATTCTAGATTTAGGAATTTGGACTTAATCCAGTATGCAGTAAGGCGCCATCTATGAATTCTTAACTCTGGGAGTGGCATAATGAAAGGAATTTTAGCGAAGAACGGAGACTGGTACAGGAAGAGCAACAGGGCACACTTGAAATATTTAAGGAAAGAAAGTATGAAAAATTTGGTCTAAACAGGACAGCAGTGGGATGTAAAGAATGAGTGAGACATTTTCCGGGAGTCCAGGAGAATAGTGTTGCCATTAGAATAAATGGGTCCATTAAAGCAATTTGCTTGGGAGATGTATATCAAGTTAACAGAAATATTTTGAGTGAAAATGTCTTTTGGAGCTGGGAGTGAGGTTGGCACTTGAGCATGTCATCTTCATAAAAAGAATGAGTTGTTTGCTCATAAAAAGAATGAATTGCGTGCTTCAAACAGCTTCAAGTAATAGTGGAATTGTGATCTCAAAAAAAAATTGTCCTTTATAGAAATTAAGGATAATGGAAATTAAGCTTTTCTTATCACCTTACTTATTTTATTCCCCCTCTACCCCTAATTTTTAAACGAAACTAGAAAAACTGAGTCCAGTTTTTTTTCATACAATGGCCCAGTGTTTTAATGGAGGTTAATGATCGTTTGTCATGTAGGAGTCCATCTTATAATTCCACAATTGTCTATGCTTTGTAGTACAGTTGAAGAGAAAGATGCTACTTACTCTTGCCTCCTTTTCAGGGCTTGTTCTGGGTTCTTAAGTAGCTGGAATATTTTTAACAGACTACTAGTCTTAATATACAAGATGATTGGATGATAAAAGTGAAGAGGAAAACACAAATTCACCTGTATCAATTTTGAATTAAAATTTGTGTGTGTTAAGGTATTGTTCAAGAATAGCAGAAATAGCTGAAGGGTTTTTTCCTTCTCTGAAACCTGATTTGTAATAATAGGGGCGATGACTACACCATTCAAAACCCAGCTTGGAGACTGGCTCCTTTTACAAAGCCCTTAAACTGGGCTAAAAAATTTCTGTTGGTGAAATTTTAAAATAATAAATGTGAGGGTACTAGTGAGGTTTGCCCTCCCCCCCTTTTTTTTTGTTAAAAAAAGAATACAAATAAAATTGAATCCCTATTTTACAGATAAGAATGTCAGCGCTTTAGCTTTAAAAAAAAAACAGTTCAGCTTCTTCAGCAATTTAATTTCATATATCTCGTCACATCACCCTGTTACAAAAGAATAAGGCTTCCTTTCTTATAGTAGGGTAGTATTATACCTGAGAGAATCTTGTTTGTCTTGGGTTTATTTTCCTGAAGTTAAGTACTATCATCTATCCAATTTTAATGCTTTTTTATTCCACTCAATCATTTAAGCAAAAAGTTTGTAAACTTAAGGAAATATTTTAACGTTCAAATTTTTATGGTTGAGATTCTTTCACTGAAGGGTGCTAATTTAATTTGCTCAATATGGGCCGGCTCTGTGGCTTGGCGGTTGAGTGCGCGCGCTCTGATGCTGGCGACCCGGGTTCGGATCCCGGGAGCGCCCCGAGGCACCACTTCTCCGTCCAACGCGAGGCCGAGTTCCACGTACAGCAACTAGAAGGATGTGAACCTATGACATACAACTATCTACTGGGGCTTTGGGGGGAAAAAACTGAATAAATAAAATCTTTAAAAAAAAAAAAATAATAATAATTTGCTCAATATATAGAAGGCAGGATTTTAAAAAGGAGCAGTGCAACTAATTGTACCCATATTGCATAACTGTAATTTGACATATTTGTCATAGATGCTTCTTATGATTTGTACCATTCCTAAAATAAGAATAAAGAGTCTTGGGATCTGAAAGAATATCAAGGGATTTAAATATTTAGGAGTGAGAGTCATAAAAAAAATACAAATAAACTTTGTCTCTATGGACTTCATTTTGTAAATGAACTGATTTACCTGTGGTGTAACAAGTGTGAAATGGCTGTGAATAATCAGCATAATAGTTTCCTAGAACTTGCCTGACAGTGTGAAAACCTTCTCTTTGGTAGTATCACTCCCTCAGGCATCAAATAACTAACTCTGGGACCTTTGTAAAAGGTATATATTCACATGCTAAGTGAATTAATACTGTTATTTGTTCACATGTCCTAACAGATTTAGCAGGACAGAAGTGGAGATGAGAAAATGGTGAAGATCAGATGAGGAAAAGAATCAATAAACACTGTAAAAAAAAAAAAAGTTGAGAGGGGAATAATAAAAGGAAATGTGGTTTCCCCTCCCTCTTTCAGTTTACTGCCATATATAGTTGTGTGTAATCTTTATTCTCTCAGGATTTTCACCAAAGGTGTAAGTGACTAGGCCTGACCAATCTGAAGTAGAAGACAAGGTGTGATTTTTCCTTTAAACTGAGGCCCTGTAGTCTTGCTTATTCAAGATTCATAAATACTCCATGACATTAGAAGAAGAGAGCATAAGTATAGAATTCTGTAACAGGTTCTTGGTAGTTTGTTTTGGGCTTTTAATATAGCTAAACCACTTTAGTCCTTATAAACTTGTTTTCTGTACCATTGAAATTGCCACTTACACACTAGCTTTTTGGACATTACGGTTGGTCATGACATAAGCTGGCTGGTTTATGAGCCATGTTTAAAATTTGTCCGAAGGACTATAAATTTTACAGGTAATTTCACAGTTGTGACATGAGTTTAAATTTGATTATATATGTGTAAGTGCCAATTTCTAAATAATTTATGTTAAGTATTCCCAAAATTATTCCAAATTTTAGAGAAGAGACACATGCAGTGTTAGAGCATCTGTGAGCCTTTCAGATACAAAGACCACTTTAATCTCACTCAGCAGGCAGCATACAAGGATGATCTTAAAAGAGGGGAAATTATCCTTTAAAAACAGCTAATGTTATGAGCAGTTGGTATTTTCTTTTTTTTTTTTTTTTTTTTTTTTTAAAGATTTTATTTATTTTATTTTTTCCCCCCAAAGCCCCAGTAGAGAGTTGTATGTGATAGCTGCACATCCTTCTGGTTGCTGTAGGTGGGACTCGGCCTCAGGATGGGCCGGAGAAGTGGTGCCTGAATGCGCACCGGGATCGAACCCGGGCCACCAGCATTGCAGTGTGGGCACTTAACCACCAAGCCACAGGGCCGGCCCTGGTATTTTCTTTTTAAGAAATTGCTCTGACTGGGGCCGGCCCTGTGGCTTGGTGGTTAAGTGCGCGCGCTGCGATGCTGGTGGCCCGGGTTCGGATCCCGGGTGTGCATCGAGGCACCACTTCTCCGTCCATCCTGAGGCCGAGTCCCACATACAGCAACTAGAAGGACGTGCAGCTATGACATACAACTATCTACTGGGGCTTTGGGGGGAAAAAAATAAAATAAATAAAATCTTTAAAAAAAAAGAAATTGCTCTATAGCAGTTATGGGTTAAGAAGAGACTGGAAGTAATTCTTTTATAAGCCTGAGTAAGAGTCTATAAAAGAAGCAGCCTATCATACCCAAGAGGAAGGAGGCAGAACTGCTATTTCTGTGGGCCGAAAATAAAGAATTGAGTAAACACGGGTTTCCCACAAGTCCTAAAGAATGAAGTTCTTAGTACAATGAATATTATAAGTTATTTGGGTAATCTAAGTACACCCTCCATCTTTTGGACATATATTTTACCTAAATGCACTAATGTATTTCTATAGAAATAGATCTCCAGTTTCATAAAGTATTAGGAAAATATGTTTTGAGAAATTTTGTTTTAAAAGCTTATACTATATTCATAGAGATCTGAATTTGTGTAAACTTGGCCCAATTACTTGGCATACAGTTTGCCTTGCCGTAATATTAGAATGGGTTACAGCATAGCATTTAGATTGGTTTATGTGTTTATTTTAATGGGTTTTAAGTACTAAGCATATATATTGTCGGAATTTTTTTCTTCCCCCTATAATATACTAGCTGTATTAAAAGACAGTGCAGTTATTGCTTGCTGTAGGAATTGTTCATGTTCTGTAGTTCATGTTCTGCAACAATATGTGCATGTATTTAATAACCCTTTTTCCCGATTAAAAGAGTAGTACATGGTTATGTGGTTATTTACAGTGTGTAAAATACAACCGTATTTTAACACATAAAAGAAAGTTGGTTCTTAGACTGCTTGTATTGAATACACTGTAGTACTTTCTTAGTATTCATGGTTAGCTCCCTCCTTTTTATTTTTGGCTGTCTCCTTCAGCTGCCACCAGAGGTAACTTGATAATAATAGAAAAAAGAACAAACACACGCCATTTAAGCAGATTGTACTGTGAGAACTTTCTGCTTGGCTTCTGGTTTATAGTAGGTAAGGTAGACTGGAAGCTAACTTAAAATTGCTTTTAAAATTCATGATAAGATTTGGTTGAGTCGTTAATCTGCCCCTTTCAACCAGGCAGCTTTTTTGAGGGGGAGGAAGATTGGCCCTGAGCCTCTTTTTGCTTGAGAAAGATTGTCACTGAGTGGTTGTTGCATCCGGATGCAGATTACTGAGGAATTTGTGGAGTTTCTTGACTGGACAGCTTTTAGTGCAGGGTAAGTGTAGTCTAGTGAAACAGGACAGTTACCACACCTTCTCAGTATTTAATTTTTTTCTATTTGCAATTTCGATTCAGTTTCCAAATTCTGAATAGTTTTATGACTTTCTTTGAAAAAAGTTGAAATGATCGTTTCATAATGAAATGGTCAAGGGTAGAAAAGGATAATCCAGCATTGTCCATAAAGGGCTTATTGTAGCCTGGTTTCTAATGCACAGTTTAGTGAAAATAGTATGTATTTGGTACCAGCTTTTGAGAAATAAGTTACTTAAAAATGGTGACTATTAATATGACCATTTTTCTGTGCGTGAAGACTCTGTTAGCTACCATTTCTTACGACAGGCCATTTTTTTCGTATTATAGTCAAAATAATTTTGAAGAAGTAAAAGTTTATTTTATGCTTTGTAGTTTATTCTTTAGGTTAAGTGTACTGACAGTTATTGATTTACCTTTTTAGTTAAGTCTTTAAACTGTTTTTGGAGGTTAAAATGATAGTGACAACTTTGTAAGTAGGAGTTAAAGGGGAGTTAAGAGGACTGTTTTTTAACCTTGAATGATTCCATGAAGAAATTTATGCAGATTTAGTTTTCCCTGATATAAAACTTGAAGGGTAGGCAACAGAGGAGGTTAGGTATTTGTGACACCTTGCATAATAAAAAGCAAGCCTTCTTTAAAAATATGTTGATGTCTTTTGAAAAGATACTCTGTCATATCTTAATGCTTTGTTAACAAACTAGAAAATTGCATTTTTTCCGATGAGTTGCTGTGCCAGAACTGGGATTTAAAATGTAAATTTTAGGATGTTACTGAGTTGCCTTGTTTACATTAATTCCTAAGAAGTGGTAATTTTCAGCACTTTTGAATAATTTTTAACCATTAGTTATGTTTATGAGGGAGGACTTGAAAATGAAATATACACATATTTGTACCATAAAATTTTTATCTTGTACTAGAAGGCTTCTTCACATTAACATTTAAGAATAAATTTGGGGTTTTAACATAAGATTTTGATTTTTATCCTAGTAAAATCGAAGGTTTTTACAGTATCACAGAGCACACAGCCTTCTGATATGTATGTATAATGAGAACTGTGAAGTTTATAGGTACTATTCAATCTACTGGTATTCAGTGATGGCATAAGTAAATGTTATACCAGAGGATCTGTTTTATAGAGGAGAAAGTCAAAAGATAGGAAGGTATTCTTAGCAGTTTAGTTAATGAACTAGCCTGTGAGACTTCAATTACAAGCAAATAAGCCATACTTTTTTTTTAAAGTACTGAATATGCTACTTTTTTACAGTTTAAAGGAATGAAAAAGCCTAAGTTGCTGTGCCTGCTCCAGGCATTTGTCCAGGCATTTAGAGTGTATCTGACATGTGGTGAAAGACTTATTGTAGGTAGCTAAATGGGAAAGGTTGATATTGAACAGAAAGGTAGCCTTATATTTCGGTTTTGTTTTTATCTGAAAAAAATAAATAGGGAGTATTAGTACAGTTCTTGATAAATAAGGCTTTTGACATTAAACAGAAAGTAAAGGAAAAGTTTTAAAGAAATTGCACGGTAGTCTTATGGCGTAAATGAAAATTGGTGTGAAATTGGGATAATTATTTACACTAATAATTAAGGCTTAAATGGACAGAGAAACCAAATTGTTCATCCTGCTTTGGTCATAAGTGCCTCATATATCTGTCAAATTAAAAAACAAGCTTTTAATGAGTTTCAAATTATTTGATTTGGAAAGTTTTGATTTATATCCAACTCTTTCAGAAGTCAGTCAGTTTTCTGATACAGGATATAGTCACTGAAGGGAGTACAAGTATGCATGACTGCATAAAATATGCAAAAACTATGAACAGAAGAGATGGGGTCAGAAATAAAGACACTGATACTAATTTTGTGATACTTCGTGGATAATATAGAATTTTTAAATGGCACAGTTGCAAAAATACATATATTAGGAATTTATAAGCCAAAGGGGAAATTTTAAGAATTTCATGTTTTCTTTTCCCCTCAGTTTTTTAGTATCTTTGTTTTACTTCAGAACATATCTTTCTAGTTAAGTCAGAGTAAACAAAGATAGTGGTCAAACAAAATTGAGAGAAGATGTTAGTAATTTTTTTTGTTTTTACTTCTTTGAACCTTAGCATGTGTCCTATAGTGTGCGAGTTTAGATAGGTGTGTACAGATATTTCAGCCTAGAATGCTTTGCTTCAGTTCTATCTTGATATCTTAACATGGCTTAGTGAAAACATTTTAAGATCACTAAGAATCTTCAGGTGATAAATTAGTGAAAATTTAAGACGTAGATGGGGGGGTTACAGTTAATGTTAGATTTATGCTTGAATTAAGTATTATATTAAAATTGTTCACATTTTAGGAACTAGGATGAAACATGAAAGGGGAGGAGGGTGAAGAGTATGGTAAAAACATTTAGAGAAATTCAGTAAATTCTCTTTAATTGTTAGAAACTAGACTTTTGAACAATTTTAAAGATTATAAAATTGTTTTTTTAATAAACTAGTTATTTGCACTTTACCTGCTGGCTTTACCATTTGGTAGATAACATTCTGAACTCCAGCAGAGTTTTATAATCCCCACGTGCTTAAATATACTAAATGTTCTTTTTCCATTAAGGTTAATGTTCGTGAAGAAATTGAAGAGTTTTTTCCAAGAATGTGGAAGATAAATCAAGATAAAAGAAGGCTAATGAAAAGTATTAAAGATCAGAAAATTAAAATTGAATGGGGGAAAAAATTGAACAGAAGATTGGTCAGATAGAAGCACTTGAATATTTTTTTAAGGCTATTTTGAATTGTTTGAATTGGGGAAGAATACACGAAGTATGAAAAATGAAAAACTCAATGAAGAATGAAGAGAAGTAGAAAGCAAGAGTGAAGTAGAATTAAAAGAATCTGGAAGAATGAATGGGTCCTAGGTTAAGTAAATGTATGGTTTATGTTCCAGTGTCTGTATGATCAAGTTGTAGATGAATTTGCATGATTACTTAGTTAATAGAGAATTGGCCATCTGGTTCAAGTAGGGAATTATTGAGGACAGTTAGCAGTATTAACAGTGGGTTAATAATGAGCTGAAATTTTTTCTGGAGGGTGTTGCCTAACCATTTGTTTTTCAGGAGCAATCAATATAAATAATTACGGTACTTTAAATGTTAGGTGTTAGGCATCTACGTGACCAGTGCCATTTGTAATACTGTCTTCTTTGTTAGGAGTCTCGCTCTCAGTCAAAATCTCCAACGGGAACTCCTGCTCGTGTAAAATCGGAGAGCAGGTCAGGATCTCGTAGTCCATCAAGGGTTTCCAAACACTCTGAATCCCATTCTCGATCAAGATCAAAATCCAGGTAAGTGTGATTTAAATAATACTTTAAATGCTTTCCTTGGATTTTTCAGGGCAAAGTGGTTTTTAACAAATCCCTCATTTGTGTTGCATTTTGTTAAGAAATTTCACCAAAGACTCAATCATGAAGTAGTTTTTTTCAAACTGGAGTTTAGAAATGAATATAGTATATTCTAGATAAAGACTCAGATAAGGTAGAATCACCTCCTAGCCCAGTTAATCTATCAGATACTAGCTAACAATACAAGTTAAATATATGTCCATTGACTTTAATGTGCTTGGCATTTGAGGATAAGTGTTTGATTTTACTTCAACAATATTTGTACAACAAAAAGGTAATTTTCTTTATTGGAGACTTGGTGTGTCATTTATTGTAGAAAAGGTTAATGAATGTTTGTTGGACAGGTTATCAGAATGATTTGAGGGGCCGGCCCTGTGGCACAGTGGTTAAGTGCACGCGCTGCACTGTGGCGGCCCGGGGTTCGCAGGTTTGGATCCCTGCCTCGCCCCGACGCACAGCTTGTCAAGCCCTGCTGTGGCAGCATCCCATATAAAGTAGAGGCGGATGGGCATGGATGTTAGCCCAGGGCCAATCTTCCTCAGCAAAAAGGAGGAGGATTGGCAATGGATGTTAGCTGAGGGCTGATCTTCCTCACACACACAAAAAAGAATGAGAAGCTTTTTCAAGATTCACCTTCCAGCTATGTCTGTTACCTGAAGGTTCTGACTCAGTAGATCCAAGGCAGAACTCTGGTCAGACGTAATTTGGGGGGATGAGGAGAATACCTGGGTGATTCAGAGCCCCTACCACTTCCACTGACAACAAAAATTCTAGTGAACCACTGCAAGGGTCACTGTATCTGATTTCCCAGGTATACTAAGGTGGGAAAAGTTAAAAACAACTTGGACAGTTAGTTTGAAGGCATCGTAATTTCTTGATTAGAGACATAATTTGTGTCTCTAAGGAGGCACAAGACAGAAGAATCAGTTAAAAGGCTATACTTTTCTTGAAGTCCACAGCTACGTCTTTTTTTCTGGTGTATCCAGGATCCAGCCCAGTTCTTGATTTACTGACCACTCTATTTAATTAAACCCATATATGCAGAATAGCAATGGATAGAATTTGGGTGTAGAAACAGAAATGAGCATATTTTCATTTTAGGACCTTTGCACTTGCTGCCCTCAGCCTAGAATTCTCTTTCCTCAGATATTCTCATATCACTTGATTCATTTCTCTGCTCATATGTCACCTGAGAAAATTAAATAGCATGGGCACTATTCCCTTACTCTTAATTTTTTTCATATTTGTCACTATCTGATTTAGAGAAAAGATAGGCACTCTTGAAGGGTTTTAAATTAACATCTTGCTTTTCATTACTATTTAAAAGTAACAATTGAGGGCCGGCCCCGTGGCTTAGCGGTTAAGTGCACACGCTCTGCTGCTGGCGGCCTGGGTTCAGATCCTGGGCACGCACCGCTTCTCCGGCCATGCTGAGGCCACGTCCCACATACAGCAACTAGAAGGATGTGCAACTATGACATACGACTATCTCCTGGGGCTTTGGGGGAAAATAAATAAAATTATAAAAAATAAAATAAAAGTAACAATTGATATTTTAAATGACAGATTTTCTTATTAGTGTTTTTTATTTATTTTTTAAACTGAGGCTATAAATTAGTGCTAAGGTAAACGAGAAAGAGCCTGTTTCATATCTTTGCTCATACGTAAATTTTATTCATACATACCCCATCCTACCCCAGAAATGATTAATTTCTTTTAAATAGGCCACTCATTTTATTTTTGTTCCCACTCAGAAAACCTTTGTTTGCCTCCCTTCAATAAATCTGTACTCTGAGCTCAATATTCAAGATTTTACACAATGTTGTCTCAATCGTTTCCTAATCTTCACTCTCATTACTTCCTTTGTAAGTATCCTAATTCCTAGCAGATTGTACTATTTGCAATTCTCTAATCACATTTCCATGTCTTCTTGCCAGGGAACCTTTGCTCTGGCTATTCCTAGAACACTTTTCCCCCATCTACCTTGTAATATCTGTTAAGTCTCCCAGCTTTATTGTTAGCCTTCCTTGTCTCAAACAATCTTGCCTCGTTAGCTTTATTCCCTTCACTCGTGTATTGTCTTTTTAAAGATTTTTATTTTATTTATTTTTTCCCTCCAAAGCCCCAGTAGATAGTTGTATGTCATAGCTGCACACCCTTCTAGTTGCTGTATGTGGTACGCGGCCTCAGCATGGCTGGAGAAGCAGTGCGTCAGTGCGCGCCTGGGATCGAACCCGGGTCTCCAGCAGTGGAGCACGCGCACTTAACCGCTAAGCCACGGGGCCGGCCCATGTGTACTGTCTTTTTAAACTTTCTGGCCCTTATCTTTTATAACATTTATTGAATGTCTTTTATAACATTTATTGAATGTCTTACAGAAGTTGTTTTGTATGACTATCATCACTACAGACCAGTAGTGTTTAGTTAAGGGTGGGTCATAATAATAGATAAGAAATTGTTGCATTTATAGGCAAAGAAAGAGGCCTGAGAGTGACTGGAAATAATCAGAGATAGGAGATGAACTAGGGAATTAGCAATGGGGAGATGGGTGAGATGGTGAACGCTTGAGGAAATGAAGGCGACTATTAGACTTAAGACATGAAGACTATTAGATTAGATGGTATTTAGGTTTTTGATGGATTAATTTAGATGCAAGATTACAGTGAGCTAAAGAAAGATTGGAAAGGAAATGATACTTTGAAGGGAATATAGAACTATATTGAGAATGGTGATAAGAATCAAAGGATTTTATTGTAGTGGTAATTGGTGATTTGTTTTGTCTTTTTTGTGGTAAGATACACATCAACAAAATTTGCAGTCTTAACCATTTTTAAGTGTACCGTTCAGTGGTATTAAATACATTCACATTGTTGTGCAGCCATCACCACCATCCATCCCCATAACTCTTTTTATCTTGTAAAACTGAAATCTTACTTGTTAATGACTCTCCATTCTCTGCTCCTTCCAGCTCCTGGCAACCACCATTTTACTTTCTGTCTCTATGATTTTGACTGCTCTAAGTACCTCATATGAGTGGAATCGTACAGTATATGTCTTTGTGACTGGCTTATTTCACTTAGGATAATGTAGAATATTGCAGAATTTCTTTCCTAGTGGTAGTTTTGTTTTGTTTTGTTTTTTCTTTTTAAAGAAGATAGAGCCTTATACATACTTGTAAGGTGAAAAGAGTGAATGTAGGAGGGATAGACTGAGAATGAAGAGGAGATTGTAGTGATTAAGAGAACAAGAGGAAGAATACCCTTTCCTCACAAGGGAGAAAGGAGCTGAGAATAAGCAGGGATATATATATATAGGTCCTTGGAGTTAGCCATTTTGTTTCAGTATTTTTACCTAAATTTATTTCTCTCAAAGGTCGAGGTCAAGAAGGCATTCTCATAGACGTTACACTCGATCCAGATCCCATTCTCACTCTCATAGGAGACGATCTCGAAGTAGGTCATATACACCAGAATACCGGCGTCGAAGGAGCCGAAGTCATTCTCCAATGTCTAACCGGAGAAGACATACAGGCAGCAGGGTATGTGGTTTTTAAAAGTTAATGAAAACTTTTGTCTTTCCTATGTATTTAGTCCTAACATAATAGCTTGCTTTTATGAGAGCTAGACCACTGTTTAAAACTGGTGCTCCAGGAACAACATCCTTGAGTGCATGAATATTTCTATTCTTGACTTTTGAGTATTTAAAACAGATGAGGGGCTGGCACCGTGGCTTAGCGGTTAAGTGTGCACGCTCCACTGCTGGCGGCCTGGGTTCGGATCCCGGGCGTGCACCGACGTACCGCTTGTCCGGCCTCGCTGAGGCCACGTCCCACATACAGCAACTAGAAGGATGTGCGGCTATGACATACAACTATCTACTGGGGCTTTGGGGGAAAAAATAAATAAATAAATAAAATTAAAAAAAAAAATAGATGAAATTTGGAAAGAAATGATACATTCCAAGAATTAAAATGAAAAGCATAAACTGAGTTGAGACCATTGAGATAAGGAAAAGGGCAAAGAAATACCAAAAACTCTGTAGTAGTAATAATAGCTAACACTTACATTGAGCACTGTGCAAAATTCTTCAATACATTTAATACTCTTAACATCTCTGTGAGGCAAGTTACTGTGTTATGGATAAGGAAATTGAGTCTTGGGTATGTGACATTGAGGTTTGTTTGTTTTTTGGCTAACTGGAAAAGCCCAGGTTTCAACCTGGCTACTTGGCTCTTGACATTCCTGTGCTTAATTGCTGTGCTGTGCTTCTCCCATGTGATACTGAATCATTTAACCGTGGTGGAGTGTGCTATTATTTAATGATGTTTTGAAATCTATTCATTTATTTTTCAAATCTGCATCATGGGAACATTGAAAGCGTATCCTTGCAAAAAAATGAAAATGGAGGAGGAGAGTCTAATCAGCAATTACAAAGTCAGATTATGTACAAATGTGTAAGGGATGTAAAACATTTGAATAAACTAGAAATATGGCATTAAACTAAGGATAAATTCTTAGGATACATTCTGAAAATTGCTGGGCTAGAGAGTAAGGATGTTTTTTATTCAGGCTATATTCCAAAGAAGGCCTGAGTATACTGTGAACTATAAAATATGGATAGTTTTTATCCTCTTAGGTTCTTATTTCCACGTGAGTTTAAACAATATAGTTGTGTATTGGGTGACATGTTTTAAGTAAAATATTTCTCTGTGTTTTTATTTTAATTTGAAGATTAAAATTAAATGTCATCTTTATTCAACAGGCGAATCCAGATCCCAACACTTGTCTTGGAGTGTTTGGCCTCAGTTTGTACACAACAGAGAGAGATCTTCGTGAAGTATTTTCTCGATATGGACCATTGAGTGGTGTCAATGTGGTTTATGATCAGCGAACTGGACGATCACGAGGATTTGCTTTTGTTTATTTTGAGAGAATAGATGACTCAAAGGAGGTAATTTTGTTTATATAATTATTTGTCAATTTGATGATTGTAGTATTGAGTTACTGTTAAAAGTTGGTTAATAGACTCCCAGTTCCATGAACATTATGTCCACTTTCATTCTCTGACCTGATTCAAACTCTATTTCTCAGTGTTACAATTGGAATGGCCAGTTTCCCTTTTCATTTAATACTCTCTGGTTGAAATCTGGCCTTCTAAAGTGAACAATATATGTTTGAGTAAATGAAAAAAGTAAAGTCTGTAAGTGTTCTCTTTTGAATAAACCTTATTCGTGCTCCAAGCCGATGATTAAATTGACTTTAAAATTATATAGTGTTTAGGTTTAATCTGTTTAATTTTTTAGGTGTCTACTTAGCTCCCCATGTATAGATAACAGAGCATTGTTTTTCTCTTCTCTTTTTTTTTTTTTTCTTTTGTGTGAGGAGATCAGCGCTGTGCTAACATCTGCCAATCCTCCTCTTTTTTTGCTGAGGAAGACTGGCCCTGGGCTAACATCCGTGCTCATCTTCCTCCACTTTATATGGGACACCGCCACAACATGGCGTGCCAAGCAGTGCGTCGGTGCGCGCCCGGGATCCGAACCGGCGAACCCCGGGCTGCTGCAGCGGAGCATATGCACTTAACTGCTTGAGCCACCGGGCCGGCGGCCCATTTTTCTCTTCTCTTAATATTCAGCTATCGTTCTTTTCTATAATTGAAAAATAATACATAGAAGGAATTGGTACTTTTTTGTTTAGTGCCATTCTTAATTTGCCTAACAGAATGATCCTAATCAATGTCAGTGATTTGAAATAGTGCTCTTCTAATGTGTTAGGTATTGGATTATAAAGGAAGCAGTAGGCTTGTTTTGTCTATACTAACAGTTCATAGTGATTGAGTTAAAAAATTCCATTTGAAGAAATTTGAAGCTCATTATTAAAGTTTTATCAAACCTTAATAAATGGTAAGTACTGGCATTTCTTTTTTGTATTTTACTTGACAGTAGTTGGATATAGGTCATTATTGCTCTATGAATCAACAGTGTCTGATTGCAACATACACAGTCATAATAAAAGCGTATCTTTCAAAACTAATAGATGCAGGGGCCGGCCCCGTGGCTTGGAGGTTAAGTGCACGTGCTCCGCTGCTGGCGGCCCGGGTTCGGATCCCGGGCGCGCACCGACGCACTGTTTCTCCGGCCATGCTGAGGCCGCGTCCCACATACAGCAACTAGAAGGATGTGCAGCTGTGACATACAACTATCTACTGGGGCTTTGGGGGGAAAAAAATAAATAAAATCTTTAAAAAAAAAAAAAAAAACAAAACTAATAGATGCTATTGGCATCTGGTGAATAGAGGCCATTGATGATATTAAACATCCTGCAGTGCACAGGATAGCCACCCACAACATAGAATTAGCAGTCGCAAAATGTCAATAGTGCTGAAGTTGAAAAACCCTAGATAATTCGAACAAAATAATGCTCCAGGTTGTAAGTCATTTTTTGTAGTAGATGTTCTAATAGGCACTCTGATGGTTTAATTTGTCAGTATCATGGCTTTTTCTTACTGTTACATATCTGTGATTTGTTTATTCCTTTTCTCAATTAAGGGATAAATGTGTAAATGTGGAAAAACCAGGATATCTGACCTGAAGTGAAAATGCAAGCAATAGCACAATTAAAAATTTTTTTCAGTGCTCGCTTCAGCAGCACATATACTAAAATTGGAACGATACAGAGATTAGCATGGCCCCTGCGCAAGGATGACACGCAAATTCGTGAAGCGTTCCATATTTTTGTGCAGAAATAGAAGTATAATAATGTACACCTGAAATTTATACAATGTTATAAACCAATGTTGCTGCAATAAACAAAAAATTTAAAAAAATTTTTTTTTCAATTGAAACTTGTCATATCTGTTGATTCCCCCACTCCCCCCCAGGTTTATTTCTGGATAAAGTAAAATGAAAATGGCAACTTTACTTAGTTCCAAAGAACTTCTTGCAGATTTGTTAAAGTGATTGAATTATTATTGCATTTATTGGTATTAGTGCCAAAGGGCATAGCGATGGGGAGTGTAAGCGCAGGTATAGAGAGAGGAGCACTTGTTGGCAGGTTTGGAAGTTCCTTTATGTTTGGAGTTCACTAGGTGGCAGTGTGTTACCTAAGGAATGGCTTGATTAGTTTAGACTTGTCAGCTGAATTGCAGTTTCTGCTTTTAGTTGCCTAGACTGAAACTAGATACTGCAGCCTCAAGAGTTATGCAGGCTTCCCTGAGTTGTATGGTTCCTTTTCTATGGCTGTAGCTGCCTCCAGTCTTTCAGCACAGGCCTGCTTATGTGTCCGTGTGTACATTAGAAGACTCAATACTATTGACAGGCATATAGCAGGGATTACTGTGTAAAATCTTAGACTCTATTCATAGAGAAAGAAGTGTTTAGAGTTTTGAAATTTCAAAGGGAAAATATATTAAATTTGTTGCAGTTTGGGTAGTTTCTCCTTGGTGAATTATGCATGACTTTCTGTGCCTATTCTCCTTTAAAGGCTATGGAAAGGGCAAATGGAATGGAGCTGGATGGTAGAAGAATTCGTGTGGATTATTCTATCACCAAGAGAGCCCACACACCTACACCAGGCATCTACATGGGCAGACCAACTCAGTAAGATTTCAAGTTTCCTAAGCTAAACTGTAAGAGCCAGAAATCCACCAGATACGCATGCAAAATGTTGATTAATCAAATGATAAATTTTTTTTCTATGTTAAGAGTTATAAGTTATTTAATTTGTATGTATTCTTCGAATCATTTTATTTTTTTGTATATATATATATTTGAGCAGGCAAAAAAATTAAAACTATTGAAGTACATTCCTGGCTCTTGGTAGTTAAACAAAAAGGTTATTAAATACTAGAAAAATATCATATGCTTTTTAAATATTCTCTTTCTATTCTTATGTGACCTTTGAACCTTTGTATATAAGGAATGGTTTTACTGGTATTAGTGTTTGTTTTGGGGGACACATTGTGTAGAACATAAGTGGGGGCTTTTATAATGTTTTTTAATGTAATACAACCAAAGACTATTTATTTCTTAAGAGAAAGAAGGAATATAGGCTTTCATTTAATTTGAAACCTTACTGGGGGAAATGTAGGATTTGGCAAGGAGAGCCTACAGCAAACTAAAGTGAAAATAGTGTCCCTATGATTAGGAATTGGGAAAACAGCAGAAGAAAGGGCTTCGAGTTTAAATTCACTGCCAGAGGTTTAAATACCAGAGCTTGAAATTGTTTTAGTGCTGGACCTCAGTGTAAGACAGTTAATTCTCTTTGGTGTTCAGGGTTAGTTACTTTTTTATTCTTGATGTGTATTAATTGCTTTTGAATTAGTCATAAGGACTCACATCTTAGCGTTTGGTACTGTTTCCAAGCTTCAAATGAAGCTTGGAAGTGAAGCACAGTGCTTTATTTCACCTTGTTGAAAAGGTCCTGCTGTTTTGGGTAGTGCATTAATAAAGCAGTTTATAGTTTGGACAGATTTTGTGAAATCATTCCTGGTTATTTGTGTAATGAATGGGAAGCCAAAGCAGAATACCATGGGAGTCAGCAAAGTGAGACATGGAGATAACTGGCATGAAAAGGTTATTCTTTCTCCCTTGTCTCCCCTCCTTACTCCATTTTATTTTATTTAAGTACCAGTTTGTATTAAATAATACTGGAAAATAATCATTCACATTGGTATGAAATTTTTACATTTTTCTGTAGTAGTGGTGGCGGTGGTGGTGGAGGCGGTGGTGGAGGAGGAGGAGGTGGCAGACGTCGAGATTCTTACTATGATAGAGGATATGACCGTGGGTATGACAGATATGAAGACTATGATTACCGGTACAGGTAATGTTTTAACTTGTGATTTCTGTTCTAAATTAGATGATAATAATAGTATTTGGCACATATTTAAAATAGACTTTGTATGATGCTTTCTGGAGAACGTAGGAAAAAAGTATTAAGACTGAGAACAGAGGTTAATTATCTGTATTTGCCAGTATTTTCTTGTGCCATATGCTTACTATTTTGGTATCATTTGACACACAGAAGACTTAATAGTTATCATCTTGAGTCCATTATTATTTTGAATGACAGGGAATTTTTATTTTCATCCGCCTCAGTGGAGTGATTATGTTGTATGCTAAAGAATCTTTTATTTCCTACAGAAGAAGATCACCTTCTCCTTACTATAGTCGATATAGATCACGATCAAGATCTCGTTCCTACAGCCCAAGTACGTACAGTTTTGCTTTTGTAGCATTAAGAACCTCATTTCTGGGCCGGCAGGTTGCACAGCGGTTAAGTGCGTGTGCTCTGCTTCGGCGGCCCGGGGTTTGCAGGCTCAGATCCCAGGCGTGCACTGGTGCACCACTTGTCAAGCTATGCTGTGGCAGCAACCCATATAAAAGTAGAGGAAGATGGGCACGGATGTTAGCCCAGGGCCAATCTTCCTCACCACAAAAGAGGAGGATTGGCATTAGATGTTAGCTCAGCGCTGATCTTCCTGACCAAAGAAAAAAAAGAACCTCATTTCTAATTACTGGTTAATTTTAGAAAATTAGGGTATATGGTGACTGTTACTATAGTTGGAAAAATATTAGGCAAGTCACTATAATTGTCATTTTGACTTTTTTTTTTCCCCCCTTTCAGGACGCTATTGATAAACAGAATGGTTGCAGTTGAGGACATCTTTTTCTTTCTTTTTCTCTTTCTCTCTTTTTTGTTTAATTCTGGATTTCTCCAAGCTTCTAATCCTTCCTATTCCTTAAAAAGAACCCTTAAAAAAATCTTTGGTTTATTTAGCATCTATACTTTGTCAATTGTATTGCTGTTTTCCACTCCTTTTATTATCCTCTTAAAGGTGTAATTGTTGTCATTTTGAGTAAACATCTTGAGTAAAAAAGGAACCTCCAGTGTTATGCTTTGTAAATGAGTTTTCTTTGCTTTTACAGAAAATTAACTCTTGGCTAATCAAATGAGGAAAGAAATGATCTTTTTAAAGCTTCTTTTGTGTTACATATTGTATTAGACATTGTATTAGAGATCTGCATTTACAAGGAACTCCTTTTTTAAAACTTTCTTTTGGAGAAGATAGTAACACATAAAGTAGTTAAGTCATGTCAGGTTTGTCTGGGTTGGCATGGAGCAAGTAATGTAGAAAGTTTGAAGCTATAGAAGAAAACACTTGGTCATTTCTTTTGAAGAACGGAATTTTTGAACCCTAAAAATTACGTTGTTTTTTAGAAATGAAAAGCTTGTGGACTCCTACAAAACATGTTGTATTTAAAATACATCTGTTAAAACTTACAAACTTAAAGTGTGATTTTTGCGTTCAGTTTATTGAAGTTTAAGTATTCCTTTAATCAGTGAAGGATTTATTTATTACTTAGAGCAATTGTATACTTCGCTGTTAGAAATTTTGGAATTGGGACAATAGTTAGGCAGGCATTGTATAGTACAGTCCGTAGAAGATACGTGTGGGGAAAAGTCTCCTTTCAAATAAAAGTTAATTTCTTTGAAAATGGGACTGTCTCTTTATTGTGGTACAATGAGAAAATATAACTGGATTGATTTAGGAACCAGTCCTTTTTCCTAACATTTTTGCTTACACTTGAATGCATAATCTGTGTCTCTTCTTCAGTCTTTAAAAACTCTTGTTTTTCTTCCCTCCTCTTTTTTGTGGACCAAGTTATAAATATTAAGAGTATTCACTACCAAGCACCATGCTGAAGGAAAGAAACAATAGGTCTTCAAGAAGCCCAATGCTAGTAGGCTTCAACGAGTGTAAAGCCAGGTATTAGAAGACTAGGAATCACTGCCCTAAAGAGAATATTAATCTGTTGATTATAGGAGTACTTTAGGGCCGGCTCCGTGGCTTGGCGGTTGGGTGCGCGCGCTCTGATGCTGGCGGCCCGGGTTCGGATCCCGGGAGCGCCCCGAGGCACCACTTCTCCGTCCAACGCGAGGCCGAGTCCCACGTACAGCAACTAGAAGGATGTGAACCTATGACATACAACTATCTACTGGGGCTTTGGGGGGAAAAAACTGAATAAATAAAATCTTAAAAAAAAAAAAAAAGGAGTACTTTAAAGATTTAAGCAGCATATTAACAAAAGTGAAAACATTAGCCGCGGGCCGGCCCTGTGGCTTGGTGGTTAAGCGCGTGCGCTGCGATGCTGGTGGCCCGGGTTCGGATCCCGGGTGCGCATCGAGGCACCACTTCTCCGTTCATCCTGAGGCCGAGTCCCACATACAGCAACTACAAGGATGTGCAGCTACGACATACAACTATCCGCTGGGGCTTTGGGGGGAAAAAATAAAATAAATAAAATCTTTAAATAAAAAAAAAAAAAAAAAAACATTAGCCGCAATATGCAAGAGAATTAATAGCCATATGAAGAGACACTAAACATAATTAAAAATATAATATTCAGATATCACGTGTTAATGGAGAAAAAACAGGGAAGGAGAGTAGGGGACTAAGGGGCATACAGGTTTAAAGAGGGCAGTCTTTGAAGGATTCCCTGAGAAGGTGAAATTTGAGTAAAATCTGAGGGTGAGAAAGGGAGCCTTGTGGATGTCTAGAGGAAGAGCATGCTAGGTATAGGGAATAGCAAATGTAATGGCCTTAAGGCAGTATTATACTTGGAATGTTGAAGAAGAAGGGAGGTCAGAGAGGACAGAGAATAACCAAGGGCTGGGCGAGAGGAACACGTTGGGAGGTGTGGTTTCAACAATCAAGAGGCAAGTTCTTTTAATAGAAGGAGGAACTGCTCTCAGAAGTAGTGGTTGCATAGGTATAATGTTATCTATATGTGCATAGATATTAGGCTTAAAGGTTAGATTGTGTGAATATGTGATATAGAAATAAAAGTTTAGTATTGATATTTTGGTATTTCTGGGCCTCTTCTGTATAGAACCACAAAAGACCCTGAATAGTCAAAGCAATCTTCAGAAAGAACAAAGCTGGAGCCATCATGCTTCCTGATTGCAAACTATATTAAAAAGCTACAGTAATTAAAACAGTATGTTATTGGCACAAAAACAATTCAGTGGAACATAATAGAGAACCCTGAAGTAAACCCACACATATATGGTCAGTTTACGACCAAGGAGCCAAGAGTATAAGATGAGGAAAGGACAGTCTCTTCCAAAAATTTTGGTGGGAAAACTAGACAGCCACAGGCAAAAGAATGAAACTCGACCAGTCTTACACCATATGTAAAAATTAACTCAAAATGGATTAAAGACTGAAACCATAAAACTAGAAGAAAACATAGGCAGTAAGCTCCTTGACATAGGTCTTGGCGATGATTTTTTGAATCGGACGCAAAAGCAAAAATTAGTGGGATACATCAAAATACAAAACTGCATAGGAAAGGAAGCCAACAAAATGAAAAGGCAACCTACCGAATGGGAGAAAATATTTGCAAATCATATCTCATAAGGGGCTAATGTCCAAAATATATAAAGAACTCACAACAGCAAAAAAAAACAATTCTGTTAAAAAATAGGCAGAAGATCTGAAGAGACATTTTTTCCAAAGAAGACATACAGATGGCCAGCAGGTACATGAAAAGATGCTCAACGCCATTAATGATCACGGAGGTATCACCTCACACCTCAGAATGGCTATTATCAAAAAGACAAGAAATAAATGTTGATGAGGATGTGGAGAAAAGGGAACCCTGTGCCCTGATGGTGGGAATGTATATTGGTGCAGCCACTATGGAAACCAGTATAGAGTTTCCTCAAAAAAAAAAAAAAACTACACAGCAGTTCTGCTTCTGGATATTTATCCAAAGAAAACACTAACTTGAAAAGATATGTGCACCCTCGTGTTCATCGAAGCATTATTTACAATAGCCAAGATACAGAAACAACCTAAGTGTCCATCAATAGATTAATGGAGAGGGCCGGCCCTGTGGCTTGGTGGTTAAGTGCGTGCGCTGCGATGCTGGTGGCCCGGGTTCGGATCCCGGGTGCGCATCGAGGCACCACTTCTCCGTTCATCCTGAGGCCGAGTCCCGCATACAGCAACTAGAAGGATGTGCAGCTACGACATACAACTATCCATTGGGGCTTTGGGGGGAAAAAATAAAATAAAATAAATAAAATCTTTAAAAAAAAAAAAATAGATTAATGGAGAAAGAGATTGTGGAATATTATTGAGAATGAGATCTTGCCATTTGCAACAACATAGATGGACCTCGAAGGCGTTATGCTAAGTGAAGTCAGAGAAAGACAAAAACCGTATGATCTCTCTTATATGTGGAATTTCAAAACAAAACAAAAACCAAGCTCAGATAAAAGATTAGTAGTGGCGGGGGAATGGGTGAATTAGGTCAACAAAAACAAAAAAGCAATTAAAAAAACGTAATAGCAGACAATTGGTGAATCTGGGTAAAAGGTATACAAGAATTTCCATGTGCTATTTTCTGAAAGTTTGAAATTATGTGAAGATAAAAAACTTAGTTGCTAATATTTATTGGTTTGCTTCCTATAGGTTTACAGGCATTATCTCATTTATACTTTTAAAGTCCTATAAAATAGATGCTATTGCCATTTTACATCTATAGAAGTTATGGAAACTTTCCTTGGGGTCACATAGCTGAGTAGAGAAAAAAAAAGTTGAAGTATTTCTGGGCATTTTCACTTCTTTTACCTATAATAAAGTAAATATCCAAGACAATTTTTTCAACTCACTGAAGGGTAAGAAAAGCTTTTAGTTTCTTTTGGTTCTAACTTTACAGCAGTGGTTCCTACTTAATCTTGCTTGGCTAATGGCTCCCTTAAAAATCTGAAAAAAACATACAACCTGTCTTCCTAGGAAGGGTGCACACAGAAAACAATTTTTGTATACAAATGCTTGGTTTTTAAATTATTTTCTGCAAAGAATAAGCTCTATAAGAATATATACCAGTTTCCTGATAGTTCTTAGTTACCCTCTTGAAGGGTAGTCTGGAGAGAGGAGTTGAGAGGAATTTGCAGAAAACCAGTAGACCAGTTTTAACATACAAATTCAGGGAAATTATGCTACCTCTTAGCTTAAAAGCTGTCATATAGACATTGCCCATGGATTCAAAAAGAATAATCTTTCCTTGCTGCTTGTTTTTTAGGATATCGTCGCTTACAACATTTGAATTTCATAGCACCTTGAGAAATATGAAGCACAAATATATATTGCTTCATTGTGACAATTAAAAGTTTATTATTTGTATTGTAAAATCAAGGCTTATTTGTTCAAAATGTGTCCACCCCTGATGTCAAACTTAGTGCTTCAGGTGTATGAAATTTCTTTTTCCCACCCAACTAATTAAGTGGATTGAATAGTCAAAATCACTATTTTGTATTATATGAAATTTACATTAAAAAGAAGAGAGATGTACTATTGACGGGGAGTAATGAATATAGAAAAGAAGAAAGGTCTAAATAAAAGAAAGCAAATGCAAGTGGCGCTTACAAGTGGTAAGTTTAGGGCCGGCCCCCTGCCTTAGCGGTTGGGTGCGCGCGCTCTGCTGCTGGTGGCCCGGGTTCGGATCCCGGGCGCGCACCAACGCACCACTTCTCTGGCCATGCTGAGGCCGCGTCCCACATACAGCAACTAGAAGGCTGTGCAACTATGACATACGGCGATCTGCTGGGGCTTTGGGGGAAATAAATAAATAAATAAATAAAAAACGGTAAGTTTATGTATAGTTTATCACACACACGAGGATGTAGCAAAAAACCAGAACTCCCTAAAATGAAGATCTGTGTATATCTAACTTAGTACTATTTCTCTTGGATGTATCCTACAATTTGAAAGTTACAAAAAGATGAGGTAACCAGTGAGGTAACTTGCTTTGTGACTGCTGCATTGTTGGTGCCTAGAACAGTGGCTGGCATGGAGTAAGTGTACAATAAATATTTGTATGAATGAATGAATGATAGTAACATGGGGAAATGATTGATAGGGCCCATTAACTTAAGACATTCCCATTCAGCTCCATCAAGTTAAACTAAAGAGTTGAAGTATGAAGAGAATATGATGGAAGGGATCTAGGCTGAAAATATATTCAATCATGTAGACCCAAAAAAAGGGTTAAGAATCACTAAAGAAGCCAGACACAAAGGGTCACATATTGTAGGATTCTGTTTACATGAAATATCCAGGATCGGGAAATCCACAGAGACAAAGGAGATTAGTGGTTGCCAGGGGCTGTGGGGAGGTAGGAATGGGGAGTGACTGCTATGGGTATGGGTTTCCTTTCAGAGTAATGAAAATGTTTTGGACCTAGATAGAGGTGATTCTTGCACAACATTGTGAATGTTCTTGTACCACTGGATTGTACACTTTAAAATGGTTAATTTTATGTGAACTTTATCTCAATATAAAAATATTGTCTTAAAAAAAATGACTTTTAGGGCTGGCCCCATGGTGTAGTGGGTGAGTTCAGCACGCTCTGCTTTGGCAGCCCAGGTTCTTGGGTTCAGATCCCTGGCACGGACCTACACCACTCATCACCCAAGCTGTGGTGGCGACTTACAAAATAGAGGAAGATTGGCCAAGATACTAGCTCAGGGCTGATCTTGCTCAAGCCAAAAAAAAAGAGAGGAAAGTTGACAACAGATGTTAGCCCAGGGCGAATCTTCCTCAGCAAAAAATAAATAAATCACTTTTAATATAAATATATTTGATAAAGGAAGAGACGGCAAGTTAACATAAGTATTGGTGCTTAAGTCACCTTGAAAATTGGCTTATATGGAACACCTGAGATCCCTGATGATCTCAGATGAGTGAGGCATTCCATTTGATGTTTACAAAATCAAGTGCAGAGAAGTCACAATGGAAAATTTTTTTAAATATAGAAAGGGATGAATTTTATATTCAAGTACTGTACATTAAAAACTTTTTCACTAACCTCTTTGTAAAGGCATACACGTATTTGTAATTGAACTTTTAATTACGTTTAAAATTTTAAATTATGGTTTGTATGCTCTGGTTTTTCAGGATTATTCAAGGTTTACACTTTTTAAAAATAATATAAATTTTAATAAGTGCAAGACTCAAATGAAGAAAGATAAAAACATTTGTTGTCTTGTATATGTGGGTCCTGAATCCATTTATACATTACTGAATGGGAAGACCTAGTACTATAAACGTTCCAATCCTTATCCCAAGTTTATATATACATTTAATGGAGTTCCAATTAAAATGCTCTGCTACATCCATCAAGATGTTGTCTTAAATTCTAGTAAACATTCAGACTTAGAAAATTATATTAGTCCACATTTTGCATCATATTCACTTAGAATAGGACACGAAGCCACATGCAGTAGGGCAGTGCCAGGTGTTCTGCAGGAGGCCTTGTAGCAGTCTGCACAACAGTACAACGTTGTGCCAGGCGATGAAACCCACATCGTGCAAGTGCAGGAGCTGCTTGACTTGAAGTTTTATGCCTCAGTACCCAACATTTCTTGTAACACTCTATAGGCATAGCTTCTAAAGTTCTTGGAAGACACCTTGTTATGTCACTGCAATTGGAAGCTTCAAAGTATGGTGTCCCCATCAGATATAGTTTCTTCTAGTCCAGATGCAATTAGCAATCAAGTTGTTTTTACCATAAGCGAATGTAACAGAGTTGACATACTATCATTATCAGGGTGCCGGAGAAACAGCTGGAAATTTAATGAAAGGTCAAATTCTCATGTAGAAGCAGGAAGAGTTTTCTTAACTGCTTATACTAACCCCTGCAAGATGGGGGGTTGGGAGGAATGGATGAAATTGTTCCCAAGATCACATGGAAGAATGTACACAGGAATGAAGAAACAGAGGAATAGGGTCCAGGATAGATCCAAGTGCATTTGAAAATTTGTATTATAAAGATAACATTTTATTCTGGTACAAAAAGGACAAATCAATAAAAGATGGTACAATTGACTATTAGGAAGAAAGTAAATTTAGACCCTTGCCTCATACTACATTAATATAAATTACAGGTGGATTAAACAAATACAAAATAAAACTATAAATTACCATTTGGCAACCGTGACAGTAATAATTAAGACAAGCAGGACTCAGGTGGGTGCTAAAACTAGTGGGTAAAAGTTTGAGGAATAACAAGAAACAGTTTGAAAATCTCTCCCCAAAAGATACTTGCTAATTAAAAAGGGAAAAAGTTCGTAACTTTACACTAGAGAAATCTGGCAGACACTGCTTAACCAAGTGATCCAAGTTAACATCACCAGTAATGGGTCTAATGGACATCACATGCTTTCTGATTATGATGCACTAAGGACAATATCACTTCCGTGGCATTCCACAAAAAATATATAACTTGACTACTCGTGGGAAAAAACAGATAACCCCCAATTGACAGGCATTCTATAAAGTAACTGACCTGTATGCTTCAAAAATTCCAATGTCATGATAGATAAAGATTGAGGAATATTTCAGATTAAAGGAGACTGAAAAGACAACTGAATGCAAATCATGATCTGGGATTGTCTTTCTTTTCTTTTATTCTTTTTAAAATATGACTTTAAAATGATTTCATTGTTTTCAGTCATAGGGATTCATAGCATTTATTAATCATTCCTCTAGCCCTTTTTAAAATCAGCTTTCTTGAAGTATAGTTTACATAAAATTAAATTCACCATTTTTAAGTGTACAATATGATTTTTGATTAAATGTGTACAGTTGGGGTTTACATGAATTTTTAATCTACTACTTCAACATTTACAGAGCAGAAATCTTTTCATATCAATTATTCCTAGTACTTCTTTAGTACTTATCATATTTGAGAGTTAATTCTGTGAATTGACTTTCCGGACAGCCTGAATTGGTGTGCAAAAGAATGCTAAATTTGATTTTAAGTAAAAGTTAACTAAATTAAGTCCTTGGTAAACTAAGAGTTACTCTACTTTTAGGTGACAGAGATGTGTCATGAGAAAACAAAGTGCTAACCAAAATTTTACTTAGTGAAACAATTTTCATTCTATGGCCTTTAGTCTGTAGAGATTTAAAGGTCCTACAATTTCCACAGTAAAATACAATTAGACTTAATTTTAAGGTGTATGAAGATTGTTAAAAGTTATTTATTGGTTAAAAGCAGGAAGCTAACATTTTAAAAACCCACTTTAAGAGTTGAAATAAAGGACTTGCTGACTAAAAGTCAATTGATGAGAAAATGCAATCAACCAGATCACTCCAACAGATAATCAGAACTTTACGAAATCTTAACATGAATCTTCATACAAATGGGCCTAAATTTGAGTTAAATTCATGTTGATGGGCAGGCCCCGTGGCTTAGCGGTTAAGTGTGCACACTCCGCTACTGGCGGCCAGGGTTCAGATCCCTGGCATGCGCCAACGCACCGCTTCTCCGGCCATGCTGAGGCCGTGTCCCCCATACAGCAACTAGAAGGATGAGCAACTATGACATACAACTATCTACTGGGGCTTTGGGGAAGAAAAAAAAAGGAGGAGGATTGGCAATAGATGTTAGCTCAGGGCCGGCCCCGTGGCTTAGCGGTTAAGTGCGCGCGTTCCGCTGCTGGCAGCCAGGGTTCGGATCCCGGGCGTGCACCAGCGCACCGCTTCTCCGGCCATGCTGAGGCCGCGTCCCACATACAGCAACTAGAAGGATGTGCACCTATGACATACAACTATCTACTGGGGCTTTGGGGGGGGGGGAATAAATAAAATCTTTAAAAAAAAAGATAAAAAGATGTTAGCTCAGAGCCGGTCTTCCTCAGCAAAAAGAGGAGGATTAGCACAGATGTTAGCTCAGGGCTGATCTTCCTCACAAAAAAAAATACTAAAAATAAATAAATAAATAAATTCATGTTGATACTATATAGTACTCCAAATCTGAATTGGGCATTTAGATTTAGAATTGTAAGTCATCTCTTGAGCAACAGAGCACTAACACATTTAAAAACCTAATTGACAGTTTAAACTGTTTATGTCTTAGAATATACCCAAAGACATACACTTATTTTACTTAATAATTGCCAAACTAGTCTGAATAGGTTGCTCTTAAATTTAAATAGCCATTTCTAGGAATATACCTTAGATATATGTGAACATGGGCACAAATATTCACATATAAAATTCTTTATTGATGCAACTTAAATATTCATCAACAGGAGACTAGTAAAATTATATTATGACAATACATTCAATGGAATACTGTTTAGTCATTAAAAAACGAAAAACATTTAAAAATGATGCAATCTATATATACTGATATAAAACTATCTCCAAGATATATTAGTAAAATGAAAAACATCAAGTTGTAGAACATGTATATTATGTTCTACATATTATATACATAATATACTATATGTATATTATGCTGCCATGTGTGTATTTGTGTGGTGTGTATGTGTACATGCATGAAATGAAGATATGTATATATTTGCTGTAAATACTTTGGAAATATATATGAAAGAATATGCTAGTTTCCTTTGAGGAGGGGAATTGGTTGACTGCAGGTCACATATTGAAGGGAGACAATTTTCACAGTACATTCTTTAGTACTGTTTGAATTTTTAAAAAATTCATGTGTCTATTATCTATTTAAAATAATCAAATTGTGATTTTTTTATTTCCAAAGAAAACGTATAATTTTAAAATATGGAGTGATATGTATACTTCATCTGATTCACTAAAAATGATTCTCAATGTATGAAAAAAAAAAACACTGAAATTTTTGGAGAAAATTGCTTAAAAAAAAAAAAAGAACCTCTTACCTGGAAGAATCTTAGTTACCATTCTCAAATTCATATAGTCCTTTAAAATTGATCACTTGGATAAGTAGTCCATAATCTTTTATGCTGATTTTTTTTTCTTTTTTACCATTTAGCTAAACATTCTAGATTGCAATCTCACAGTCGAATAATGAATGTCTTAAAATTATCTAATCCAACTCTGCATCTAATGATTGTATCCTCTCTAGAAGAAGATACTCCTTAGAGTAGGTAGTTTAAGGAAATGAGACTTAACCTAGGGTCCATGGCTAGGGGGTAATGAATGAACTTTTAGAGAAACCATGAGTATATATTGAATACATATTCAGAACTAGATGTGTTTGTATTCGTGTATATTTTTCTAAAGAAAGAGTTTAGTACTCAAACCAGATTCTAAAAGGTGTTCCTAACTCTCCTGAAATAAAAACACCATGGTCTCTTAGGCTAATAGAATAGAAGCTATGTTTTGGTTTGAAAATCCTGAGTGGAAATATTGATGATGTTGGGAGCCCATATTTTTCATTGTGAGAGAAGGAAGATAGAAATATAGAATAAGGGAAGGTGTAAAAGATCTCTGTTGTCTTGGATTTGAATTGGAGGTATCAGCATGAGCTTATTCATATTAAAATGTTTCCTTTTATCAATATTGCCCTCCATAGAGACAGAAAACTTAAACAAACCAATTTCTGGAAGAAATAGATAAATTTATCAAAGAACTAATCCAGGAAAAAGTGCCAGGCTCAGATGATTTCAAAGGGCGATTCTGACAAGACTTCAGAACCCAGATAATCCCAAAGTTATCCAAATTGTTTCAGAGAATTAAAAAAAGAAAAAAATCTCAAATCGTTTTGTGAAACAAGTTTAACATTGATATCTAAACCTAATAAAGGTAGCACAAAAAAGAAAACTGCAGAAAAATTTCACTTAAGAATAACAATGCAAAAATTATGAATGAATCCAGCAGCACATTAAAAACAAATACACCAAGAGGAATTTATTCCATAGATATAAGGATGTTTAATAGTAGGTAATACATTAATATAATTCATCATATTAATAGTCTAAGGAAAAAAATCATATGATTATTTTCACAGTTGTCTAAAGGCTCTTGACAAAATTCAATACTTACTCCTGATTTTTTTTAAAACTTAAGAAAATATAAATATTAATTGATACTTTCTTAAGATGATTATATATATACAAACAACAGTCTTAAAGTCTTAAAACCAGCAGCTTACTTAGTGGAGAAACATCTGAGACATTCCCATTAAGGTCAGAAACAAGGCAAAAATGTCTATCTCCATTACTATTTAACATTGTATTGGAGGTAGTAGTCAATGTAGTTAGGCAAGAGAAAATTAGAGGCATAAAGATTGGAAAGATGAAGTAAAAAATATCTCTATTTGCAGGTGATATGAAAGTATACATAGAAAATCAAGAAGCATCAATGACAAAATGAACATAAACAATGAAAATTCGTATATAAGGTAGCAACATATAAAATCAACATGCAAAAACCAGTGGCCTTCAAATGTATAAATACATCCAGTTAGAAAATATAATGAAAGAGAAAGTCCATTTACAATAGCAACAATAAAGATTAAATATGTAGGAATACTTAGGAGAACTTTACAATCCTGAAAGAGATCAAAGTAGGAAAAGACATGCTTTATTCAGGGATAGAACATAACATCATATATATGACAATTCTCCCAAATTAATATATAAATTCAACACAACGCACTCATTCCAACAGGTTTTTTTTTAAATTAACTTTATTTTTTAGAGCAGTTTTAGGTTCATGGCAAAATTGAGCAGAAAGTACAGAGAGTTCTCATATACCTCCTGTTCAAGATTTTTCCCCCCTGTAGGTAGATAATATGATTCTAAAGTTTATTTGCAAATCTAAACCCGCTGGAATAACTATGAAAACCCTGGGCTTAGGGAGGGAGCTACAAATAGAAACTATTCTTACCAGATATTAAAACATACTATAAAATCTCCATAATTAAAACAGTGGAGTAGTAGTCCATGAGTAGACAGAAGAGAATGTCTGTCTGGAACAGAATAGAAAGTCTAGAAGTAGACCAATGTACATACGGGAAATTAGTATAAAAAAAGGAAGCCGTCTGAAATCATTGGGGATATGATGGACTTTTTAAGAAACAGTATTGGGACACCTATGACTGTACATTGAAACACAGAATGAAGCAATGATTAAAATGAAACTAATGAAACCACGCCAGTATGAGAAGAAAACATAGTGAATTTCCTTATAATCTAGGTGTAAGAAAATCCTTTCTAATTATGACTTGAAATCCAGCTGCAATAAAAGAGATTGATAAATTTAAATACATAGAAATAAAAACTGTGTGACAAATACAATAAAGTCAAAAGAGAAATGATAAACTGCAGAAAATATTTGTAAACATATTACAAAGGATAAATCTCCATATATATGTAATACAGACACACATCCCCACAAGCTCTTAAAAATGAAGGTGAAAACACACATATGTATATGTATATATATAGAGAGAAAGAATGGGAAAGTTCTTTACAGGTGAATGCCAGTTAATAAATGTACAAATGATAAAATTAGGAAATCATCATTCTGCAGCCCTCAATAAAATAACAGATTCAGACAAAAATTATCAATGGATTCTAAAACCTTTGGGTGAATGGTTGTTGGATAAAAGGATATTCATGGACTCAAAGTATCATGCCACAAATTATTTATTAATTATAAAAGAAAGGAATATTCTTTTATAATGGAGAGATCTGGCAGTCACTACATTAACAAAGTAATCAAATTTAGTATCACCAATAGTGGAACAACCCAACATGTGCCTCCATGAACCCGTACTGTAATACAATATAAGGTTGACAACTTTGAATATGAGTATTCTTGCCAAAAGTGTTTAACCTGAATCTAATTTGGAGAAAATAATCTGACAAATTCAGAATGTGAGAAATTCTATAAAACAACCAGCCTGAAAGGTTGGGGTGGGGATGGAATATTCTAGATTAAAAGAAGACACTAAAAAGATACAACTTTCATAAGCTAGGCTAAAACCTTGATTGCATCCTGGATTTAACAAAATAAAACATCAACAAAAGGTATTTGGTTTAACTGGAAAAATTGAATTTGGACTATATATATTAAATAATATGACTGAATGAATGTTAATTTTCTTAGCCATAAAAACATGGCATTATGATTCTATGGGAGAGTGTCATTATTCTTAGAAGATGCAGGCTGAAAGTGGTAAAGTGTTATGACTGCAGCCTTCTTCAAATAGTTCAAACAAACCAACAAAAATACTGTGTATACACATATACAGAGATAAACCAAAAAGGTGTATGGATTCATTGTACTATTCTTTCAAATTTTCTGTAAGTATAAATTTATTTATTTATTTTTAATTTTTTTGTGTGAGGAAGACCAGCCCTGAGCTAACATCCGATGCCAATCCTCCTCTTTTTTGCTGAGGAAGACTGGCCCTGGGCTAACATCCGTGCCCATCTTCCTCTACTTTATATGGGACGCCGCCACAGCATGGCTTAACAAGCAGTGCACCAGTGCGCGCCCGGGATCCGAACCAGCGAACCCCGGGCCGCCGCAGCGGAGTGCGCGCACTTAACCGCTTGCGCCACCGGGCTGGCCCCAAATATAAATTTATTTAAATAACAATTAAAATGTTTCAAACCTACAATTTGAAAAAGTAGACCACTGTGACTAAAGCATATTCAACTATAGTAAACAAAACACTGAAAAAAATCTTCCCTTTAAAAGTAAGAATGATCCCAGGTTTCAGCACCAAAAAAAAGAATTAAAGATGAAAAGGACGTGAGTGGTCCAATTCCTCAAAGAACATTTCTACAGAATATGAGGTATGAATTACTACTCCTGGGCTTGCTACTACATGGACTTTCACTTAGCTAAATACAATGCAAGTAGGTTTAGAATACTTTTTAGCAGATTAATCCTTTGGAAAACAAATTATGGTCTCGTATTGTGAGAAAAATGCAACTAGTAGTATACTGTGTACTACACAAACAGAAAAAGATTTTAAAAGATTACACCTGAGATAAAATTATAACATAATACATAAGTCTACATCAACCTTAGAAAGAACTGTATCTTATTTAATACTCTATGTATTCTCAAGATATGGGTTTAATTAATTTTGATTTCTTGAATCTTAATTGTTTTAGCCTATATACAGATGAAAGTGAGTACTAAAGTTTTGACTAGAATTCACATTTAATTAGAATCAGAAGGGTAAATGATGTCCAAGTGTCCATGAAATATGTTTGCTTCCTTTCTCCTTAAAAATAATGCTAGGTAGGGTTTCCTGTTGGGGTGATGAAAATGTTCTGGAACTACATAGTGGTGATGGTTACACAATATGGTGAATGTACTAAATGCCACTGAATTGTACATTTTAATATGGTGAAAATGGTGAATTTTTAAAAAGTGATGCTAGAATTTCTAAAGACTGATGCCTGGGAACAAAAGCCCAATCACCCTTCCTCTCACCATAAGTGAGGTTTTTTAAAAAAATGAATTCTGCTATAGTTATAACTCTCTAAATGGAAATTTATTATCTTTTAGCATCTTCTGCATTTTTTCCCAGTAGAATCAACCTAATTATGCTACATATCTTCATGTGGGCTGTGATATAAGTTTCTCCAGATAATATTTAAATAAAAGCAAAAACTATGCTGTAAAGAAAGTCATCCTCTGGTAGTGGTTTCCTGTTTCAGGAGAATCAGTAATATTTTAGAGCTGGAAAAGGTTTTAAAGATCACTTAGTCCAGCCCACTCATTTTCAAATTAGGGAACAGCCAGATAAAATGTATAAGGCTAAACTTGTGTGTGATATCATTTAGGTGAACCTGATTTGTTTAATCATTCGTAGGTAAGAGTATCCTACCCGTGGGAATATGACAGTGAGCTGATATAATAATTTCTACTTACTGCTTTCATACACTGGTTAACAATTGTCTATTTTTTTTTCCTCCATCCATTTGCCCAAGAACATAAAGAGTGCAAAACAAGCTTTAGCCTAGGTAAGGGTGAAGAGGAAAAATGAGGGGCTCTGCTCTGAGCTAATAACCACTACCCTGGAAAGAGATAGGAGTTATCTTGTACAGTTGCATTTAAACAACAACCTGAAATGCAGCTCCAAAAAGCCTGAAATCTACCCACCCTGGTGGGTACTGGTGATACTCACAAATTACTGAAACAAGATAGAAAACAGAACTTTTGCTCTCACAAAATCATAGTGAATCCATGCCTGGATGTTGAATATTGCTCCAAAAAACAATGAAAGGAAAAGGGAAGTCTGGATAAAGACAACAAATGATCAAAGGCATCCATCAATCAGTATGTTAAGAGACTAGACTGAGAGAACCAGGACCCTATAATCTAGAAAGTCAAAATAAGAGGATATATGATTGAGGCTCAAAAATTGTTGAAAGGAACTCTTGGGATGAGTGTGAACTTGTTCATCAAATCCTGGTATTTAGAATTAGAAAGCATGCTTTCAATCTTAAAAGATGTTTGAGGAAAAAAAAGTTCTTTAGAGGGTAGGTAGTGAGCTTCCTGTGGCCCCTTACGTCGAGTCTCTGTTAGGACATGATGAACCAAGAAACTTGTGGTTGACAAAAAAAATTAAGAAATATTTTATTTGACAGAGTGTAGTTTTTTGAAGGCACTTTGATATTTTTATATCATTTATATGTTCAGAAGGGTTTAGATAAATTCCTAAATAAAAGCTTCAAAATGAGCCATTAAAGAAAGTTAAGGGCATTTTGGGTACATCACTGACATTTTTAAGGATTGCATGAATGGCATTTATATGCTGCGTCTTTAAGGGGTGGTGGGTAAGGACCACATCTTAGGCATCAATCTGTATCCTCCACAGTCTTACACCTTTTGGGGCACAAATATTTGTTGAATAAATAAGTAAACAGTACTTCAGCAAATGTTTTTTGATGACACTTATTAGAGAATTGTAGACTTGAACAAATGCAGTTCAAAGTATACCCAATACATAAAAGTCTTTACAGAAAAATGTATCTGCTATATTCATCATTTTCAGAATCTAGTGATTATATAAATCATTTTTTGTTAGCTAACCACACAATGAAATCTTATGACATTGTACTACTACATTTTGGATAATGCTATTTGATATTGCCCATCATGAAATAAATGTAAAAATTAAGGATTCCATAAAAATCAAAGTATATATTTCGCTATCTGAAAATTATAGCTATTTTAAAGTGGAAGGTGAAATTAGTTTACTGTAACTTCCTAGAATCCCATTTGATAGTTTACATGAAGTTCTCAGCAACTTTACTTTTTTAACCCGAGGATTATTGTTTAAGGAGTTTGGATCACTGACTGGCTCTTTTTTCCTGAACAATTTTGCCATTTCTTCTCTTCAAATAAAACTATATCACAGGACTACATCATAAAAACCTCATGTTTACTCAATATATTTTGCCAAATGTGACAAAAATCATCCATAGTAAGCCTAAAGAAAATTCAGTTCTGCTCTCTATTCTTATTTTTTAGAAGTTAGTCTATGTCTGAAGTGATAATAGTTTATGATGCTCTTTCTGACATGGTTGTACCGATAATGAATTACAACCAAAGATTTTTCATCACTCTTACAAAATTGAAAACTATAGAGCTTCAATATATTTTGTTTCAGAAGAATTAGTCTATATTCTCAATCCCAAAGTAGCTAGCTTTTCCTTTGAAACAGGGTCACCATATGCCTTTTAGAGAGTGGGGTGGAGCATATATTTACACAAAAACCCCCAGCATTTGTATGTTCAAAAACTTTAATTGAGGACTTGCTTCATAGAAGACTGGATGTCAGATGGTATCATGCATTCATTCAACAAATATTTATTGAATATATGCTATGTGCCAGGCACAATTTTAGGTATTGGGAAATTAGCAGTGAGCCACACATACCAAAAAAAAAAAAAATCCCTGCACTCATGGAGTTTACTTACATACAAAGATGTCAGACCTTTTATTAATTAATAAAAGATTAATCAGTTTACACTCAGAGGAGATAAATGCAAAAAAAATATTTAATGATAAATGTCTTGCAATATACAAAGTGCTATGTCAAGTTCACACTTTAAAATTCTGATACCAGAGGTGGGAGAGATTATTTCTAGTTTCAAGGATCAGGGAAGCTTTCATGGAAAAGAACAACTCAGTTGAGACCAGCCTACAAGTGTAGTCTAAGCTAGGAACACTTGATACATAATTATTTTAAGTTCATTATATTATAAAATAAAAAGAACAAAGAAAAACGAGATAAACTTAAAAGTGCACAATGTATCTACTTTTGAATGTGTGACATGAAAGATTTTCAACATGAAAACATGACAGCTCAGAAATTAAAAGGAAAAATAAACCCAAAATTGGTTGCCTTCCTTGTTTTCAAACAATTAGTCTTCGATTTTAGACAATGATGACTTTTTTCATTAAAAATATATTTAAATTTTTGCAGTGGAATAAAAGTTTTACGAAATAAAAATCTCTTATCCTATATTTGCATTATTAACAACTCCAAAGTAGCAGGGCCAGATTAAAGGCTTTTATTTTTATAAGCACTTGGATCTATAAATTAAATAAGATAAATAATCTTTTCTGCTAAGTTATCGAGTCTTTATTTACTTTCACATTATAAAATTTGTGTTAACGAAATATCCTTTCAATTTACTTAGACTCTGAAAATTTTAGTCTCTGCAAAAATTTGAAATATCATGGGTGAAAGCACTAGCCAAATCTTTCAATAAATTCCAATGAGCTTCGTTTTTTTTTGCTTTACAATTTATTATTTTAAATAAGTGAGAAATAAGAAATGCTGCTAAATCACTCAGTTTGCTCCATCAAGCTTCTCTATTTTATGAGAATGAATTAAACAGATAAAATACACAAGGATACTCTTAATCACAGAATATTGAAGTCTGAGTCCTGTAACTGTGCTTACTTCAAATATTGAAAATAAAGATTCATCTGCAGGGTCTTTTTTTTCTCTTAGAGCTCTGCTATTCCCATTATTTTTGCTAGTTTTTCAAGTGCACCACTGCTAAAGCTGTTTTGTAAGAAGGAGCAACTATCCTGAAGTTCTTTAATTCTATGGAAAATTTCTCTTAAATGTTGCTCAAATGAATGTTTCAACTCTAGAAGGGAAAAGCCCAGGCCAGAGACAGTCACTGCAGCACAAATGAAAATTTTATGTCTATCTTTTTTCTGAGTAATTCTTACAGAATATTTCAAGAAACCACCAGGAATAGAAGCAAACATAGATATTTAAACTGAGCACTTTAAATTCTCTAAATCCATATCCAAATCTAATGATATTTTGTTTACTTTTAGTTTGGTCTAGAATATCTTCCAATTGATCTCAAGAGTCTCCAGTTTTTGTTCTAACTATAATTTGTTTCTATAAAATTAAAATATCCTAATTGATACATTTTTCAGAAATCTAAGGGAAGCAGTTAGAAAATTAATTAAAGGACAAATGTAATTATTAGCAAATATTCACATTGACAGATCATCTAGTAGTTTGACATTGGACTCATCAGTTTTTAAATTTTGACATTTTTGTTTTCCTTTTTTATTCTTTTACTCATAAATCCTGTACTGTAGCAATAATTTCTTATCTAGGTTCATATGAATCACGAGGATCTGATTCTAACAGAAGGAAACCTTCTATGGAAATAAATTGTTTTACTTAGAATAGAGACAAATTTCTTTTAACTTTTGGTCAGAACATTGGCATGTGTTAGTGGTTGGCATCAGTAAGGGATTCCTTTACAGGGGATAGATTTTCATTTTTATTCTACTTTCCCCACCAACTGTTACTTAGCTGTGGTACTTAAATAAGCTTTCTTCTCTCTCATACTGGTTATATGTACACAAAATATCCCTCCCTGCATTATTTTCCAGTGTTAAGCAATAATCTCTTCCCCTGTTGCATTTTATACAACTTTCGGAAGTGGTCCAATAATTTTATTGATATGCCCAGTCTTAGTCCTTTTTCTGAAGACTAAATTCCACAAATATTTGTAGAAAGCCTACTCAGTGCCCTGTTGTGAAAAAGGTAAAGGATGGTATAAATAGTTTAACTCTTTCTACAGCTGTGGAAACAAAGGCCAAGGAGGTGAAAAAACCTGACCCAGGGTCACAGCAGGGTCAGCTACACACATAGAAAACAAACGCCATTGTATCCACGATTTACGAAGATCAACAGATTTACAGGTAAATGAAGTTATTTAGTGCAGCTTTTAATTCAAAGGCACAGCAAAGGACTTTGAGCTCTTAGAATAGGCTGTGGTTCATGTATCTAGTTAGGAGTGAGAAGCCAGGAGTATTTATGGCCAGTGACCACCACTGCATACCGGTGTGAGCAAATAAAAGAGCTGGGGTCAGGTTGAGCTTTGGCAATGCAGAAGATAAGAGAGGAGGGAAGAGTTTGAACTACAGCATGGGGAGGTATATATGTACATGTATGTGTGTGTGCGTGTATGTATATATACATGTATGTACATATATATGTAAATAGTAATACACAGTGTCCCCGCCTCCCCCCAATTTCACTAAAGCAAAAAGAAAATAAAATTCAAATCCACTGATAAACTATTGTTAATTTGGAGTAAATCCAAACATAGCATTTTAAAAGTCTGATATGGGGGGTAGTTTCTTAGCTTCCTGCTGAGTGTGTGAGGTGGTTGTTAATGCAGATTCCTAAGCCTCTCGAGGTTCTGATGTAGCTGGGTCTTTTTTTTTCTAAATAATTTTATTTATTTATTTATTTTTCCCCCAAAGCCCCAGTAGATAGTGGTATGTCATAGTTGCACATCCTTCTAGTTGCTGTATGTGGGACGCGGCCTCAGCGTGGCTGGAGAAGCGGTGTGTCGGTGCGCGCCCGGGATCCGAACCCGGGCCGCCAGCAGCGAGCGCAAGCACTTAACTGCTAAGCCACGGGGCCGACCCTGTAGCTGGGTCTTGAATCAAGCTTTGAGAGTACTCAAGAGAAATCATGGGATCTTCCTCCATACCAGCCTTTCACATTGAACTGATCTTACCTGTTTGAGATAGTTTAAATGAGTTCCTGAGTAACATTACGGAGGTGAACCAGGTAATTTTTCTTTCTAGGATCTCCTCTACTCTCAAGGCTTTTGCCTTTAGCTTTCAATGACACTCGGAACCTTTGGTCAGGATAAATGTAGGGTTTTTTGTAAGAAGTAATGAATTGGGTCTTGGCAAACCTTGCCTTGGGTCTCTTTTCTTATCACCAAAAATAGGAAAAAATATTTATTGTTGCCTCCCACTCAGGATTGTTATGTTTTCATTCAGTGATAACACATCTCAGTCCTGCTACTGAACTAGCTGTGAGTCTACCTGCATTGACCTTCCTTGGCCTCAATTTCCTCAGCTGTAATTAGCACATCCCTAATAATCCTTCCAGCCCTCAAATTATAGAACTGTCTTATAATGAAACAGGTTCAACTGAAAGTCATGTAAAAGAGAAGGTACTCTGTACAATTCCGTAATTAAACACACAAAAAACTCCAAACTTCTTTATACAAAGTATCCAAGATTTTGAAATACCTACAAAAAGGTAAATATTTTCCCACATTGAGTTTTTAGTACTAGGCTCTAATATACATTGCCTCAATGCCTTTCTCTTTCCATTAAATAAAAAGTGCTAACAGTTTACACTTCCAAAGACAAAATCTTAACTTCTAAAATTACATTTTAGAGAAATTGTAACTTACTATTTCTATAGTGAGTCTAGATATCTTCCGGTTCACACAGCCTTTCCTGTTACAAGTGCATGAAGCACTTTGACTTCCCTTTACAACACAAAGTCTGCTTTCTTGACTTTAAATCCACTCTAGCCTGGGTTTTTGAAAACAATAACTTATTTGCATGTTTATGTTGGTATATGCATAGCAGAATTCAAAATCCAGAGTTTATAACGGTCATATTATATTACACTTTGATAATGCCACTCGTGGTAATTTGCTTGAATTGTATTGCTTTCAAAATGAATTCCTACTTGAATATCCAACCTGTAATCAGTTACATATACATAAAATCAAATTCTCCAATATCCTTAAGTTACCTATAAGATTATTTTTTTTTTTAAAAATCAGCAAAACCTGTTTTATAAGCATATAAATGCCATTAAATCTGTTGGCTTTTAATAGGATATATTCCAAGCTTTCATGGAAAAATTAGAAAGAAAAGGACCATATTTTAATACACAGGTAATAGATTTTAACAAAATAACTAATAGGCTTCAACTTAACTTTCATGTTTTCAAATTTATGGCAAGGAAACAAAAAGCCTTTAAAAAACAAAGTAATTGTTTTTTATACCACATATAAAGTTACATTAAGTGAAACCACAAACCATTAAAGAGATTCTTCCCATGATAATTAGTAATAACTGCATACTAACAATACATTCAAGTTTTAATTGTTACAGACTTTAAACAATAAAAACTATAAGCTTAATCACTGGATTTGGTTGTGGGAAGATACTTTAATTTTTAGCTTAATGAATAGTTCCATAAACATGCCTATTTTGATCTTTTTTCTTGCTTATACATCTTCTCTGCACTTGGCTGTAATATGTTTATTTCCATTAAATGCCACATCTGAGAGTAATTCAGCTTATTACTATGTTGGCTGAACATCAGTATAGATAAGGAAAGAAAATAAATGTATCACTTGTAACAAAAATAAACTGTTTTGTTTATTTAAAAAGCAATGGTCATTCTTCATCTGTTTAAAAGCCCAGTGTTAAAATATTTGGTTATCCTAATGTAACATGACTTTCCCCCTTACCTCACTTTGTAATGAAATAATTTAGGGATATTTAATAATCAAGGAAAGATAATCCCTTACAAGAATAGTACAAGGAAGGAGCTATCATTGATTGAAACAACATTCTTTATTTATAGCCACTAGAAACTTTATTGGTGGTCAGCCCTGAAGCAACATTACAGTTTAATCCATTTCCCTATCCTTCAATAAATATAGAAAAGGCAATAAATAACTGGACCTAGCTTTCACTTAAAATCTGAATTTCCTCTCCATATTTAGGTTTCAAACACAGTGTTGTTTTCACAACAGCAGCAGACCATATCTTTGGCTCTTTTTTTCAGAGGGAAATTTTCTCAAATAATGCTCTTCACTTTGGTTCAAATAAAGTATCCACATTTGGATCATGAACACAAATAGAAGTGGTAGAACAATTCAACAGAAAGTATTTGTGATAATAACTTCATGTTTTGCAAATAAATTCAACACAACATTTTTAAGATATATAATCATATTATTCTCTAAGTTTTTAAATTGTTTACATGTTTTAATAATGTTATTGGATATTTTACTATATATGTATAATAAAAGTTTTTTAAAAATAGAAAATATGGCACAGAAAGATATAAAATTAAAAACATTTATATTATCTAAATTCTGTTAATGTATTAATAGCATCCTAATTCCAGTTCAATCTGCATTGTTACTCTTCTCTCCCCAGCTTAAAAACATCATATTGAAGTATTCTAATGGTGAAAACAACTTAGTAGTGCTTACTTCGCTTGTTTTAACCTGTAACCTCAGAATTTGAACACAAGTTCCATCTTGCTTTACTCCTTCACAAATCTCCACAAAGGACTTCTCAGCAGGAATATGTATACATATTCTTGTGTCCAACTGCACACACTGACTGCATTCCATACCCAACAAAACTGCCCTCAACTGGAAGATTTGTTGTTGAGGGAAAAGAGTAGTGTTACCTTTAACCCTATTGTCTGTTTCACTGGATTAAAACATTTACTCAACTTATTTTTGTTATTAATATTTAAAACAAAATTCAATTTAATCTGTTTTTAAAAATCACAATATTGGCTCTAGATTAAAATAAAATTTGAATATATCTCTATGGCTGCCAGATATGAGAACCTATAGTGTACTACACCAAAATTTTAGATTTTTAAGGTCATTTTCTATTTGGCTTTTTATAGATGGCCATTCATCTAAATCAAAACCAAGAATATCATTTGAATCTTGGTAGTAAAGAAACATAAGAGCAAATAAATTACCATAAGAGATATTTTAATAGAACTAAGAAGCAAAATTCTAGGCAATTTTCAACAAACGAAAACAAAAGATGGTGACATCATTCTGTATTTAATTGTCCCAGAACAAAATGTTAACAATATAACAGAAACCATACCTATTTCTGATGTAACAAAATTGATATTTTTTGTTGTTTTTTATGACTTTTGTTAGTGTCCTTTTTATGAATTACATTTTTACTATCTGGATTAGAATTAGAATGAATTAGAATTAGAAAGAGGGACCATACAGTTATGTTAGCGTAATGGAAAATAATCAATAGTAATATGCTTCATACTTATTTGTATCAAATTATACACATTTTAAAAAGTCTTTACTAATATTTTGCAGAGTAAGATTTAGTTACTTTTAAATTATTCTCCAAGTCTTGCAAAGTGCTAGGAAAAACATTTTTAGATTACAAATAAGACATGAATAGTTTCTAAAGAAAAATAACTTAAAAAATAGAAAAATTACTTCAATGACTGGCACAGGACACCCCCAAAAACCAAAATTAAATAAGAGGGGGAAATTATCAGTAAGTTCAATTATTGATATTAAATTAAACCTCAGTTCAAACAAAATTTTGCCTTTGAGAAGGCACTAGCACTGTCAATTTAAAAATAACTGATCAATTTAAGTCATTTGAGAAAAGCAACAAAAAATACTCCCAACTTTTATATTTTTACGCAATCTACTACAAAAAAGAAGTGTTTCAACAGAAGTACGTTAGGCATGAATTTTAGGACAAATCTTTATAGTGTCAATTTTGATAAAGATTTCAGATCAGGTTTTGTTTTTTTTTTCTGCCATATCTTATGTTCTCTGATTCTTATGAACTTTAGGTAAGGTGTTTTGAAATAATAATAAAAACAATCCTCACCCAGCCTGCTGCTTCTATCTTTAAAGCTGGGATCATCATGCCAGAGAAGCTCAGAACCAAAATGTAAACTGAACTCAAGAAGGAATGAATTTTAAAGAGCCAAATGGTGGAAATGGTAATAATCTACCGCTATTCTCGCAAATAAGAAATTTACAAACATACTCTGTCTTATTAAATCTAAAAATTAACTTTCCATTTATAGACAGCATGAGGAATTCATCAGTTTACCTCTAAAATCACCTAGAAGGAGCTGATATGTATATACATGTCATGAAATCTGCTCTTTCATTAAGGGGACTTTGGTCCCTAAGTCTTTTGGAATGGGATTCTGGAAAAGAAATGGTCAGGAAAACAAAGAGTCCAAATATGAAGATAGTAACCTAAGCTCTGTCTTTTAAATGCATGTGCTAGAAAATGCTGAGAACTAGCTATAACCTCAGCATGTGCTTTGTTTCCCGATTATTTTAGTGAGGAGAGTAGGTTCTTATTGTTCTTTCCAGTGGGGTTTCATGCTTGGATTACTGTCCCATTTTACTCCATTAGTTAATACATTCTGCCTCTACCACATTCCCTCCACCCTTAGCAAGGCAACTTGCAGGATAAATGAGTTGTAACCAAGAAACAAGTTTAAATACCCACCCCTTCTCAGCCTCCTCATACCCCTCCCCCCACAAACCAATGCCTATCTTCTTTGTTTTCTACGGCTGGTCTGCAAATACTTATGTACATGCCAATTACCAAAGAGTTTTTTCACTACAGCTCTCATCTTTCTCCCCTCCTAGAAGAATAGTAATAATAAATGAATATTTTAAAGTTTCACCCAAGTGAAGCAGTAAAATAAAGGATATAATTGCAATAAAAGGAATCATGCTTATCTACTACTTTAACAATTATGTATAAAGTTTACCAGATAGATTAAAATTCTCATTCCTGACTTAATAGTTGAAAATTTAAAAAATCAATTTATCCCAACCAGAACAAAGTGTTCTTAAAGAAAAATATTGGTTATATAAATCTTTGAGAAAACATTTGAAAATATCTCAGGTTTTAGAGTTTTGGCTTGTCTAGATTAATTTTTGAACTTTTTTTACATTAAAATTTTCTCTACTTTAAAAAATTCTTTAATATTTTTTCTACTGTATCATCTTCAAAATATAAAAATTATAGAATATATAAATCCCAACCTAGAATCATTTTACAAATAATCATGTCTTCACATTTTAAATTTCTTAGATGTTTAAGGGTTATCTAAATTAACTCTGTAATCTTCAGCATTTCATTTACACTATAAATTTAGTTTCTAAGCTTTAATTAATTTGTCCAACTCAAAATAAACCATTTGTAAGTTACTCTGATGTTTCTGAGAAATAATTTTACATGAAAACTTTAAAAGTATATATCTATTAACCACATTAACGAAATGTAGTTGAATTATACAAAATGTAAACAAAATATGTTAAAACAGTTTTTCTTTACTAAGCAAATGAGTTTTTAAAATTTGTTTTAAAGAGCTGCTCAAATAACTTTGTTTTAGTATTATGGTACATGGCAATTTGTTACTTCAATTAGTTGGTTTTTGGAGACTAAAACGAAAGAGTACAGAACTAAATAAAGAATAGTTTTTTCCAAAAGAACTTAGGATGATGTAACATCACTACTAGCCAAGAGCTAACAATATAGAAAAAAATTTTGAACTCACTGATTTAAACCAATTCTCTCATGTTTTTAATATTTATTGGGGAATTATCATCTTACTGGTTTTTTAACGAAGTATTTTGTCAAGACAATAAAATGAACAATTAAATTATCTGTGAACAAATTATTAAGTTATATTTCTAACTGGTACATTTCCTTTTCCTTAGATAATGAAAGAATTGGAAAGTCTGTTATGAAGTTAGATATACCAAACAAATTTATACTTCCCTCTTTCCTGTCATGACCAGAGTTCTGATCTTTATTTTTTAGAAGACCAACAGCAACTTATGTATATAATTACAAACGCACCCAAAACACCACTACCTAGAATACAGCACTGTAGCTGTTAGCTTTTTCAGTTAAAGTTAAATGATTATTCGTTTGTTTTGTGCTTTTTCAAGCCAAATTCATATTTATGTTTTCTCACCGTCTCCACCAAACGTCAGTAAAATTAGCACCTTTCAGCTACAGAAATCGCTAATCCTTCAAGGTCGGTCTCAGCTTCTTTGGTCTTAGGGCAGCTTCAACGAAACGTGGTCTCCGCATAGTTGATTCTACCCGGAATTTTTCGTTTGCTTTTTTTGGAGAGGTTGTTTAGTTTTGCTTAGAACAACCCTGTGGACCACAAAGGGGGTTAGGAAGGGAGGGGGCAGAATGAGTCGATTTCTCTAGAAGCCCAGGAAAATTCAGCCATCTGGAAACGTATTTTGTCTTTCTAACTAAAAAAGACGTATAAATTCTAAGATGCTGGAAAGGGGCAGGGAAATGATGTGACTCCAGCTGCTGAGCATGGCGCAAACCCACGACCTCCCGGCGCTGGACGTTGGGGGAAGGGAGGGGTCTCTGCCGGCACCACGCGGTCAGCCCAAGGGGCGGGCTCCACTCGCGCACGCAACTACTCCCTACTCTTCCTTAGTTACCTCCCTCTTTCCTCCTTAAGGGTTGGGGCTGGGGGCTCACAGCTAATGGGCAGGAAAAATGAGAGCACGAACAGGAGAAGCCAATCTCATCCCTCAAGAAAACAAAACCAATGAGAGGGAGCAAAGGGTTATTTTCGCGCCACAAAAGATGGAAATCCAGGGGCGGCTCGGGGGGCCAATGAATGGAAACCAGCAAACGGCTCCGGCGGAGGCAGCCGACGATGATAGGCTTCCTCTGTCCACCAATCGGGTGAGAGAAAAAGCCCCCCCCGCCCCCTCCCCAGCTAGGGGCGGTGTCTCTCTCCACGCCGGTTGCTCAACTTGGTCTCGGCGAGTCGGCCCCGTGGAGCGCGAAACCCCGCCCCGGGGCCGCGTTTGCGCGCCCTGTGCACCCGCCTCGCTGCCCAGCCCCGCCTCCGGCAAAGGCGCAGGGTTCAGCAAGGCTCCCGGGGGTCTTTCTCCGTGGGTACCGAGCATCCCCCAGCACCAGGGAGCCTCTTGCACGCTCGAAACAGGCCGGAAGTTCGGGAGGGTAGCCAAACACTCGCTGTTTGATCCGCCCCCGCGGCCCGCGGGCGGGCGCGCGCAGGGGAAGGACGACCTCAGGTGGAGTTGTGCTGTGAGGGGAACGATAGAGGCTCCCCGCGGCCCCCACGGCTAATTCGTCCACGCAGCTCCGCGCGGAGGGACAGAACCCGAGGCGGAGCCAGAAGGCGCCTGTCCCGCGGCAGGGCCAGGGCAGTCCAGTGGTCGAGGGCCTCCGAGGCTAGGAAGCGGCCGACGAAGGATCTTCCCCAGTGTGAACTGCAAGGATCCCGCCCTCTTTTCTCCCGGCAGAGCCAGGGGAAAAAGGAAACAACCCCATCTTCTCATCTCCTGGAGCACTATTTTTGATTTTAAACAAAAATAACTGAAGGCATGTTCCGAAGAGAGTGCAGAGCCAGGTTACCACTTATCACGCATCTGCTTTAAACAGATCAGAGTCCAGAAGAGCTGTTCGAAGGAACGAGAGGATGTTAAAAACACCTCCTATGAGGCCCAGGCGACGCGGCGGGCATTGTGTGCCCACCCGCGTTAAGGACTTAGGCTCTCGGCTGGTCTCAGAGGCAGCTGGGAGTTCGGAGGGGTAGCAACAAGAATGCCCTTTCCCCCTGCTCTACCTGCTCAGCCTTCGCTCATAACCTGTGGATACAGCAACGGTAACCGACCTTCTAAACAGTTTTTCCTCTTTAATGTTACACTGACCCATAAGAAACATTGTTATTGCCCTCAGGTCAGCAGATAGGGAGGAGGTGCAGCTTTTCAAAGAGTAAAGAGGCTGCAGTTGGAAGGGCTCAGCCGCATCAGAGCACATACAATGGGTGGGATTCCTTCGTGGCGTTAACATTAATTAGGAGCTGCAACTGCTCCAGGACGAACCTGGAGTAGCCCATGTACATGGTTAATTTCTTATGTGAGACTCATTAAAAGACTGGAAGTTGGATTGACCTTACATTCACTGTTGAAAATCCACCAAAGATATTTTTGTACTTGAAATGCCAGTAAAAAACAATTTACCCATGCTTTTTTTCACTCAGCCATTGAGTATATACTTATTCCTCAAATACTTGGAAGATTCGAAGTGGAGTAGACTGTATCCACCTCCTTTTTTGATATCTGAGCTTATATAACTCGTGTATGTTTTTAAGGTCCTAGATGGAGTATCCAATGTGTTACAATAATACACAGATTAAGTTCACAAGAGTCCCAGGAACATATTTCAGCAAAATAGCACACACTTGTTTTAAATTCCAGCTGTTAGATTTGTTTGATAGTGACAGACAAGCAAGGGCTAGTATTTATGGAAAAAAAAAAAAACCAATTTATCCCATGCTTTAGAAGTAGATATTTCTTTAGATCTCAGTTTTAATAAGAGCAAATAGTCAACAATCCAGAAAGCACCATTCAACTGACTTTGGAAGCAAGCTGAACGTATAAAATTTGTTCTTTTGAAAAATTACTAAAAGTTAAATGATCAGACTAGTTTATAAAATTTAAAGAGGCATTTAGAAAAGCAAATATCACTAAATGAATGAAAAGCATATTTCTCCAAATACCTTTTGATCACATGCAACAGGTACATGGAAAATAAATTCATAATTTTTGATATTTACATTTTGAATACCACAGAAGTCATAAAGGAAGAATACATATTTTTTCTTTTTTAGAACCAAAGTTCTCTTTTAAAAAAACATGAAAAAGGAAAAATAAGTAAGCTCTTTTAAGAAGTTAAACCTAACCATAAACTTTAAATTTCACCACCAAAATGTTCTTTCAAGATAGAGCTCATAATACAATTCTAAACATTATTACACAAGAACACGTTTGTCCCCTCCGTCTCAAAAATTAAAAACATTTCACTAAATTAAATGTGAATGAAAATATTGTGAAAGTGAGTTTACGTTTAAAAAGTTAGATTTGCTTGGCAGGAAAGAAAAACCTGTAAGAAAGAACAGTTGCATTTAAAATGGATGATCTGACACCTTCCGGTTCCTTAACACAAAATTCTAAAATAAGTTCCTTTTAAAAGAAAAAATGTGTATACTCTTTACATCATGCAATAATTCCCACATATTTAAAACACTAATCTACTATTCATCTTTTAATTGGAAAATATACACTTTAAAATGCCGTGTGAGGGCTTGACAAAGGGAAAAGAACTATATCAATTGTCATAATTACTGAAGATGTTTCAGTGTAAATCTCCATATTTTTCTATTACACATTTTTCTACTAGAGAGCGTACCAAGACATTAAAGATTCTTGTTTATATTTCCATGCTATATAGAATTTCATTCACTTTTTTAAAATAAGCATTTTATATCTTTTCCATGGAATACCTGTTAAATATGCACCATAAGTATCTGGTGCAAATGAAGCCTCTGAGTGGAGTACACAATCATTAAACGACACTTGGAGATTTCCACAAGAACCCCAGCACGGCGTTCATTTCCGTATTCCTCGTCTCCAGTCCGCAGTCTGTTGGCCCAGAAGGCTCCACTGGGCCCAGACCCTCCCCCCAACACCCACCATTGTCCTCGTTATATACAGTACAGGGGAAATTATGAATGGTTCTCATGGCCAAATGTGGGCAAAAAAGAGGCAGAAAGAGACTCGAACAATATTTCAAGTGCGAAATACCACCTAGGGGTATCGCAGAGCAGTCTTCCTGTTTTAAGAGTCCCAAGTTCTCCAACTAAAATTCTTTAAATAAAAGTACCAGCCTACCCCACTCCTCCTCCTCTGGAAACTACAGGAAGAAATGGTTTCCGTTTAAATACCGACTTTTCCCACTCTGACTTCTCTTCTCCGGCCTCCGAGGCCCGGGACGCCCCCATCCCCACGCCAGAAACCTCCGCCCCTGCGCTCCCCTCCCCCACCGGTGGCCAAGCCCGCCCCCGGCCTCATTTATCCCAGAGCCTTGTCTGAATCGAGCAACCAATGGCAAACGCGAAGCCGAGAGCCACCGCGAGCGCAGGCGGAGGCGGAGGAGGTGTCGCCCAGACACCCGCCCAGGACGCCGCGGGCTCCCATCCCCCACCGCCCGGCTCGGGGCCGCCCCACTTCCCCGGGGCCCGGGCCCGTGAAGGGTGCACAGGGTGGGGCGCCTCTGCCGCTTCTCCCGCCCCCACCCACCGCACCCCACCCCCTCGCTGCGTTTCCGCCCCTGCAAGCCCTGGAAACGTGCTCGCGGCTTTGCCGAGGTTACACTTCTAATGTCATCAAAGCCACAAGGGGAGTTCGGAATTGTGACTCCTTGGTTTTGTTAATTACCTATTTTAAAAAATCGAATACGTATTTAAAAGTCCGGTAACTAGAGCTGAGAAATTGCCTAGTTAGCACCCCTACCCCTATCTCGTTAAAAAAAAAAAAAAATCAATATTCCTCCCCTTTTCCTCCCCTCCCCCTCAGGATCCGCCCCGACCAGATAACCCTTTCTAAACTCTGTTGTGACAATCAGCTCCCAGAGCCGCGCTCCCCTCTGCGCCCCGGCTGCGGCTCCTTTAGTATTTTTTTGCCCTCTTCCTCCTTCCCTTCTCAGGGTCCCTCGCCCAATCTCATTTCCCCTCCCCCTCTTCCTCCTCTCGCTGGCTCTTTTTTCCCTCGAAACCCCCTCTAATTGAGGAGCTGGGATTCCTCACGTGAGACGTTGATTTGTAGTTTGAACACGTGGCTTATTCAAAAAGCCGGACACTCGGAGCGGATTTTTTCCGCCTCCTGCGCCTTCCTCCCTCCACCCCTCCTCCCCTCGCTCCTGCCAGTCACCCTTCGGGGTTTTTTATGGGGAGGCGGTGCCTGCCCTCACGTAGTGTGATATTTTCACCGTCCGCTGGCCGATGCCAACGGGGTTGGGGAGGAAGAGACAAAAAGTAGTTGACCCCCCTCTCCTCTCCTCCTTTTTCTCGATAATCCCGCCTCCTCCTCAGAGTTAGGAAGACTCGTTGATGCGTTTGGGTTGTAGCAAGGCTTTTTCTTTTCTTTTTTTTTTTATATCTAGAGAAGGAAAAACAAGAACCCTTGGATCTGATTTTTCGCTCCTCGTTCTTGTCCTGGTTCTGACTGTGTTTGGGTATTTTAGCGGCGAGAAGACGAGGGGAACAAAACCCGCCGGATCCATCCATCACTGTGGGTGGTTTTAATTTTTCGTTTCTCTCAATTTTTTTAAACAACCGCTCTTCACAATGAACAAACTGTATATTGGAAACCTCAGCGAGAACGCCGTCCCCTCGGACCTAGAAAGTATCTTCAAGGACGCCAAGATCCCGGTGTCGGGACCCTTCCTGGTGAAGACGGGCTACGCGTTCGTGGACTGTCCGGACGAGAGCTGGGCCCTCAAGGCCATCGAGGCGCTTTCAGGTGGGCCCCGGCCTGGCCCCGCGGGGCGCCTGCCCCAGCCCTGCGCCGCCCGGGCCTGCCGGGGTCGGGGGCCGGGAGCCAGGCCCGCGGCTGCCGCCGGGGCGTCCACACAGGGCCCGAGGCCCGGAGAGGGGGCGAGGCCCGGGCGCGCACCGGCGTGGGTCCGGGCGCTTTCCTCAGCGTGGGCTCGACCCGGCCCCCCGCGGCTCCCCTCCCAGCGCGTTTGCGGGCTAAGGGCCGACGCGCTGTCAGAAAGCGCCGGCGCCGGCTCCTCCGCGCTCGCCCCGCGCCCCGCCTGGGCCCGGGCGAATGCTCCAGGCTCCGGCACGCCGGGCCTTGGGGGCCGGGCGCGAACGCCGGCTTCTCCCTCCTCCTCCCTTCCTCTCTCTGCTCGTTACTGATGCCGTGGGGTTTGCTGCCCGCCGCCCGCCTCAGCCCCCGGCAGTGGGAGAACGCGGAGTGGCCTCGACCCCGCTGCGGAGGGAGGCCGCGGGCCGGTGCCTCGCGCAGGCGGCCCCGCGCTTCCTCTCCACCCGGCTGGAGGCGGCGAGTGCGACCTGGGTTCCTCCTTCTACCTCCCCGCGTCGGACGAGCGAGAGGGGCAGGAGGGCGGGGGCGGCCGGCGGTCGCCGGGGAGGGAGCCCAGCTGCGGTGCCGGGCGGCCCGCCGCTCTCCGCGCCCGGGCCACAGGCTGCGGCCTCCGGGGGTGGCGGGGCGCGCTCGGCGAGGGCGGGGGCCGGTGCGTGGCGGAGCGGTGGGCTGGGGCGGGGAAAGCTGCGCTCGGGGGCCCTCCAGGAGCCCCGTGCCTTTCGGGCGTAGTTTGTGCTCAGATGTCTCGGGGCGCTCGCTCTTCCTGCGCCTACCCTGCGGTCCTCGAGCCTTTCCCGCCACTCTGGTCCCGGCCGGCTTGAACCTGGGAGAAGGGCCCGGGCGTCCCCACCTGAAGAAAGGCACCGTAGCCCCTTCCCTAGGGTCTGTCTTATGGGAAGGCCCGGGGAGGTGGGCAGAGGGGCAGCGTACGTCCTGCGGGTGTTGTCGTGGGGTTGGGCGACCCCCAGAGGTGGGCGGGGGAGGCCGGGGGGGCGGTAGAATGTTGCCAAGGAGTGGGTCCGCCCATTGATCCCCCTCCCCACCGATCTGTAAGTTGCACACACACAGCCCTGAGGGTGTCTGCTTCCCACCCGTGAGGTGCCGGGCTTCTGTCTCGGCCTCGAGCCGCGTCCGGATGCTGTTCGGGGTCTCTGGAGGCCACTTGTGTCGCTGCTTAGGCTGTGCGGGTCTTTTGGGCCGGGAGAGCCGCTAAACTCGGCCAACAGTCTTCCACCTCTTGTGTATTCGCAGGTAAAGTGGAACTGCACGGGAAACTCATAGAAGTTGAGCACTCGGTCCCAAAAAGGCAGAGGTGAGCTTATTTATTATGTTCTCATTGATTCTGTTCTCAGTCTATTGGGAGAAAAGACCCAACACAGCTGAAAATGACGTCTTTTCCTCTTATGCTTATTGGGTTTCTGTATGGCTTGGCGTTTCTCGTCTTTTTCTCTTGCACTTAAGTTTATGGCAGGTGTCTGTGTGTGTGTGTTGGTAATACTGCAAAGAAATGGAAGGCTTGTCTGTGGCCCCTGCCACTGGATTGTTGTTATTGGTATGCAAGTCGCTCAAGGAAGCTCTCATAGCTAAATGTTATCCGGCAGAGTAGGTTAAGTTGCTACAACAGGAAATCAAAGTCTCAGAGGGCAGTTTTTGGGAATCTGTAGGAATTTGGAAGCAATGCGTAACCCCCTTCCACTCCTATAAGTACGGGATAGGCGAAAGCAGCTGCAGACACGCGCGGGGGTGGCGTGTCTTTCCTTCTCTGTCCCGAGTTGGCGGCGACGAGTCTGAGAGGCCTGGGAGGCCATCCGCACATCTGAGAGGAGAGGAATTTGCCTTTACCCTGTTAGCTCGATAGCCGGGATTGGAACACGTGAGTGAACGCCTGGGCTTCTCCTGCCCAGAAGCGCCTTTCAGTCACTCCAGAGTTTGTACAGGTTTCTGGTAATGCGCCTTGGTCTCCCGCTCCCCCCAACCCCACCCCACTGCCCCTGAAAATATTTTTGGTTACAAATAACCACCAAGAGATCGTGAACGCTGATTTGTGCCACTTAAGCCGGGGAATTGTACTTTTCGGAGAGCATGTGTAGTGTGTCACTTTATAGAATGTTTGGAGACTGTGTTTTAACCTCGGGAGTATTTTGGAGAAATGTCTCCTTACTCAAGAACAGGCCGGATCCCGGCTTTGTTACTCTAACTGGAAAGGCACTGCTCCCTCTCAGTGGGGCTGGGGTTGGCCTATACCTTTCTAGGTTTTGCAAGGTGGGGCTAGGGTTTCTGTCTTTACCCCTCCCCTCCCCCACTCCCAAGCTGGGCCAAGCAATAAGCTGGAAGTTAATTTAAACTAAGGCTGCGTGGGTTTGGTTAGCTATTGGTGAGAGTGTGTGTGCTGGAGGGCAGGAGGGGTTTGCTGTGCATTTCCCTGGTGCTGTGCAGAGAGAGATGGCTACACAAAATGTCATCATATGCCTGTTTCTAGATTGAGCTCTCTTCAGATAAAACATTTTCGCGAATCATGTTTTTGTTAGCAAGCTGGTTTGGATTTTTGTAGATTTCTCTTGTTCGTGTACTTTTCATTAGGATAGTTGGAAAGGGACTTGTGTAACCAGGTAGATTTAGTTCTAGCTGGGAATTTTGGTAGGGGTCAAGTTATTTCATATAGTAGAATGGAATTCTTTTTTAAAAGCTTCTAAAATAATAGAATGTGTACTGAAAAGTATCTAAATTGATCTCAGTTTAATAAGAATTGAAAAATTGAGAAGTCATATCTCCTTAAAAAAGTTTCAGGGCATGGTCTAAATTGTTTACCTAGGGGTGAAAATGTAAGCACATTCTGCAAATCCTAATTGGTTTCATGTTTAGCCAGTGTGTCTTAATTTTCTTCAGATGTTGAATAAAAAAATAAGCAAATGGTTGTGTTGAAGGACTGGCATTTTAACACTTGAAAATTCCTAAATGTAAACATTGAATGTCTTGCGCTTTTCAGATACAATTCATTGACCTGCATGTACATGCAGATTACTTTGCCTTACTCTCCTGATTTTTCCTTTGCAAGCTGGTGTGAATTTCTCCCCATGTGTAGGTAATTAAATTAAAAACATTATCTGGTAATCACTGCCTGTTTTATTTTTAAAGGCTTTTGCCCAACCTAAAAACATGCTTAGTTACTTGTTACTTATAAGGAAGGAGAGTTCCTCTTTAGGAAAGCACATAAGGTAAAATGTTACCGGTGTCAGCAAGTATTTATCAATGGAAGCCTTTTCAGTTTATTAACAGTGTAGATTAAATTTTCTAGCTGATTTTCACTAGCGTTAAAATGCTCAGCATTTTAAATGATACTATTTTACTAGCAAAGTAAACAGGAATGAGTACATTGGAGACAACTTTTTACTGATTTAGAGAGCAATCAAGTAAGTCCTTTGCTTGTATTGAAATGGCTAAAAGCAAAAGTAGAGCTTTCTTTCTCTGCCCAGGAAAATTTGCTGGAAATCTATATTACAATTTTATTTTAACTGAACTTTGGAGCTATGTATGATACAGTTTGCCTTATCTGGGTAGTTCCACTGTCTGAGTAGGTTTGGGGAGAGGGCAGAGAAGGCACCCTGGTGATCCCAGGTGCCCAGCACCTATAGGAAGGTCAAGAGGTGGTACTGGTGACAGTGAGTTGAATGCTGCAGACCAGTCCTTGCCAAGTGAGGCTGCTGGACTTGGGTGGAGTTCTTTGTGCTTAGCAGTCATTGCATTCCATCCCATCATCATGTGGGCATCTGAGACAGGCACACCCACATATGCAGCAATGACCTTTATACCTGCTGTGCAAGGCATGTTGGGAGCCTGGTGCTTATGGCACAAGAATGCTTATGGCAGCACTCTGAGATGGATGAATGGGCTTGTAGCGACTAAACAGTAGAACAGGCCCAGGAGGAGATTTGATGCTTGGCAGGCTGGCCCAACTCTGGGAGCAGAGCTGGGCGGGTGACTCGTTCAGGAAGGGGCATTGTTGAGTTTGGTTCAGACCAAGCTTAGCTCCTGATTACCGAAGTCGCAAGGGAATGTGGAAGGAATGTTGCTTTTCTGCATTCAGATACCCCTCAGATGGGGAAGATTATAGCAGTGCTCCGCAGAGCTTGAGGTCTCCTGTGTCCAGAATGAAGAGAGGATTGTATTGAATATCTGGGATAGTGTTGCACTTTCTGTTCCAAATATACAAGATACAGCACATGAAGACTTGGCTTCACTCCGAGGTATAAGCTTAAAAAAATTCACGCTTTCCCCGCCTCACCCTGCCCCGTTGGGGGTAAGGGTGGGTGTGAAAATTGTGACTTTAGAAGACTGTAGCTGAGCTTGGTTGGATCTTGTATGTGCCCCTATGTGATTATGTAAATAGCACTGATTTCCTTTTTTTGTTATGTTGTGGGCTATTGGGCGTGGGAGAGGGAACGAGAAAGTCGCTGACACTGGGGAATTGAGAGGATGGTGGTTGTAGTTCATTTGCCATTACTTTCTTTAAGTTATGGAAATTTTTCATATTTTCACTTTTTTATGGTTTAAACTTCCTCATGATTTAACTGTTAGCATTGATTAGGATAATATGTATCTAAAAATATATTTGAATAAAGGAAAAAAAATAGGATATTATAGTTGTTAATATTTTTCCAGGAAGGATCTGTTAAAACAGACTGTGGTGCCTAAGCTCAAAAGTCTTTTTGTTTCCATAAAAAAAAAATTAAGTGAACAACTTATTTCCATATTAGAATCTTGCGTTTAACATGTAAATTGGATAAACAAAGCATGCATCAAAGTTACAGGGTTTTAAATGTATCTTACCTTAAATGGCTATTTAAATGCTAGTGCTGCATTTTAATAGCTGTTAAGTATAGAATAGGATGGTGCAGTGACCAGCAATGTGCCCATTAGCCAGGGTATATGACTTTCTTGTCTCAGGACAACAAAAGCTTTTTTTAATGCTGAACATTTAAACGTAGGTCTGAATGTTTATCAGTGTGGTTCCAGTGAATCTTGTGAATTAGGAAGATGTTTCACACATGCAGAGACTTGAGGTTGTAAATGTTAGGAAACTCATGGCTGGTAAAGAACAGGGTTCTTGAACCCTGTTAAAGGTTGAAGAACAGGGTTCTTTTACCCTCTGTGGTAAAGAGCAGGGTTATCTTTGGAGAGCTCAGTTTAAGATCAGTAATGCATGACTGCTTAAGTGGTTGTAGCCAATGAGATTTTTCTTGATTTCATATTGTTTTCTCAGTACAGTTTGAGAGAGTTTAAAAGGTTTCTTACTTTGGCCTTGTTAGAATTAAAAAATAAAATAAACAAATGTTGTTAAGTAGCTTCTGTGTGGCTGTCCACAGTATCAAGGAAGACTTTATGGAAACATGACATGTGCCTGGAGCCAGCGGGAATTGAGAATCTTGGCTTCTGTTTCTGGCTTTCCTTTTGATTTTGTGTGATCACTTACATTCTCTGTACATGCCAAATGCCATTATAATAAACTAACAAGGGGCACATTTTGTTCTGATTTTTTGCCATTCTGCTTGAAAGAAATGAGTTATCAGCTACGGCTTAAAAGTATCTTGGAATTACAGAGATCTGGGGTTTTTGCTGTAAGCAATTTGTATTTTTTTTCTGAGTATGGTAGCTCAGTTGCTTTTGCATATGCACCTCTTTCAGGCAGCCAGCAAGAGGGAAATGATCTTTGCCATAGTTTGAAATCCTTTTATGAGCCACACCACTGCAGTTAATGTGTTGTTACAGGTCTGGGATTTTGTATTAAAGTAAAGCTGTTGAGCCGCCTTGATATACACTTGAAGTAACTCCACTGTAATTGTCTTTAGCAGCATTCAGACAGCAACTTTTCTAGCGGTAACTAATTTTTGAAAGGTATGAATTATCCATGTAGTAACTCTGGTGGTTGGTTTGGTCTGGGAGGAAGGAGAGAGGCTGTGCTATTCTTAGCCAAGTTTCCTTTATCGACTGTTGCCTCTGATTCAAGCTTCCAGAGTCATAAGACAGGAGGTGGCAGTGTGGTAGCAGTGACTGAGGGATAGAATTGGTGTTTTTAGTTAGGATCTCTGCCCCATAAATCTGATGTTTAAAAATTGGTTTGGACTGCCAAGGTTTTGCTTGAAAGCTGGTGGCAAACATAGTTTTCAGTGCTCTATTAAAATTGAGGGTGTAATTTATTATGGTCTGAAATTGCTGTTTGGCAAATGTTCAGTATTGGTAAACAAACTCAGTTATAAAATTAATATAGTATGTAGATTTTGTTACCCTGAAGAGGAATACATAGTACATAAATTATGTATTTTAAGAATTATCCTGAAACCATTAAACTTGATTAGGAAATAGTTTGAAATTATTAAAGAAGTATTCTTTGAGGAAGCTAGTGGAACTATAAGCTGAAAGAGGCTTAAGTCCTTAGAATATATGGCATTATCACTTAGTTGTTTAGGAAGTTGATTCCATTGTGATCATGGCGTTTCAGTTGATTCATTGTGATCTATTGCTGCGTAACAATCACCCCAAAACTTGTGGCTCAAAACAGCTTGTTCTTCCTCATGATTCTATAGGTCTGCTAGGTGGTTGGTTTTCTTCCACATGGTATTGTTTTCGGACATTTACTAAGCTGGGCTAAAAGGTCCAAGAAGGCTTCACTCCCATGTCTGGCCTCTTGGTGCATGTCTACGTGAACTTTCTCCACATGGTATCTTATCACTCAGTAGTAGCCCCTGGCTGGCTACCCCAACTGAAAGCAGAAGATGCTAGGCCCCTTAAAGGCTAGGTCCAGAGTTGGCATATTATTCTAATCCCATTCTGTTGATCAAGGCGAGTCACAAGAGCAGCACAGAGCACGGATTCAAAGGGGATGTGGAAATAGACTGTATCTCTTTTTTTTTTTTTTTTTGACATTCATAGCATTCTTTTTTTTTTTTTAATTTTTTGTTTATTGCAGTAACATTGGTTTATAACATTGTAAAATTTATTATTATTCTTTTTTATTGAGGTAAGATTGGTTTATAACATTATATAAATTTCAGGTGTACACCATTATATTTCGACTTCTGTATTGACTGCATCATGTTCACCACCCAAAGTTTAGTTGCCATCTGTCACTGTACAAATGTGCCCCTTTACCCCTTTGGCCCTTCTCCCACCCACTTCCCGTCTGGTAACCACCAGTCTGTTCTCTGTATCTATGTGTTTGTGTGTGTGTGTGTGTGTGTGTGTGTGTGTTTTTATCTTCCACATATGAGTGAAATCATACGGTAGTTGTCTTTGTCCAGAAAATAGACTGTATCTCTTAATGGTAGAGCGAGATGCATATACAGAGAGGAGGAATTGATGGTGGCCATCTTTGTAGATGAATTGGAGACAGGGAGGAGTAGTGGCTTCAAACGTATGCTTGGAATGTAAAATATCTGAAAATCACATTTAGCACTAGAAATGGGGAGCTAATCCTTATATCCTAGCAGGAGGTGATGGTATTAGCTTTGGAGGTGATGAGTAGTGGTCAGTCTCTGTATATTTCTGAGGAAGAGCCGATAAGATTTGCTGATGGATTAGATGAGGGGTATGAGAAGAGTAAAGGATGACAAGAAAATTTTTTGGTGAGAAAAACTGGGTGGAAGGTGATGCCATTTACCAAAATGGAGAGTACTGGGGGAGGAACAGATTCTTGGGTGGAAATCGGGAGCTTTATTTACTTTTGGCATATTATGTTTTTAATACTTATTAGAAATTAGCAATTTAAATGAAGAGGTTGAGTAGGTAGCTGGATATATCAATCTGGAGCTCACGGGAAGGTGAGAAGTGGAGGTGAAAATTAGAGGCTTCATTAGCTTGTGGTATTTGAAATCATGGAATGGGACAAGATCACCAAGGAACTGAGCCTGGGGCTCTAGGAGGAAAGAGGGACCAGGAAAGGAGAATGAGGAAGGCCAGTGAGGTAGAGGAAAGCAAGCAGAGTGAAGTGTTTCTGGGAGATAAGTGAAGAAAGCCTGTGGAGAAGGAAGGTATAATCAACTGTATAGAATACCACTGAGAGTTTTTGATTTAGATGGATGGGTTAGTACGTGGGCGTGGTGTTAAGTCTCAGCCTTCTGGCTTTGCTGTGAATAGATGGAGAGTGGTGTATAAATTTTGGAGCAAGGTGGAATATAGACTTTCTTCCAGAATTTGTTTATTAGGATCTTAGTTCATTTTCTTATTTTCCAGAAACTTCTATGAGCTTGTTCTATTTATAACCTGCTAGAGATGGAAAAGTCTCCTAAGTTTAGTAGATCCTCTTGCCCAATGGACAAGACTTGTTTGTGACAGTTGACCTACTCTCTGGCATCTGTTTCAATACTTCTGGTGACTGTGAGCTCACTTTTTTATGGACAACCCATTCTTCTTTTTATTAATATATATTTGGAAAATCCTCTGAAGCTGTCTTAGTTTCCAAAACTGTGTAGATGAAGTCCAGTGCTTCAATGTAGTTGTCTAAATATTTGTTGACTTGACAAGCAAAGGATGAAATTATTGGCCAAAACATTTACAAATATCATGGGCTAGGTTTAAAATACTTTAATTACTTTGTTATTTTAGGATGCCAGAATATGTAAAGCATTCTTTCCATTTTATTTATAAAGTTTTAGCTATAAGAAATACGAGAAAGCTTTTGTAAGTACCCTAAATTCCCTCATTTTTATATATTTAAAAATCTGGTCCTTGGTAATGTAGCTTTCTCCTCAAATTATGAATTCTGTCTTTGGCCACAGTTGTCACCAAAACTAGGTGATGTGTTAGATCAGTTGATTTTGAGACAGATGACTTGGTCTGAATAACTTTTTAAGACTTTGTCTGTGCAAGTCCTTTGATCAACAGAGTACTACTTTCAGAATGTGTTAAACACCTATTATTTTAAGAAAGGAAAACTAATAAAATGAGGTAGCACAATAGATTTGTTTAGTGGTATTAGTTGCTTTACCAAAGGATTCTCCATAAATCCCTGGGAGAAGAAGTGACTTGTCCAAGGCACTGCAGGTGATTTAGTGGAACCCGTTTCCAGGTCCTGTGACTCTGCCCTGCTTTCATTCCTCCCATTTAAGTTGTCAAATCCTCAAAGTAGCTTACGCAGCCGCCCGATCATGTTTGCAGTGGCAAGTTGGAGCAGAGATGTCCTGTTTCTTGCTTTCTCTGAAGAAAAAAGAAATCTTGTTTGGCTTCTTTGAAGGATTGATTTATTGTCTTCCTGTAGGAAAACGATAGGTACAGGTAGTCTGGAATCGGGACTTACTATAAAATAAAAATATGTGGACATCCTGTTTCAAGATAGAAAGTGAGATTACTCTTTCCTTCAAGGTAATTTTTAGCAGCTTCATCTTAATATAAATGAATTCCAGAGAAGTGGGAGGGGCCTAAGGAGATATGAGAGCAGAACAGAGGGCATGAGGAGGTAGGTGCCATCCATGGCTTTATCTCAGGCAGATGATTGTGATTCATGGGATGTGTTTTAGATGCAAAAGAGGTAGAGGTGTCTGGAGTGGAGTCCATGGTGTCTGGTTGTCCCAGCTTGTTACCAAGTTTAGTAGGATCCTGGCTTGCAGAAGGGAGTCTCTTAAAGGTGGAATATTGTTAAGGATTAGGAGAGAGTAGGAGGGAGAAATTGTGCTGAAACCTCTTGATTAGAAGCCCTGAGGCTTGCCTGATGTGCCCTTGTTGAACTGAAGGGTATAGGCAGAAGAATATGAGGTCTTATTTGTGGGTTTGAATCCCAACTCCACTTTCTAAATGCACGATGTTGTTTAAGAAGGAAGAAATTGAGGTCTGGAGGGATTAGAATGGAAATGATGCCTCATAGAGTCCTGGGGACAATGTGTGTAAAGCATCAATACGGTATCACCCAGTGGTCACTCCATTGGCAGCTGTTGTATTTTTCCCCTTGAGATTCAAATGCAAAGGGTGTATGTTATATTTGGTGGTGACAACAGAAATATGGAAAATCTTTGTTCTGTTTTGGGATATGGACCCATAAGTAGAAATCTATGGGTGATATCTTTTTGTTTTTATTTTCATTCAGCATATATTACCTTTTTTAAATTAAGGTATATATAATCTAGATACAATAGAGTATATAAATACTAAGTAAACAGCTTGATGAATTTTAAATATGTATACATTTGTATTGATTTAAAATACATGAAGTAAAATATGAAAATACTTGCTTTTTTTTTTTTTTTTTTGGTGAGGAAGATTAGCCCTGAGCTAACATCTGATGCCAGTCCTCCTCTTTTTGCTGAGGAAGATTGGCCCTGGGCTAACATCCCTGCCCATCTTCCTCTACTTTATATGGGGTGCCGCTACAGCATGGCCCAACAAGCGGTGTGTTGCTGCCCGCCCGGGATCCAAACCTGCGAACCCCAGGCTGCCGCAGCGGAGCACGTGCACTTAACCGCTACGCCACCAGGCTGGCCCCAAAATACTTGCTTTTTAATCCTCCCTTTCCCCAAGTATTTGCCAGGTCTTACAGCTGGTAACTTGGTATGTTATTTTCCAGAAATTCTTCTATGCATATCCGCAAACACTTTTTAATTTAATAATCAAATCATATTGTTTGTTGTGCTTTTACTAAATAATGTATCCTGAAGAATCTTTGGTGGAGGTACAAATAGTTCACTCTTTTGAAATTAATAGTTGCACTGTTCAGCCTAGGTGTGCAACAATTTAACCGTTCTTTTCATGGTAATTTCGGTTGAGTATATTTGTATATATGTCATGGGATTCTTGGTTGGATATTTTTATAAGGTAAATTCTTAGACTGGGAATTGCTATGTCAAAAGACATGCACATTAAAATTTGCAAGTGCTATGCCCCAAACACTGAGTTTACTTATATTGACATGATTAGTCATAATTTGACAACTTAGAGAGCTGTTGAAGTGTGCAGTGAGACAGTTGGATTAAAAACGGTGTTTTCAAGCGTGGACTACATCATTCTAGGAACAGCTTTCTTCTTTCTACTGTGGATGTTGCACTGACTCTGACAAGTCTAGGTCCCTATTCATTTGTGCCCCTTGTATTTAAAAATTAAGTCAAAAGCTATAAAAATTAAGTTCTGATAACTGATAGCTCAAATACCTAGGGCTTATGTTCTCCCATACTTAGCACTTGGAGTTTTGGAGCGTATCTCAGAAACTAACATTTTCTTGCAGTGGGAACATTACTAAATCATATTTTGCAGAGAAATTTGATTAAAAATTAGTTCCCAAAACAAGTGGTTCTCAGCTTGCCACTCTAGCTGGGCAGGTGATGATTGGAGAGTTTAATTTAAAAAAAGCTGTGATGTTAAAACTGTTTAAGAAGTGATTGAGTTCTTCCTCATGACCCAAATACCTGTCTTTTAAAAAGTCAGCTGTTCTTGCAAAAATGGAGACTCTCTTGCTTTTTCTTTGGAGAGATAATTGTGGCTGAAAAATTTAATTTCCATATGTTTTGTGTGCTCGTTTACCTATTTCCGCATTTTTTGAGTTTCAGAAATGAATTCATTTCTTGGGGCTGGCCCGGTGGCTCAAGCAGTTGGGTGTGCGTGCTCAGCTGTGGCGGCCCGGGGTTCGCTGGTTCGGATCCCGGGCGCACACTGCTTGACAAGCCATGCTGTGGCGGCGTCCCATGTAAAGTGGAGGAAGATGGGCACGGATCTTAGCCCAGGGCCAGTCTTCCTCAGCAAAAAAAAAGAGGAGGGTTGGCAGATGTTAGCACAGGGCTGATCTTCCTCATCAAAAAAAAAATAAATAAATAAATAAAAAGAAATGAATTCATTCCCTGTGGCCTATATAAATTTTTAGTTTAATAAGCATAGATTGAGCACTTATGCTCATAGTCAGTTCCATGCTAGGTTTCATGGACTAGAAAGAAGAATAAGATAATTGTTCTGAAGAAAAATAATACATGGAGTACAGTGGCTTTCACTTTGTTCTGTCTGAATCGTGGGTGATGTTTTTATCTTCAACACTATCAGTGGCTCATTGTGGCAGTGATCCTAAAGGTGGATTAATATCTCTGCAGGTGAAGAGAAGTTATAAATATGTCATGGGGTATATATGGTGTGCCCTAGGAATACAGGAGGGACATTAGGCTTAGCTGCATGTTGGTACAGCCAGCCAGGGATAGGTTCAGAGGGAGATGTGAAGGCAGACTGAGTCTACCCATGTACAAAGGGGATGGAAAAGGCAGAAGGGACAGCAGGAGCCAAGGCATGTAAGTGTGAAATATCCTGGTGTGTGTGGGGAATCTACAAGCTGTTTGGGATTAGAGAGGCTCAAGTGTGAGGCAGGATGGTAGTTGAGGCTGAGCCTAGAGGGATGGCAAGAGCAGCCTGTGTGCTTGAGGAATGACTATATTATTTCTGATTTTTCGTGTGTTTAACTTTAGGGGCTCAGTCAGTTTAGTTTAATGCCATTTAGCAGATGTTATTTGGCATTATCATGCAAGACTTGATGCCTAGGTTAATTTTGGGATCTACTCACCAGAGATCATGTTGAAATGCTTTTACCTCTTAAGTGCTTCATGGGAACGGTTGTACCCCAAAACGTTCCATGGTGTTTAGAGCTGATCTTAGGATACCCTCTGACAGGGTGATTAGGGTAAGTCATGATATTACTAGGAACCCTGTAGTAAGGCTGACTAAGCCTATGTTATTTTTTTAAGGTCAGCTATGACAAGACAATCATCAGTGGTGATGATTAAAGCATCTGGTATTGTTTGATTCTTTTTGTGTGTATGTGTGAGGAAGATCAGCCCTGAGCTAACATCTGTCACCAATCCTCCTCTTTTTGCTGAGGAAGATTGGCCCTGGGCTAATATCTGTGCCCATCCTCCTCTACTCTATATGGGATGCCACCACAGCATGGCTTGGCAAGAGGTGCGTCGGTGCGTGCCTGGGATCCGAACCTGTGAACCCCAGGCCAGCAAAGTGGAGCACGTGCACTTAACTGCTGTGCCACCGGGCCGGCCTCTGTTTGATTCTTATTTATTTATTTATTTATTTAATTTTTAATTTTTATTTATTTATTTATTTTCCCCCAAAGCCCCAGTAGATAGTTGTATGTCATAGCTGCACATGCTTCTAGTTGCTGTATGTGGGATGCAGCCTCAGCATGGCCGGAGAAGCGGTGCGTCGGTGGGCGCCCGGGGTCCGAACCCAGGCCGCCAGCAGCAGAGCGCACGCACTTAACCGCTAAGCCACGGGGCCGGCCCTGTTTGATTCTTATTAAGGCATCTCAAGTGATGTAATGAACCTTTGGAGAAGAATGAAATAGACACTTATATTAACTGAGCAAAATTAGGGGCAGCGGTATAACACAGTGGTGGGGAATGCCGGTGACATCTTGCTTGGGATCACACAGACCTCAGTGAGAATCCTTGCTCAGTTTTGAGATCCTGGGCAAACAGATTCAACTCTCTGAGCCTCTCGGTTTATCTATAAATAGGCGCAATAAAAGCTATTATTGCACAATGTTGTTGGAAATTATATGATGTTTGTAAAGGACTTCTTGAAGTATCTGACACCTAAGTGGTATTGTCTCATATTAATAAGCTTCTGTATTTATATGTGGCAATTGAAAATAAGAGATGGGTATATCTAGTCCTGCATAATCCCATAGTTTGTGTTTCATATATACTCATACATAGAAATGTTTCTTTTTTCTTTGTAGAATATGAGTTATGTGTTGTGAATTAAGAATTTGTACTTTGTCTAATGTGTAGGTCTTAGTATCCCTAAAATGTGTCTAGTTGTGAAATTATCTTGAGAGATCATATTGTTAAAAAAAAAAAAAAAACCCAGAAGATAAAGAACTCCTGTTAATTTCAAAGAGGTAGACAACATAGTACCAAAATGTACAAAGGATAAGAAATGGCAGTTCAGAAGGGGATATCTGAAAAGCCCATCTACTTAGGAAAAGATAACCAATCTTACTAGTTATTAGGGAAATGCCAATTTAAATGGCATTTTTTTGCCTGTCAGGTTGGGAAAAATGAACAAGATTGATAATATCTTTGTTGGCAGCTGTGTGGAGGAATGTGTCCTCACACAGCTAGAGAGTAAATTGGTGAAGATTTCTTGGCATGTTATTTGGCAGTATCTGTTAGAACTTAAAATATGAATACCCTTCAACCAAGTATCTTGGAAAACAACCCAGTCCTCATGGTTTAGTGCAGTCTGCAAGCATAGTTTTAATCAACAATGTGGTAAAAGAGCTCCAAATCACCAGGCACGACTTGGTAAAAAGGTCCCTGGGTAGGAGTCCATAACACAGGCAGATAAACTTTTAGGTTTTATTATATCACCCATTACGTTAACAGGTACAGTAGATCCCCCTTATGCATGGTTTTGCTTTCCATAGTTTGTTACCCACAGTCAACCATCGTCTGAAAATATTAAATGAAAAATTCCAGAAATAAACGATTCATAAATTTTAAATGGCATGCTGTTCTGAGTAGCATGATGAAACCTCTCGCTCTCCTGCTCCCTCCTGCACAGGACATGAATCATCCCTTTGTCCAGCATATCCACGCTGTACATGCTACCTGCCTGGTAGTCACTTAGTAGCCATCTTGGTTATCAGATCTACTGTTGTGGTTTCTCAGTGCTTGTGTTCAGGTAACCCTTATTTTACTTAATGTTGCCCCAAAGTGCAAAAGTAGTGATGCTGGCAACTTGGATGTGCCAAAGAGAAGTTGTTGTTAATCTCTTACTGTGCCTTATTTATAGATTTTATTTATTTATTTTTTCCCTCCAAAGCCCCAGTAGATAGTTGTATGTCATAGCTGCACATCCTTCTAGTTGCTGTATGTGGGACGCGGCCTCAGCATGGCCGGAGAAGCAGTGCATCCGTGCACGCCCGGGATCCGAACCTGGGCTGCCAGCAGCGGAGCGCGCGCACTTAACCGCTAAGCCACTGGGCCGGCCCATGCCTTATTTATAAATTAAACTTTATCATAGGTGTGTATGTATAGGAAAAAACATAGTATATATAGGGTTTAGTACCATCCACGGTTTCGGGCATCTGCTGAAGTTCTTGGTACGTTTTCCCCGTGGATAAGGGGAGGGAGGAACTACTGTCTTATACAGATAATCTGGAACTTTCACCATTGTCTACTTTCCAAGCAAAGAGGACCCCTGGCCTTACTTTGACTATCTGGGACATTTTGCGGTTACCTATTTTTGAGCTTTAGAAGGTAGATTTTTGAAAAGGATGAAGATACCTAGAACCCCTTCTCTTGTTTTTTTTTCCTTAAAAGCACTTTGAAGTAATGTTAAACGATTTCTAACTTCTAGACACGTTTAATGTCTTTCTCCATAGTAGCAGTTTCACTTGTAGTGTTCTATTATAAAGAAATACTTGGTAAAAAGACATCTTTTTTTGCAATATTGTTTAATAGAAAGTTGCAAATAACTTAAATGTCCATCTAATGAAACTGTACCGTATTCTAACAAACTATACTGTGGTATATTTTGTAGCAGTTATAAAGAATGATATAGATTTATTTATTTATTTATTTATTTTTTAATTTTTTAGAAGATTTTATTTATTTATTTTTTCCCCCCAAAGCCCCAGTAGATAGTTGTAGGTCATAGCTGCCCATCCTTCTAGTTGCTGTATGTGGGACTCGGCCTCAGGATGGACGGAGAAGTGGTGCCTCAGTGCGCGCCCGGGATCCGAACCCGGGCCACCAGCATCGGAGCGCGCGCACTTAACCACCAAGCCACGGGGCCGGCCCAAAATGATATAGATTTATATGAGCTGACATGGGAAGAGTAAATTGAAAAGTTAAGTTATGGAATAGCTCTTAAAAAAAAAAAAAAAAACCTTTCATATCTACATGTCTGGCATTTTAAATAACATAGAAAAAGATCTGGAAGCTTACCCACCAAAAAGAGTCGTCATCTCTGCAAAAGGGAACTGATTGAGGAGGGGAGAGGCTAATGGGAGATTTTTGGCTTTATATCCTATTCTAATAGTTCTCAAGCATTTTGTTTTTGACCCTTTGACACTTAAAAACTGAGGACCCCTGAAGAGCTTTTGTTGTTTCTATTTATTGATATATGCTTCCTTAGCCACCAACTGAATAATGTTTTAAAATTATTTTTAATGAATGACTATAATAAACCCATTACAAGTTAACATAGGATTTTTGTAAAAAAAAAAAACAAAACTTTCTAAAACCAAAATAAAAATTAGAAAAGTGGAATTGTTTTACATTTTTGCAAATTTCTTTAATGTTTGGCCTGATAGCTGGATACTCATAAGCACTTCTGCATTCAATCTGTTGTGATACGTTGTTTTGATTGAAGTGTATGAAGAAAATCTAAAAGCTTCACACAGACAGAAAGGACAAGGAATATTTTGATAGTCTTTTTAGATAATTGTGGATATTTTTTGTTCCAACACCAAAACTTGACAAGTGGTAGTTTTTTAAAGGCTAGTTGAAATGTGGAATCTGAAATCACATCAGTGAATTTTTTGTACTCTGTTAACGTTAAAATCAATTGGTCTCTCTTGCACTTTGAATGGTTCTTTTATCCATAAGTACTGGGAAACTGTCAAAGCTCATGGTGGTAAATAAGTTTGCCAAAACTCTGGGTTTTACTTAAAAGCTCAAATTCAGATATTGGCAACAAATGCTATTAGTTTTTTTTTGAAGTGACTGGCTCACTTTGTTCTGTTTTAAGAAAATGTCCGTCAGATACTCAAGCTTAAATAACCATAGTTTGTCTATAGCTCTTTCAGGTAAAAATGGTGCTCCATGCAGAGAGTGGCTAGTTCAGTTTCACAGCTCAAACAGCTGCATAGTGCTTTGTCTCCAGACAATTGAAATAGGTACCAGAAGTGCCTTATGTGTACTGCCCTTTTTTCGCAGAGATATTAACAAGATGAGTACTCAAGGGTAATTTAAGAAAATTAATAATTTTTACTGCTTCATCAAAGACATTTAAAAATGAAACTTGGATTATATTTTAATGCAAGTGCCCAAGAAGAATACAAAGACTACTACTACAATTTAGTGCCACTGCCTTGATTCATGCCAAGGTGCCAGCAGTGTACCCACCATTGTTTTTGCACCATTAGTGCAAATGTCAACACAGTGAAAAAGGCAAATAACATCTTAGTATTATAAAAATAGTTTTGACTTCTTGGACCTCTTGAAAGTGTCTCAGGGACCCTCATCAGTCCACATACTGTATGTTGAGAATTGCTGCTCTACACTAATGTGATGTTTGAAATTATTTGGATTAGGTATTCCTGTGAATATGTATTCACATCATAACACAACAGATGGCAAGAACATGTGAGCATTTTATGCAACTCTGTGGCATGTTAGCCTCAACAGGGAGTTTTACACACGTCGGTTTGTGGAAAAAAAAAAAAAAAAAAGCAGGTGAGGGAAGAGAAAAAAACAAAAGAAAAAATGTAAGAAACTAAACACAAAGGAAAAAATCTAGGTGAATGAAAGATAAAAATATTTAGAATAAATATTTAGGGAGCACTTAAAACAAATGCACATGAGCAAAATGAAGTGAGTTTAAACATTTGGGCACCCACAGTCAGGCTTTAAGTTCTTCAAACCAAAGTGAACCCTACTGTTGACTACTAGCCTTGCCTGAGGAAATGAACAGCCTTCAGTACCTTTTGTTATTCCTAAAACATTAAAGAAATCTAATTTGACTCTAAGGGCACCATCCAAGTTTCTTTCAACAATTTAGACGTTTTGAGGCTGGAAGCTGTGGTGACTCATTGTATTTGTAAGGGTCCGGCCTCTGACATATTTCAGCCAGCTTTCCTTGCCCTAAGTAACTGTTGGTTAAATTTAGAAAATAACTACTGTCGTTCCTATCACAGGAGAGGTACTTTTCTTGTCTTAGATAATAATTTTGTTTTCTTTAAGAATTATAATACAATGACCTTTCATGATATTTCACCAAGTCTTTTACATTCTGTATATTTTTTCTGGTTTGAGAAAGCTGTTATGTTTTCTTTTTCAAATGGTTCTGTTTTGCTGGTTGTGGATCTTAGCAGTTTTTAAATGATTCATTCAAGAAATTTTTGGGTGTTTACTATATGCCAGGTACTGCTTTAGGTCCCTGGGAGACAGAAGTGAACAGAACACAAGAACTCGCTCTTAGGAAGCTTAGGTTCTAGGGCTGCACTGCCCACCAGGGCAGCCACTGGCCACATGTGGCTGTCAAGCAATTGAAATATGACTAGTCTAAATTGAGATGTGGTGTATGTGTAAAATATACACTGGATTTTGAAGACTTAGTTTAAAAAAAGAATATAAAATATCTTTCTAATTTTTATATTAACTTCACCTATTTCTTTTTACTTGATGTGACTACTAGAAAATTTAATATTATGTATGTGGCTTGCATTTGCAGCTTGTGTTATATTTCTATTGGACAGCGCTGATTTAGAGAGGAGAGATGGACAAAATGAATATATAATGTGAGACATGTTAAAGGCTACGGAGAAGAATAAAACAGGGTAAGGAGGAATGGGGACAATTGGCAGGGGGTCGGGGTTGGTTATTTCATATCAGATGATTAGGGAAAGCCTCACCAATAAGGTGCTGCATGAGCAGAGGCTTACGAGAGGTAAAGGAGTGAGAGGAGCAGGTGGGTGTCCAGGGAAGAATGACCCAAGCAGAGGGGTCAGCAAGCCAGGAGCACTGAAGCCCTCGCGTGCTCACTGCCTTTCTAATCAATGAGGAGGCCATTGTGGCTGAATCAGAGCAGCAGGAGGAGAGCTGTGGGAGATGAGCATGCATGCTGGTGGGTAGGAATGGAATGAGAGGAAGCCATAGAAGCAAGTGTTTTTAGAAAGGACAGTTCTGATGAGATTTATCTTTAAAAGGGAACTCGGCTGAGAATAAACCATGGTGAGTGGAGTGAGATCAGAGAAACCAGTTAGGAGAAAATTACAATTATACAGGTGAGAGATGGTGTTGGTGAGACCAGGGCTATTGAGGTGGTGGTAGTGGTGAGGAATGGTTAGAATCTATTTGCAAGATGGAGCCAACAGAAAATTTGGAGGGACTGGGTGTAGGGAGTGATGGAGGAACCAAGGATACCTTGACTGTTCATGGCTCAAGCAACTGGAAGGATGAAGTTTCCATTGTGATGCGCAAGATGGTGGGAGCAGCATGATGAGTGGAGGGGAGACAATGAGTCCAGTTTGGTCAGGTTATGTTTGAGATGCCTGTTAGACACGTGGAGATAAGATAGTGAGTAGATAGTAAATGAAGGAGGAGGAGGAGGGGTTCAAGGGGAAGGCAAGCCAGTGATAGAGCCCAAGGATAGACCAATGAGGTAGAAGGAGAATCTTGAAAGAAGTACCTGGAAGTTGTTATAAAAGTATTCCAGGTAGGAAGAGTTATCAGCCATGACAAGTGATGTAGAATAGGGTGAGGATGGAGTTGGCAGCATTATCATTGGTATCCTGACAGGTGCAGTTTTGATGGAGCAGTAGGACTGAATCCCTGAATGGTGTGGGTTTGTGAAAGAATGGATAGCTGGAGAGGATGTAGAGACAGCGAGCGTGGATAGGCTTGCAAGTAGTTTGCTGTAAAGACATCAGAGAAATGGGATGGAAGTTGGAAGGGCTGTGGTTTAAAGGGAGGGTTTTAAAAGCTTTTCATTTCAATTTAAGGGAAAGTTGCAAAGACAGTACAGATGACTTAAATACTCTTCATCCAGTTTCCCCAAATATTAGTTTTGACTACTCTAATTTTTCTGGAACATTTGAGAGTAAGTTGCAGAACTGCTGCCATTTATCTTTAAATACTTCAGTGTGTTTTTCCTAAAAGCAAGGACATTCTATTGACCATAGTAAAATTATCAAAATAAAAAAATGAACATTGATACAGTAGTGTTTAATCTACAGATGTTATTCAGATTTTGCCTATTGTCCTACTAATGTCCTTTTTCTGATCCCAGATCCAATCCAAGATTACATACTGCATTTAGTTGTGATGTTTCTTTTAATCTGGGACAATTTCTTAGTCTTTTGTTTGTCTTTCATCACCTTCTTGTTTTTCAGGAGTATGAGCTAGTTATTTTGTAGAATGTCCTTCAGTATGGTTGGGTCTGATGTCTCCCCGTGGTTAGAGTAAGGTTATGTATTTTTGGTGGAATATCACAGAAGTGATGACATCCTCCCTCAACAAACCCCATCAGGAGGTGGGGGATGTTGATTTTGTTCTGATAGTGGAGATGTTAACTTTGATCAGTTGGTTAAGGTGATGTCTGCCAGGCTTCTCCAATGTAAAGTTATTCTTTCCTCCTTTGTGTGAAGAATCTTGTGTGGAGATACTGGGAGACAATGTAAAGATCCTGTTTCTCATCATACTTCCACTAACTTTAGCATTCATTGATGATTCTTATCTGAAATTATTATTACTGTAGTGGCTGCCAAATGGTGATTTTCTAATTGTTATTTCTCCTACGTTTATTAGTTGGAATTTTACTCTAAGGAAGAGCTTTCCCTTCTCCATTTACTTTGTTTATATGAATATGGAATCATTGATTCTTATTTGCAGATTATAACATGTTACTATTATTTTGTTGCTCTGTCAAAGTGACAGGTGTTTGTTTTTTTTTGTTGTTGTTTTTTTTTTTTTGGTGAGGAAGAGTGGCCCTGAGCTAACACCTGTTGCCAATCTTCCTTTTTTTGCTTGAGGAAGATTGTCTTTGAGCTAACATCTGTGGCAGTCTTGTATGTGGGACGCTGCCACAACATGGCTTGATGAGTGGTGTGTAGGTCCACACCAGGGATCCGAACCTGCGAACACTGGGCCGCCTAAGTGGAGCACGTGAACCCAACCACTACCCTGGGCCACCTAAGTGGAGCATGTGAACCCAACCACTACGCCACTGGGCCGGCCCCTCAAAGTGAGGGTTTTTAAGGCAAGAGGTATTTAGTATGGTGGTGGTGTGCTGAAGGCATGATTTAGCACAGATGGAAAAATGATTATGATAATATCATGTTCACAATACTAGATGAAATCTTTGCATACGTATGCTTCATTTTAGACAAGCAGCTTTGTACTTAACTTGAAAACAGTCTAGCTGCCTAAATGTAATAAATCTGATGCATTTGACTCTCTTCTGAGGATGTCTTCTAACTGGTGAAAATCAGGTTATTCTTCATGTGTATGACACATTAAGTCTAAATTTGGATACTGTGCTTTGCACCTGAAAATGTGTAATAACTATTGGTCTAGTATGTACGTCACTTATAATAATTGTTAATCATATGTAGGTTATTTTTGCTATACCACTCGAACTTTATTTTAGCTGATGATCATGTGTTTTTCCCAGTCTATTGCATTTTGATGCACTAACTCTATAGTAAGTGTAAAATTGGTAGAGCCTTGTCATACATTTCTCCAGTGTTCCTGTTTTTTTTGTACGGTAATTAAAAAGGTTGGAAGACTTAAAAAATATATGTATATAGTATACATTGCAACATTTAAACCACAAAAACGATTAAAATTGTCTTTTTCTCCTTCCCCCAAATGCAACCACTCTGTAGTTTTTTGGGGAAAGATTTGTATACATACACAAGCATGTATGAAGTTGTACTTTTTAGAAAAAATATTACTTAGCTCTGCCCCTTACTGTGTTGGAGTTTTATTTATTTATTTATTTTTTGTGAGGAAGACCAGCCCTGAGCTAACATCCACACTAATCCTCCTCTTTTTGCTGAGGAAGACTGGCCCTGAGCTGACATCTATTGCCAATCCTCCTCCTTTTTTTCCCCATAGCCCCAGTAGATAGTTGTATGTCATCGTTGCACATCCTTCTAGTTGCTGTATGTGGGACACGGCCTCAGCATGGCCGGAGAAGCGGTGCGTCAGTGCGCGCCCAGGATCCAAACCCTGGCTGCCAGTAGCGGAGCACGCGCACTTAACCGCTAAGCCATGGGGCCAGTCCTGTGTTGGAGTTTTAAAAAGCAGTTTTAAGGGTGCTTTGGAAGCTGGGAGGTGGGAAAATTGTGGTAATATAGTATATTCAATACTATTAAAATAGTGGAGTCTTGATTTAGGAGTAAAGTATATTTACCCATATCTGGGCTAATAATATAACTTGTTTAAATGTCCTTATTAGTAGTAGGATATTAACAATATGTTAGGTTTCATTATTAGTACTTGTTACAGATTATTCTAATTTTCTGAAAACTTCATATGGTTTATCCTCATCATCAGTTATGGAAAGAAGAAATGTGTTGCACAGTGTTTAACCAAAAATTAAGAAAGAACAAAAAACCCCCAAACCTGAAAACCTCAGAGCAATCTTTTTAAATCGCGTGTACGTAACACATTATAGTAACTGGAACTAGTTCAATGCTCTAAATTTAATTCTGATGGTGTTCTTTTTTCCCTGTACTTCTTTGTGTTTTTAAAAATTTCTTTAAAAATCTTTTAAATATTTTACTTTTAATATTTTGTTAATTTTTTTTTATAATGGTGTTCTTAAACTGCTTTTTTGGGTTGCCAGACTGCTGTATATTTTTAAAATTAGAATTTTTGCAGGCAAATCTTATTAAAATATTCTGAAAAATACTGAAATTTGATTTGTGAGCTTAAAGGGAATAATTCACAATTTTAAAGAAGGAAATTGTTTAGTTTTTAAACTGTTAACATATTTATTTTTAAAGTGAAGTATACATTATACTTCATACATTAATGAATTTTTAACAGATGAAATACTGGTGTATTTTAATTCCAGGTGGAAGTTTAAAACATTTAGTGCACACTAGTCTGGCTGGTTCTGAATTTATAGACTTGTTTAAACTAACAGCTTTTAAATAAACTATATAATCAAATGTTATTAAATATCTCATAATGGAATTACAGCTAGTAATTCAATACGATATAATATACCTAGTTATATCTTGAACTTAAGTTTATTAAGTTTATTTAAAAAATATCACTGTTTATACTGCTAAATTATGTAGATCTGACAGATTTTTGTTTTGGTCATGTTAGATTTGTATATCAGTATTAGTATTTAACTTTTTTAGAACAAGTTTTTAATTTTATGATAGTGTAATTAATTTAAAAATGTTAAGATTTCACTAAACTGCTTCCTAATAGCTTAGTCAAATATAAAATTCTGGTTAGTTTTATTGTAATTTTTTATTTGGTTTACATACTTCCACCCTAAATCTCTAAATTTATCAAAGGACTAGATCGGCATTTTAATAAAATAACATCAAAATATCTGAAACAAATACTTAAAACTTTTTGATTAGATTTGAAAAACTAAAACTTCTTAAAATCTGGAGATAGGTCTCAGCAAAGTCTGTGTATGTGTTATTTCTCGTTAATCCAATAATGAAGAAAACACAAAGATGCTAAGAATTAAAATTTTTGAAAATATAGTTCTATATTACTGACTTTGAACAAAACTTAAAAAAATTTCCAAAATGACATTAATCTGTAGCCAGCTGATAGTAAATCTGCTTCAAGAGATTGTTTTTTTTTTCTTTTTTTTTTTTTAATTTTTTTAAATTTTTCCCCCAAAGCCCCAGTAGATAGTTGTATGTCATAGTTGCACATCCTTCTAGTTGCTGTATGTGGGACACGGCCTCAGCATGGCCAGAGAAGCGGTGCGTGGTGTGCGCCCGGGATCCGAACCCCGGGCCGCCAGCAGCGGAGCGCGCGCACTTAACCGCTAAGCCACGGGGCCGGCCCAAGAGATTGTGTGTTAAAGCTATTGATATTTGCACTTTGACTTCTCTGGCTTATTGCAGTTTTATTTTCTCCCAACTTATCTATTGAGCCCTGCCAATGACACCCAGTGTGCCCAGGTGCCAGGGAGACGGAAAAGCATTGATGTACAATTTTGAAAGAGAGAAATTAACATTTTACAGTAATTTTGTTCAATTAAAAAAAGCAAATTTATATGAATGTACATTTTTAGCCATTGTCATAATTGGCAGTAACTTTAAGTGCATAGCTGGACTGAGTCTTTCAGACTATCTGATTAGGTAATTTGCAGTTTCTGGAAGAGGTGGGAGCTGTTAAGGTTTTGCAAGTCTCTCTCTCCTCTCTTTTTTTATCTACAGAATTTTAAGGGCTGTGTGTGTGTTGTTATAAGTAAATCAGATCTGGTTTGGGTTGGTTGTTTTGATGCTATTTGTTCAGTCTCATAACTGTCATGACTCTGAATTTATAGGATCTTGAAAAGATAGACCAAGGAGCACATATAGTATTTTTCCTATTGCTTTTTCTGTTTGTATCAGATTGAAGATAGAATACTGCAGCTAATTTTTTAGTTATCCACTGTATATATTTAAAGCCTTCCCAAGTCTAAAAATACCTGAAGTTCAAAACATATGGGTAAATAGCTATTTAAATTATGTCCAACAGATAAATCTGTAGGGAAGGAATTTAGAATCCCAAATGTTTGTAATTGATGTTGTATTTTTAAATTTAAGATGTGTTCAAGATTTAGTTGTCAGTAGAGTATGCTAAATGTAAGTGTATGTGTGTGATGTAGGACCTCTTAGAAAAAAAAAAAAAAGTTAAAACTTTGACCTAGGTCCTTCCCCAGCCCTTACATAGCCTGTGTAAAAATAAAAATGACCTGATATGTGAACAGATGGCTGTTGGTAGGGGTGTGTTGGAGTCCTGGTGTGTTGCCCTCTGGTGGACGATCTGATGTTTTGCACTTGTTTCCACGAGTCTATCTTTAGGCAATTAATTCAAGTTCTTGGCTGTTTAACACGTTCTTAAGTATTTTGAAAATGCATAAGCTTTTATTTCAACATTTTTACAAGGTGTTAAAGTCCAAAGCCCAGCCCACCAAAGTTTAATGCCTTGTGCAGATTGTTAGTGACTGATTTAGTTTGTGATGGTTTTTCTAATAAAACTTTGAAAAGGGTTATAGAACATTTGGGAGTGGTGGGGAGGAAAGGGCCATTTTAAACTCCTGGTGTCTCTTATAGAGAAAGCCTGTGGGCAGGTGGATGTGTTCTGAGTACTCTTGAGGCTGAGTACTGTGCAAAGGAACGAGCCATTTACACCTTTGGTGCTCAGTGCTCCCTCTCCTTTTGGCTTACGTTAAACTTTTTGGCCAATTATGTCAATATCCTAAAGACCAAGAGTTTGTTCCTTAGAGAGGCTTGTGTCCTATATGGGCTTGGAGACGTGTTAGTCCTAAGTTGTGTGTCATCATGTTGTTTATAAGCATTTAACATCTTAGTTGTCATAATAGACATGGTTTTAACACGTCGCTTTTTAAATTGAGCTTGAACCATATGTAACATTTTCTTAAATATGGTGGTGGAAAGTAGAGCCATGGAATTTACTAGCATCTGGGTCTTTTAAGTTATTAAGTAGATTTTGCCATTATTGTTACTAGAAAGAAATTGGTCATCTCTTTCTAGGATGTAATTTAATTGGAAGTGTGAAATATAGTTACTGAAATTCTGAAGAAAAAACGATGCAACTAGGTTATTGTAAAGTTTAATTAAAAGACTAACGCCTAATACATTTTTTTTTTTTTTTTTGAGGAAGATCAGCCCGGAGCTAACATTTATTGCCAATCCTCCTCCTTTTTTTTCCCCCAAACCCCAGTAGATAGTTGTATGCCATAGTTGCACATCCCTCTAGTTGCTGTATGTGGGACGCGGCCTCAGCATGGCCGGAGAAGCGGTGGGTCGGTGCATGCCCAGGATCTGAACCCGGGCTGCCAGTAGCGGAGCGCAGCGCACTTAACCGCCAAGCCACGGGGTCGGCCCTAATGCCTAATACTTGTAAGATGATCTTCTCCGTCTAACAACTAATGTAAGCATAGGGGCCCTTGAAATGACTTCCTAGTAGAAGGGAACTTCTTGAAATATCGTATGCATTGGATCTTTTATTGTCAGTTAATACAGTTATTTGTCTTATTCATGTGTCATATTAGCTGCTTGGTAAGGCTGGATGTTTGGTTCCCTTGAAATGATCTACTCTGATGTGATCTCCTTGGGCCTTATATAAAACGTGGATATAAATTAGATAATTTATAGTGTTTTCTCCAGGAGATTGGAATTTATTTTGTTATAATTATATTGGACAGTTTTCTTGAAGTTCTATGTGTTTTTTTTTTTTCTTACACCGAAGCCAAATAGTAGACACCAAAAATTAAGGTAGAAATAATAGCATGGATATTGAAGTTATGAGTTAGAATTTTGCTTTTCATTTACCTGCTTTTCGACTTTGGTTAAAATAGTCTCTTGAGACTGTTTCCTTAATCTGTAAAGTGGGAGTATTAATGCCCGTTTAGCTCAGTTGGTGTAAAGATACAATGAAAATGTATTGTAAGTGCCTGGCATGGTCTGTTACCCCTTAGGAGTCACTGAATAAATAGTATCTATTTCATTTTCAATGTTGTTAAAGTTTTAAAATTTATTCTTAAATTGTAGTTGTGGCAGAAATAATATGGAAATGATTAATCTTCTGGATGTTGCTGACTCAATCTTGCTAACTAGAGGATGCAACTTTTTACCTGCAGCATCTCTTGTTTGTATGAGAATTGGCATAAATGCGAATTGTGTAGAATTGTTGTCCTAATGTAAGAAAGGATTCCTTTTAAATGAACAATACAGATATTTTCATAAATATACATTGTTATAAAAGATTTTTGTGACTATCCTATATTTGAAGTTACATTGTAGTTAGTGCTATAAAATGAATCTAAATATACTATCCTTCCTAGGCAAGAGAACGCTGTTGTCTAATGCAACAATCTTAGGACCTTTTAGTTTTTCTGCATAATATGGGAAATGCTAACGTAATTGAAGGTTATGTCAGTGAAAAGTGTACTGAAGGCTTCTTTACTGTCAGATAGTCATGTAAACTTAAATCATATTTTTCATCTATAACTTGCTTCCTCATGGTACAAAATACTAACAAGCCCAGAGTTTGATTTTGATGGAATTTACCATTTGTGAAGATGGTGATTTCTGGATTTTAGAAAGCAGAAAAAAGTGGAGATTTCAAAAGCGCTACAGTAGAGACAATAGTAAAATAAATCCCCTATACTCATCTCTTCAAGAATCACCAGCTGATGGCCTGCCTTGTTTGATCTCTAGGCTGCAATGCCGTACCTCCCCTGATTGTTTTGAAGCAAATTCAAGACAGCAAACATATTATATCCCTAAATTCCTCAGCATGTATCTCTAAAAGATAAGGACTTAATAAAAAAAAAAGACAATACCATTATTACATATTTAAAAAAATTGGTACTTCTAATTCATTGATATCAAATACCCTATTTTTCCCAGAAGTCTAATTGTTTTTTAACAGTTTATTTAAATTAGGATTTAAATAAGTTCTGTACATTGATTGGTTATATAAGCGTGTTTTGTTTTGTTTTTAATGTCTAGGTTCCCCACTTTTTTCCTTTGAAATTTATTAGTCAAAAACTTATATATTTGTGCTGGAGAGTTTCCTAGGGTCTGGATTTTGCTCATGTGGTGTCTTTTAACATGTACCTCTGTCCCCAGAGGACATGATAGGTCTAGAGACTTGATCATTTTCAGGTTTGATTTTTTTTTTTTTTTTAAATTGGCAAACATGTCATAGGCAAGAAATCGGAAATTTTTAATATCTTGGCCAAGGTTTTATTTGTTTAAGGGAATAATACTTAGATTCAAATAGTTTATTAATGTGAGTGGGTTCACATTTAAGAAAAAATTGATAGAGATGAGGAAGCGTGTTGCATTTAAGCGAAACAGTTTCTTTAACTCGTTCTTCCTTAAGTAGTGTTGTAAACATACTTTTTTTTTTTTTAACACTTCACTAGAAGGTAAAAAAGCTTATTAAGCAGGAAAATTTTGCTACTTGCAGACTGGTAAGGTAGCATTGCATTTATATTATGTTTTCTGCTGGGAGAAGGGTTGTCTGCAAAGTCTAGTATGGTTGTATCTTGGAAGAAAAGCAAGAGTTGAGTTGCCTAGGACAACGAATGTCAGCCAGAGATATTTGGATCAAACTTGTCTACTGTCTGTTTTCTTGCTACGTAAGAGTTCTTCAGTTGCATGAAACTGAGAATTTTCATACTGATTCCCTTGTGAGCAATAACCGTTTGCTTATTTTATTTGCTTGGTTATACAAAACATATTAAAATTGGAAATATAAACCATGTGGGTTGTGTAAGTCTACTTCTTAGAAACAGGAAGGCATCTATCTACACTCGCTTCATTCTTCAGATTCTCAGGTAGTAGAATTACTTTAGTTTCTAAAGTTGATGACAAAGTGATATAACTTCATAATGATCAATTACAACTTTCCCACTTAAAAAAAACAAATCTAAGGATTTGCCTTGGATAAGGACCACATCCAGTTAGCATTAATGTGAAATAAAAGGTGTTGATGTAGAGATACCCCTATATTCAAAATATAACACTTTAAAAAGTTTAGTTATCTTAAAATGCTTCTTGCAGGTACATTTCACTTAGTGATGGTGACTTGTATTTGGAAAATAAGTATTCTGCATAAAACTTTGTTGATCCTGAAATTTCCTTGACAAAGAGAAATAAAATTTATTCAGTTATCTTTGCCTTTGAGTGTCAAGTATGCTAAGTTTTATATCAGCTCTTTCCAGTTGAAAGATGTGAGCTATATATATATGTAACTTTAACTTTTCTAGTAGCCATGGTAAGAAGTAAAAAGGAACAGGTGAAATTAATATTTTATGCAGCCCAATTTATCTAAAATTTTAATCCTTTTAACAAGTGATGAGTTTAAAAAATTATTGAGAAATTTTATATTTTTTTGTACTAAATCTTCAAAATCTGTTATGTATCTCACACTCATAGAACAATTCAATTTGGACTGGACTAGTCACATTTCAAGGGCTTAGTGGCCGCATGTGATTTACAGCTTTTAAAATCACTTGTTAAAAATATGATGAGTCTTGCTGGAAAAAAATGTAATGGTATTTATAAAATTAGCTTAACTGTGGAAAATGTGGGAATGATTAATTTTCAGTGTGACTCAAACATATTAGAGGTTTTGTATCCAAGTACTTTATTCCCTTGTGACCACCCTAATTTTCAAGGAAGATATGTATAATTTGCTATATTGTGTTAATGGTATACTTTTGGAAGAGCTACACTTTTGAGTCATCCAGGCAATGAGACTTTTATTTAAGTAGTAACTGTCCCTGATGTTCAACTGCATGGGTTTCTGTAGTTGGTTGAAATACTGGTGGTGACTTTTTTGTTTAAAGGTGCATTTTCAGATTGTCTCAGTGTGAAGACTACAGAAATCTTTGGTTATTCAGGAACTGAGGATCAGTTTGTGCCCTATTTCTTCAACTATTTTTCCAACAGTGTTCTGTCATCTTCCCTTGCACATATCGTAAGGAGAAGTGTAAGAAATCTGACTATATTTCCCCTTGAAGGAACACTTAGTCTCCTACAAGAAAGAGAGATGGCAGTGTGTATATGCAGGCGTTAGTAATAAGAGCAGCACATAGAAGAACATTCAGCCTTTCTTGGACTCTACTGGCCCATACCCCTGGCTTTAATCAAGGTGCCATCCTTAAACTTATGGCTGTCAGACTGTTCTACATGGATAAAGATGCTAAGGTGTGCTTTAACTTTAAAAGATAAATTACCTGTTGTAGTTAAGGGGATTAAAACATGGATGTTGTTCCCTTGGAGATCTGGGAGCTGGGAGATGATGGAAGAATCACCTTAGATTCTCACTTAGAACTGGAAGGTTAAGAGACTTGTTCCTTTATTCCTTGTTTAAGCAATGTTAGGTAATTGCCCGTTATAAGCCAGGCAATCTGCTAAGCACTGGCGTATATAATAGTGAATAAGATAGAAATAATTTTGCCCTCATGGGACTTGCCCTGTTAATTTGACCTCAGTGGTCACCAAACTTAAGTGTGTGTGAAACCACATCCCCCCCCCCCCCCCCGCCAAGATTCTGATTTATTAAGTCTGCACTGGGGCCCTGGAATCTTTAAGTAAGCCCTCCTGGCAATTCCAGTGTGGATGGTCCTTAGACCACACTTGGAATGACATCTCTACCTGTACAGTTGAGGGAACAGCATCATTTGTCTTCTTTTCCTTTCCTACGTCCAGTGTTCAATTCACTAGCATCTGGCATCTCCTTTAACTGTTGCAGCAAATATGCTTTTCTTCACAGTACTTGCGGCCTCCTGTCGATCCAATACATGGGATTCAGTCTTTCACAGAGGATCTTAACCTGAGGTCTACCTAATTTACTCCTAAATCTCTATGTTGCTCCCTCCTTCGCATTTTTACTGACACTTCTTTTAAGACTGTCCTAAACTTATAACTGTACACAACTATGCAGTGGGGCTTTGGCAAGGGAGAAAAGAAAAGGAGGAAGATTGCCAACAGATGTTAGCGAAGGGCAAAAAAAAAATGTCTAATTTCTTCAGCTAGACTGTAATATCTTTGGGGGAGATCTTGGGAGAGAGAGAAAACTGATGTTACAGAGCTAATTTGAACTGTTGGAACCTATGTGACTGATTTCTCTTGCTTCATCCTATATTATACCATAGGTTGGAAATAATAGCTTATTTCCCCCTTAACAATTAGTAAAGTTTACTTTATAAGATGCAAAAGCAAAAGGAAATTGAAAACTGCCCATGATTCTACCAGCCAGAGTCCATCTTCATGGTTAGTATTTTGGTGCCATACTTCTCTTTTTATTTTTATTCGTGTGTGTGTGTACATATACACCAATTTTTTTTTCCTGCTTGGAGACATTCTTCTGCTCATTGTGGTAAAATGTGTGTTTTATTTATTTTTTGTGTGTGTGAGGGAGATTAGCCTTGAGCTAACATTTATTGCCAATCCTCCTCTTTTTTGCTGAGAAAGATTGGCCCTGGGCTAACATCTGTGCCCATCTTCCTCTGCTTTGTATGGGATGCCAACACAGCGTGGCTTGATAAGTGGTGCATTAAGTCTGCACCCAGGATCCGAACCTGCGAACCGGACTGCTGAAGTGGAGCATGTGAACTTAACCATTACGCCACTGGGCCGGCCCCCTAAAATATGCATTTTTAAATGATTTTAAATTCCATGTTCACATTCTCTGTTTTGTTTTTGTAATGTGCTTTTTTCAATGAACAATGTCATGAACATATGTCCTCATTAAATATTCTTATGTATACTGTCTCCATGATATTGCGTTGTATATAAAGTAATTTATTTAGCTAATCCCTTTTACCTGGACTTATAGGTTCTTCCTAGTTTTTCCTATTTATAAGCTTAAAGGTAAGTTTTTGAGCATGTTAACACTTTTCCTTAGGAAATCACATAAAAGAATCCTTGAGTTAGAGGCTGCACCTCTAGTCAGGATGTAAGAGACTGCCAAGTCAGTGCTGAGGCAAGGTTATGCCAGTTGACACTCTTCACCAGCAATGTGTATTAAACTTTTTAAAAATTGAGGTTGACCTTTTAAAGAGCTGATTATTTTTTTATTGATGTCTTAATAGTTTATAACATTGTGAAATTTTAGTTGTACATTATTGTTTGTCAGTCACGGTATAAATGCCTCCCTTCACCCCTTGTGCCCACCCCCCAACCTCCTTGCCCCTGGTAACCACCAAACAGTTCTCTTTGTCCATGTGTTGGTTTATATTCCACATATGAGTGAAATCACGTGGTGTTTGTCTTTCTGTCTCTGGCTAATACCTTTCAGGTCCATCCATGTTGTTGCAAATGGGACAGTTTTGTAAAGAGCTAATTCTTAACTGTATAAAACCAGAAAAGATAGATATAATTGTAATATTGAGGATTGTAATTCATACAAGTAATTAGCAATATTGAATTGGGCCAGGTTGAACAAATTCCTCTTTGGGCATAGATTAAGTTGGTTGGGCACAGGTGGAATGAAAATCTGCAGTCAGTAGAGTATGCCCCCACATGGCAAATCGAAGAGGCCATGCTATACCGCTCTGAGCTCGGAGCTTCTTATTTGCATGTGGACCACAAATGTGGACCATGTGACCCAGTTCTTTGCATCAGAAAACAGGACAAAGAGGAATGTGTTACAAGTTAGACTTGGTTGTCTCTTCCTCTCTTCAGCTGATGTTAGCGGTAGATCATGATCTGAGTCTCAGCCTCTTTACCTATGAAGTGAGAAAGCCGTGATTCCCGCTTGATCTGCATAAGCGTTGGTAGAAAGAACCTTTTGGGAGAAATAAGATAAAATGTACATTCAGGATTTGCAAGTAGTTTGGACGAAAGATTGCAAGTCTAATACATTTTCATGGTTTTTCATTAGGGCTTAGCATGAAATGACTGGCTTTATGGTGCCTCAAGTGCCTAGATGCCTGTGTAGACAATTTTCATAATATCTTGAGGCAGCTGAGTTAGCTGAGTTTTCAGCACAGTCGCCTTCGTTTCTTGGTATTAATATGTAACTGTCTATTTAACGTCAATATTGTCTTGATATGTTAATTATGATTGTATAGTTTAAAACTGTGGGGTAAAGTGAAAATTTTTCTTGGGATTGGCATATTTTGACCTTTTAGGTTTAACAAGCCACCTGTAATTTTTCTGAATTTATTTGATGTGGTTACATTATTGGTTGGATTATAAGTGAAATCAGTAAGATTGCATATAGTGTAGTTAAGAGAATAGACTCTGGAGCCAGAAAGCCCAGAGGTGAATTCTCACTCTATCACACAGTTAGCAGTGTGTCCCAAGTGTACCTTAGACAAGTTGAACTTTTGCTTTTGTTTCCTAGTCTATAAAATGCTGACTCTGAGGGTTAAATGAGGTAATAGACATTGTCTTTGGCAGTTCAGGTTGCTATAACAAATACCGTAGACTGCATGGCTTAAACAACAGACATTTACTTCTTACAGTTCTGGAGGCTGGGGAGTCCAAGATCGAGGTGCAGGCAGATTCGTTCAGTTCTTGGTGACGGCCCTCTTCCTGGCTTGCAGACAGATGCCTTCTTGCTGTGGGCTTACGTGGCCTTTCCTCATTGTGAGCCAGTGAAGAGAGTGCTGGTCTCCTCTTATAAAGGCAGTAACACCATTATTCGGGCTCCACCCTTATGACCTCATTTTAGCCTAATTATTTCCTGAAGGTCCTACCTCCTAATGGTCACATTGGGGCTTAGGGCTGCAACATATGAATTTGGGGGGGCAATACAAACATTCAGTCCATAACAGACATAAAGCATTTTCTAGTTTATATTCTTACATCTGTTGTCAAACTTTACAGTGGAAGAAAAAAATGCAAATATCAAAGACTTTTGGCAAAGACCTAGTAATCTAAAATTTGAATTGGAAAGAATCAGCTTGAAACATGGTTTCTCTTTCAAACAAAATGTATATTTTCTAGCTCTGGCCTAGGAGCAATGGCCAACCCAATAACAATTAGCACCCTAGTGACCAGATTGTGTCTCTGTATTATTCCTGACTCTAGGAGCAATGGCCAACCCAATAACAATTAGCACCCTAGTGACCAGATTGTGTCTCTGTATTATTCCTGACTAAGAGGGACTGGCACGCCATGTAAACAAGGCTGGTTGCAGATGGGGGCAGGAAGTGAACAAGTTGAACCTGGATTGTCATTCACAAAAGAAGGCAAAAGGGCTGTCAAAGATTACTGGAGTCATGTCAAAAGATGCACGAATCAACGTGAAGAGGCTTCCATTGACTGGCGAAAGATGAGGCAATTTGATCATCAAAAAATTAATACAATGGATTGATACACTCAGTATCTATGAATCCATGAATTTATAATGGTCTGGGGAGGGAAAACGTTTGGTCATCTTTGGACAATGCCAGGACACCAACTCATTATTCTGAAAACTTTGAAATGATGATGTCTTTGAGCTGCTCTGGAAGAAGACATTGAGATGAGGATTTTCATGAAGCTGATTTATTTTGCAGATGATCTCAAGAATCAAGAGTGAAGGAATGGGGACAGTGAAATGAGTTAGGAAAAGCCAATGGAGAGTACTTTATTGATGTTGCCATAAGGAAATGGGATCTTAGAGAAATGGACAGAATACCTCCTAGCCAGAAGACTGGGGCATTTATCTACTGGCTCCCACTCCCTTCCCTGTAAATTGTGGATTGTCTTAAGAATTTCATCTCTCCTCTGATTCTGGGCTGCTCCTGTACTCTTCTGAGGCTTTGGAGAAAACTCTGAGGTAAAACAGAGATGCCTAAGGTGTGCTTAGGGGTGGAAGGAGGTGGGACAACTTCAGTGTGCATTGGACTGTCCACCATAGCTGTGGGTGAAATCAAAGGTGAGTGAGGGGATGTGATAAGGGGCACAAAACCATCTGTTGTAGAAGGGAAAGAAGCAAGTATTTAGCCTGCCTTCACTGTGCTTACTGTGCTTCAGGGTATCCAAATATTTGATAAGGGAATGTTGTTCTTTGTGGAAGAACTCCAGCTAATTAAAAAAATACAGAAGGCATGATAGAATGAGAAATCAGTTTTCACCCTTGAAATAATGGATTTAGGCAGTGATCATTAGGGGTTGTAACATCACAGGAAGACAACCAGAAATACCCTATCTCCTCGTGAAAGTACAAAACACCCCCTGTGAAATATTTTTGTCTCCCCTCAAACAAATAAGCAACAAAAACAAAAAACAAAAAACATATCGAATCTTCATAGCTAATGCCTCTTTCATCGGGGACAGGGGAACATGTTAAACACCACTACAGGGGTGTAATTAGCAAAATCCAGGCAGTGAGAAACTAGTGGACAAATAACAGGTTTGGGTTTTTTTTTTTCCTTATAAGTTGCAAGAAAAAAAGGGAAACGTAGAGGTCATAATCAATCAAATGCACTACTGTATGGCCTTTTTTGGATACTGATTGAACAAACTGTTAAATTTTTAATTGGGGAAATTTGAACTCTGATTAGATATTTAGTATAAAGTTTTTGTTCATTTTTAAAGACTGATAATAGTATTTTGTCTATTTAAAGAGATACTAATACTTATAAATGGCATGAGAATGACATTTGGGATGATGGTTACATTCTGGGAGGCAGGCATTTGGGATGGGGGAGGAGCATGAATAGCTTTAGTTGTCTGGTTCTAATTATTTGGTGAGGTGGTATATGGATGTTTTATGCTTTATAATATAAAAATTTTACACATCATTGTATATAAAATTCAACATAGTAAACAATTATTTGAAATGACATAAACAAGATATAATGGATAAAATCCAAAATGAGTAATCATACAGGATTTCTGATTTGGACCACCAAATAAATGGCAAGAAAACCAAAGGGAAACTCTTGTATCAAATAGACCTGAGAGATGTCAAACTCTACACGTATGCATCTTGTTGGGATCTTGATGTGAACAAATCAACTGTAAAAAGATACTTATTAGGCAATTAGAAATAAACAGAGTAGATATCTGATATCAAGGAACTTTTATTAATCACTTTTAGGAGCAATAATGGTGTTGTGACGTTTAAACAAAAAAGGTCCTTATCTTTTATAACTATTTACTGATGTACTTCAGCATGACAGGCCATGTGAGTGGGACTCGGTACAGGTGTGAGTATAGATAAACAAGATCAGGTGATCACACTTGATAATTGAAGCTGGTATGGACATATGGAGGTTGATTATATTAGTTTTTCTAGTGTAGTGTCAATTTGAAAATTTCTATAAATCAACATAAATCAGTTTCATTGATTACTAAAGATCTTGAAGATGCCCTTTGGCATCTATATGAGCCTCTCTATTGGCTCTTTATCCTGTAATTAAACCTGTAAATTAAATTACTGTTAATAACTATTACTGAATTTTTGTAGTCACTAATATTTCATGCACAGTAGGCATTTTTTAAAGGTTTTTATCTGTTAGCCTGAGAAATTAAAATAAGCTTTACCCCATTTTTCCTTCTGGGGGAAAACCCTTAAATTCTATGATTAACTTATAAATAGATTGTGTTTAAATCTTTTAAAAAAGCACAAGTAGTTAAATTAGTATTTTCCTGGTTTTTGTTCTCAAACGTAATTGTGACAGTTGTTTTTCTCACTCCCTTTATAAGCTGTAAGAAAATCATTGGAGGGCCGGCCCTGTGGCTTGGTGGTTAAGTGCGCGCGCTGCAATGCTGGTGGCCCGGGTTCGGATCCCGGGTGCTCATCGAGGCACCACTTCTCCGTCCATCCTGAGGCCGAGTCCCACATACAGCAACTGGAGGGATGTGCAGCTGTGACATACAACTATCTACTGGGGCTTTGGGGGGAAAAAATAAAATAAATAAAATCTTTAAAAAAAAAAAAAAAAAAAGAAAGAAAATCATTGGAAATGTTAGTAGTTTCCAGAATGCAGATCTGTGAGTCTTGTGTTTTTCTTCTCCTTCTATAGATTGTAACCAATTTTAATTTATTTATCAGTTGAGCGCTTATCGGGTGCCAAGCACTATTCCAGGCTCTGAACGCAACAGTGAATGAGACAACCTAACTAGTCCCTGCCGTTAATGGAGTGTGATCGTGTTACGGTTTAGGTGTGTTTTAGGAAGTGAAACACCAACTTATTTTGCTGATAGTTAAATTGAACTCTAGTGATTTGGTAATCATATGGTAGAAACAAATATCAATATCTACTTTCTTGATTCTTAAGTGTATGGAATCAAACCTAAATATAACCTAATTCTAAAAGCTCATTTGGGAGCTGGGAGCTCAGAGAATCAGGTGATAGTGTTTTAATTGTGTACAGCTAACTTGAGAAGCACAGCTGGGAGGGGTAGATTTTCTCAAGTACTTTCCAGGTCAGAAGTTTGTGTTTATGTGCCAGATGATTAGAATTCATGCCTTTGCTTGGTCCCTTTTGATGTTGAGCCTTTTGGCTCTTGTCCTGATAAGAGTGGAGCATGGGGTTTGGAGCCGGAGGAGAAACTGCAGAGTTAAGATGAGTTACTGGGTAAGTGGGGAAGAATAATTCTAGAAGTCAAAACACTAACTGTATGAAAATAATCCTGATGTTTGTTTAAAATGAAACTTGAGAGAATCAGATAATGAACACTAGACAGCCATTTAAGGGAAATAATTATTCTGGAGTAACTTCAAATAAGTAAATGGGTGTTGGATGTGTTGGGAAAACATGGCTAATGGGGTACTTTTAATGTACAAAAGATGGTATCCTATTTAAAGAATTTCTTGGAAGCCCAGTGAAGTGGGCTATTTGTTTTTGTAACGTGAATAACCACCTGCTAGTTGACCTGAACTTCGTACATACCCTTATATGTGTACTTTAGGGAAAAGTTTTTGGTGGTATATATACACCCAGAAAAATGAGTTCAGTGGGGATGAAGACTTAGTTTAACATTGCGCTGCTAATTCTTACTGTGTCAGATGCTTGACTAAAACAGATTACTTGTACTTGCATATATGTAGTAAGTAATTCTTCCTTGGTTACACAGGGTAAATATTTATACAATGTTAAGTAACTTTTCTGCTAACTAAAGCAATATATAGCAATTTTGAAATTTGTGTATTAGAAATCTTTTTATTAGGGTGTATTTTTAAAGGCTTTTATAGAAAATATAAAACTTATACAAAAGCAGAGAGGTAGTACCTGTCTTGCAGCTTTAGCAGTTACCAGCACATGAGTTACATATTTTGAAACAAATCTCAGACTAGCATGGCATGTGTAAATTCTGAGACTAGATGGTTGAAAATTTTTTTCTTAAATTGACATTCTCTCACCATCTCTTTCATTTATTGCTCCTGATAATTGTGCTTTGTTTTATTGTCTCATAAAAATAATGTAAAAATTCTTCCTTCCTCCTCCATTTTATGATTACAAACAGGATGTGCCTGAGTTTGGTTAATCTACTTGTTTTTTAGAGTTCCCTAAAGGATAGGCATTATCCGTGGCATTTATTTGTTCTCGTGCTTTGGGGGGAATGGAAGAGACAAAAGATTAGGTTATGAATCTAGTCTAAGCTGGTGTTTGCTGTGGTACTTCAAAATAAGTGGATTATTTGACCTGGAAAGGGAAAATAACTGTAGTTCTAATTCTAGAAGTTAATTATTTCACTTGGGATGTCAAGCCCAATTGCTAGTCTTTTTTTTTTTTTTAAATAGCTGACTATAAATCCCTTTCTCTTCTAAGGGGGTGACTGATGTGTGGCATCCATAGTACAATCTCACATAATTAATGTCTCTTCCTTTCTTCCTCCCTCCTTCTGACAGTGTTGAGGAAAGGGTAGAAGAGGGGATATATATTATTATATAAAATATATATTGTATATAATATACGTATGTATGTGGGCAGTTGAACTAAGGTGGGGAATTTTTAATGTTTTCTGTACCATGGACTCCTTTGGCAGCCTGAAACATGGACCTCTTAGGGTGTTTTTAAATGCATAAAATAAAATACGTAGGATTATAGAGGAAATTAATCACTTTGAAATAGTTAGCAAAATGTTAAAACTCGTAGTAATATGTACATTGTAACGTAATAAGTAACAAGTTCTAGCAACATATCTAAATTTCACAGTAATGAGTATAGATGATATTTAAAGATCTGCAACAGCTTATGTGATATGAAAATATTTGATTTATATTGATATCAAAATTACAAATAGTGTAATTCTACTGTGGTTTAATGCCGACATTTATAATTGAGTTTCGTTTAGGGGATAGTGAAAATGAATATTGATTTCCCCCCCACCCCCAATTCTGTCCATGGACCCTTTGGCTGTGATCTCAGATTAAGAATGTCTGGACTAGGCTTTGTTTGTGTCCTGGGATGCTTAATTTGAGGCTAAAGAGTTTGAACTTAGAATATAGTCACCAGATGAAATATTTTTCAAGCATTATGTCTACCAATTTTAATGGCTTTTAAAATAAGTCATAACAATCCAGTGATGCTGGATCTGCAAATGGTCTCAATATGCATCCTGTGATTAACTTTGTCTCCTTTTTCCTTCTTGGGCTGCATTTTTAAATTATATATTGGTTTGTAGTTAATATAAAATTAATATTTTAAGTATTTTCTAAATATCCATATTGGCTATTAATGCCTTTGCTTCTATATGTTTTTTTTTCTTTTAAAAAACATTTTAATTCTTCTGCAGGATTCGGAAACTTCAGATACGAAATATCCCGCCTCACTTACAGTGGGAGGTAAGAATTTCTATATTTAAAATTAAGATTTCAGTATCTAAGCCTATTGTTAGTTTTTCCAGAGGGTTTTGCCTTCTCCTGACTCTTGGATGTGCTGGAACACAAAATCCTTCTCTCTCATGGTCTGTGTCTTTTTGTGGGCTTTTCTTTGTAAGGGCACACTATATCTTTTGAAAATCTGCTCTTTGAGATACTTAAAAAAAAATTTGAAATAGGTTCTTGGGTAACTGAGTTATCTTCCTCATTCAGTCCCATCCCAACAGAATCTTGTTTGAGATCTTTCTGATGAGTTTGTCAATTGTATTTAAATATGAAGTTCCCTCCTTGGCAAATTTTTTGAAAGACAAATACCTTTTACTTATGCTTTATTTTAAAATGTTACTCTGCTTTCTTTTGCTCAGATGGTGGCACTGTAATGCTTGTGTATAAACACAAACTATTTAGCACAATTGAATAGCCTGTGTCAACAATTTCCAAAGCATGATAATGATGTCATGGTGAGAATTTGAGACACAAATAGTTGAAGAGAGAAAAGAAAATGTATGTTGACTCTTCCAGATGATGGAACCTGAAAGTTCTTATAACCTACCTTGGAGAAGGTAGTGCAGGAAAAACTGCTCAGCTTTTATGTATTTTTAATATAAAAATCAAGAGAACTAGCTTTGTGTGTTTTATGTTAGTTTTCTAAAATGACATTTGATGAGTCACTAAACCAGAACCTTCATCAAAATGCAAAGTATGGTTAAAAGGTTTCTTTGGTGGCGAGTTGAGGGAAGTTGGTCTGAGGTCTGATTCTCCAAGGTCCCACTTGTTTAACAAATTATTTATGCTCAGAATATTTTATACAGCATTTACTTTCAGAACAATATTATTGAATTTAATCTTTGCAGGAGGTTCTATGGTATATGCTGAATATTTTTCAAGTTATATAGTGTATAAAAAAGTGTTTTTGTAGATGGAAACAATGAGTTATAAGATTAAATTCAATGACTTTTCTGTTTTATTTTTTTTATTTTTTGTGAGGAAGATCAGCCCTGAGTTAACATCCATGCCAATCCTCGGGTCTTTTTGCTGAGGAAGACCGGCCCTGAGCTAACATCTATTGTCAATCCTCCTCCTTTTTTTCCCTTTTTCTCCCCAAAGCCCCAGTAGATAGTTGTATGTCATAGCTGCACATCCTTCTAGTTGCTGTATGTGGGATGCCGCCTCAGCATGGCCCGACAAGCGGTGCGTTGGTGCGCGCCGGGATCCGAACCCCGGGCTGCCAGTAGCGGAGCATGCGCACTTAACCGCTAAGCCATGTGGCTGGCCCCTGCACTTTTCTGTTTTAGATTAAAATTTGTTTGGGAATTAGCTTGGATGATAGTTCCCGGAATTAGGTGTTATGGTATCAAGACTACTGGTTTGATCCCCTTATTTTAACATGGGCCATGTTAAATATGATTTTCTGTTTGGGAACTGCATCCAGTGTAATGTAGCTTTCAATGAAATAGTCAAATGGTAGCACCCCATGTTAAGTAAGTGAATTGTTAGAGTACTGGTAGATCAGCTACAGGCAAGTGGCAGTTTCCTTTTAATTCATTCGTAGTGTCTCTTCAAATTTAGATTGCAATGGCTTCTTAAGCATTGTTTATTGTATTTTTATGGCTTCTCAAGCTTTTAGTTTATTGCATGCTTCTTCATTATGGGTAAAATTTTATCTAATTCGTGAGATTAAATGTATATTTGCCATATCTATCTTTTTCTTACCCTCCCCATAGTCCTTTGAGGTACGGTGGAGTTGGTGACATTATCTCCATTTTCAGATGGACAGATACGGGCACACAGAATTCAAAGAATTAAGCAAGAACACATACTGAATTGTTAGAAGCTTGGAACTAGACTTTGAAACTCGTGACGTTTCTCCCTTTAAAAAATTTTTAATGATTGTTTGAAATATTGATCAACAAAAACAAATTTATTGAGGGCTTGTCAGGAGTAGGATGAGCTATTGGGAAGTTTCCTTTCCCTGAAGACTTGAATGAATACCTTCTGTTATTTCCTTTTTGAGGAGTCACTTTGTATGACGTTTTATTCGTACACACTGAGTGTGCTGGCTGTCTCGTGCCAAAGCCTTATCGTAGACAGTGATAATTTTGCGCTTATCGGTCTGGACTCCCTTTATAATAGAGAAATTAGACTTTGAATCCATTGATTAATCTCAGAATCACCGAATGTGGAATGACCAGGCGTCTTGTGGCTCCTGATTTGATGCAGTAGGAAATACATAGCAACATAGATGAAATATTCTCGTCTAAAAAGTAGAAGTTTGACTGGATTCAACTTCAGTCTAATTTTGAGTTTACAAGAAATATAGAACATAGAGGCAGAAATTAGATGATGCCATGAGGAAACAACTGGCCAAGTCCAGAATATGGGACATTCCACAGGACAAGTGATACTCAACAATGGCATGTTAAAAGGGAAGGAGACTGTTAGGGATTAAGACTTATGAGGATAACAAAAAAGCAAGCATATACCTACAGTAAGTTATTTGTGAACCGTGTAAATAGTCATCTGAAGCAGCATGAAGCATCTACAAAAGCCTTAGAGTTTTTTATAGATGGCCTTTGGGGTTAGACTTGGAATTGTATTCCCAGCTCCACTACTTTCTAGTTGTGTGATTTCTGAATAGGTTTTTAAAATTCTCTGAGCCTCATTTTCCTTACTTCTAACATGGGGATGATGATAGTAGCCACCTCATTGGCTTGCTTTGAGCGTTAATAGGATTATGCATGCTAAAGCCCTTAAAATGCTAGGTACATGTAAGTGCGCCCTACATTTTAGCTATGATATGAACAACAAATTCATCTCCTCTCAACCTTAAGTTCTTGTGCTTGTCTCAGTCAGATCCAGCCTGGAGCACATAAAACACTAGGTATTTCATCAGGGGGCTTTAATGTGGAGAATTACATGTGTGCTAGAGGGCTGAAAGAGCAAAAAGGGAATCTATAGGCAGTGACTGCAGGGAGCAGCTACCACCCTGAGGGCTGAGGCTCAAAGGGAAGAGGCTGAGGTGACCAGATCTGAGATACTTGGAGGAAAAGTCCTGAGTAGCTGAGACTTGGAGCAAGGGATGCTGGCTGGCTGTGGCTGGCCCCTGGGTTGGTTGAGGGGAGAAGGGAGGTGATGAAGCCGGTTCTGGGAATGCCCAGAGCAGCTAGAGACGCAAACCCGCTGCCGATAGGATGATTCTGATAGGGACAGCTGATAAACACGAAAGAGTGTGTCCCATCTCTTCCGCTCCTGCCTTCTGGTCTCCCTGTAGTGCCTTCGATTGGCGGAAACTAACGGGGAACAGCTGGCAAAGGAGCGATAGCGTGGAGAGTCCCAGCCCCAGCATCACAAGGTTGAAAGGTGGATTTGGAACTGAGAGCTTAACATCTAGCCAGAGTTCTAACCCAGAAGTGAAAATTCCTCCCGGTTCTGCCAGTCCTTTTGTAAGCCATTTTCTGTGAGGTCATAGAGTCTGGAACCACGGCAACAATGCTATGAAGCATTTTATAAGATCTGTAACTGGATGAATTATCTTTATACCACTGTGATATCTTTTTTTAATATTTATATTTCTTATTTATATTATCTTTATACCACCATATACTGCCAAATGATACAAGGAGATTCCTTTCAAGTTCACGGGTAGTGCGTTTTGCAGGCTTTGTGTGTCATGCAGGGGTTAAATGTTTTCTGGCCATTTAGTTTTGGGTGGTGATGAAGCACTCATGGACACTGGGCTGGCTAAATGTTTCACTAAAGTGTTTTGGCAGATAAAGATATGGGGAAACTAACTTTTTGAAGGACCTGCTGCTGGAGAATTATATAGATTTTTTTCCTCAAATATCTGGAATGTAGAAGGGAAATAGAAGAAACTGTTTCTTCTCCACCTCCCACCCTCTTGCCTGAGGTACTTGAAGAGTAGATTTTTAGTGTGTCCAGAAGTGGAGGGGCTCCTCTGCAAACTGTCCTGATGGCCGACAGATCTAGATCCTCAGATGCCCCAAGGGACGCAAACGTGTGTGATAAAGATTTGAGGGAGCACCTTCTTGTGTGAACAGCACAGAAATGAGGGAGTGATAGAGCCCCAGAAGAACACTTGACTTTAAATATCTTTAAGAATACTTTTTCTTTCGCCTTACTCAATGTCTTAAATGGGCCCCATTTCCTAAATTTAAGGAGTGTCTTTCTACAATTAAAAAATAAATTGCCAAGGTCTTAGGAAAGGACTTCTCAAAGAGAGTTTATCCTAATCTTACTGTCTTACTACTACTCTCCAATCAAAATTTCTAATAAGTACTCAAAATGTTAAAAAGGGTACCTTCCCTGAAGGGAAATGTAAGACCCGTTATGTAAATGAAGTGCCTAGAGTAAAGGGCAAGTTAGGGTCTCATTTTGAGGTCAGGTGTAGACAGTAGAATGTTTCCACAGAGTTAACTGTCTGGGAAAACAGACTGAGCTACAGAGTTAATATTCTGCATCGTAAGGTTCTACATGCTGACAGGGTCCTGACATTGCTCATGATTGCAGCAACTTTATTTTCTGAGGCAAAGATTTGAATGTGTGATCTGACAAATACTTGGGGGGGATGCATACTTTAAAATTACAATCTTGCTGGAAAATCCAGAATGTATGTTGGCTTTACCTCAAGGTTGGATATCAGATTTTTTCTGGACTTAACTGAGTGGGGAAGATGAATATCTTGGGAAGAAACTGAAGAGATTTCCGCTGTGTGAGATCCGTTTCTGCCATGTGCATTGTCTAGTGTGATTGAGTAAAGGAAGCAGAAGCTGTCTCCTGGCCTAAACATAGGGGAGTAAAGGAGAGTTCTTCATAAATAAAGCATCCTCAAATTGCATCCAGGCTTCTGATGCACTAATGAGTTGGTCTCAGGTTCTTGACATGGAACACAAGTAACCAAAATACTAAAAATGAAAGACCAAAGCTACACATTGGAAATTGCAATACAAAATATTGTTTGCTTTTTTTCTCAGAGTAGAGTTATCTTTTTTTTCCCCCCAAAGCCCCAGTAGATAGTTGTATGTCATAGTTGTACATCCTTCTAGTTGCTGTATGTGGGACACGGCCTCAGCCTGGCCGGAGAAGTGGTACGTTGGTGCGCGCCCGGGATCCAAACCCGGGCCGCCACCAGTGGAGCGCACGCACTTAACAGCTAAGCCACCGGGCTGGCCCAGAGTAGAGTTATCTTAACGATTTCTCTTTTAAAGTTCTTTTTGGTGCGTCTATATGAGCTTGAAGCAATTTTTGGAAGTAAGTGGATCTTGTAGGAAATCTTAAAAGGCTTTTTTTTTGTAGGGCCATAGGATTGCCTTAACAGAACACTTTCATTAGTGTTTGGCTTGTTAGTTTTGAACCCAGCTCCTGGTAGCCAGTTTGGAGAAAGTTAACTTCTGGGTATTGGGGAATGTTAAAAAGCCCCTGGCTTCTTTTATGATTAAAAGACATTTAGTTATTCTCTGTAACTTGGGGATGGGGAGTGGTGCATTAATAGTAAGATGTAGCGGGGCCAGCCCGGTGGTGTAGCAGTTACGTTTGTGCGCTCTGCTTCAGAGGCCTGGGTTTCGCAGGTTCGGATCCTGGGCGTGTACCTACTCACAGCTCATCAAGCCATGCTGAGGCTGGGTCCCACATAGAGCAACTAGAAGGATGTATAACTATGACACACAACTATCTACGGGGGCTCTGGGGAGAAAAAAGGAAGAAAAGAGGAAGATTGGCAACAGATGTTAGCTCAGGGCCAATCTTCCTCAAAAAAAAAAAAAGATACACTGGAGAGAGGCAGAACTTCTCTGTAAACTACACTCAAGTCAGTCACATCCATACTCTCGTAGAAGGGATAAAGTTTTAGAAAGATGCCCCCATTTCAGACCATAATGAAAGACACACACTAATAAGTAAGGTAGAAATCTCAGAAAATGGACATTTTCTTGTGAGATGAGGCAAGTACTACTAACGGAGAAATTATATCATTCACATAACTCTTAGAAGAATGCTTAATGAGGGTGAGTTGTAGAGGTCATAAATTTCCATAAGATTGATAACAGCTTCTTAAAGCTGGTAACATCTTAATGAAGTCTGTTATTTTCTTTCCATATGTACTCTGAGTATAGTAAGCAAGATTGATTACAGAAGACCTCCCTGCCTACACTATTAGGAAGCAGAAATAGCAATATCATTATGCTAGGCTCTGGCAGAAGAAGAGAAACCAAAGGAGTCTTTATTTAGAAAGAAATGAGGAAGTAAGCAAGAAAGTAGTGATGCCGTGTTATCTAGTGGGGGCAAGAATAAACAATAGCATAGCTAATATAAAATAGCTCAAAGAGAGCCCTCACAGTGTTACTGTACAGAATTGGGATTCTCTTGCCTGCAGCACATAAACAGCCAGGGAATTACAGCATCTTTGCTGTAATTCTTTGGGAAAAGAGACTTTGGGAAAAGCCTTTGGAAAAAGAGATCACGTTTATTCTGCAAGATCGATCTGCAGAGAGGCAGGGGGCATGTGCCCTCAGATCTGTCTTTCCGATTCAGGGGCAAAATTTAAGAGGTTAGGGAGAACAGGCTGGCGTGTGGAAATGCTGTAGGGACAGGTTTTTTTAAAAAAAATTTTTATTGATGTCATAATAGTTTATAACGTGAATTTTTTTTTTAAAGATTTTATTTATTTATTTTTACCCCAAAGCCCCAGTAGATAGTTGTCTGTCATAGCTGCACATCCTTCTAGTTGCTGTATGTGGGACGCGGCCTCAGCATGGCCGGAGAAGCGGTACGTTGGTCCGTGCCCGGGATCTGAACCCAGGCCGCCGGCAGCAGAGCGCGCGCACTTAACCGCTAAGCCACGGGGCTGGCCCAACATTGTGAAATTTTAGTTGTGTACAGTATTGTTTGTGAGTCACTGTGTAAATGTATCCCTTCCCCCCTTATGCCCACCCCACAACCCCCTTGCCCCTGGTAACCCTCAAACAGTTCTCTCTGTGTGTTAGTTTATCTTCCACTCATGAGTGAAATCATGCGGTGTTGGTCTTTCTCTGGCTTATTTCACTTAACATAAGACCCTCCAGGTCCATCTGTGCTGTTGCAAATGGGATGATTTTGTCTTTTTTTATGGCTGAGTAGTATTCCATTGTGTGTGTGTGTGTGTGTGTGTGTGTGTGTGTACGTACACACACACCATCTTCTTTATCCAGTCATGTGTCGAGGGACACTTGGGTTGCTTCCATGTCTTGGCTATAGTGAATAATGCTGCAATGCACATAGGGATGCATAAGCCTGTTTGGATTGTTGATTTCAGGTTCATTGGATAGATACCCAGAAGTGGGATAGCTGGATCATAAGGTATTTCTATTTTTAACTTTTTGAGGAATCTCCATACTGTTTTCCATAGAGGCTGCGCTAGTTTGCATGCCCATCAGCAGTGAATTAGGATTCCCGTTTCTCTGCAACCTCTCCAACATTTGTTGTTTTTTTGTCTTGGTTATTATAGCCATTCTAACAGGTGTAAGGTGATATCTTAGTGTAGTTTTGATTTGCATTTCCCTGATGATTAGTGATGTTGAACATCTTTTCATATGCCTATTGGTCATCTGTATATCTTCCTTGGAAAGGTATCTGTTTGTATCCTCTGCCCATTGTTTGATCGGGTTGTTTGTATTTTTGTTGTTCAGTTGTATGAGTTCTTTATATATTGAGATTAACCGCTTGTTGGATATATGATTTGCAAATGTTTTCTCCCAGCTGGTGGGTTGTCTTTTTATTTTGATCCTGGTTTCATTTGCCTTGTAGAAGCCCTTTAATCTGATGAAGTCCCATGTGTTTATTTTTTCTTTCGTTTCCCTTGTCCAAGTAGACATGGAATTTGAAAAGATCCCTTTATGACTGATGACAAATAGGGTACTGCCTATATTTTCTTCCAGGAGTTTCATAGTTTCAGGTCTCGCCTTCAGGCCTTTGATCCATTTTGAGTTAGTTTTTGTGTATGGCGAAAGGAACTGGTCTACTTTCATTCTTTGCATGTGGCTGTCCAGTTTTCCCAGCACCATTTATTGAAGAGACTTTCCTTTCTCCATTGTATGTTCTTAGCTCCTTTGTCGAAGATTAGCTGTCCGAGGTGTGTGGTTTTATTTCTGGGCTTTCAATTCTGTTTTTGTACCAGTACCATGCTGTTTTGATTACTACGACTTTGTACTATGTTTTGAAGTCAGGGATTGTGATGCCTCCAACCTTGTGCTTTTTTCTCAGGATTGGTTTAGCTATTAGGGGCCTTTTGTTGCCTCATATGAATTTTAGGATTCTTTGTTCTATTTCAGTGAAGAATGTCATTGGGATTCTGATTGAGATTGCATTGAATCTGTAGATTGCTTTAGGTAGTATGGACATTTTAACTATGTTTATTCTTCCAATCCATGTGCATGGGATGTTTTTCCGTTTCTTTGTCTCTGTCGATTTCTTTCAATAATGTCTTATAGTTTTCATTGTATAGGTCTTTCACTTCCTTGGTTAAATATATTCCTAGATATTTTATTCTTTTTATTGTAAATGTGATTGTCTTTTTGAGTTCTCTTTCTGTTAGTTTGTTATTAGCATATACAAATGCAACTGATTTTTATAGGTTGATTTTGTACCCTGGAACTTTGCTGTAGTTGTTGATTATTTCTAATAGTTTTCCAATGGATTCTTTTTTTTTTTTTTTTGTGAGGAAGATCAGCCCTGAGCTAACATCCAATGCCAATTCTCCTCTTTTTTTTTTTGCTGAGGAAGATTGGCACCGAGCTAACATCCATGCCCATCTTCCTCTACTTTATATGGGATGCCACCACAGCATGGCTTGACAAGCGGTGTGTCAGTGGCGGTGTGTCAGTGCGCACCCAGGATCCGAACCTGTGAACCCTGGGCCGCCGAAGCAGAGCACACGCGCCCAACCACTTGCACCACTGGGCCTGCCCCCCAATGGATTCTTTAGGGTTTTCTATATATAAAATCATGTCGTCTACAAACAGCGAGAGTTTCACTTCTTCGTTGCCTATTTGTATTCCTTTTTTCCTTTTTCTTGCCCAATTGCTCTGGCCAAAACCTCCAGTACTATGTTTAATAAGAGTGGTGAGAGTGGGCACCCTTGTCTTGTTCCTGTTCTCAGAGGGATGGCTTTCAGTTTTTCCCCATTGAGTATAATGTTGGCTGTGGATTTGTCATATATGGCCTCTATTATGTTGAGGTACTTTCCTTCTATACCCGTTTTGTTGCGAGTTTTTATCATAAGTGGATGTTGGATCTTGTCAAATGCTTTCTCTGCATCTATTGAGATGATCATGTGGTTTTTATTCCTTGTTTTGTTAATGTGGTGTATCACATTGATTGATATGCAGATGTTGAACCTGTGTCCTGTGTCCCTGTTATAAATCCCACTTGATCATGGTGTATGATCTTTTTAATGTATTGCTGTATTCGGTTTGCCAATCTATGGGTTTTTGCATCTATGTTCATCAGCGGTATTGGCCTGTAGTTTTCCTTCTGTGTATTGTTCTTGTCTGGCTTTGGTATGAGAGTGATGTTGGCTTCGTAGAATGTGTTAGGAAGTGTTCCATCTTCCTCTATTTTTTGGAATAGTTTGAGAAAGATAGGTATTAAATCTTCTTTGGATGTTTGCTAAAACTCTCCAGAGAAGCCATCTGGTCCTGGACTTTAATTTTTTGGGAGGTTTTTGATTGCTGTTTCAATCTCTTTACTTGTGATTTGTCTATTCCTATTCTCTGTTTCTTCTTGATTCAGTTTTGGGAGGTTGTATCAGTCTAAGAATTTATCCATTTCTTCTAGATTGTCCAATTTGTTGGCATATAGTTTTTCATAGTATTTTCTTATGATCCTTTGTATTTCTGTGGTGTCCATTGTAATTTCTCCTCTTTCATTTCTAATTTTATTGATTTGAGCCTTCTCTCTTTTTTTCTTAGTGAGTCTGGCTAAGGGTTTGTCAATTTTGTTTATCTTCTCAAAGAACCAGCTCTTAGGTTCATTGATCTTTTCTACTGTTTTATTGGTTTCAGTTTCATTTATTTCCATTCTTAATTTTTACCATTTCCCTCCTTCTGCTGACTTTAGGCTTTGTTTGTTCTTCTTTTTCTAATTCTGTTAGGCTGTAGTTTAAGGTTCCTTATTTGGGATTTTTCTCATTTATTAAGGTGGGCCTTTATTGCTGTGAGTTTCCCCCTCAGGACCCCTTTAGCTGCATCCCATATGAGTTGGTATGGTATATTTTCATTTTCATTTGTCTCCAGATATTTTTTGATTTCTCCTTTAATTTCATTAATGACCCATTGGTTGTTCAGCATGTTGTTTAGTCTCCATATCCTTGTCGCTTTCCCAATTTTTTTTCGTGTGGTTGATTTCTAGTTTCATAGCATTATGGTTGGAAAAGATGCTTGTTATGATTTCAATCTTCTTAAATTTATAGAGGCTTGCCTTGTTTCCCAACATATAGTCTATCCTTGAGAATGTCCCATGTGCACTTGAGAAGAATCTCTCATTTGCTGTGTTTGGATGGAGTGCTCTCTATATATCTATTAAGTCTATCTCATCTAGTTTTTCGTTTAAGTCCACTATTTCCTTATTGACTTTCTGTCTGGATGATCTATCCGTTGATGTAAGTGGGGTGTTAAGATCCCCTACTATTATTGTGTTGTTGTTAATATCTCCTTTTAGGTTTGTTAATAGTTGCTTTATGTACTTTGATGCTCCTGTGTTGGGTGCATATATATTTATAAGTGATATATCTTTTTGTGGTGGAGTGTCCCTTTTATCATTATATATTGCCTGGAGGGACAGGTTTTGATTGATGGGTTTCAAGCATTTATGGTAAGGTTTTAAACATTTATGACAGGGTTCTAAACATTTATGATGATGATCTAAACTTTTATGATAGTGTTCTTAACATTTTTGATGAGGTAAGGAAGGAATTTTAACACCAGATCTTCCTGAATGAGGGACCCCTCACTTTTGGTAAGAGTCCGACTTTCGAGTTCTAGTCATGTCCCGGTCCTTGGGTTCCGTGGGAGGGAGGACTTTTGGTTCCTTGGTCATTTCAGGTCAAGATTTCTTCTTCTGTGCATGCTCTGGCTATGTAACTTTGCTGATTTTCTGAAAGACAGTCCTTAATCACTTTGTTGATAAGAGATGGGGTCTGTTCAAATTGGCTCTAAATGGGCCCCTGGCTTACAATTGTAAGCCTTGGATGAATGTGTGCTGAGAATTAGAAGACTGTCTTGGAGACTGAGGGCAGGTGGGATGACTTCCAAGTGAAAAGACTTAGGCAGGGGCCAGCCAATGAAGTCTGTTAAGGTGATGTCCCCAGTCCTTCAGGGCAGGAGCTGTCATTCATGTTCATCTGTTCAAGCGCTGATTCCTGTTTGGTGCTCTGATCAGATACTGTTTGGTCCATGATGGATATGTGAATTAATGCTGAACAGAAATTGGAAGAGACCAAAACATTTTACGTATAATCAACAATGTAAAGCTAACAATATGAGGTACTTTAAGCAGAAAAAAAACATCTGTAGAAACAGTGGGGTTGACATTAACCATGAATTGAGCAAGACATTGATGTTAAATATTAGAAATAACCCATTTAAAGGTTGTCTTTTGCAGCAGACATCTTGGAATTGTAAAGTAGTAGATGATTTTCAAACTTTTCTTCAAGGAAGATGGTATGGCAGAAGCCTGGTGTGTGAATATAGATAAAGGTAGAACTATTCAAAGGTGACACAGAACCTTGCCTGCTGGTTCTCTCTTTGGGCCCTGGGGAATCCCTTGGGGAGGTGTGATACTGTGATTTATAATAAGAAATACATGCCTGGTCTTCCTCCATTTCTGGTACAGAGCTCCTAAAACCCTTAGAATTTCCTAAGTGATAAGAGCAGTAAAGGTGTCTTTTGTGATGTTAATGAGGTGACTTTTGGGAAAGCCCTTAAGGACTGGGGGCTGCTATGCCAGAGAAGTAACCACGTGATTAGAGGGTTGGAACTTTCAGTCCCACCTCACTCCCCCACCCCCATCCCGGGGAGGGGAGAGGGGCTGGAGGTCGAATCAGTTGCCAATGGCCAGTGATTTAATCAGTCATGCCTATGCAATGAAGCCTCCATAAAAACCCGAAAGGATGGGATTCAGAGAGCTTCTGGGTTGGTGAACAGGTGGAGATGCAGGGAGAGTGGCACACCTGGAGAGGGAATGGAATCTCTGCACCCTTCCTCATACCTTGCCCTATGCATCTGTTCCATCTGGCTGTTCCTGAGTTATATCCCTTTATAATAAACCAGTGATCTAGTAAGTAAAATGTTTCTGTGAGTTCTGTGAGCCACTCTAGGAAATCAGTCAAAGCCAAGGAGGGGGTTATGGGAACCTCCAATCTATAGCCAGTTGGTCAGAAGCACAGGTGACAACCTGGGCTTGGGCTTGCGACTGACATCTGGGGTGGAGGGGCAGTCTTGTAGGACTGAACTCTTAACCTGTGGAATCAGATGCCAGCTCTGGGTAGACAGTGTCAGAACTGAGTTGAATTGTAGGACACTCAGCTGGTGTCAGAGAACTGCTTGCTGGTGGTGAGGGAAACCACCTCCCTCCACACATTGGAGTTGGATCCAGGAACCTAAAAGAGGAGGTTTTGTGGGACTGTTTGAAAATCACTATGACTTTGAATTTGAGTATGAACAGTTGTTAGATGTAGCTGATCTCCACCAAATAATTTTGAAGGAACGTAATAGGCAATTTGAGAGAACTTGACACAGATAGGAGATCTTTCTTCACTATGGCCTGACTCTGAGCACTGGCCAATAAATAACTGACACTTACTGAGCACTTATGTGCTGGGTGCTGAATTAATGTATTTTAATCTTCACAATAGTCCCACGTCCCCACTTTACAGATGAGGCAGCTGAGGTACAGAGAGGTGAAGTAACTTGCCCAGGGTCACGCAGCTGGAAAGTGGTAGAGTTTCTGCTCTTAATCAGGTTACTCAAACAGAAAACTTCCCCCAAAAGGTAAGTTTCTATTTCCTGTAATTATCTTCATTTATTTGCTTTCAACATGCCCCTGAAAGTTTGAAAGTGAACCCAATAGAAACTGAATCCTCCCCAGGTCTGGAGGAAATATGTGGTTATGAATGATGAATGGGCTTGGACAGATTATTTGGGGAAGTTATTGGTAAACTCTTCTGCTTAGGGAACTGTGGACAATACAGTTCTTCATGCATCGTTGCTCTGGGATGGGTCATACTTTGCTTCATTAGAAATGATCTGGTGAAAGATGTGCAGGGGAATACCAGAGTTTCCCTATGACTAGCAGATGAGTAGTATATGAGGCAGGTATTTCTGGTCCCAGGCTGCTACCTCCGTGTGTTTACCATGCCCTTGCACTTGATGCCTGGACTTCTGTCCTGTGTTTCCTTAGTTCTTCTGAGACGGTCATCTCAAAGGTCTCCATGCCCTTTATTTAAAGCTTTTATTGTGAAAAATATGGCACATAAAAAAAAAAGGCTAGGGGCTGGCCCAGTGGCATAGCGGTTAAGTTTGCGCGCTCTGCTTCGGCAGGGTTCACCGGTTTGGATCCTGGGCGTGGACCTACACACCACTCATCAAGCCATGCTGAGGCGATGGTCCCCCATAGAGCAACTAGAAGGATGTACAACTATGACATACAATTATCTACTGGGGCTTCGGGGAGAAAAAAGGAGGAAGATTGGCAACAGATGTTAGCTCAGGGCCAATCTTCCTCAAAAGAAAAAAAAAGCTAATATAATGACACTCAGTTTCAACCATTATCAACGTATGGTCAGCCAATCTTGTTTATGACTCTATCCTCTTTACCCTTTCCCAGATTGTTCTGAAGCAAATCCTAGATATCACATCACTTCATTTAGTAAGTACTTGAGTATGTATCTCTAAAAGATAACATCTCTGTATTAGTTTGCTAGGGCTGCCATAACAAAACACCACCAACTGGGTGGCTTAAACAACAGAAACTTGATCTCCCAGTTTTGGAGGCTATCTAAGTCTGGTATCAAGATGTCAGCACATTTGGTTCCTGCCAAGGGCTGTGAGGGGAGGATTTGCTCGAGCTTCCTTGGTTTGTGGCAGCATAACTCCAATCTTCACGTGACGTTCTTTTTGTGTATGTGTCTGTGTCTAAATTTTTCCTTTTTTTTTTTTTCCTGTGAGGAAGATCAGCCCTGAGCTAACATCCATGCCAATCCTCCTCTTTTTGCTGAGGAAGACTGGCCCTGGGCTAACATCTGTGCCCATCTTCCTCCACTTTATATGGGACACCGCCACAGCATGGCCTGACAAGCGGTGCATCAGTGCGTGCCCGGG